>NC_058154.1:7757619-8405570 GCF_011075055.1 Mangifera indica
AAATCCCTCTATAAACCTCTGGTAATACCTCAAGAAACTACGAACCTCCTTAACTATCTTTGGTCTCTGCCACTCAATTATAGCCTTAATCTTACTGTGATCTACGGATATACCCTTTGTTGAAATTACATGCCTTAAAAAGGTAACTCTATCTAGCCAAAATTCACATTTCGAGAATTTGACATATAGTTGTTTCTCTCTTAACTTCTGGAGGGTAAACCTCAAGTACTGCTCATGTTCCTCTCGACTACAAGAACACACTAAGATATCATCAATGAATATCACAATAAATTTATCCAAACAGTCATGGAATACCCTATTAATCAAATCCATAAATACTGCAAGGGCATTCGTCAATCCGAATGACATCACTACAAACTCAAAGTGGTCATATCTCATTCGAAAAGTTATCTTGGGTATATCCTTCTCTACCACTTTTACCTGGTGATAACCAGATCTCAAATTTATTTTGGAGAAGACTGCGAATCCCTTCAACTAATCAAATAAGTCATCAATTCTGGGTAACAGGTACTTATTCTTAACTGTGACTTTATTCAACTCTTTATAATCAATGCACATCCTCATAGACTGAAATTTCTTTTTCACAAATAGGATAGAAGCTCTCCAAAAGGAACGACTCGGTTTGATAAAACCATGATCTAGTAACTTCTGGAGCTGCTTTTTCAGTTCTTGTAACTCAGTATGGGTCATTCGATAGGGTGCTCTTAAAATTGGTATTGTGTCTGGTACCAACTCTATACTAAACTCAACCTTTTTTTCGAGAGCTAATCCTAGTAGCTCACTCGAAAACACATCTAAAAACTCTCGTACTACTGGTGTCTTATCAATAGTCAGGTCTGATTTAACCTTGCTCACTACATGAGCCAAATATCTAATACATCTTTTTTTCAACATTTTACTAGCTTTCAATATACTGATCATCAAACTCCAAATATGACCTTCACCAAACTCAAATTAATCTCCAGAGTCCAGGTTAAATCTCACTTTCTTCTTTTTACAATCAATCTCAGCTTCGTGTCTCCTCAAAAAGTTTATCCCTAAAATCATATCAAAAATCTGGCATTTCAAACACAATCAGGTCTACTAGTAATTGTCGACCCTGAATCACAATACTTTGTTCTAGTAGCATCATCTCACTAATAATTGACCCTCCATCAGGTAACTCGATCATAATCATCTGGCTATTCTGATAGGTTGTAACTTTAACCTCTCAAACAAACTCTTGGCTACAAAACAATGAGTAGCCCCACAATCAACTAAAACATAAATAGGAGTATCAAGATAAAGAATCTGACCCATGACTACTAATGGATTAGCCTCTATTGGGTTTTAGGTGATCGTATAAACTCTGGTTGTGGCCCCTCCTATAGGCTACTGTTACTCTACTCTCACTGAGGTAGTTATACAAAAACAGGTAATATGTCTAGGTTGACGACATCTGAAACAAACTGTCTAGTCTGTCAAACACTTCATTTATGCTACTTTCCACATTTCTGGTAAGTTGGTATCCCCGATCTTCTTTGTTTTTTTCCACTTTTCCAATTTTTTTCATGCCTCTGAATTGGAGAGGTCGTTTACCCTTCCTATCTCATTCTGGAGGAAGGTCTCTCTGTGCTGAAATGGAACCACTGCTCATCAAGGGAGCTGGCATGGCAAAAGAGGGTGTAACTTTTTGCCTTGTGGTCTGATCGAACCTCCTCCTCACAAAAACCTCTACCTCTAAAGTTTTATCGAAGGCCTCTATAAAAGTCCTGGGTGGTTGTGCGCCCATCATAACATCTCGGGCTATCTCTAGATCTAGCCTATATATGAACTTCTACATACACCTCATCTCTGTACTAGCTATCTTGGGGGCATACTAAGACAACTGATTAAACTTTCTAGAATATTCTTTTACTGAATTTGTCCCCTGCACTAGATTAATAAACTCCTAGGCCCTAATATAAGTAACATCGACGCCTTTAGACTCTACCTCAAATTGATGCCTAAACTCAGACCAAGTCATCTCTAAGACACTGATCGTCTCCCTGACCAAGTTTCACTATATTCTTGCCCTTGACTTGAAAAGATAAGTGGCATATCTCACTCTCTCCTAGTCACTCATATCAAATAAGGTCATTTCACTCTTTATTGATTCTAACCACTCTTTAACTGTTATTGGGTCCTTTGCACCATCAAATTTTTAAGGTTGGTGCATACTAGAGAGGTTAAAAATAGGATGCAGTTGAGTCCTCACTGGGGCTATTGTAGATGCTGAAATAACCTCCCTCATATCATGTCCTTGGGTCAGTGGTGTATGTGTCATCTTACTTTCCTGCGTAAGAGCACCTCTATATTGTTCATGTGCACTGAGACTCCCTTGGGGTACTTGGGGAGCTACTTCATCACTCTAGTTGTTCTGAGAGGGATCTACTGGTGTTCGGCTCATAGGTCTTAAAAATGAACACATCACTGTCATAAAACTCAGCAGGTATAAGTGAAAACTTAACTTACAATGATCGACTACAAGGGCGGTCAGCGTGGCTAAAGGGTATTCCATCTATGTGTTACTTAGATTACTCAATTTTGTTGTAGAAAACATCTTTTAGGTTTCCAAAATCATGTTTTAATACTAACTTGTAACATCCTTCCTTACCCTTACTGAGTGTTCTTATCTCTCACTTCCTTTTCTTTCATGATTGTAGGTACAGGTGATCGTGGTAGTTACGCGGCAGGGTCAGGTCAGCGAAGATAGATCCAATTGGAGCAGGTTATCTCTGGTTCATATTACATGCATACAATTGCATATCTTGTTGACTTTTAACCTTTTAGAGATGGTTGTACAATTGTATATGATTACTCCGTGTCTTCAGATGCTTTCAGATGAGTTTTCATATGAGATATATGCATTTTTTGTTCACTTCTAAATTTTCAGTTTTTTTAGAATAATTTCTAAACATTTTAGTAATGAGTTTAGTTTAAAGTAGTTTTGAAAAAAAAAAATAGACGCTTCAGATATTGATTCGTAACATTTCTTTTTCAGAGGGTAGTAAAAAATGAAGTAAACTATCTCCTTTCCTATTTTAACTCACTCTCGGGACTCAATCTCACATCATAACCTCTATAAGGAATCGAAGGGATAATCTAGTTCATTATTTACTATTTGGGTTATACTTTGTCCCATCAGGTGTCCATTTGATACTTTCTGGAAGCTAACTATAGGGATTTGACACTTTTCTAAGCTTGAGCTCTCTTCCTTTCTCTCACTACACCATTTTTGAATCTGAATTGAGTTCTACTATGAGCATGCTCTACTACGAGCAGACTCTACTATAGGTCTATATCCTACTACGGACATGTCCTATTACAGACGTACCCTACTATGAGTGATGCGGTGTAAAGTGCCCCATCATAGTTCATAGCCTGCATGCGTGCGTTATATCTTACTAATCTTGCTTCTATCTAAAACTATCTACAACTCACTAGACCATACTTTTGGGACGACCCTTAAATCTTGACCCCCAAATTCCTTTTTTTGCTTTTATTTCTTTTCTTCTTCTTTTCTTTTTCTCTCCTTTCTTTCCTTTCTCCCTTTTTTTTTTCTCCTCATTTTCTTTCTTTCTTTCTTTCTTTTCAAAACTATAAATCACTATTTATGATGCAATTTAATAATCCAAATGGTCTCTAATTCATACAAGTTATATATCATTGAAAAGAGGACTCAAAGATATTTCCAACAAGCTATAATAGCACTCATGATTCATCAAATAAGGTAGTCAAAATATAGGATGAATCAGTGACAAAAAACTGTATTAACTGTTTATTTGGTAAGATAGTCTTTTTGTTCATTCCATTTAATAGTCCAAACGGTCTCTAATTCATATAAGCTATATATAATTGAAAAAATAATTCAAAGAGCTTTCCAACAAGATATAATAGCACTCATGATTCATCAGATAAGGCAGCCAAAACATGGGATGAAGTCAATGGCAAAAATCTGTATTCACTGTTTATTTGATAAGGTAGTTTTTTTGTTCATGCAATTTAATAGTTCAAACAGTCTCTAATTCATACAAGCTATATATCATTGAAAATATGATTCAAAGAGCTTTCCAATAAGTTATAATAACACTCATGATTCATCAGATAAGGCAGTCAAAACGTAGGACGAAGTCAATGGCAAAACGATAAATATCATCCAACTCTCTGTCATGAACAAATTAACACACATAGATGCCCCGAATGGAAAAACAACATTTCTCAACTTCAAAATCATCATTTATAACATAGATCCAAGGAACCAAAAGCATAAAACATGAAACATATTATGTATAATACCCTTTACCTTATTTCAAGTCAATCTTTGCTAAATTGGCTCCCTCCTTTTTGTCTTCCTTCTTTGATCATCAAAACCACCTTAAATCAACACCAAAACACATTAACATCTTTATATAACATGCATCCAATATATATAAACATAGGAAAAGAGAAAAAGAAAGAGATCTTTTGGTTACCAAGACTCCAAAAGTGTTTCATCTTCTTTTCTTTCCTTACTTTTCTTTCAAAACCCTTCAAATCATCCACTTTCCTTCTAAAAACAAAGAAAAAGCATGAAGAAGGCTACTTTTTCTAGAAGAGAAGTAGAAGATGATGGAAAAAGGTATCATTTTCCTTTTTTCTTTGACTTTTCTCTCGTTATATATATATATATATATATATATCTTTGTTTTTCTTTTGTAATCGCTTTGTATATATATATAGATATGTAGATATATATAAACACATATACATTTGAACATATATATTTAAAACTAGAAATATCTCAAAGCAAGGATAAAAGACATAAATGCCCCTAGAACGTACCTAAGGGTATTATAAAAGTCTAAGAGTGCTTTAGGAGATTAGGTATCGATAAAAACTTGATATCACAATAAGATAATAGATAATTCAATGCCTATAAGACATAGATAGATTAGACTCAAGATAAGTCTCAAAGAGTTCTAGGAGATTGGGAATTGATAGAGACTTGATATCTTGCTGAGACATTAAATGATTTGATACCTACAAGACATCTAAATCAAAATTATATGTTGGTAAGGGAATACCCATGATGTAGGCATACCCATAAATAGGGTAAAGTCTATTGATTAGTGTTTACCATTGTCAAGACTGTAGGTCTGTCAATTGACTAAGACTTACCAAGACTTAGATAGTTTATCAATTAGGGTCCACATATTGAATTAGCTAGGATCACGAGTCTGTCAACTGATAAGATAGGCTCAGATTGCATATCTGTCAATTGACGAGGATTTACCAAGACTTAGATATTCTATCAATTAGGGTCCACATATCAACCAAAATCGTAAGTCTGTCAATTTGTCTTATGAGATTAGATAACCAAAGCTAAAGAGAGATTGTCTAAAAAGTGGTCACTAGAGTTGGTACATTGATTCCCTAAGATTCAAGTTAGATAATAACAACCTAAGATCAAAATCAAGATAATTTGTATAGTAAAGGAAAGGGATAAACTGAGATTTGAGATTGTAGGATAGATCATCCCTACTTGCCAAGTTTTATACTCATCTCATTCCATTGTATTTTACAGGTGATAGGATTGAGGTGATGGCAGCAAGGCAGTGACTCAATGATGGAGCGGCATGCGAGTGAATGGACTCATAAGCATAAATAGTCTAAAATGATGACATTTATGCTATCATAGGTTGGATTTTCATTTTCTAGTATATAAACTATTTATTGAGTTGAGATTTATTATTACACTTGGGGATTATTCCACGATAATAGTTTTCATTGTTTAATAAAGACGGTAAGATGATATTAAGACATTATTAAGATTTATTCATGTTGATTTAGGATTTATGGATTTGATTCGATGATCCTACTCATGCATATAAAGATTTTAGTAGCACTTTACCCCCAAAGGATATGATATTTGGGGTGAAATTTTACAATGTGTTATTGGTGTTAATTAATGTTGGAAATAGAACTTTATTAGACTAAACCTATAAATGATGTAGTTCAAACTGGCAATGCTTGTAAACCATTGTTCAAACTTCAAAAAAGGTGAGCAAAAGTGCACTTTACTTTATCCAACATTAATGACATCTCACTCTTAGGTGTTGGTTGCATTGTTATACCAATTGACAAATGTTGCATGCACTATGGTGTCCCATGTGAGAGAACCATCCAATGGTAAAACATTCGCTTCTTGATCTAATGATTCTAATGTCTTAATTAATTACATATGTCTTTGTCATAGGGATTAGTATAAGGGCTTCGAGTAAATGGCCTTTTCTTGACCTGGCAAATAGGCGGGTTACTCGAATGGTCTTTTCTTGACTTGGTAAATAGGCGGGTTACTCGAGAGTACCCACCAAAAAACAAATATGGCTTTTAGGTTTTTAATCCCATATTTTTTTGAACTTGTAATCATGGGAAGGACTACTCTTCACTTTATAACATTACTTTATGTCTATCTATTCATTGCTCAAGTAATAGAAGAAATTTTTTTTATCTTTTACTTTATAATAATTTGTTTTCTAATATGATTGTTGATAAGAATTTTTATGACCAACTAATCTACCTAAGCCAATTAATTTTTAATATTATGTCTTAAAAGTGAGATTAAAACATACTTAGGTGATTAGCTAAAACATATTATGACTATTATTTCTCAAAGAAAGACTATGTTTGGGTTGAATAACAACAATTTTTCAAATAATTTAATTGAGTTATAAATGTAATTATCAACATTATTAAACAGATCTTCTCATAATTTGTTGAACAACACTTTTTATAGGTTTCAAAAAGAGTATATATTTAATATAAATAATAATTGTCAAATATATTTTTAATGGTTTTAAGGAACTAAGTTGATATGTCAAGGTTTCCGAGGTAGGTTTAAGGGATTAAAATAGTCCCAAGTTATGATTAAAATTAATTAGGTTCACGTCATCAATGTATGGAGTACAAGAAATACTCTCGATGACCTTATGAGGGTGGATCAAGTCAAAAGGCAAAATGGGAGTTATGAAAGTTTAAGTTATGATAAGTTCATGTTTACTGAGTGATTATCACTCATTATCCTACCTTCTTGTTTTGCAATTAATAGGTTATCGTGATGGTTGTAGCTTTAAAAGGTCAACTGACGTGAGCTACTATGAGGGGTGTTTTAGTCATATGGAATATATATGTATTTTTATGCTACAAACTTTAAGGTTTACATTATACTTTGTTTTGGGATTATGTGAATTTATGTTTGGTTTTTTATTTTATTATTATTTATGGCATCCTTTAAATGCTTCCGTGAATAATTTATTAAAGGTATTTTAATCATTTTTAATATTAATGGCATATTTGTTTAAAGTTTAAGTGAATGCATGCTTGTTTAGCCAATGTATGTGATGCTTCCCTTCAAAGGTTGTACTTCTAGATAGAATGTCAACATCGTTCTACACATAAGAATTTTAAGAATCATACCCAACCCTCATATTCATTGGGTCTCACTTTTTCCTAATGTCACAACCATATAATGTATATGGGAATTCATGGATGATTTTAGTGAGTCTGTCGTAAGTGTCTTGATAAGTAATATAAAATGACAACTTTGAGATGATCTATAGGATCATTCTGAACATCAACAACCATATTGTATCCAAAAAATATAAATTACCAACACAAATATGAAAGAAAGAATAAAACATTGATACATTTGAAAAAACAAGTTACATCATCAAACACTTGCAACTTTTGTGAACGGTGTCGAATCATCTATTCGATTCATTTAATCTTTTACCCTACTAAGATGGGCATCAATGTGTGTTCATACTATTGCAATAAAATTATGAAACACTCTCTTCTAGCTAGTAAATATATGTTGCATAGAAGCTAAAGCTGAATATGCAACAAGTTTTGCAGCTATTAAACTAATTAATGAGGTGAGTTTTGGTTGTTTCTCCTCTCTACACAACAATGATAGAGTTGATTTTGGTTGTGGTTCTAGATCGTTGGGTAGGAGATCATCTTCACCATGTGCATCACCTAACAATAAAGATATCAACACATCATGCAAGTGATTTGGCCTCACAAAAAATTTCAAAAGATCAATGAACGAATCTATTTTACGCTCTTTTTAAATCAAGATTATCACATAGTTTTGCTCTTTCAATAAAACTATGCTTATCCATTTTAAGCGCACAAATAAGTACACACTTTATATGTGTTATCAAGGGATTGAGTGATTTTGAATTAATAATAAAATAACATCCAATTATATTATGACACATCATATATGTATCTACTTGTGTACTCAAAAGTGAATATACATAGCGTTGCTATAATATTTTTAGTGAAACTTTGAAAAAGAAAATGAATGGTAATAGTAACATAAAAAATTCAAAGCCATAATGTAACTTACAACCATCCTACTAGATATGTCTTTTGCACCATCCCACAATGGTATGCTTTTGTTTTTCCATTTTAACATCCAAGGGACCTTTAATGTTGACTTCATCTCAACCCAAACATATAGGTTATCAAGGGTCTCGTATATCCAAAATTGTAATAACAAAGTCCACATTAGTGATTCATTAAAATAAGAAGATTAATTGTTACAATATATACATAAAACCAATGTTACTTGAAAAGCTAGTGAGAAACTCATAAGTATTTATGTGAACAACCTCAACGTACTGATACAATATTATCTTCCTCATTGAAGCAACAATAAGCTCCCAAACTCTTATGCCCCATGGTTATTTCTTGAATTTAGGAAAGTAATCAACAAGTTGCAATATATCAAGGCTAATTACCTTCTTATTATCTGTAACAAATAATGCAACAAATAGACAATACAACAGGCAAGCTTTACCACATCTTTATCGTTGTCCCCCAAGTTGTTGCTTTAAATACAAATATCAAGTCACCATATGTAACTAATGTCTTAATAGGAAAATATATTTCTTGTTCCTTTATTGCACTAAGGATGGAATGTATTTTGCCGTGTTAGTATGGCGATTGAATTTCAAACTTATCACCAGAGAGAACTAATATCGAATGAAACAAATGTCAACCTCATTTACCCTAAACTAGAACTCCTTAAAGTGTTGATGTCAAAAAAGCTCCAAAATAAGTTCCCATAAACAACATTTTTTTTATAATTGCTTAACTTCATACAAATCTGAGTGAATGCTTCCTTTTGTCCTCTCGTAGTCACATGGGCTTTAGTAGCAAGAATCAAAGTACTTCTTAGCTACTTTATCAGATTGTCTTACCAAAGCTTGGTTTTTACTCTAAGTTCTACAATCAAAATATCCCAAAAATTTGGTTATTTTTTGTTAAGAAATAATGAATTCAATCATAAATTCAAAAAAGAAACAAAATATACCAAAACATTAGAAAATTTGAGTTGATTGGAGATTATATACAATTTAGTAGATTTAGGTACTCAAAGTGTATGGTAAATTACGTAACCTCCTTAAGAATTAGTTTTTTTTTTTTTCCATTTACCTCTTTCACACTCTCTTTTAGCATGAAATGTTGACAAGTACCCTCCCATGCTCAATCAACCCAAAACCAGAAATTTCATGCAATTGGTTTATCAATGTATAGATGTGCATAATTTAGTTCAAACTGTAAAACTAAATCAAATCGTTTAAAAATTATAGTTTAGTTTAGTTTATAAAATGATTTGGTTTTAGTTGAAAATTTTTTAAACTGTTTTTTTCTATTTGGGTTGCGGTTTGAGTGATTTTCAAACTCTCTCTCTTTATAAAACAAACCAAACAATTTAGGTTTCAAACCAAATTAAAAAAATAAGGTTTGAATCATAGTTATCAATATTCTATAATATATAATACGTATCTTATAATTGATACATATTATCTATACGGATATATATATATATATATATATATATATATATATATAAAGTGAAATATAAGAGAATAATGATAGAGAAGGTGAACAATGCCTAAGAACATAAATGATTAAGAAACTCAATGACGAACAGACCTCAATGTTCTTAGGGGACTATGAAACTTAATATAAAGTTTTAATAAACTCAGTTTGAATTCAAACTTTCTAACAACCAGTTTGTTGATTAAAATAATTAAAAAAATATATGATTATCTAGATTTTTTAAAAGATAATTTAGACATATTTGTTTAATTAATTTTGAGTATTTGATTTTAAAAAATTAAAAAATAAAAATTAACTTCACATATTTATTCGATAATATTTTCTTTTTGTTAATGAAACAAAAAATTTTAGGTTTTTTTAATTTATAAGTAATTCATTAAAGGATTTTATAAGATTAATGGAAATTCAAACTTAAGACTTCTTTTTAAAAATTCTAATTTTTTATCAGTTTTATTAACACTTCTCCTTAAAAAAAAAAAAAAAAAACCCTAAACCTCAAAAATATTTTAGGTTGAAATTTAAAGAATTCTATAATGTTTTTATCCATTTTAAGCCTCTCTTTGCTTTTTTTCCTTGGTTTAAAAAATCGAAAAATTATAAAAGGAGGTTTTCGGAAAAAATAAAAAAAATTGTACGAGGGTAAATAACGTGAGAAGAACTTGTAGTTCGAATCCTCAATTTAAAAACTCTAGCAGTGACGCCGGGAGGAAGAAACTGTTAACAAAACCCTAATTCCCCTCAGAAACCCTCTCTCCCTTCAAATTAGGGTTCGAATTGTGAAACCAAAACATGGCTAGAAACGAAGAGAAAGCTCAATCTATGCTCAATCGATTCATCACCCTAAAAGCCGAAGAAAAAAAGAAGCCAAAGGAACGCCGTCCTTATCTAGCCTCGGAGTGCCGTGATCTCGCCGAGGCCGACAAATGGCGCCAGCAAATCATGCGCGAAATCGGCCGCAAAGTTGCCGAAATTCAAAACGAAGGTCTCGGGGAGCACCGGCTCCGCGACCTGAATGACGAGATCAACAAACTGATTCGAGAGAAATCGCACTGGGAGCGAAGAATTGTCGAACTTGGTGGGCCCAATTACACCAAACACTCCGCGAAAATGACGGACTTAGACGGAAATATTGTTGATGTCCCAAACCCTGGTGGACGTGGGCCGGGGTACCGGTACTTTGGGGCGGCGAAGAAACTTCCAGGTGTGAGGGAGTTGTTTGAGAAGCCTCCTGAGTTGAGGAAGAGAAGAACTCGGTATGATATTTATAAGAGGATTGATGCAAGTTATTATGGGTATAGAGATGATGAAGATGGGGTTTTGGAGAAAGTCGAGGGGCCTGCAGAAGCCAAAATGAGGGCAGAGGCGGAGGAGGAGTGGCGAAGGATGGAGGAGATAAGGAGAGAGGCAAAGAAGGCGGTGAAGAGTGGGGAAGTGGTGAGTGTTGGGGTTTTGAAGGATTTATTGTTTGAGGGGGAAGAGGATGCGGTGGAGGAGGAGAGGAGAGAGATGGAGAAGGAGAAGATTGAGAAGGAGAGGGAGTTTGTTGTGCACGTGCCATTGCCGGATGAGAAAGAGATTGAGAAGATGGTAGTTGAGAGGAAGAAGATGGAGTTGTTGAATAAGTATGCCACCAAAGACTTGGTGGAAGAGCAGAATGAGGCAAAAACTCTACTTAATATTCAACGCTAGATAATGAGAGCGACAATGATGATTGTAAGATTTTGTTTTAGATGTTGTGAAAGAATAGTTGCTTTATCCAAATGAATGATTATGTTTTGCTCAGTTGATTGGATATGTGTTGATATAATTTTTTCATGTTCTTATTATCTTTACCTGTGCCAGAATAGAGACCTGTGTTTTAATTTTTGCACATAAATGATATTTGTTTGGGAGCTCTGTTCACATGGTCTTTAGTTTTTTCCATTTGTTTTAGATTCTTGTACTTGGAGTGTGTTGAATGAGAAAGATTAATCTTCTCTTGCTAGTGAGACTTTTAACTGAGCAACCGGCTTTAGTGTTGACCAGAACATATTACATAACCATCGAAACAAAAACTGAGTATTTGACTTGAACATGTGGTGTTGTAATATGATTGATTTATGATATGAGTCTTTAAGATATGTTATAATGGAAACTGTTGAGATGTATAATTTGATGCAACTGTGAATTTGGGAAATATCTGAATAACAGGGGTTTTTTTGGGTAAAGTTATAGGCATGGAGGAAGGCCTTGTTTCGGTATTAAGGTACAAAATTATATATTAATTTTGAGGATGGTTATCTTAGGGTGGCAGGATTGTAGTCCTCCAAAATGATTTATATGTGAGTTTTATTTTAGAGCAATTTTGAGCTAAGCCATATAATTTTATAAGGTACTGAGTGTTTCGATATATGTGAAGCTGGATGTCCTTGTCTCAAACAAGGATGTCTTTAGGGCTACGGTTGATAACCTTTCAGCCAGACACAAAAGAAGGAAAACTAGAATAGAAATGGTGAGAACACCCTTGCGATTGTGGAGCTTGCTTGCTTGAAAGAGGAGGGGTAGGGGGAGTTGAAAGAGGATAAAAGAAGCCTCAATCATGAAGAAAGAAGAATGAGAAGCAGTGGGAGTGAGCAAAGAAGAGAAGAGCATGATAAGGAAAGATAGTCAAGTGACAAAGAGGGAAGACTTGGAGTGAACCCAATGGGCTTGGTTTCTGTTAAAGACGCTTCTTGTTCATTGTAGATTAACACACAGGGTCAATTTGAGACTGCATATTGACTGGAAATCCTGTATCAGTGTAAATTAATGGTTTATCTTGAGCTTTATTTGAGAGAAACAGAAAAATTATTGTTTGACCTTTTAAGATAAAAGTTGCTAGCAGTACCAAATTAAATTTGAGGTGAAACCGAAAATTGTTCCAGTTCTGTGGCTCTAATAGTTAATTACAAAAAGTTTCAAATTTCAGTTCAACAAATTAAAGGGTGGATCTTATGGCGAACAATGATTATGCAAAGCATACATTTCCATACAAGGTATTATTAGATAAATCTTAACTTGTTACATAGATTTTCTCACAACATCCAATAAATAATGAGAAATGTAGCTTAATATATTGATTATGCAATTTTCTTTTATGTGAATTGACTTTAGTATTGATTTGAAACACCTTAAATTCTTAATGAAGTTGCAGTGTGATGGTTTCTGTTCACTGTTTTCTCTGGTTATGTGTGTACTTACTTTTCTTGCTATTTCTTCTGATCAACCGTCATGGTATGATTTGTCTTTCTTGAACAGTTCCATCTGCATCAAAGACTTGTGCAAGACATGTAATGTTCGTGGCAGAGGAACCACAACTGCTCTTTTCCCTGAGACTCTTCTATATTTAGCTCTTCCTAGGCATTGATCTTGCAGCAGCCTTCCAATGCCCCCTCACATCACATTTGCCAGTTGCCACAATAGCTTCATTGAATCGAATTTGCCACAATAGCCTTCCAATGCCCCCTCACATCGAGCCAAATTTGAATCGAATCGAACTGTCTGTCCAACTCGCGAGTCGAACTCTCTATAGCCTAAGATCGGTTCAGTTTTAAAACGAGCCGAGTATCTTAACTTGAACTCGGTTCATATTTGAAGTATACGCATTCAAATCGAGCTGAATCGAGTCAAGTTGGCTTTTGAGCCCAAGCCAGCTTGGTTCAGGTCCAGTCCTAGCTTTGAGTCATGGGATCTGAACTCTTTGCTGGTTTTTTTATTGCATTTCTGCATACATGGAAGGAAATGTGTCTTTAAGTTTACTGAAAGCCAGCTGTTCATTGAAGATGATGTCATTTATGTGCTTTGCTTCGATGGTTTAGAAATCTACAACAGAATATTATTAATCGAACCTCCAATTTCTAATTGGAAGTATGTAGCTCTGGCCAGGGATTTAAATATCATCCTTACTTACAGTTACAAGAAGGGAGGGAAGGCGATCAATGTAGCATGCGAGACTCATTTCCGTTTCTAGTACACACAATTCTTTTATAGACACTTGGGATACAAGCATAACATCCCAAAATACCGAATAACATTGAAAATCTTTGTTAATAAAAGAAATAGTAATCCTAGGGTAATCCCAAGTATCTCAACCTCAATATAGATAAAACAAAACCAAGGTGTGTATAAAATAAAATCCATCATAAAATCATAATCATAAATCATAATAATAGAATCCTAATGAGTCTATTCTCATCGCATATTGTTTTATCACTGACCAACTATCTCCTCATCGTTACCTCTATGTCTCTTTATTACAAGAATCAAAAGAAATTCATGAATAAAAATACTCAATAAACAAAAATAATTTATCTTACAATAATCCAATCAATTATCCTCCCCTTTCATTTCTATTCTCTACATTCTAGATTTATTTTCTGTTTAATTCCAAGACTGATCGGATCTCGACCTAAAAAGGGAAAATCCATACCCACTCTAATAAGTAATTTTTAAGGTTCTCTAATCTTAGTTGTCTTATATGGTTGTTAATCAACAAGCTCACAATCCTGGTTTTTCAATCTATGAACCCACTCAACAGATTATTTATGTCTTGATAAGTCATAAGTCAATTGGCAAACTCGCAATTTAGACAATTCTCTTTATCTAAGGAGACCGATTGACAGATTAACTCATAATCTATCTATAAATGTGTCTAGATCATGGGTATTCTCTTATGTCAGCCTATAGTCTCATGATTTACATCTGGTGGGTATTACTCATCATAAGTTCCACAAGATTATCTAATCTCTAGTTATATCCAACCACTAGAAACTATATCATAATTCAATTAATCTCTTTTCAATTCTATTTGGGTTCATCTATTCATTTTAAGAATCTAATTTATCTCTCTTGATCTCAAGCATTCCCCAACACCTCTGTGGGCCTTAATCTCATTCATATATTCATGGTGTCCAACATCATGTACAACCATCCATAGTTTGGTCACATATGTACATTGTCTCTTCTATGTGTAATCGTGCATTCGACTATGTACGAGTGGACCTAATCAAGTGCATGTACACTCATGTTGAAGGCTTCATGGGTGTACATTCAATAGTCCTCCACGTACAGGCGTGCCTCTTTCGACTCCACGACCATGCATCACTTCTCTACTGTTCATCATCTCCTCCTCTTTTCTATATAACCCTAAAGGCATTATTGTCATTCTATTCAACCATGTATGATTATACACAATCTCCATGTAGAGCCACACATGACGCAATGAAATAGCTTCAGGTCATGGATGTTCATGCATGCTCGTCGCACAATCGTGCATGTGGTCTTGGAAAGAAAGTTCAGGCCATCTTGGCTGGAATTTGCTAGTCTTTTGATCTCTAATTCATTCTCAATATGCATTACGATTACAAGCACTACGATTGGTCTCCCTCACAAGGCACTAACTACGATCCTAACTAATTTGGACAAATTAATAAGGCAATCAACATATCCTCATCGATCATCGTTTAAAAACGAGAACATACATCAAGTTTTATTATCAAATCCCTCATTTAACTGCAATAAAGTATCAGGTAATATCTAGACATCATCCAACACCCGTAGCTCTTTATTCATGCATTCTTTAAATACTTTTTATGTAAATAAGTCAAAATTTCACCAACATCAACATTCAGTCATTCCTCTCTACTTGTTATGGATTATATAATTCAGTTGATCACATTTTGGATCTCCAGCCGATAAATAATAGGCCAAAAGATCCCAAAGTCCCACCCTCTTAACTTTCAAAAACTCAAACACTCACTCATGGGTCAATTTATGTTAAAAATATCAGTTAGGATTAGAGATAAAATTGTCATTTAATAAAAAAATTTATAAAATTAAAGTTTTATCACATTTTCCCTCTTATATTTAAAAATCTATTATTTTCCCCTCCACTTAAGGTTTGAAAAATAAACATTTTCCCCCTAGGGTTTGTTGTTTTGCCTTGCTGCTACTCTTTCGATGACCAGAGTTGGCCAACCTCCATACTGGCTCTCCTCCCTCTTCCAAACAATGACAAATTGTCTACCAATCAAAGGTGGGTTGATGATTCATCGATGCAAAGAAGAAACAAATTTGTTTCGTCTTCAAGTAGACAAATCGTCAGCTCACCTCTGATTGATCGACGATTCATCATCATTCGGGAGTGGGAGGAGCACCGATATGGGGGTTGGTTGGCTTCGGTCACCAGAGGAGTAGCAGTAAGGAAAACAACAAACCCTATGGGGGAATGTTTATTTTTCAAACCTTAGGTAGAGGGAGAGGTGAATGATAGTTTTTATATATTGAGAAAAAATGTGATAAAACTTTAATTTTATAATTTTTTTTATTAAATAGCAGTTTTACTCCTAACCTTAACTCATAAGTGGGTGTTTGGGTTTTTGAAAGTTTAAAGGTAGGATCTTGGAATTACATCAAACCCTAGGTGGGAACAAGTCTTTTGGCCTAAATAATATAGCATGCACCTTAGGGACAATATTCTATATATTACTAGCTTTATGGTAAGGGGGCGTTTGGTTTGGGTAATGTTTTATTACCAAAATATAAAGAGTACCTTGAAGATAGATTACTTAAAAGATTACTGGGTATAAATTATTACTATGTTTGATAAAATTTGGTAGGTATAAATAATTATTATGTTTGATTAAAGGTAATAAAAAATTACTAATAAATTATTTTACTTAAATACCTTTGAATATAATTATTTTAAATATTTTTTATATTATTTGTCATATTAATTAAAAATAAATTTATTTTTGTCTCAAAAAATTAATAAATACTAATATAATTATAATAAAATCAAAATTACCTTGGTAATCTTTAAATACCTAAGGTGAAGGTAGTAATCAGATTACCACTTATATTACATGTCACGTCAGCATTGGTAATAGAAGATTACTGTAATTTTTTATTACTGGCAAACCAAACAAGCGAATAAAAGATAGATTACCAAAGACCAAACGGCCCCTAAGAGTAATATTATGTGTACTTATTTGTTGTACATAATTTAGATATACAAATGATGTATCATTATATAATTGAGTATTACTTTATATTTAATCCAAAATCATTCAATCACAAAATAACATATCATCTGTGTATCTAAATTGTATATCAAAAGTGTGTACACATAATTTTATTGTTATGATAATACCTAATTACTAACACAATAAAACTATGTGTATAACTTTTATGCATAAACAATTATTTGTCCCTATATGATTGAGTATTATTTAATTTTTAATTTTTAACTACCTAATCACATAATAATATATTATTGTTTATACATAAAATTATGTATAAAAATTATATATATAATACTACTCTCTGTAACGAGTTTTGCTATTTACCAAAAAAAAAACAGACTTTCATCCCTGAGATTGCATTTAATTCATGTCAACCCAACTAATGTTAAGGTTATGCGTGATGACACTGTCAAATAAGTAACTACTGTGGGATATTACAAAAAGACTCTTTTTCCGTCAAAAATGTTATTTCAATGAGTAATATTTAATATATAAACAAATATTACTAATTTATTTATACAAACTAATGTAATAATATATGATTAAATAATTTTAAAGTGAAAAATAACTAATCGTATCACTCAATTATATGCAACTATCTCAATTTGTATGAATAAGTTAATAAAATTTATTTACACGTATAGTTTTACTCAGTTACAATTATTCAATCAGGACTAATGTATCTTACTAACAAGAAGAATTTCTCCCCTGGATTACCTTTAATCCAAGCCAAACCAACCATGATTACTAGCCATATGAGGCCCCAAATATGGTGTTAATAATCCACATACATGATTAAAGAGATGTTTTTGCTCATACATGTGTTGGATAAACCCACAACTACAATATGGGTGCTAAATTTAAGGTAACAACCATGCCTCCTACCATTAAATCCACAAATTTCCTATTATTACTAAACTTCTTCGCTGATAAATATGGTTCTCTCAGAGCAATACTTCAGAAGAGAAGACAGACAAGGAAACAAAAAGGATTTCCCAGAAACTATTCTATTTACAATCTATGCTGGTTTACAATTACAACATGTCTGATGACTGTTACATGAAATGAAGAAACGGGGAAATGGAGCAGTGCTATACCCAAGAGAGGCAATTAATCCCAAGTATTGCAATGGCTAAATGACAGAAACTGTAATCAGTTAAGATAATTTACAGCAAGCCAAGTAGTCACAAGCTGATCACAGGTGGCTAAGTATCAGTAATTATGGACATCCATTCCTGCAGACACAAGAAGGAACACACAATCAGTAATGACAACCAAAGGCTGGGTGGAAAAACAGTAAATTCAAAACAGGGAACAGGAAGAGACAACAAAAAGCACAACGAAGATTGTAATACAAAATATCAAAGCAGAATATGATAGATTTCATTGATTATACACGAGACTAGAATGTCCAGTGAATAATCTTTCAGAAGCTTAAATTTATGATTAATCTACAAATATTGAATACCCAAAAGTGTACATTTTATCTTTGTGTAATGAAAAATTCAAAAAGGAAAGAGTACAGAATCATGTTGTTCAATTATCTTACAGCTATTCAAAGCACAAACACAAGTATGAGGACTGAGTAGTCGGCTCGAGTTCTCTTTGCACAGATGTACAATCACCTGAACAAAATGTTCAAAGATTACATAAGGACCTGCAGTACCAGGTCCAGACTACACCTTCTGTGATACCAAACACTACAATAATCAGATGTCTATGTTTTGTTTTCTCTTTTTCCTACCCGTGCACAACACTGAACATTTTATTTGTGTATCCTAATGCAACAACTTGATCAGTGAAATACACAGCATATGAATCAGCTTTTCACAACAATCAATCAGAAAATCATTTTCTTGAAAGAGGTTAGTTCTGATTTAAAAAAGTAGAAGATTAAAACCCAAAGAGCATTTAACCAGGAAGATAATGAGACACTTTGCAATGTGTGCACTTGATTAACATGAACAATATGAAACAAGTAGTGTAAAAGACACATGATCATGCGAATTTGAAACTTGAACAAGAGAATTACAATTACAGTTAGCTGAGTGTTGACTGGCCTGCCCAGGTTCAGATGAACTCAACTCCATATCTTGAGTTGCTGTCCAACCAGGTTCATAAGCTTCAAGAAAACTAATCTTTGCCTTATTTGGTAGATCATGGGGATGAACAAATGGCACTCCAGCCGGCCACTCGATCTCCATTCTCATATTGGCACATGGGCTATCAAGAGCATGAACATGGCTCTCACACTCCCTGAGGTTACAGAACCTGAGCTTGATGCCCTTCTTATCTGCAATGTCCTGAACTCTCTCCTTCAAAACTCTCTGGGCCTCCAGCCGTAACCTCTTGGAAGGTGGCAGAGGTTTGCATCTTGAATTATTCTTCCTCCTCCTCATCAATGGTTTCATAGACCCTGTACCAGCATTTCATCGATCCAAGGACCTGCTGTTAAAAGCTTCTTGCTAAGAACTACTACAACAAGAAACAATAATAATCCACCATCAACATGATCCTAACACGTATGAAATGGATTCAAGAAATCTCTCTTAAAGAACCTCTTGTAATAGCAGAAGAAGATTTAATACTACACAACAGTTCTTTTCTTACCAAGACACCTGAGGAATATGATACAGGAAAAGGTAGGGAAATGTAAATTTTTTGGACACGTCCTCAGGATGGGATACACAGTAATTTAGGAGAACTTCAAGGTCGGTTCAGTCTAATCTTATCCTATTTACTAGAATTTCTTCCCTTAATAAGATTAAGCTAATATATTAGCATGCTCATTTGGTAATCTGATCTAGGATTTAATTCTTTTTATGTATTTCAATTACAGAAAATAATTCGAATTTTTCTAGAATATTGCTTGATCATGAATATTGCTTGAGACATTTTTATAGGCATAACCATTTTACAAGGGCATGACTCAGGTTGACAAATATGAGCCTCAATCATGGAGAAACCAAAGGAAAAGGCCTTAAACAGATACACTGCAAACTTTGAGCTTAATAACTACAAATAAAATCTAATGTCATGGTTACCTACAAAATTTTTGTTTAATACCGGAATAAGTTAAGAAAACAGATATATGTAGCATAGTGACAATCTAATGAAGATAGCATGCTCTGTCCAATTCAATAATGAATGTTAACAGCTAAAAAACATAAACGGCAGCGTAGCAACATACACATACACATTGTCAGAAAAGAAAGGAAGAATTGGGGCCAATTTCCACATAAATTATGCAAATTCATTAAAAGAAAGGCAGACAACTAATTCTAGGGATAAGATAATACTCAGAGACAATCAACAAATTGTCCATGCAAAATATGACTATTCCCCAGCCCAAGATCACCATTTATGTATCTGTCTCCCCATTCCATGTATTTATTGACTCTCCAATTTCTTCTTTATAAAATGATTAACTGATATGACCAAAAATAGATTTACAAAGCAAAACAAAAAGCCCAATCAAAGTCAAAAACACAATCTATGAGAGTAATTTCTATCCAAATTGCTGGCAGAAAATTTACCAAAAGATAACCTCCCTAATAAACCAAAGCAAGGATGGATGTTGCTGTAATTCTGCTTACCATCTTGGGCCATAGGGAAACTGAAACTCTGGAAACTTTGCCTGTTAAAAAGTTGATCTGTTGGATGAGATCTCTGCATGAAGTCATCGACTGGTATGGGAAGCTGGAACTGAGCTTCAACACCGTGACCAGCTGCTCTCATCTCGGAACAACTGAGACTGCTCATTGATTTAGGCATGAGTTTGAATGCCACTGAAAATCGTCCATACATGTTACCCTGCATATTAGTGATCCCTGTTCTGTGCAGTGCCGGATTTATATAGCCAGCAGTTGCTTGATAGAGTGCAAGTCCAGGGTAAACAACAGCTTCTTGAGGACCAAGATCCCCATCCACAAGAACCCACCGACCATTAAAGTCTCTTACATGTAAACCTGCCTTATCTGATTTAACAATAGAGACAAGGCTTTTGTCAACATTATGGTCATGATCAGGAAATATAACTAACTGCCCATCCTCTTGAGTTGTTAAACTATGGTGTTGTGCTCCCTGCAATGATGGCCTTGCATGACAGCAAACAGACAATACTGAAGATGATATCTCCCGACTTCTTAAGGGAATGTTATCAAGTACTTCAGTAAATGGAGAACTACGCAAGTTCAAATAGTAGCTGATTGCATCCAGTATATCACGAGCTGCCTTGCCAAGCAGAGAAAATAGGTCTGGCAAACCAGCTGGAGGAAATTCCAATGAGTTGCTAGCTTCGGAAGGAGTCAGGCCAGGCCTGTAATCATATGTTTCATGCCACTGCTGAGGATCAGCATAGTAACCAGATGTCTTACACCACTCACGGGAATCATTTGTATGGATCACCTCTGCCGCTGGGTATGGCGCCCTTTGATGGAAGTAGAGACGAGCAGAATCTAAACAAGATCTCAAGAGAGGCCCATCACTAGCTGGAAATTGAATGATGGCAGCAGAAAACTGAGCAAATGATTGTGATAAAGTTGAGACAGATAGCTTGTAGGAGTCAGAAGGAAGGCCTTCAGATGGTATTAGATCTGTGAGCTTTACACGACCCAGAGATGGCAGGCCATTGCTAGCCATGAAAACCTTTCAATAGGCTAGCCAGCTAAGTTTAACGAAACAGCAACCAGCTGTGGAGTGCATATAGCACAGATGAAACTGGAATCTCAGGCAAAAAGTGCCAGTAACATCAATCATACCAACACAAAATTTAGTCAACAAACTATCCCTATCCAAACTCAACTGATTAATACTAAAAAGATACTTCACGCATAGTCATTCAGCTGGAAATCTAACTTCAAAAATAACCTAAATACCAATAACCCAGCAAGTGTTTACCCAATGTCCAATTCATGGAATTCTATTTACCAAATAGAATGATACTGTTATATTTTTATAATCTTGAACCAATCCACTAACCAAACTTGAGTTCTAATCTAAGACCCCAAACCATACAATCTCCTGGAAGAATTTAAAAAAAAAAAAGCAGTTTACTGTGCAGGTGGTCATGAGTACTTGAAGCTTAGACCTTGCAAGAGCAAATCGACAATCTAACAAAGATTAGAACTCTTAGTTATATAGATTATCTACTTTCATTTTTTTTTCAATGCACCTACCACCCTTTTGCAAATGACTAGAAGAAATAAAGAAAACCAAGAATGAATTATTTTTTCCATTTTGAACTGAAAGTACAAAAAAAGCTATAAATCATTATAATTAATTACTAAACATCCAAATTTCCTGATAAATTCTACTTATGCTCACAGAATTTACAATCATCACACAAATATCACTTCGTTTCCATATATAAAGATAATTACATAATTTTTTTTAAAGTATTCAAATGACGCCGCACAATTTTAAAAATATTTCAAATGAGTACCCATGCTCAAATGTTTCTTCCACAATACTTATAAAATAAGATAAAATAAAAAGAAATTCACCTTCAAATACAAACATTAAAAACTGAAAAGAGAAAGCTGACCTTGGAAGACAGAAAATTTTGATATGCTGTAAATTCGGGTTTGGTGCAGGAGAGGAGAGAGGTATAATGGAGAAAACGTTTTTTCAGAGGAAAGAGCTGACGCTAGGTGGGAGAGTTCTCTCCGGTGCTTTATCCTACAATACTGTCCAGTTGTCTTCTATAGTTGCCACGTTAGTCTACTACTCCCCTGTCAGTAATCTAATGGTGGTGAGTGGTGACAAGTTTTTCATATTATTATATTTGTTTAATAATTTATTTTTGTTATATACCGAAATTACTACTATTTATGAACATGATTTGATCTTCTAACTAAGCTGTCCATTTTAGTTAATCTAACAACAGAGTTTTCAAGTTTAATATATCATGAATTTAGTAAATTTATATTTTCAATAAAACTATGTATATTTATTTTAAATATACAAATAAATATATATTCAATATATCATCAAATATATATTAAATTATATATTTAAAAATATATATACATAACATTACTTAATTTAGTTGTTCAGAGTTACAAATTTTGAAGTGTACAGAATACAGAACAATCATATCACAATATCAATTTATTTTAGGCCAAATGATTTTTTTTCACACCATTTTTTATGAAGATATTTCTCACTCTTTAAATTTAAAAAATGTATTATTTATCTATTTATTAAATCTATTAATAATACCTATTAAATCTTTTTATTGAATTAATGAAAAGACAAAATTGTCTTTTATCTTCACCTAAATAACAATTTTATCCCAAAAATTTGTAAATTTTTTATTCACCCTTAATTAAAAATTATAAAAACAAAAAAAATGTGACCCTCCTTTTCACCATCCGGCACTGGTTTCTCCACAGTAGAGCTTACTTTGGTTGTTCGCCGTCGCACATTATTGTTTGTTGTTGCTTACGACTTTGCATGACCCCTGTGATCTTGTGTTTGTGCTATTGTCTTTGTTTGGATGTTGCTGGGTTGCTGAACATTGGATGTTGATTAGTATCGTTTGACTACTTTGGATTATGTAGCTTGATTGCTTTCTGCTAATATTTTTTTGGTAAATTTAATATAACTTGACTAGTCATTCGCAACCTTGCCACCCTTCATTTCCCAGTCCATATTCTATAACCTGTCTGACTCTCACATGCATGACAGGATAGATTCTGTAATGGACGTACATAATTGAGTTCAGGTAGTGATGGAGGGAAAATTTACTTTTACTCCTACCGCATCATCCACGTTACATTACATTGCATAAACCCACATTACATTACATTGCATAAACCCGCTTATGATACACAATTTTAAAAAACAAATAATATGTTATAATATAATTAGATGTTATTTTAACTTTAATTTAAAATCATTTAATTACATAATGAAACATAATCCGTATACTCAAATTATATACCAAAAATGTATAAATATAGTTTTATTGTATTAGATTATTTGATATTATGCTTTAGTTGGTAATACTGATTAAAATTAATGATTTCACCTGATATATATGGAGGTGCACCCCTACACGGAAAAGGCAGCAAATTAAATTGCCGCTTGAAACATACATGATGAAATTTTACGCTATGAAAATACCTACTTCATTCCAATCATCCATATAATCGGTGTGCTACCACAGCTTATCATTGGCCATCAGGAACATTAAAAAAAATAAAAAGAGAGAGAGAAGAGCTTGTCCATGGAAGCAGACTAAACTAAAAGTGAAAATACACTACAAAGTGTTTTTAATTTGCTGAAATACTAAACGCAATGTATTGCCTATTCCAACCAGAATAGCCTTTTTGAAAACAATATTTAAAACCACCAAATACAATATAGCTTTGGCAAGTCTACAGGAACTCAACTTCATGTTGTTAATGGTTACGACAGGCGGGGAAAAGAGAATAAGGGTGACAAAAGAGCAGAGAAAATTACCTACCTATGGTCTACGAGGCGGTGAACTGCTGCTGCTGCTATTGCTACTGCTTCTTCCTCTCAAAGGCCTACAAATAAACCAGCTTTCATCAGTAAAAGAAAATAAAAATACAATTGCATAACAAACTAAATTCAGTTAATTTTAAAGCTACCAATCATCAGCTTTATGCAAATTAGGTCTGAGGACAAGTAAATCTTTCTGATAATTGTCAACCCCTGGGCAGAAAATGGGCATGTACAATATTCAAGATAAAACTATCAACTAAAACAATAAAGAACAAATGTGTTGGACACTTGTGTCATTTCATCAACATTTCCTTCCATTAATTTAGTGGCGATGTTCTTTAGCAAAAACACACTCCACACAAATTTGAGCCAATCCCACAACTATAACTAAAAACCTTTTCAACCATCCATATCACATCCTCATTGCCAACCCCTCATCTTCAACAAAAAGAGAACTACATAATAGCATGAAGATTACCCAAATCTAATTGTTTTACAATTAATTCAATTAAAAAACTGGAGCAAAATTATCATTAGTTGCATGACAGTGTAGACTGAAATACGTTAATAGATATATAACATACAAATATCTTGGTGGGACAAATGATTTCCTAATTTTACATATTGCAAGAGTGAGAAAACTACCTCCTAGGACTACGACTTCTTGATATCCTTCTGGGTACCTGTTACAGTACAGAGTTGATGATACCAAATATTAGACATCACAGAAGGAAGGATTACCTCAAAACTAACACAAGAAATACTAACCTTGCGTGGACTAGGTGATCCAGAGTAGGTTGATGACCGCCCACGTCTTGCAGCTGGTGCTCGGCCTCTTTTAGACAAAAATATTAAAAAAAGACATGTTTAGAAGCTTAAGAAAGTGATGAAATTTGTGAAACAAAAACTTAATTAGAATGGGAAAGTTTCACATTGCAACAGGAAACAGCAAAATGAGGAAACCATAAGTTCAACTGTTTATTACAAAAAATAGACACAACTTATGTTCTTATTGGTTTAGTTAAATAGAATATTGAAACTAGAGCAGTAACTGATATATTTCAATGTTACTAATACATTGATCAAATATCTTAAACATGTCAAAATTCTACCAATGGATCTAAATTTCATGCACATTTACAAAGCAAATTTCATCATTTAGCTGTGGTCCTAAAACCAACGTAAATCATATAAATTCTGTCTGAAACAAAGCACACTGACTGAATCAAGCTGACTAAAAAAAAGTTTAGCATGATGAAAGTTCTACTTTTGCAAACCAGTCTAATTTTGTTTGGTTTCAAATTTCGCTTAGAAACTGATCCATGCACATACCTAGAAAGGAATAAAATAAACCAAACAAAAATTTATTTATGTTATATTTAATAATGAATGGCATAAGATCATATCTTTTCTTCCTAATAAACTTCCTCCAGTCTTCCTCTTTGATAAAGTTATCTCTACCATGACATAAAAAAGGATGGATAGAGAAGAGACCATACATATTTTACAACAGTTTCAGAATGGATGTCTCATGATAAAAAGTTGACAAACTCCAAAAGAGACTTTAAATTCCCAAAAAAATTAATGGTTACATGTTTTACTATACTAAACTGGAACATGTCTGAAACAAACTGTAATTTAATAAAGAGAAAGTAGGATATAGTGGGGAAAGGGGGACAGACAAATACACTAACAGATAACATTTAGACAATCAGTTGTTACCTCCGCGGTGAAAGAGATCTTGAACGAGAGCGAATAGGCCTACGAATAGGAGAGCGACTGCGTCTGCGGAGTGGAGACCTTCTTGGAGGACTACGAGCACGTCTCGGAGAACTGAGTGAAATTTACTTTGGTTATGAGATAAGAACCAGCAACATGGAAATATAATGCCCAACCATATTGGGAACTAATTCCTTAAATGCTAAAATAACATTTATAATATGCAAGTTTAGAGTACGAAACTATACAGAATTGATAACGGGGACTTTCCTTTCTCTTGCCCTCATATAAAAGGGAAGAATTGGGTTTCAGTTATACATTGATAATTCTGTCCTTACTTTCCAAGTTTACAAAAACATAGAAGCTATATCTCCCATGCTATTTGCAATCTTCTTATCCCACTAATCCAAGTAAAAATCAGTACCACATAATGGTGGGTGTTAATTGGGTTGGTTAAAGGTTGGACCTAAACCAAATTATTCTGATTACATGTTCGTTTACCCAATTGTGGACCTCAACAATCTGGCAGGTGGGTGTTAACTGGGTTGGTTAAAGGTTGGATCTAAACCAAATTATTCTGATTACATGTTTGTTTACTCAATTGTGGACCTCACCAATATGGCACACTTTCTTAACCATTTAAATTTACCAATTTAATGAATAAGCAAATTACCGGCGCCTAGGGGGAAGTGGAGAACGTCTGCGGATTGGACTGCCACGCATCCTCCGGGGAGAGGCCCTACATGGACAGAAGTTAGTCAAAGGATTTAAAGCCACTCAACACTGAACAAGAAAAAAAGTAAAAAATGTAATTAGTAGCCAACCTTGCAGGGGATCTATGACGTCTAGGTGGAGGAGATGGAGAACGACCTCTGGGAGGAGAAGCAGGTCTGCGCCTGGGAGGTGTGTCACCTCGGCGATAAGGAGAATCTATTCGACGACGAACAGGAGACACTGCATGTCTACGTGGAGGAGAATCTGGCAGTCTTCTAGGAGATCCACCTCTTCTAGGTCCAGGAGATCTCCTTCGAGGAGAGGGTGGTGGCTTCCGTCGGGGAGAAGCTGATATAAACAGTTGAAAGCTTTTACTAAGGAGGCACCAAATAAATGCCATAAAATAGATTTCAAGAAAGGTGCATACATTCTCTTGGTCGCTTTGGTCCATCCTTTTCTACATCAGCACCAACATTATCAGTTCTAGAAGCATCTCTTTTAGAAGCAGCAGCAATGGGCTTTGCAGGTGGTGAAACTTTTTTGGGCAGAGATAAGGTAAATGTTGCACGAACAACATTCCCATCAATTTGGGCCTGCATTAAGACAATTAAGAACGTCAATTTCCCAAGATTCTGTATCTCAGGAGCAATTAATTTACTCCCAATTTTTTGTTAACTTACACCATCCATGTATAGTTGTGCCTTTTCAGCATCTGCTCTTGTCTTGAACTGAACATATCCACTTCCTCTGGGAAGATTAACCTAGGAATGCAAAACAACATCAGAACAGACTAATACATGGATTAACAAGATGAGAAAGCTTCTACAAACTTACTGCACGGTCCATCACAAGCTCCACATTTACAACTTCACCAAAGTTACCTGCAAAGTGAGAATGAAAACGAAACAAGGCAGAACAATCATAACCTAATAAAACAGAAAAAAAAAAAAAAAAATTAGCTTGCAAATTTCTTTGGATTTATAATGAAAGTAGATCCTTCAATGAAGCTCTCGTATTTGGCAGTAGATGCATAAAACAAGCATATTTAACACATACCAAAGTAAGCAATACAATAATTAATTAACTACCGACTACTTGAGTTAATCCAATATTTATGTGCAGAGTCTGCTTCAATGTAATGCTTTATGTGCAGCCCAGTCTAAAATTAAATTATGATGTAAGGAAAGGTAACTCTTGTAACTGCGACCATTGCAGTACAATGACAAAAAACCACCCTGAAACACCTCAAGCATTCAATCTGCCAGTCTTATTAGGACACCTTTCTTAATCTAATATGAAAATTTACTTCCAGAACATACCCACCCCCAACTGACACAGACACGCCCCACAGTGTGAATTAAACCTAATTAAATTTATAAAAAAAAAAAAAAGTGCAGGGGGCTTCTTGTTTTAGGTGAATTCTGAGGACCAAGTGAATACATGAACAACCACTTGCCTCTAATTACATAGACCAAAATTATGCCAAGCAGTTGCAAAATACAAATAGGAAGCTTTAAAAAGTGCAAGACACAAACATTTGATGGGGCAACAACTGTATACATTTGTCACATCTAAGCAAGCAAAGCAGGAGAATGCCCATTCCAAAGCACAGAAAGTCTAATCTCTAATGTAATATTAAGAATCATTCAGGTCAGAAAAAAAGTTTCTGATTCAAAATGTAGTTTCCAAGCACATAGACTTAAGTTTAAATCACAGAAACACAGCAGCTTAAACAAAATATGGTAGAGCAACTAAGAAAAGTGAAATAATTAACGTCCACCAAAATACCAAAAGAGCAGCACAAAACTGAAAGAGCAGTGATAACATACTGAATATCTCCCTTAAATGGCCTTCATTGACATTCCTGCTAAGTGAGTCGATGTAGAGAACAAGAGAGTCATTTTCAGACACTTTCCTGAAATCAATTAAAAAGTACACATAAAATGTTGAAAATGGAAGTCCAGAATTTTTTTTAGATGAAAGACACCTGAGCGACAACCTGATAGTCAAAGCATGCTGAACTAACACTAAGGAGAATAATATGAAATAGCAAAATTAGAGCAATCGGTTTATTAAAAAACTACAGACTCTGGAGATGTATAATCTACTAAAAGAAAAACATTTAAACAACAATTGCTGGTGTATGCTTAGTGAAATTCGAACTGGCAGAAACAAGAAATGCATTTCAATCAATTGCTTAAGAGTGTCTGGTTAGGATCTGAAAGTGAACCTCTTGCTTCCCAAGCAAACCCAAAAATTGACAGCACATTTAGAAAGTAATTATCTAGGAGCAAAAGTAGAAAACAAAAAATTTAAAAAAAAAAAAAAGGTTTTAACCAAAACAAAAATATAAAATTAAAAAGTCTAATATTTTCAGAAGCAAAACTTTTAATTATCACCTAACCTACCATAAAAATATAGACTTTCAAATGTAACTATTACAGAGTCTCAACATATAAAAACTAGAATGTTATAATTAGACAACTACCAAAAATGTTTAACAGTGTAAAAATTTCTTCTCTATAATATAAAGTTTGGAAGAAAGCCAAGCAA
Source organism: Mangifera indica (assembly GCF_011075055.1). Lineage (NCBI taxonomy): Eukaryota > Viridiplantae > Streptophyta > Magnoliopsida > Sapindales > Anacardiaceae > Mangifera > Mangifera indica. The sequence continues at coordinate 7,787,055 of NC_058154.1, forward strand.
AACAGCTTTCTCAACATCTACATAGCCTGCCAACCCTCATAAACCTTAAACTATTCCCAAGTCCTGAATCACATGAAGACATGAAAAAGTAGAACCACGAATGACATAACTAGGTGTGAATGTTTCAATTTCAATAAAACAAAGATGTTTAAACATTAAGTTTTACCTTGGGGGTGGAGAAGCTCTTTTAGATGGAGGCTGTGGAGAACGACCCTGCCTAGCTCCTACAGCAGGACTGTGGCAACACAAGTATTTAAAAGGTAAGTCCAACCATCAAATGAGAACACAATTATATTATACCTTACAATTCTAAATTTCAATTACTAAACCGTTTATTCAATTTTTTAAAATTTAAGACTACAAATTAGAATGTAACGCTAACAGTTTCTTGTAACGTTTTGTATTACAAACATCTAGTCTAACTTGTTTAGTACCTTGTAAAAAACATAGAATTATTTCCCTAAAACCCATCGTTGAAATAAAGGTCCCAATAATATAGCAATTATTTGAATTTTAAATTAAGAAAAAAGGAATATGATATAAAATCTTGAAAAATACCACAAGAAAGATAATTTTGCCTCTAATTACGGAAAAGCAGTACAAAAGACAACCAATAAAGAGCAAAATGGTAAAGGCACCTCTTCTTACGCTGGGGCGGAGGACTGCGGCTACGAGAGCTGCGGCTACGCGAAGGAGAGGAAGAGGAAGAGAGGGATCGGGAACGAGATCGCGAGCGAGAAGGGGATCTAGAGCGGGAGGAGTGAGAAGGGGAGCTGGTGCGGGAGGAACCGGAGATGGAGCGTGAACGTGAACGTGAGCGAGATGATGAGCCGGAGCCTGAGCGTCCCGGTTGCGAGCGGCGGCCTCGGGAAGGTGGCGAGGGACGGCCTCGTGTCGGGTTCGCCATGCGAGGAGTTGAGAGAGGAAACCCTAGATAACCCCTCGCTTCGGTGAATAAAGGAGAAATGGAAAGGAAGAATAGTAATCCTTAAGCTCTGGCAAATAATAGCGCGATGGGCCTTGTTGGGCCGAATCTATTTATACATGTCAGATTTTTTTATGTAGTTTTTAATAGGAGTGTGCATACTTATATAAATCAAATCGAATCGAATTATTTAAAAATTACTTTTTAATTTGATTTAATTAGTAAAATAGTTTGCTTTTAGTTAAAAATTTGTAAAAATATATTTTTCAGTTTGGGTTGCTGTTTGAACCAGTTTTAAACCAAACTAAATGATAAATCGTATTTTTTTTAAATATATATATATAATTATATTTGACAGAATTTTTCAATAAGTAATTAAGTATATAATTTATTTTTTAATATTAATTTTGTTATTTTCTTTACATGTATATTGTATATATTTTTATATTTATTTTACATGTTTATATTATGTTTTATAAAACTATAATTTTATTAAATAATATATATATTTTGAAATAAATTATTTTAAAATGTTTAAATCATGGTTGTCAAATCGTATATCATATCGTGTATTAAAAACCTAATTTTTTATATCATGTATCATATCATATGATATGTCTCTTCAAAAATATAATAATTAAATATTAATAAAATAATAAAAATTATAACTGACACATTTTTATTTGAATAAAATATTACAAACATTTTTAACATTTTAAAAATTTTCATATATACTTCTATTGCACCATCACTTTCTCTAAAAAAGTATATCATTTCGTATAGATGATATATATCATATTATATGAAACATTTATTGTATTATATTAATTTAATATACTTTCTGATACGTATCATTTTTTACGTATATCATATCATAAAATATTAATAACTATAATTCAAACAGTAATCTAAATCAAATTCTTTTAGTTTGATTTCATTTAAAACCTAAAATAGTTTGGTTTACTCTCTCAAACTACACAAAACTGGAATGTGCACACCCCTAGTTTTTAGATTTAATCAAAGAAAATTAAATAAAATAACAACAATTCATGGACCTAAACCAAATTAAATTATTTTTTGGGTGTTAAAAGGAGTTCACCAAAATTACCTTTGACATCCTCAGTATAAACTAACCTTGCATTAACAAAAGAGCATCACATTCACATCTTATTAAACTTTAAATTTTCACATTTTCACTCCCTCATCATATTAAGATTATTTGACAATTATAACTATTTGAGGGTAAACTAACATTTACCATATAGATGATAATTATAATTTTACCAATTGGAGTGTAAATTGATATTTACTAAATTTTGTACCGAATTTATCAAAAACACATTTTGTACTTTTAATTATAATACTTGTTTTATTTAAAAAAAATGGCGAAATTTTGAAACCTATGTGTCAAAATATGAATGTGCCCCAAAATGAAAAAGAGCATAAGACCACCTAAATTGAAAACTATCAAAAAAAACCTCAAATAAGAAAATATCGAAAAATCCCCACCATCTGGATCACATATAGCAAATAACACACGTGTGTTGGAAAATAGCCAAATACCCCTCGTTATGTGTGCCCTAAACCTCCCACCATGTGGCCTACATGGTTTGAAAAATAAAAAATACACCCTCATTTCTAGCACAATCCACCACTTATGATTTGCATGATAACAACAAATTACTCATGGTAATCAAATCATCTTAAATCTACCATTTTTAAACCTGTTTTCATCACCAATCAATTATACACCTATTATACAAATTTATTAATAAATTTTATCAAAATCATGAAAGATTTAAGTTATTTCACAAAAAGAAAAAATCAATCAAAAAAACCACAACAAAAAACACGTTAAATTCATACCAAAATGTTTACATCACTATGCTATTAGCTATTAAACATAATAAAAAATGATTTACTAACATTTTTTTAACCATTTTCGTCACTAAAAAATGAGTGGAATCACCAAATCTTGAGTTCGGTAAACAGGGGATGCACGATGGGTGTGAGAATGTGGGGTGAGAATATGAGATTTCAAAGTTGAAAATAAATTTAAGACTAATTTATATATGGACATTTTCGTTAAAGTATAAAATATTGCTCAAATACATTTAACACCTAAAAAGTTAGTTAATTATATTTAGATTAAGTTAATTATGATTAATTTAATTAATTTCCTCTTAATGACCTTTATTCTTGAATACATAACAAAAAAATTCTCATAATTTTTTTAAATAATAAAGAATTTCTTATAGTAAAATTGAAGAATTATTAGAATTAAAAGTATTTATAAAGTAAAAATAAATATTTGTGTGGATGTCCTCCTTTTAACTCTTAAAACTTATTGATAAGGATGTACTCCTAGTTTAAAAACTTGAGAGGAAATTTTTTAATCTTTACCCGGGTTTTTAATAATTTTCTAATAAAATTGCCCTTATTAATAAATGTAAACTCATATAAACACTTCTTTTATGGATTTGTTTAAAAATTGATTTATTTAATGATTCGAAGAGAAAAAATATAAATTTTGATATGTGAAAGTAGTTTTAATTCGATGATTAGTAAAAACTTGTCTTCAACACTTTAAACTCATTCACTCATTCTTCGTAACGGTACTTTCTTCTAATAATATTTATGTAGATAAGTGGTTAATGTCGATTGTTCAAATTAATATTTAAATAAGAATTTTGAAAATTGAAGGATTTTTCGTTATTTTTACAAAACCTAGAATTGCATGTTGGGCAAATTTGATTGAATTTGGCCATTATAACAACCCAAAGTTAATGATGACAAAAAATTATCAAAGTAAACCAGAGCCAACAAATAGGAGGTATCAGACACTTTCCATACATATAGGGAGTATCATAATTTTATAAAGGATAATTGTATATTATATGTAAAAGGTATCAACCAGAGAAAATTATATTATCTTAGATACCCCAACCAAAAAGTGTTTGATACTTAAAGGGCTTTTGCATTCTCGACACTATGAGTTTGTGGTTGTATCTTTCAAATTGACTAATGTACTAGAAGTTTAGTGTGCTATAACTTCATTGTGATTGCCTAAATAACTTCATTGTGATTTTTATAAATGACATTTTAGTATGCTATAAGACTTAGAGGAGCATGTGTAGCATTTAAGGATTGTGTTGAAGAGGTTGAAAGATATACAGTTGTTTGCTAAGTTTTCTAAATGTGAGCTCTAATTGGATCAAGTAGCATTTCTTATGCACGCAGTTTTAGCAAATGGTATTTTAGTAGACTTGAACAAGATAAAAACTGTTTAAAATGACATTGGTCGAAGACAATTAAGGAGGTATGAAGTTTCTTTGGATAGACAAGGTACCATAGACAGTTTATGGAGGGTTTTACCAGATTAGCCCAATCGTCGACAACTTTGACTAAGAAAAATACTTCATTTAAATGGTTTGACTTTTATGAGGGGAGATTCTAGAAGCTAGAAAGAAGTTTGACATTGGCTTTGATTTTGGCATTGCCAATGGAAGGTGGTCATTATAACTTATATACAAATGCTTTTCATCATGGGTTAGAAGTCTTGTTGATGCAGAGATATAAGGTGATTGCATACGCCTCTCATGGTGAAAGATTATGAGATCTTATACTTGAGAGGTGATCTGGAGTTGACAATTGTGGTTTTTGCTTTAAAAATATGATGATATTACTTGTATGAAGTCAAGAGTAATATATACATAGATTGCACAAGTTTAAGATACTTTTTCACTCATAAGGAATTAAATATGAGATAACGGATGTGGTTAGAGTTAGTAAAAAACTATGACTATGAAATCAAATACTACCTAAATAAGGTCAACGAAGTTGCAAATACCTTGAGTAGGAAAGTTTCATTGTCCCAAGTTACTACTCATTAGGAGTTACAATAGGAGATCTTTAGAGAGCATATCATGGTTACAAGGTTGTTGCTTGAATTAGAGATCAGGTCTACATTGTTGGATAAAATCTTTGATAGGCAAGTTATGGATGATTGGTGTATTCAAATGTGTTAGAGAGTTGCTAAGGGTACCATAACTAAATTTTATGTTATAGACGACATCTTCAAGCTTAGAAGTCGAGTATGTGTTCCCTAAATGATGGACTAAGGATTAAAATTCTCTCAGAGACTCACAGTTCCTTATATAATGTCTATTCTAAAATAGTAAAAATGAACTAGGATATGATTTGTGAATTTTCAAACATGTTTAACTATTAAATTATCATGTTTAAAATATTTAAATTTAATTTATATAAGAATTATTTTTAAAATATTTTACAAAATTATGCAATAATAAATTTACAATTTTTCTCTTATATCGTTAGTTTTTTGTGAAAAAGTGGGACGCACAGTGGTTTTCGCCAAACTTTTGGTGCGAACAGTGATTTACTCTTTTTTTTGGTTGCGTTTTAATCTTGACTGCTTAAAAATGAAGCGCTCACCTCACTATCATTCACTGAATTTAATAAAGGTATATTGAATTTCATGCTCTACAGTATTTACATTTGTGGATCAATCTCAATCATCAATCAAATCAAACGGTCTCACACTAATCAGGCATCATTATGAAGCCAACCCAACAAAAGTCCAACATCATGCTGCACAGGTCTGGACATATGCCCGTCCACACCCTACCCACTTCCCACCATCTCCTAATTCCTTCAAAAAAACAAAACATTAAATTCTCTTGTAAAATTTATTGAGTTTCAAAAATAAAATAATAATAATAATAATAAATTATACGTTTATAAATTTAATATATAATTTAGATATATAAATGGTATATTATAATATAATTAGATAATTTTAAATTAAATTCAATTACATATTGATATATCTATTTATCTAAATTATATATAAAAAATATATACACATAATATTATTAAAAAAAAATCTTTTTATCCGTTATTATTAATAAGCTATTGTTTATAAATGTGAATTTTATCAATAATAAAATTATATATAGTTATTTTGCATATATAAATAAACACACATTTAATATATATTATTATATAATTAGATAATTTTGAATTAAAGATAAAATAATATTTGATCATATAATGATACGAATAAATATATACTCAAAATAGATATACATAATATTACTCTTTTAAATAATAAATATTCCATTTATAGTTAAATACAATTCTATAAATATTTATCAAATTATAATTTACGTGTAAAACTTTGAGATTTTTGCTTGGTTAAAAGACTTTGTTTTAAAATTCAAAGTAACCCTTACTAATTTTTAAAAACTTAATTATCCACCCTATCTCTTAGTTCCACGGTTATAGTTAGAAGTAAAATCGTTATTTAAAATTTTTTATTTAAATAAAAAATTAATTTTTTTAACCTCTTAGTTTTAAAAATCAATATTTTCACCCTCAAACTTTGAAACATTCATTTATACCCCAAATTTTAAATAAACAACCACTTCCTCAAATTTTGAAATATTGTATTTACATCCCAAAAATTTCATTCCATCTTTTTGATAGCCGTTCTTTTCGATGTTTTTCTTCGGCGACATCTCCCCTCTCTCTATAGTGATTTTTCAGTGCGAAAACCACAAAAAGTTTGATCAAAATGATTAGATTTTTTTACACAGATTTGTGCAAAAATTGCATAGATCCGTGTGACAATCTGTGCATCGATGATGCATAGATCTGTTGGACGACATCGCATAAACATGGTTGTCATCCATATGATGTCGTTTAATTGATTTGTGCATTGTCAACGCATAGATCGTCACATAAATCTGTGTAAAAAATCTGACTATTTCGATGGTCTTTGCACTAAGAAACCACCATAGAGGGAGAAGAGATGTCATCAAAGAGGAACGCAGGAAAAAAGGGTTATCAAAAAGATGAAATGAAGTTTTTGGCAATGTTTCAAAGTTTAAATTAGGAGAAAATTGTTAGTTTAAAAAATTAAAGGAGAAAAAAATTAAAATTTCTTTGTTTAAATAAAAATATTTAAATAATAATTTTACTTTTAAGTGTAATAGCCAAAATTAGTAGAGGTCACTGGGAATTTCACTATACCTTGGGTGCGAATTAATCATTTGGCCTAATTTAATCTATCAAACTTTAGAAAAGATTTTGTCTTTCACAAATTTAATAAACAAAAAATACCTGACCGACTTTACCACATCGTCTCTCTGCTCCTATCGTACTATAAAGTTTTGCCTTTCATGGTTCTTGTCCACCAAAACCAAAACCCCAAAACCTCCCTTTTTCTCTGCAAATAATGTAACTTGCCCAATCTCTGTAACTTCCCAACTCCTTCCTCAAACTGGCTTCTTAACTGGTATGTTTCACCTCTAAATTGAGCCCACCTGTCGTCTTTTTTCCCGCCTTTTCAACCTCTCATAAGTGAGTCTTCTTCTCGTTTCCGTTCCTCTTTTGTGCTCTTTTCTTGCATGAATATATATTTTGTTTGTTTTAAAGCTCTAAGTAATGATGCTTGACTTTTACTTTCCGGGTTTACTCCTTTTTGTTGCGTGTTGTTTAAGTAGAAGTTAATTTTGCATCTTTTTGTTTGATTTTGATTATTTGCTTTGCTTATGTCACTCTTTTGGATAAGTAGGAGCCATATTTTGAATCATGAATATGAAGACAAGAAGTGAAATTTGTTTCATACACGGTACTTTGGTAAAGTCACATGGTAGAATGATCAAAAATTTGATTTTCTTTTGACCCCTTTTAATTTAGTGTAAATATTTGTTTGAAGTTGGTTTGAGTTTAAATAGTTGATTTGGGTACTTTAGTAGTGGCTTTAAGCTTAAGGGATTACTGGTTACTCAAGTTTGACCTGATACTAGAATATATTTGACCTAGAATCTTATGTTGGAAGCCTTCTAGATGAGGGGCATGCCAGAATTTAAATACTATTGTAGGACTTTCTTGCTCTTTCTTTCATTTTTTCTTTATTTTTTTTATAAGTTCAAATTTTTGGGATAATGGTGTTTTACCATTGTATGAGAGCTAGGTTTGATCAAGAGGTCTGTGTTTGGAATCCCATTTTATCAATTGATTTACATTAAGGAGCCAGTTTTCAAGTGTTTGAGGTTGTGTACTTTGATCCAAATGAGAAAATGTAGTTGAGCTTTTTGTTTTGTTGGAAGCCAGAGAACATATACAGTGGAATCTTGTGTCCTTACTGGATGGCTTTGCTTTATTTATTTTTGGAATTTCTATAGTAATTTCAGTTTTGATTTTGTTAATAGACATGCAACGTTGGTGTTTTAAGCATTCTTTTCTGTACATTTTTGGTATATAAATCGCATTAATAAGGAATTTTTGTACCATCTGTTGGTTATGTCATTTATTCATCAGGTAGATGTTTTATGTTTTTTCCTTAAATTTTTCTTAATGATTTTGGAGCCTGTTTGTTATTTTTATAGTGTATTACAGTTGTTAATTATTTTGGATCAATATCATGCCTTGTCATACCTGGGGCCATACTGCATCTCATATAGGATTTTGCTTGGGGAAAAACACTCTGTGTTATTATTATTGTTGTTGTTGTTGTTGTTATTTTCAGTATTATTATCTTGATTCAAGCATGGAGACACATGTTGGCACTGGGAGTGAACTTGACTTGTTAGTGAATGTGAAATATGTTAGACCAGTGGCGGATACAAATAATGAATTCCAACTGCAGAAGAGTAGCATTTTGCAAATGACTGTCATCATAAAATCATGCAGCATAGTTCAGGACATTTGTTTAAACATCTCTTATTTCCATGTTTACAACTTGTTTCCATCCAAGGATTGTTTACTTAGCTAGCATGTGAAATAGACTACTTCATTTCAGGTTCTTTCAAAATTTGATGTAATTATCAAAGATTACTTAATTCTTCACCAGGTTTTGACCTATCAATTGAGAAAGATAATTCTGGTTGCTTCTTCATCCTTTGTTTTCTGCCTTCTGTTTTTACTTTTCAGCCATTGTGCGAAGTTAACTTGCATATGTATTCTTCTTAAATGTCTCTATTTTTTTGGTAAATTTTTTATTGAATCATCATTCATGATGTGTTTTTTTTTAACTAATTCTTTTGTAGCCTGCTAAATGGAGCGGACCAGACATAATATAAGGGGGCGATATTCTGGTTCTTCACCATCAGAAGAATCAGCTTTGGATTTTGAAAGAAACTGTTGCAGTCATCCTAATCTGTCTTCATTAAGTCCACCAACACTTCAACCTTTTGCTTCTGCTGGACAGCACTCTGAGAACAGTGCCCCTTACTTCTCATGGCCTAGCCGAACTGATGGAGCTGAAGAGAGGGAAAAATATTTTGCTAATATACAAAAAGGGGTGTTACCTGAAAATCTTAATAGATTACCAAAAGGACAGCAAGCAAATACATTGCTGGAGCTCATGACCATACGGGCATTTCATAGCAAAATCCTGCGATGTTACAGTCTAGGCACTGCAATAGGATTTCGTATTAAACGTGGTGTGTTGACTGACATACCAGCTATTCTTGTTTTTGTTTCCAGGAAAGTTCATAAACAATGGCTCAGCCCCATACAATGTCTACCCACTGCCCTAGAGGTTAGTAAAGGATGCTCATATTTATTTTCTATTCTTTTTTCCTTTTTGGTTTTGAGGTGTTTTTGAGCTGGTGTCCAAGAATAAGGTTCCTCCATTTCCATTTTGTCTTACTCAGGTTTATTAATAGTTGATATTCTAATCTTAATCAGGGACCTGGAGGTGTGTGGTGCGATGTGGATGTGGTAGAATTTTCATATTTTGGTGCACCCGAGCCAACTCCCACAGAACAGTTGTATACTGAATTTGTGGATGATTTGCGTGGTGGTGATCCCTGTATTGGTTCAGGCTCTCAGGTATTCTTAAGTTCCTCTGCAACTTTCCCCTTTCTGATACACCAATAATTGATGTGAACAGGAGCTGTAAATTGTCTAGCTCTCAGGTATTTATGTTTTTTTTTCTTGTTTAGTATATCATTTTGATTATTTACCTGAGAGCAGCTTAGAATCTGACTGCACAAAATAATGCTTCAATTTATTGTGTTGTTAATTTCTTCATAGCAATCAGTCTGATGTACTATTTTTTTTTTCATTAGGTATAACTTTAATTACCTGTGATTCTCATCTAAGATGAATCATATCATCTGATGATTGCTAATAATATGGTATATGTTGCTTTTTTAGGTAGCAAATCAGGAAACATATGGAACTCTTGGTGCCATTGTCAAAAGTCGAACTGGCACTAGACAAGTTGGTTTCCTGACAAATCGACATGTTGCAGTTGACTTAGATTACCCAAGTCAGAAGATGTTTCATCCTTTGCCTCCAACACTTGGACCTGGGGTATATCTTGGTGCAGTGGTGAGAGCAACTTCATTCATCACAGACGACCTTTGGTATGGCATTTTCGCAGGAATGAATCCAGGTATGACAGTTTAATATAAAATTAGTTTTGAAGACAAATCTCAAGTTCCCTATAGCATATTTGCTCCATTAACAATATTGCAATAGCTCAAACTTCCAATTTCACTTGTTTAGCTAGTATGCTCAGTAAAATTGAGAAAATGCAAAATGAATAGGTTTAGGTAGAATTAGAGGCTCATGATTGGCAGTATGTAGTGAGGCATTATATATGCCAGCTATAACTTGAACTTGAATGTACATGATACATACCATGGATCCAAGAGCCATTTTCAATTTCTCCTTTCTTGCAATCTGCTTATCCATCTAAGAAACCCATCTAAATAATCCAGACAATTATGTAATTATCGTGTTTTGTACATGTATTTCTGTGTTCACAATATTTAGAGTAATGAACAGATTTTGTAATACAAGTCTTGTGGGAATTCCAGCCTGACCTTTTTTTAGTATGGATAATTGAATTTGTATATTTTTACTCAAGACCATTCTTTTTTAGATGATAGAATGTTCTGACAATTATTGTCACGCACCTAACCACACTCCTTATATGATGGAATAGATGACAACCAGCGACATAACTGTAGGTCTACTTTGACAAGCTTCGAGTTGTAATAAACTAAAAATTTCAACCTATGAGAAGTATAAAATGGGATGTTGTAAAAATGGAATACACTAAGACACAAAACACAGACTAACTTCAAAAATTGATTCTCAAACTTCAATATAAACTGAATTCTAAATATGATTTCAAAACCTCATAAAATAGAAGTTTTTTAACATGAATGCCAAACTAGGACCTCATGTTATGACATGGTAGTAACATATGTGAATGAACTGTGTCATACGAAAATGTTGTCATAATAGAGTATGGTAGTTGAAAATCAAAGTATAGATAACTACAACCACATTCATCCCTCTGACCCAGTTAACCCTCTGAGTGAAAAATCCAAAATTTCACATTTGTCCATAATAACCGCCAAGTCTTAAATCTGATTGTCAGGTCAAAACCTTTAATTCAAAGACAATATAATAAAGAATGATGCAATTTTTGCAGGATCTAATAACACAGTTATCTAAACACGATTTATAAACAAAAAACATATATCATCTGAACAGTTTCACTTCTTAAAACTGCAAGCCAAATATAATCACTTATTTTTAATTCTCAATCCAAAAGTTTTACAAATTATGGATAAGAAACAAAACACTCTTTTTTGGAGACTCAAAATTTTCTAAAATCATCTTCTAGAACATCATTACAAGTTCTTTAAGAATATTTCACTAATCAAAACTAACTTTTTTGACTTACTTTGTGACACAACTCACTCTATTCCTAATCGGCTACTTATCACAGAAATCATCCATCTCAAGTCATTTGTTAGCCCAACTCAAGCTAAATTGAAAAGTTTATTCAATGGCACCTTTGCTGCCTATCCAATTAAATGAATTTTAAGCCCTTAGAAAATTAAATAAAACTTTTTACTCTCTAGATCAAATATCTATTGTGATGCTATTTTGTGTATAATGTTCCTCAGGATAGCTTTCCTTTTGTTCTCTGGTATTGCCTAGAAGATAGACTTTTTTTTAACACAATTATGATGCTTTAATGTATTTAAGCATTGCATATTAGCATACTCATAAAATGTGTGTTATTATTTTTTATCCAGTTCTCTTGCTTGTCTTCCAATCGTGTATTCTCTTAATGGTTATTAAATGATCTTGGTCATTTGTACTTTATATATTTGACTTTTTTTATGATTTATACTAAAAATTCTTATAAATTTGCATCCTGATCCCAAGACTTACCTGCTATGATTGGTGCACCTGTAGAGACATTTGTGAGAGCTGATGGAGCATTCATCCCCTTTGCTGAAGATTTTGATATGTCTACTGTCACTACATCTGTGAAAGGTGTGGGAGAAATTGGTGATGTCAAAATTATAGACTTGCAATGTCCTATAAGTAGCCTTATAGGCAAGCAAGTCATGAAGGTTGGAAGAAGTTCTGGCCTGACAGCCGGAACTGTGTTGGCCTATGCCCTCGAGTACAATGATCAAAAAGGCATATGCTTCTTGACTGATTTCCTTGTTGTGGGTGAAAACGAACAGACTTTTGATCTTGAAGGAGATAGTGGAAGCCTTATTTTAATGAAGGGTGATAATGGCGACAAACCACGGCCAATAGGGATCATCTGGGGTGGGACTGCTAATCGTGGTCGACTTAAGTTAAAAGTTGGGCAACCTCCAGAAAATTGGACAAGTGGTGTTGATCTTAGGCGCCTTCTCAACCTCCTTGAACTTGATATCATCACTACTGATGAAGGGCTAAAAGGTAAGTGCATTCTAAAATGCCTCCTTGTTGGTGCTTTTATATATGTGCTTGTTTGAGAGATGAGAGAAAGAGAGTGAGACACCAAATACATATCATCTGAATATATCGCTCATGGCATGCTTCTATCAGATTTCTATGGATATCTAGTTTTATGTAAAAAGGAAACTGAATTGATGTTAACATGTTTAATAAAATAGACAATCAGGCTTGGAATAGGGATGGCGATCCCTGTGCCCTTCGCAATCCCTAGCATTGAACAGATGTAAAGACTAAACTTGAGGTTGAATCTAAAAGATGCATGCATGAATGATATGAATAGATTGATGACCTGGCTAAAAGACATAAAGCAATGTTTATGGTGATATGTTTGTATTTTTGTTGTTATTAGTGGCAGTGCAAGAACAAAGAGCTGCCTCAGCAACAACTATTGGCTCTACTGTTGGGGATTCTTTGACCCCTGATGGAATGGCTCTGAAGGACAAGGCTGAAGACAAATTTGAGTCACTGGGCCTTCAGATTCAGCATATTCCTTTGGAAGTTGAGCACCACAGCCCAGAAACAAATCCAACATTAATGGAAACCGACTTTCACTTGGAAGATAGTATCAAGGCTGGCCCCAGTGTTGAGCATCAGTTTATTCCAAGCTTCACAGGACGGTCACCTTTACATCAAGACTGTCTATCAGATAAGGCAGTTTCTGAGAATCTTGCTTCCTTGAGGTATGGAAGTGATGAGGATATTTGTTTTTCATTGCAATTGGGTGACAATGAAGCCAAGAGGCGGCGCTCAGATGCTTCAACCAGTAAGGAAGAATCAGGGTAAATTGAATTCTCAATAAAACTATATGAATCCAGTTTTGAATACTCAATTAGGTACCTAAATGATGTATTGTCATGTGATTGGGTAATTTTGAATTAAGGATAAAGTAACACTTAATCTCATGATCACATATCATTTAGATGTTCAATTAGGTATTCAAAACTGGGTGTACATACTATTACTCTTGAATTCTTAGTATTGGTGTGAACTAGAGAAAGTAACCCATTCGGGGAACAGGAAGTTTTTTGTTGACAGTTGCTAAACCCATGATGGTATGTGTGCAATACTCTTTGAACCTCAAATTTAAGCTCAAAAAATGGAGCTCTTACAGCAGAAATTTGGATCTCTAAGTTAGCTGCTTAGTTTACTCAAGTTAAGATAGGAAGACAAATGTTCTGTTCTGTAGAATTTTCATGGTGCCTTTAAGAGGCCATTTACAGCCACACACGACACCCCCCCCATAAAAAAAAAAAAAAAAAAGAGGCCATTTAAGCAGCAGAGTCGCAACTTTGTGTGTGTTTTATGGTATTTGGAATTTTATGAATAGGTAAAAAGGAAGGAATTTTATTCCAAATGATTGTTCCATGGTAATTTAATGAAGTTTCAATAAATACAGGAGAGAAGATCATGAGTGGAAAGTCTGTAAATTACAAAGTAAAATGTAATATTTTTACCCTTGTAAACGAGTATTTTAGTGTTTGGATCCTATTGAGTTCACCAAAACAAGAAATTTGTCTAATTATTTGTATAGTTTTTGGTAATGGGGAATTCTATTTGAATTGGATTATCACTTTTATAAGATTGAATCAATCATACTTGATAAGATAAATTCTATGTTCAATGACTAATTTTACAATCAGTAAACTAGATAAGTTAAAATTTCGATCTTGATATGTTGTTAAAAGAGATTTAAATTCATACTCTTTTAATTATTTGAATAGTTATTTGATGATATTTTTCACTTAATGAAACAATTATAAATTGATAATAAAATATGCATGGTTATATGATATGTGCATCTTTTCAACAATAAAATTTAAAAATAAAAATAAATACAACAATGAATCTTATCTTTAAAATGTGTAGCCTTTATTATGAATATATAGGTTTGGACAAATATTCACAATTCAACAATCACACTTTTTAAAATGTGCAGGTTTTATTTTAACTACAAATTCAATTTTAAAATCCAATGCTTATCAATTCAACAAAATTATGAGTATTCATTTTTCGTATATAATTTGAATATATAAATAATGTGTGAATAAATGATATTAAATTAAAAATAAAATAATATTCAATTATGTGATGACATATTATTTATATATTTAAATTATATATAAAAAATATAAATACGTAATATTCCTCTTGTCAATTATATTCTTAGAAACAATAAAATATTATCTTACCGATAATAATGTGACACTATAGTAGGCTAGATAGTCTAGCATTTAATAATATGTTTTGACAATTTAGTCAAGGCCAAATGATTATTTTCCACCAAAATGTTTGATAGAATAACATATTTTCATTATTTAAGTTTGGAAAAAAAATCATTTTCTTATTTATAAGGTAAATTAATTAAAAAATTATTTTAGTTTTTTTATAAAATTATTGAAAAGACAAAAAGTCTTCCAATTAAATAACATTTTACTCTTAAAATTTTATTAAATGATTTTATGTCCTAATTTCTATTAATTTTAAATAAAATTTATAAGTATAATTATAGATTAAGTTGTTGCTAACGTATAATTATATATTTGAAAGGTGAACTCTAATTTTTGAAAACATTAGTGATGGTCAAAAATATTTTAGGGATATTTTGGAAATTAAAGAAATTAGGGGTGTTTTTGAGTTTTTTAAAATTTCAATATTCCCCTAATTAGTTTCAAAAAATGTTAATTACACTCCTAAAGATACAATAAATTAGGATATAAATGTCATACTTCAAATTATTGAGATTATAACATATTTTTAAAATATATAAGGTGAATGTGTAATTTTCAAAATAAGATAGAGAAATATCTATTTGTCCTATGTAAGTTTTAAAAAGTAACTTTTGTATAGTTAAAATATTATTCACAATTCAATTCAATATAAATGTTATTATAATATTTTAAATCTTATATATAAAATGCAGTTTATTATACTCCTATTATAACATTTATATAAAATAATATAAATACTTTTTAATTATTAAAACTCAATATTAATTTTGATAAATAGGTAAAAAATATCTTTTTTAAATTTAAAAATAAAAAATTTGTCGTTTTATCAATCCATAGCGAAAAATAGTCATTAAAGCACATTAGTTCTCTCTTGTATTCTTTGATTGGTAATGTTTGCTCTATGAATTTGTATTTAATTTTATAACAAATAACAACATATTATTATATGATCGAACAGTTAAAAATTAAAGATAAAATAACATTCAATCACATGATGACACATCATTATTTATACATAAAACTGTATAAAAAAATTATGTACATAGTATTATTGAAATATATATATATATATTTATTGAATAAAAATTCATAATATTAAAAATAAAAACATATAAATAATGGTAAAATTTTAACATTGATATGATACTTAGTGGAGTAGATGTTATTACAATTTATTTTTACCTTAATTTCTTGAATCTAAATTAAATAATAATAACATAATATATATTATTCATCTAATCATATTATAATTATCAATATAATTATATGTATATATTTTTTGTATATAGATAATGTGTCATAATGTGATTGAATAATTTTAAATTAAAAATAAAAATAATATTTAATCATATGATGACACATTATCTGTATATTTATATTATATATAAAAAATATGTATACATAATATTATTCTATAATTACATCATATCATCTTATGTGACTTACATCACTCATAGATACATTTCACCTTAATATTTTTTTCCCTAAATAAATATTTTGCTATTAATATGATCAACAAAAATAATTATAAAATTCATATTCATTTTTCTTCGTCGATCTAAAAATTTTAACATAA
This sequence comes from Mangifera indica, assembly GCF_011075055.1. Lineage (NCBI taxonomy): Eukaryota > Viridiplantae > Streptophyta > Magnoliopsida > Sapindales > Anacardiaceae > Mangifera > Mangifera indica. Next base: position 7,803,580 of record NC_058154.1, read on the forward strand.
ATTTACCCATTATAAACTTGAAAATTTAAGCATAAATACGCAAATACATTAATTTTGCAATAGAGAAATTAAAAATAGAAATAAAAATTCTAATTATTTATATATCACTCCAACAAGAATAAAAATAAAAATAAAAATATTTCCATTATTATTAATGTCATTTCACCCATAAAAAAGTTTAAAATTTTGAATGATTTACAAATAATAATAAGACTTTGATATTATAAATTTTCTTTGTGAAATTAAACATCAAAATCTCAAGAAGAGTAATATTATATACAAAATTTTTATGTATAAATAATGATATATCATCATATAATTGGATAGTTGTAAATTAAAGATAAAATAATATTAAATCATATTATGACACGTCATTATTTGTACACATAATTTTATTGATTTTGGTGAATTAATCACATAAACTACTAGATCTAATACATAAAACAATGCTTTAGAACAAGATCTTTAAATTTTACAATATAAAAACAAAAAATAAAAAAGATTACTTTTAACATATGATCAAAGATTAATTTTCTTGACTAGATGGATCGAAAGGTGAGCAATTTATAGCCACCTTTTACATGCATATATAATGAATTCATGCAAAAGATTAAAATTGAAAATTAAAAATTAAAAATCAAAGTGCATAGAGACTAGCAAGTTCCTCCAAAGAATCGAGGATGAGATTGGGTTCGGAATTCTCAAGCATCCAAAGAAGATGATCAAAGAGGACAACTTCACACTTCACCAAAATCAACTCTCCATTTTTTTGCTTCGATTTCTCCGTTAGAGCATTTAACAACGGATGATTTAAGTATTTAGAACTAATAACGTACCGTTTCCTCGTGCTCCCAACAAAAATGGTTACGCAGTTCTCATCTTGTTGAAGCTGATGATGATGGTCATGGCGGCTCCATGGTTCATGATCTTTGGTGGATTTGGACCTCAAGCTGCTGTAGGAAGAAGATCGCCCCAGTTGCCTCGACAAACTCTTGCATTTTCTGAGGATAAAATTTATCTTCTTCATTGAATTAAAAGGGTACATAACTTGAGAAATACTCAGAGGAGGGAGAAGAAGAAGGTTTTTTTTTTTTTTTTTCTAAGAGGGCCGGGGTGAAGAAGAAGAAGGTTGAGGTGGTGGGTGGGAAGTCTTTGTTTTCCGGTGCTAGAAAATTGGTGGGGTCTTTTAATTATTATTATTATAACTTGCAACTAAACTTATTAATCAGTCACTACTAAATGTTAATCATCAACTATTGATTCTTTTCATTCTTTGGTCTATTGAGTTTAGACATTTTTCCAATGGTGGAGTTGTTATAAAAAATTCTATAAAACTATTTTTAACTAGCTAGGAAGCACAAAAAACGTTTCTGTTTCCAAAATATCCTGAAATTGGTATGAAACATTTTAGAGACTTTTCAGAAATATAAAAAATTTGAAACATATTTCAGGAAAAAAAAAAAACTTATTTTTAATTGATTAAAAATTGATTTCATAGTTCACTCTCCATAATTTTGAATTCTAACTATAATTTTGTCTCCCCTCCTCTTTGACATCTCAAGCTACTCTCCTCTCCGATATTTTAAAACTCATCTCCTCTCCATCTCCAATTTTTCTAACTGTTGGTGGATGCTTGAAAAATTGGCTTCATCAAACACAAATTTTTTCATCATCGACAGTGCATCAATGATAGAAAATCATCTTCTCTTCGACATCTCAAACTCTTGATGAACTTGCTATCTTATACTTTCTAATCCAAGTATCATTCTTAACTTGTAACTTGTACTTTGCATGACTTAATTTGCTTTGTTTCACTTTCAAGTTCAAACAAATTATCTAAATTTTAAATTAGTTTAACTCACTCTAAGTTGTTAGTTATTATTTTGATGAGTTGATGTTGTTCTGAATCAGCTTTGGATTAAGTTGCATACTATTTCTTTCTTTACTATAGTTGTCAATTGATAGACTATGTTATTGGTTCAGTGTTCAATAGTTGTTAATTTAATATACACCATTTTATTTGATTGTAAGTTGATAAACCAAACTGGTTGAATGCATATCTTATTGTTTCTAAAAAGTTGATGTATTTTTATTAAAGAAATATTGGTTGCTATATTTTTTTAAAATAAAATTTGATATTTATAAAATATCTTTAAATTTTTCATATTTATATGTTTTTCTGCGTTTTCGTTTCCGTGCTATATACGTTTTTAGGGAAGAATTATGTTGTCATTCAACTTCATCTATTATGTATTTATTAAGTCAAATTTTTATATTCATTCATTTATATTGATGAGATTTCTCATTATTAACTGATATACATTCAGGTTATTGCTTAAGTTAAATTATAATAACAAAGATGAAAGTTTGAGAAGGCCTTGAATCTATTATGTATTTATTAAGTCAAACTTTTATATTCTTTTATTTATATTAATGAGATTTCTCATTACCAACTGATATACGTTCAGGTTCTTGTTTAAGTTAAATTATAATAACAAAGATGAGACTTTGAGAAGGCCTTGAAGTCTACTATGATGAGATATGAATTAAAATAAATAAAAAATGAACACAAGATTTTTAATTTGGTTTGACCCAATGATCAGAATATCTATATCCAAGGTGTAATATCTCCTACAGAGGATGAATATACAAGAGATAGTATATGTATGTGTATCTCTATCTCTCTATCTGGTCTTTTATATATGTAAGCCTTAAAAGTAGAAGTTATAATCAAAGAGGATAATAAGACGATTCCTAATTAAATATGATTATAAGGATTTATTCTTGTTTAAGAAGGAGAAAATAGTTTTTTCTAATTGTCACATAAGAGAATGGAAAAATCTTTTTGAGAGATTCTTAATTAAAATATTCTCAAGTGGAGGTCTTCCTGTTACCTCGAATTGGAAAGTTTGCCCATATTTCTTATCATTAAGTGGAAAGGAGATATTCCTTGATTGTTGGTCTTTTGGTTGGTTGCTTGTCGTAAGTCCTTGTATATATCTCCTTGAAGAGATGCTTCTCAGGAAGACATACTATAGGTAGGAGAATACTATATAACAATTGAGCCCCTTAGTTCTTGAAGTGTTAGAAGGACTTTAAGAACTTCAATCACTATATTACAATATCTTTATGATAAGAGCATCTTAGGTATAATGATGGCTCTATACGTTTTGAGTTATGTATTAATCTTGTTGTTTCACTTTTCACAAAATGTGATTGGATGTGCACTACATCACACGATGGGTGACATGTGTTTATGGATTGCATTGAATGACTAAGAGTTGTCTCGTTTGTACCTCGTTTGGCTATAAAAGGAGAAAGTTCGACTTAGATCTCTCACACTTTAAACACTTCTTTTCTTGCTATATTTGTGGTCCTCTAATAATACTTTCTTCTATTTGTTGGTCAAAGGAATATCATAACCAACTAATAAGATGATGAGCAACTCAACTTTGAGAGTCATGTATCAAGCTTAAGGACCTCAAGCTCGAGACACGTTTAGTTTACTCAAGTTTGGCTCAAGCTCCACTTAAAGTTATATTTTTACCATATAATATTCACATTATTACATTTTGATCTCATAACTAATATATTTATCAATTATCCATATATTTGGAGTACAAAATAAGATTTTAAGGGTGTAAGGGTAAAATTTTTAAATTATTTGAGGTTTATTGATATTTTACTCAAACCAAGTATTGAGCTAATCATCTTTAAGCTTGAACTCAACTTGGAAGGTAAACTTAAGTGGCTCAAGCTCGAGCTTGATCAACTTAGACCCTTAGGTGCACTAGTGGTTAACAAATGCTTAACATATATGATAGTGAGGTAAGAAGAGATTTTATCCTTCTTCCAATACCAAAATGTTGATAAAGTTTATTATCACCAACTAATGTACACAATTCAAAGTCTTGAGCCAAAAAGACCAAAGTAACAAAGTTAAGGATCCTCTAATAAACTTCAATATCCACTACAATATAAGATGAATCAAACACAAAGAAGATAAGAATAAAAGGGAAGTTTGAATGTGATTTGATCTGATGGTAAAAAAACCTATGTCAATAGTGTGTTATTAATTGATGTTATAACACAAAATATCCTCTAAGTGAGAATAGTAGCATTGCCTCTTGTATGCCATCTTGCCTTTCTATTCTCTCTTTGTATTAGTCCTTATATTTATAGGACAACGAGAACAAATTACATACGAATAGCAATTTTTTAATATTTCTAACTCAAATAAGATTTTAATAGTTTATTTATATTCTAATTTAACTAAAATGGAATATATGCATTAAAAACATGATCTTAATCAATAAAGAAATGACAGTTTTCCCTTTAGACATGGTGGAAGAGAAGAGGAAAATCACCTCATATATGTTGAGGAGAGTTACTCCTTTATAAACTCATTCTCACTACATCAGATCAAAGTTGAAGGTCAAGTTACTCTCCTTAATGATTAACAGATAAGAGATATGTTTAGTCGTAGTTGTTATAGTTAATTATTAATCATTATTATTTGAGCTGATTAGCATAAAATAATACTTATCATATAGATGAAAAATATTCTCATAAGGTAAACAAAAAGCTTAAAACGGTTAATATATAAATACAAATACAATACTTTAAATAAATTTCTTTTAATAAATTAACAGTAAAACTATATATATAAAACTTATGGATATAATTTTATACATAAATAATAATATATATATATATATAATATTAATATTATTTTATTTTTAATTTAAAATTATTTAATTATATAATCACGAACAATTGGAACAACAAGGTTAATGTCATTTTTTAATGGGTTTGCCATGTCTTATTTGAGAAGGAATGTAGCTAGTTTGGAGCTTTGCTTTTAAGCAAAAACAGCCAGGATTGCAAATTGCTTAGACGTAAATACAAAATCTATCAAATCAATTGAGGTTTAAACAGAGGTTGGAATCTGACCCATTTCCATAAACAAACAATAATTGAACATTTATCGCAATCATGCTTCACTTATCGACAAATACCTTCTATCTTCAATTTGCACATATTTGGACGCCAAACTTTGCCATACCTTATTTTCAACCGACAGACTCTGCAAGAATGTCTGAAAACCACCATACTAAACCTATCAATTGATAATTACAACTGACCAATTCTCATCATTTATATTAAGAAATATAATCTTTTCCAATCTGATCTGAGTTTTTTCAAGTTATGGTTGAGATAGATATACCAAGGGGATCAGATTGGCTTATGACAGCTAGAATCCCTTTTTATTTGACATGATCTGTAGGGGTACAATCCACAATCCACAAAATTATGGAGAGTGTCAGAGGCCTTGAGGTAAGGTCTGTAGACTAACCTAACCCAACCCATTTAAAAAATATTAATTTGGTGAATTGCCCGCAAAAACACGAATGTCATCCCACGATGGTAGGGCTCAAGTGTGCCCGCTAGCCCTGGCCCGACACCACTGCCATCTCTAGGGTGAGATTTATGTTCTATTTCATGTGCCGCCAATTATACAACCAACAATATCATGAATTAACTGAGTTGTTCATTCGACAAGAATTGTATGGTGAACTCAAACAGAGTTGTTTCATGGGGGGCTACAACCCACCATGGATTGTATGAAGAGCTCCATTTGGGTTTCCTAAACTAACATTACTTGTGATTGCAAGTTTTGGCATAGGTGCTTTGGTCCGCATCAGAAGCACAACCCCCTTAGCTATATTAGACTGGAGTTCCTCGTCCAAAAGTAGCCAAAATGATCGTCATTGGCCAACCCCGGTAGTCTCTCTAGTATTTGTGGTTGAGGTTCTTGGGTGTTCTTGTGCTGAAAGAAACAGGGTTGAATTGAGGAAACCTTAATTTGAGTTGGGTACAAAATGTCAAGTTATATTTGATGAGAGATAATAAAAAAATATTAATATATTATTTTATTTAAATATTTTTTGTATAATTATTTAAAAAAATTTTATATGTTATTTGTTAAATTAATTGAAAATAAAATTATTTTTGTTCTAAAAAATTGATAAATAAATTATAATAAACTTAAGATCAGGTAATATTTTAATGTCAAAGATAGATGTGGTAATAATATTACTCTTATATTATCTTTCACCTTTTATTAAGTATTAAAAAATATATTACGAGAGTAATTTTTATCTATTCAACCAAACGCACCCTTGCAATAACTAAATTGCCTACATCGTCAACCTTTAGTATGAATAAAATTATATACACAAATAAATTGTATAATATTTTATGTATAATATGAGGTGGTAGAGTATGATTGGGTGATGTGGTTGTTTATTTTTTTTTTCTCACTTTAAAATCATTCAATCAGATACTAACCCATCAGATTATACATGAAAGATCATATAATTTATTTATATATATAGTATTACTCAATCTCAACCAACCAGCAAACTAGCAACTCAGTTAATGTGGCAGCAACCAAAGTGCAGGCTGGATGATTAAGGCACTGCATCTTTTATACCCAAATTGTTGCAAAACTTTCAAACCTGAAGAATTAAGCCCACCTGCAAGTATGGTCCATGCTTTTTTATCCTTGCAGAAAATGTGAATAGGTACTGTTAATAGAATAAATAATATTATGAGAAAAAAATAATACGAGAATTCATATTTGTGGGTATGCATAAAATGGTTTATACCCTAAAATAGGACCAAACTATTTGAGATGCAGCATTCAGTTTGGTTTGGATTAAAATACGGTTTGCTTTGGGTAGAAAAATTTTCATACAAAAGGTTTGGTTTAAATTGCGGTTTGGAATGTTTTCAAACTTGATAGATCCATATACCTCTTTTTTCTAATATATATATACATATACGTGTTTTTATTTCAAATGGAACATATTCTACACATTTGATATAAATTGTATTGTATTATAACAGTATTATGCGTACCTATTTTAAATACATAAATAGGTATACACTTGTATGTGTTATTATGTGATTATGTGATATTTTATTCTTAATTCAAAATCATCCAATCACATGATAACACATATTAAATGTGTTTCTATTTGCTCATATTAAACATATAAATGTTTCTCCAGCAATATTTTTTCTAATTGATTTATATATAAGAAGTCTTTGTATAGAAGCCTATAAACTATGTTTACAAAAATTGAAGCACCACAATTTTCTGTTCCTACCTAACCCTACTTTTAATACATGAACATGACAGCAAAATATAAGGTAAGGTTATTGTTATCAAAGAAAAGGAAAGGTATATGTTCTTTCTTAATTAACAACACCAAGTTTGAGATAGGATTGACATTAATGATAATCCAAATTCAAAGAAGCCTTATAGATATATAGAGAAATAAAAAATTGAAAATATAATTAATTACACATCCTTTGTTGATAATATTGTATTTTATTTTATAAACACAAACCATAAACTAAATTAGCCCAAACCGTAATTTTTCAATTCAATTTGATTTGTTTTGAAATACAAAATAATTTGATTCTATTTGAAATTTTGTCAAATTGGTTTCTCCATTTGGTTTAAAAATTTTCTAAACTAAACCAAATTAGATTGTATATACAACATAATAATATTCCTCCCCTTTTTCAGTCTTTTCACCCTTTTAAAAAGTAATGTTTTATTACCAAAATTAAAAAATTACCTTAAAGATAGATTATCAAGTATAAATGATTACTATATTTGATAAAATTTTATAGTTATAAATAATTATTATGTTTGGTTAGAGGTGATAAAAGAATACCACTATATTATTTTACTTAAATATTCTTAGATATAATTATTTTATATTATTTGTTATATTAATTGAAAATAAAAATTAATAAATAAAAATATAGTTATAATAAAATCAAGATTACTTTGATAAACTTTTAATACTTAAGATGAAGATGGTTATTAGATTACTACATATATTATCTGTCACATCACTGTTGATAATAAAATATTATCGTATAAAATATATAAAATAATATAAATAATAAAAAATAAATTATCAAGAACCAAACACCTATAAGTAAAGCATTTACATAGGCCCAAAAAAACTAAATATTGCTTTCATAAGGTTCCCAGGGCCACTCTCATTGACACCTAGAAATTTCAAATATTTCACTCTTTCTTTGAGGGGGAAGTTCAGTTATTCTGCCTCATCCTACCACTAAAATCTTTTAGTTTATTTGCCTAGTACAAATATTTGATGATAATGATTTTAAGGGGGCGTTTTATTTGTGTAATATTTTATTATCAAAACAGAAAGATTATCTTGAAAATAGATTACTTAGAAGATTACTGGATATAAATGATTACTATGTTTGATAAAATTTGATAGGTATAAATAATTATTATATTTGGTTAAAGGTAATAAAAGATTACTAATAAATTATTTTACTTAAATGCCCTTGAATATAATTATTTTTAAATATTTTTTATATTATTTATCATATTAATTAAAAATAAATTTATTTGTCTAAAAAAATTAATAAATAATAATATAATTATAATAAAATCAAGATTACTTTGATAATCTTTAAATGCCTATGGTGAATGTGGTAATCAGATTACTACCTATATTACCTCTCATGTCAGCATTGGTAATAAAAAATTACTGTAATATTTTATTACTGACAAACTAAATAAGGAAATAAAATATAAATTACCAAGGTAATTTTCAAAAATTAGAACCAAACGGCCCCTAAGGGTTAACAAAATTGGTAAATACTAAAATTTTTTAAAAAAAAAATCTAGATTTGACCAATCTAGACAGAGTTTTGATTAACAAAAAAATAAATATTTGATAACAATAATATAAATATCATTAAAGTCAAACTTCATTTAGCAAAAGATGACGCCTAGTTACTAAAGTGCTTGTTTTTACACACATTAGAAGAGAGAGAAAAAAGATAAAATTATTGCCCCTTAAGGGTTAATTTGAATACAATAGAGAAAGTTTCATATATAATAAGGTATGAGTTCAGATTTATTATGGTAATAGGACTGATCATTGAAATCAAAGTTTTATTTGTCCGATATAATTGAGTCAAATATGACTCAAGTGAGATTCTTCATTAAAAAAATAAGATTGCAATGAATTAATCTCTGTCGCGGGACGTACATAACGGGTTTCATGGTAAGCAAGAAAAGATGCATTGTAGAATCCCTTTCAAATTTTGTCAAAGAGACAGATCCTGTTGGCTTTCCATCCATAAGTACCTGTTGAATCCTTTTTAAGGCAACCTTCTGCTTCTTCCTAGGGTGGAAAATGTAGCAACATATTCAAAAGAGAGACAAAATGATACTTTCAAGAGTAAGTAAGACTATTAGAAAATAATGACAATCATGAACCTTTTTCCCTTCCCTATTTTGAGCTTCTCCATTCTCTTCTCAATTTGCGATTCTTGCTAGAGATACAATTTAGTTATATAAGCTTTTCTTATACAATTATACAAACCAATATTTTAAAACATGAATTGGATAGGTCGGTGTGCCTAGGAGCCAATACCAAATTTAATCTAATGAATGGTTAAATTCTAGTTTAGTTATTGGATTAGATTGATTTGAGATTTGAGACTCAATCTGTACGAACAATGTCAAACCCTAGTTTTATCATTGAATCAATATAATATAATAGTTATAGATTTAGTTTGAATATTTATTAGAATTTTAAAAATTTATTATTTTATAGTAATATTATCAATCTAACCTGATTAGAAAACTCGTGTACTAACCTTTTGAACAGATCAATGTCTGATTTAAGTTTTAAAACTTTGATATAGCTTTGAAGACGTGATAAATACACCTTTGTCACAATGATAAACAAAAGTCCCAATTATTTTAATTTTCACGTAAATTATTAGATTATCACACATCAATTTATGATGTAAAATCCAATAAAACAAACCTATGAAAATCTCTAAGCATATCATATCGAATAACTCAACCATCTTTCCAACAAATAAAAGAACCAATTATATAAATCTCCATTATTGACACATTTGGATTGAAATAAAGTTAACAGCAAAAAGGTGAAGCATGTATTTGTTAAATGAAATAAAGTGAAGAAAAGAGAGATGATGCCTCTCCTTTTCAATCACTTCCACCGCTCCACGTACACCCACAATTGTTGGAATCATAACAAAACAAAACAAAACAAAACAAAGCCTTGAAAAAAAGAAAGCTAAAGAGTAAATTGTGCAAGTTAAAATGACCTCTCAATGGGTTTAGTTCTTTGTATAATCTTCTATTCTTTGTCGTGATTTCAATATGCCAAGTTGCCAACCCCACCTGCTATTAGCGATGACCGATGGAAAGGACTATTTTACACCCAAGGTTTAGTGAAAGGACCAATCCCCATCTTAATTTTAAAAAATTTAAATATCTACTTTCTTTTCTGTTAAAATTCACTATGAGTGTTTAGTTTTTTTAATATTTTTAATTAAATAATATTTTTATTCTTATTTTTAATAATAAATTTTAACATATGATAGGTATTTAAGTTTTTTAAAATTAATGGGTGAAAATTTATTTTTAATAATGAATGTTGTACCATTAAAATACATGTAATTCAGTCCCATCTCACATGAGGTACTACTTCAGTATGAAAATGACAATGATTATTTTCTTATGGGACTTTAATGAAGTGATAATTTTTCACTTTTTCAGTTTGAAATTTATATTTATTTATTATCTATTTTTGTCAATAAAAAATTATTATGTGAAAAGATAAAAATGTCATTTTGCATAAACCAAAAAAAATGGCAATGTAAAAGTAACAGTCATTTGAACCTTTCCAAATTGTCTTCAAAATCCCACTCTCTTTGAAATCTCTAAATTGTTGTCGAAATCCATTAATGTAACTTCTCTCAATCACAACAATGTCAAACCTAACACCTTTGACAACTTCCAAATTCTCTTGAATGAAGTCAAGAAACACACAAGGGAAAGTTTGTAATTGACAAAAGTGAAAATCCATTAGTAGTGGTTAGGGTGATGGTTGTTGCCAATTTGTTACATTAGCTACCCTTGAACCTATTGATCAGTCGAAGCTATTGAGGAAACTAGAGAGTGACATTAATGCAACTTTGGTTGAGAGGAAAGCCTTGAGAGAGTTGGGACAATGAGGCTTGCCTAATGTTAGTAATGAAGACAACCCTAAGAAGTATCCCAAATGGTTTTAGTATCCAAAGCCTTGATATCAAACTTGAACTCGCCCTTACTTTACCTGAGATTTTAAAAAATTAATCTGTTTGTGACCAATTGCAAGAAGATGGTTGGCAAGATTAATCAACCAACCTTAATGGGCATTAACAATGTGGCTATAGATGAAACAAATAATAAATGAAATGATTTGTTACTATTATTTGGTTATTTTATATTTAATTTAAAATTAAATTATTATTATGTATAAATTAATAATAATACAAGACATTTAGTTGAAAGGATAAAAAATTATTCTAATAATCTATTTTTTAATATTTATATTATATTATTTAATTTATAAATAATAAAATATTTTAATAATTTTTTATTATTAATGTATATAACATGTAATATAAAAAATACTTTAATAATAAATATTAAAAAATTATTAAAATAATTAAATTAAATATAATAACTATTTATATTAAATTTTATTTATATCCCATCGAACGTGTTAGCGGAAAAATGGATGAGCTTCAATCTGACTGTCTTCTCTTACCACCTCCAGTCTGTAAAACCAGCTCTATAATGATAATATATTAATAAAATAAATTTAATCACCATCGTTGTCTCTTGTCTAGGGCTCTTCTCTGTCTCCTTCACTCTCCTCTGGGGACTCTCTTGTTCTATTATTTTGAGGCAAATTAGCAATTTTAAATTCCAAAACTGAACTTCAAATCCACTCCCTCTTTCTTTCTCTTACCATGTCTCACTGTACATAATTAACAGTGCAAATCTTCCTCGTCAAAACCCTAGATTTTAGATTTTTCACTGTCAAGGGTTTATGGATTTTTCCGATTTTGTTATTCTAGTTTAAAATTCGGTTAATTTTATCCTTTGGGTTTCCATTTTTTCTTTATTTTTTTTGTTCTAGATTCAGTTTCGCAGTTGTGTTGGTTAGGGTTTTGGTACCATTGTTAGCTGGTTTCTGTATCCTTTTGGTTGGTGGGTAAGTGTGGATGTAGCTAGATTAGATATGGAAGGGCTCGATACCGGGAGTGGTAGTGTGAAATCCCTCGGAGATAACTCTGCAGGTTCGGTTACTTGAAGTGTATTTAGGTTTTAAAATTGAAATTTAAAGGTTTTTGTTTTGTTTGGTTGGATGAAAATTAAACGAATCTGGTGTTTTTCTGATGTACAGATGCGGTATTTGATGCATCGCAATATGCATTCTTTGGTAAAGATGTGGTGGAAGAAGTTGAATTAGGTGGATTAGATGATGAAGATGATAGTAGTATGAGTGCACCACGATTTGATGAAGAAGAGTTTCTTTTTGATAAAGAAGAGGTTAAATTTTCTTCTTTTATTTTAATCAAATCTTTTTCGAGGTCTTAAATGTCTCTTGATGTGTAGCTGCATTATCTTTTGAAGATGTTGTATCAATAGATCGTGAAATAGCTTTGTGTTTGGATTTGGTTATATCGGGAACATGGGCGAGAATGTTCTTTCTTGGGACTTTAGTTAAAGTCATTGAAATTTGGTCTTAAGTTTTGATTTCTGTTATTGGAACCTTTCCTCTCTTATCTGAAGAGATTTTAGGAGGGTTTTTTTTTTTTTTTTTTCAGTTGGGTGAAATGGGTTGAAGTAATGCTATGATTTTTTATATGCTTTTGGGGTTGGTTAAACTATTTAGAGTGAAGACACGTTAGAAAATTTGCTGAATTGAATTAATTTCTTCCTTTATATGGTCCTGGCTTATAATGGAAAAGTTGCCATTGCGGAGGTTTCTGAAATGAATAAGGATATGTGCATTTAGGATAGTAATGAGTATATTACTTTCAAGAAAATAAATCTCTGTCCTTTTTTTAGTAAAGCTTTTGAAATACTTAGAGTTGTTGTTGAAAATGTTACTAATTTGATTGTGAGTATTTACTTCTAAAGTTTGTGCTGCAGCAGCTAATTGCCCATTTTATAATTGCAGGGTGAGGTTTTAAGATCTCTGTCTGATATTGACGATCTTGCTAGCACATTTTCGAAGGTTAGTTCACCATGCACCAGTTGCATTTTTGGTTGACAAGGGGATAAACAATGATATTTTGTTTCATTTTTGAGATCAATTTATATTGCTGGAGCACAGTAATATAGTTGCTTTATGAAAATGGCCCTTCTGTTTTGAGTTTCCTTCTCTCCACCAAGCAATTCTTTCCTCAATTTGAATTGGCTTTTTTTTTTCTTAACGCCTATCATCAATCGCCATTAGTGAAAGCTCGTTTGTCAGTCTATTTTGTTATGTATGTGGTTTTTGGGGAAAAAATTACAAGACTCATTTCTATGGTTGATGGGATGATCTTATTTTTGTTTTAATGTATATACTAAAGAAACTGAAGTGATATATTTAATTTGAATTATTAGACTAGATGGAATTTCCCCTTCTTAAATGTGTAAGGATTTTCTGAGAAAATGGTGTACTTTTCTGTAGAAGGAAATTGGATTTGATGACATGCATCAAAAGAGTAAACTTTCTCTATTCACTAACATTCATTTTTAGCTGTTTTTCTAATTGTGGCCCCTTCCTATTTTCATACATCAGTGAGTAATTGATCAAGGCACTATATCATCATTCAAAATTTCCTGATATAAAAAATTATAATAGAGTTGTCTTGTATATTCAAACTTGCTTGTTTTGATGCAGCTTAACACAGTTGTTACCGGACCAAGAATTCCTGGAGTAATTGGTGATTGGGGATCCAAAGAAAGTGAGTACAACTATCGCATGTCTTATTCATATAAATTTTTAAACAAGTTGAACCCTTTGTTAAGCTCACTGTATATACAGATTCAATTCTTTTTTTTTTTAAATTTATAAATTATGGTCAATAATACTTCAGTATATGAAATAGTGTGCCATGATGAGAAATTGCTACTAGTCTTGAGAAAATTTTTATTGTGGTGAGTGTAATGCAACTTTGGGTTAAATCAAATTTCACATGAATATATTTCTCTCATATCAAGAATAAAAATAAACTTTTTTTCAACCTTTTTTTTTTGCTTTGTTTTAGTGTTTTGGCCTTGAAACATTCTATCTTCGTGGCTTCCAAAACTAGATTTGATTGTTCATGTCATCGGGTTGTGTTTGTGACATGTTAGTTTGGATTTTGGATCAAAGACCCTTAAGCGCAACCGGACCTGAATTAGAATCACATTGAAAAATTTTAATCTTAACCCAACATGAACTATGTTCTGGTTGACGTGATACAATCTAAATCGATTAAAATTGTTTACTATTTCCACTTTCCTAAGTGTTTTTAACATTTTAATTTCTTCACCAAATTACAACAACCTATTATTAAGAAAACACGTAACATAATATTTTGTCTTGTTTACAAATTGCCTAAAAAATTATATACCAAGACCTTTAAAACACATTAATAATTTTAATTACCAAATCTCATTCTCACTATTGAAAAATAAGATAAATGTTTAGATAAAAATGAAGAATAAATCGTAGTAATTACAATTATATGAAAATACAACTCTGTGCATTATGTAAGGATTTCAATAGCTGTTGATAGTTGTTTTTCAACATTTATTTAATTTGCTCCTAACAAATTTTACTATTATAACATTTTTCTAAACATTGGAGTCAACCTTAGAACGACTCGATTTAGTTTTGGATCGTGGTGGGTTGACTTGAATTAAAGTTAGTGTAAAAGAAATTCAATGCTAACCCAATTTTTTTCTTGTTGGGTTAATGGGTCATGTTGAAAATTGTCAAACTCTATCCAAAACATGTAGTCTCCTTGAGCAAACTACTTTATTGATATTCAATATTCAAAGTTTACTTGACTGAGAGTTTGTTTGACATTAAACCAGATTTTGCAAACTGTCAATCAGTGGTAAGTCAAATTTCTGAGGTAGCTATGCTTTTTGGGTAAGCCATGTTATATTTGTTTATCATTTTTATAGCATATATTCTGGTCACAGGGATGTTGGTTCATTTAGCTAGTATTTTAGTTAAGAAACTATTTTCTAAGCTGAGTACAATTCTGTATTTTTTTTTTTAAGTCTGATGCTTTTTTTTTTCAGATTCATCTGCTGCTGAATGGGTGCAAGGCGATTGGTATGACCAGCAGCCGGTGCTTGACACTGAAGGCATGTCGGACAGGCAATGGTGGTCATCACAGCCATTTTCTTCCTCTCCTTACATAACAGAATCCAGGTCTTTGTCCAGAGCAGCTTCATACCCGGAGCAGCAACAGCAGCCTCTTTACAGAACATCCTCATATCCTGAGCAGCAACAACTGTTGCAACGCCATCACCAACAACACTTCTCCAGTGAACCAATTCTTGTGCAAAAGTCTTCTTACACTTCATATCCTCCTCCTGGTGGTAGATCTCAGCAGGCTTTGCCTAACCACAATTCCAGCCGCATGAATGTTCCATATGTTGCTGGAGGACCCCAGCTGTCATCGTCACCAAACCTATCTCCCTTCTCTAACTCACAACTTCAATTGCCTGGCTTCCATCATGGATCGCCTTATGCTGGAAACATGCCTCAGTTTCCTCCTGGTCTGTCAGTTAATAGCAGACCTCCTAACCATTGGGTAAATCAGAGTGGTATGTATCCTCGAGATCATTCAAGCCTTGTGAACAATATGTTGCCACAGCAGGGACCTCATCAGAATGGGTTGATGCCTCCCCAAATGATGCCACAATTACAGCCATCACAGCGTAGACTGCAGCATCCTGTTCAGCCTTCATTTGGCCATTTACCAGGGATGCAGAATGAAGTATTTAATCCCCATCTTTCTTCATCCCCATCCTTGATGAAGAACAAGTTTGAAGCCATGCTTGGTCTGGGTGACCTTAGAGATCAAAGACCAAAGTCAGCTCAAAAAGTTAGACCAAATCTACGCTATCCTCATCTGGGCACTGATACCAATGGATGGCCACAGTTTAGATCCAAGTATATGACAGTGGATGAAATTGAGGGTATTCTTAGAATGCAGCTGGCTGCAACCTACAGTAATGATCCATATGTTGACGATTTTTACTTCCAGGCTTGTCTTGCCAAAAAATCTGCTGGGGCGAAGCTGAGACATCATTTCTGCCCTACCCATTTAAGGGATCTGCCTCCTCGAGCACGGGCAAATAATGAGCCACATGCTTTTCTTCAGGTTGATGCCCTTGGGAGAGTTCCTTTCTCTTCAATTCGTAGGCCTCGCCCTCTGCTTGAAGTCGATTCTCTGAATTCATCTGGTGCTGGAAATGGTGAGCAGAAAGTATCTGAGAAGCCCCTAGAAGAGGAACCTATGCTTGCAGCTCGGGTGACAATTGAAGATGGTATTTCCCTCCTACTTGATGTAGATGATATAGATCGTTTCCTACAGTTTAATCAGGCCCCAGATGGTGGAGCCCAGTTAAGACAGAGAAGGCAGGCCTTGCTGGAAGGGTTGGCAGCGTCCCTTCAATTGCTTGACCAATTCTGCAATAATGGTCACACAGTTGGGATTGCCCCCAAGGATGATCTTGTGTTCTTGAGATTAGTCTCTCTTCCCAAAGGCCGAAAACTCCTGGCAAGGTACCTTCAGCTTCTCTTTCCAGGTAGTGAGCTCATGAGAATAGTTTGCATGGCCATTTTTCGCCACTTAAGGTTTCTGTTCGGAGTACTGCCAACTGACTCAGGTGCAGCAGATACTACAAATAATCTTGTGAGGGTTGTTATGTCATGTGTTCATGGAATGGATCTTCCTGCACTTAGTGCCTGCCTTCGAGCATTGGTTTGTTCATCAGAGCAGCCCCCACTTCGTTCTCTTGGAAGCCCTGCTGGAGATGGGGCTTCCCACATACTGAGTTCAGTTCTTGAGAGGGCGGCTAAACTTTTAAAAAATCCGCCCTCTGCTGGCAACTATGATATGAACACTCTGTCAGAGTGGCAGGTCTCATTCAATGACTTCTTTGACCTCCTTTGGAAGTGTTCTGTAAATAAATTTGAAAGCGTCATGCAGTCATTTCGTCTACAAGTCTCACCGGATAGAGTAATTGATGCTGAGGAAGTTGTAAAAGCTATCAAGAGGGAAGTGCCATTCAACCTTTTGGAGGCAAGTGGTCCTCACACTACCGATCACCAGAAACAGCTGTTATATGAGTTTTCACAGCGGTCCTTGAAACTTTGAAGTAGTTATATTTTAGCAGTTATGAAGCGGGCAGTGGTTGTCACACAAACTCCTGGTGGATGCTGGGTTAGTTTGAAACATTAATGTTTATGCTATACAACTGAAGGAATTTTGAAAAAGAAAGGGAGTTTACAGATGCTTTGAAAAACAGTAGTTGGGTATGAGCTCTCTCTCATACTCTACATATGGTGAACAAATGATCCAGAGATCAAAGTTGAAGCTCCATGGACATGCGCTGTAAGATCAGTTTGCTTCTAGCACTTCTAGATTTAAGTCTTACATTTTATTTGTTTTTACTTGAGTTCTACGTTACTGCTTTGGCAAAAATAAGCAGATCCTTTGTATCATGTTGAAGCTCTGCTGGGATTTATTTCCCTTTTTGGGTCAGTCGTTCGCTTTTTCCACTTTGGGATGTTACTTTGATACTTTGTTGTGGATTTCTTGATACAGAGATGTAGTGGTTAGCTTGTACAGGATTCAGTGCAGAAGACCTTCCCACCTTTCCTGTTATATTATTTTTCAAGGAAATGGGTTAAGGATATACCATGTTTTGTCTCTGTATTTTGAAGTCAGTTTTGTGACCTTCTCAGCGGTTATGGTATAAAGCCATCCATATGCTGATTGTAGTGTTTTCAAACAGATTATGAAGTTGCAATTTGAAGTATTATAGCATTTTTACTAAATGAAATATTTTTCTGGTTTTATAATTTTCCATTTGTGTGTTGCATTGTAGAACTCTAATTGTGTATCGTATTGTGTATCAAAAATCTAATTTTTTATATTTTGTATTGAGTATAGTATCATGTCATACAACTTTTAAAAAATAAAATAATAAAAAATTATAATTGATATCTCATCATTTTGAAAAACATCATGAACACTTTTGAAAAATTAAAAATATATATATATATATATGTATATTATATCATCATTTACTCTAAAAAAACATATTAATTTGTATTGATAAAATGTATCGTATCATAGGATATGTATAGTATTATACGATATATTTTTTGTATCATATTAATTCGTTACATCTTATGATATGTAGAATTTTTTTTATATTATGTATTATAGGATACTGATAACTATATATTGAATAACGGTTTATGGATTTGCTTAAGGACATGCATATAAATATTTTATTTATTAACTATTTTTGCTGGAGAATATGATCGTAACAATTTGACAGTTGAGTTTGATATAAGTTTGTTTGTCTATTCGATCATATTGTTTATTTGATTAGTTATATTATTTAGCTTTTTGATAACACTTTTTTCAGTTTTTTAGTGGGATTTTGTATCAATTTGAACAAGTTTAAATTAGATATTATTAATTTAATCTAAGTTTGAGTCAATCCTATGTTTGATTTGTATCGAGTCCACTCGTATTTAAAGGATCATCCATTTATGCCATTCACTTGTTTCAGAATTAGGGGTAGTCGACGGTATGGATGAATCCTGTGCTTCATTTAAAAGTATAAAAAAGAAGCAAGCTGCACTTAAAAAAGTGAAGTACACTACAAGTGAGTGAACAACCCAGAATAATTAAAATGTAAAATTTGTATGGATAGATTATTTTCTTGGCACACCATTTCAAGAAACAGCCTTGGAAATTCGTACAGACGGGGTAGGAGTGCAGTGGGATTTGGAGTGAGTTTTATTTATATATAACAAAGTTATGTTTGTATATTTTTTATATATAATTTTAAATTATAGATAAAATAATATTTAATTACATTATTTTTATAGGTATTCAGAAGATTTTGGATTATTCAAAAAAAGTGATCTAGTCATGTAGTTGAAACCTCTGATAACTACAATGAGACAGATTATTCTTGGAAACAAAGACGAGACTAATATTGCTAAATTCCATATCAAGGAACTCTAAGAAAGAACTAATGCCAGGTAAAGAAATCCAAGAATAAAACATGAAAGAAAGAAAAACGTTGTTCCACCCAAGTATTTACCCAAGTTAAAATTTTACCCAAGTTTTTTTTCTTCCTATGATCCTTCTATCTAAAGATGGAAAGGAGCACAAAGTAATGAATGATTGTAGTAGCTTTTCACCCGGCCATGGTAGTATAAATAAGATGTACAAATCAATCAACATTGTTGATATGAAAATTTGCAACTATTTAAAAATGTAATTATTGAAAATATTACGTTGTAATTTGAATGAAATGACGGGTGTTCGCATCATTAGTAAAAATAATAAAATAATAATAGAAGTTTTCTTAGAGTGATTTGATTGATTGAGTAAATTCTAACAATATTTTCTCTTTTGTATAATATGTTTATCGGAAACAATTATAAAAAGTGATTTTGATAAATTATTTAGAGTTATTTAAAAAGAATTCCGAAAACATTTTTTGTTTTTGCTTAGAAAGATGAGAATGAGATAATAAGAGAACTTAAAGTGAAAGCCTATTGAACCAAAACATCCTCACTATACTTTCTTCTTGGTTTATATTGTCATATGTAAGGGAATGTGGTGTTTGTAGGTTTTACTAAGTTAACAATTTCATTCTATTTGTGTACCATCGAGATAATTACATGTTGAATGAGGACATATATAACACCACCCAAGGATTGAAAAACCGGATCAGACTAATCGGTTGAACTAGTCGAATCGTGAACTGACACTGTAGACGAGTACTATAGAAGACATAACCGTTTTAGGCTAAGAATTGGGTTGGACCGCGGTCGAACCATGGTCCAACCCGGTTTAGGCTATTTTCGATTCAAGGTTTTGCATATAAAATAAAAGTTTTATTCCTTTCTACTTTCTTCTTCCTTGTTGTGCACGCAGAAGAGCAGTTCCTACAGTCGACGACATCTTCCAACTTCGCAAATTCAAAGCTCTGTTGATTCAACTCTTGTCGACCGACAACGACAACGTTGAGGGGTGTTGGATTCAATCACAGGCTCACAAGACAAGAGTATCTAGGGCTATATTTGCAACCTTTCACAACAACTTCTTAAGTTCCAGTGACGGCTAACGATGACGAGTTCCCGTTGCTGCTGTGACCGACGATTATACATCAACAACAACAACAAACTGGTCTTTTGTAAGGCACTGTGAGCTGTTTGTTTAAATTTTGAAATTTGTTTGAAGTTCAAACTATATATATATACTGATTACTATTTGATGACTTAGCCAACAACACTGTTTATAATATTAAGCCTGCCCAAAAAATTTTATTACATAATTTACTTAAAATTTCTATTTCAAATGATAGATAAATGCTTTAGAAATAAATCTTAAGCAACACTATTTAAGTCTTAAATTACTATTTGATGACTTAGCTAGCAAAACTGTTTATAATTATGTAAGCACAATTTTATAAACTATATATAAACTTTATATACTGTTTGAAGTTCAAACAATATTTAAAGTAAGCCTGTTTGTGCTTTGTGAACAGTTTGTTGAAATTAAAAGGTTAGTTTTATATACTATCTATTTCAACTCTGAAGCATATTGTACAGTGTTTTTTAAAGTTTTTTCTTCTGATAATGTGGTCAAATAGTGTACAATAAATCAACATTGTGATATTTTAAATTTTAATTGAACAGGTTTTAGCTTTTGATGCTTGTCAATTTGTGTTACGGCTTTGGTGTTTGTTAATTTGTGTTATGATTTTTGGTGTTTAATAATAGGTCAATTTGTTATTGTTAATTCGTAATTAACTTATTGTTTTTGTCAATTCAATATGTTATTGTTCATTTTTAATTGATTTATTGTTAATTTGTAATTTTATTATGTATCTGTACTGGATGTTTGAACTGAATGTATTTCATTCATAATGTGATTAGTTTCCAAGAATTTGAAAGTGGACTATCAAACTTCTGTGATACCCTATTTATATATAATAAATCAATGTATAACAATTTTATTCTTTCAAGCCAACTTAATGATCGAATTATGAATATTATTGTTTATAACGAATGTATGGTTGTTATGAATGTTAAAATTATAAAAGTTTTTTATTTTTAAAGCTTAGTTTATATTTAATGAATATATATATATATATTAATTGGTATTATGATTTTATTGTTATTTTTATATGCAACAAATAGGTAAAGTGGAAGTATGTCATCATCTGGATCTGAGGTTTCTTCGACACTATGTTGAGTGAAAGGTGATATTGTTTGGGCACATGTTTCTGAGAGTGTAGATGAGAATGGAAGAAAGATGTTGAATTGTTTATATTGTGATAAAAGAGGTGGTATATATAGAATAAAACAACATTTGGTTGGGAAAAAAAGAGATATTGGTCAATGCACTAAAGTTTCTCATGATGTTAGATATCAAATGGTGAATGCATTAGATGAGATTACAACGAAAAATAAAGAAAGACGAGAATTTCGTAAGCATACAACTCCTTTTGGTGCTAGTGCTACTATACCTTCATTTGAGGGTGATATTATAGTTGAAGAATTTGAAGGGTTGTCTCCTCTTATGAACATGTTTGAAGGCAATACTGGTACTGGATATTCTAGAAAACAAATTAGACTTACAAATGACTCAAAAAGAAAAAGACCGATTGAGGTTGGTGATTTTTTTGCTCTAAGGACTACTAGTGGGGCTCAACCTTCAATAAGAAGTGTTTTGGCTAGAAAAGAAGCCAAATAAAGAGCTAACATGGCTATTGTAAGGTTCTTATATGATGCTTGCATCCCTCTTAATGCATTAAATTCTATTTATTTCCAACCTATGTTAGATGTCATAACTGCAATTGGGTCTGGATATAAGCAACCGATATATTATGAAATATAAGTGAATTTGTTGAACGATTCAAAGAAGAAAGTGCAATTACTTATTGATAGTTCCAGAAAAAATTGGGAATATGTTGGTTGTACACTAATGGCTAATGGTTGGACAAACATTTCTAGTAGGTCGTTGATAAATTTTCTAATATATTGTTCAAAAAGGATTTGTTTTATCAAATTAATTGATGGATCTGATGTTGTAAAGAGGGCGGACACATTATTTCGGTTATTTGAGGAAATAGTATTATGGGTTGGGCCTAAGAGCATTGTCTATTTTGTGACTGATAATGAAGCTAATTATAAAACAGCTTGAGGATTATTGTGTGAAAAATATAAAAATATTACTTAGTCACTTTGTACAACACATTGTATTAATTTGATTTTGAAAGATATTGGTGAAATGGATCACATTATCAGAATTTCCAAATTTGTATTTCTTGTGATAAAGTTTATTTATAATCATACATTATTGATAACTTGGTTGAGGAAAAGAGGATGGAGAGAAATTATACTTCCTGGTGCAACCCAGTTTGCTACGACTTTCATCGTATTACAAAGCCTTTTTGTGCATAAGCATGATTTACAAGCGATGGTTACTGATAGATTTTTTGTTGATTCCGGATATGCAAAGAGTAATCAAAGCAAAAAGGTTGTGACTATAATTCTGAATAATGATTTTTGGAATGAAATGGGTATAATTGTAAAAGTTGTGGGTCCTTTGATGCGTTTGCTTCGTATTGTAGACTTAGATGAGAGACTTTTATTAAGATATGTCTATGATGGAATGTATAGAGCTAGGTCGAGGATAAAGAAGTTGTTCAAGAATAAAAAGAAATTGTATAAACCTTATACTCAAATAATCAAGTTGAGGTGGGATAGGATATTATGTCGAGGTATTCATGCAGCTGCATATTACTTGAATCCTGCCTTTCAGCATGATCACGAATCTTTCTGCACAAAACCAGAGGTATTGTAGGGTTTCCTAGATGTTGTTGACAGTAAACATGTATGTTTAATGTTAGTAAGACAAAGTTAGTGGAAGAGAGTCGAATGTTTCGCGATTATGAGGGGAGTTTCTCACGTCAGCTTGCTATTGAAATATAAAAAACCACGTGACCTGGTATGAATTTAATTTATACGTTTTTTATGTGTCAATTCCTTTTCTAATTTATAAAATTTTATTACCTAATTATTTAAATGTTATTTTGTATCAGATGAATGGTAGAGAACATACGGATACAGTACTCCTAATATACAGAAGCTTGCAATTAAAATTCTTAGTCAAACTTTAACATCTTCAGGCTGTGAGCATAATTGGAGTGTTTTTGAATGCATACATACTAAGAGGAGAAGTATATTAGAGTATCAACGTGTAAATGATCTTTTTTTTATTAATTATAAATTACGATTGCAAAATAGGTAACACAAATTGTTATTTATGTATCATTATATTTTTAAATATTTTTATTACGAGTATTTTATCACGTTGATTGATTATTTACAATATGATTTTACCTTGCTTAATAGCTATTGGTATATTGCTCTTTAATGTTTTAATTCTTTACTTCTTCTCATTTTGACTATTTAGGTTATGTTACAAGAAATCAAATTTTGATCCAATTGATTATGAAATTATTGATAAAACCAACTTCTGGATAGTGGACGAGGAAGAGGAGTTTAGTGAACTTAATGCAAATGAACTAGATCAAATGCTTTATGGAGAGGGATCTACTCCCATCGATAATGATGCAACAATTTATGATTTTTCCCATAATTTTTTAGGTAAAAACTTTTTTTTGGCACTTATACAAATATTTACATACTTGCATAAATGATTGATTTTTAGGGTGAAAGAAAATAAAAAATTCAACTATAAATTTTGTAGATAATGCTATTGAAGAAGATGTTGTAGAAGTTAAACAAATTATGGAGGGTACAATAGGAGTGATGAGAGGATCTTTTACCATTACTGATGATGAAGAATGATCAATTACTCATTTATTAAACTTTATGTTAGACGAATTATATTTTTTATATGTTTTGTTAAATATTGAATTAAATATTATTTGCTCAATAATTTTTATGTTGGTTGGTCGGTGTTATATTTTATTTAATGCATATATTAGATTTGTATTTTGTTTAGGTGTTCAATAATGCATATGTTTGTTGAATTGATTTTTTTAATATATATGTTTTGTTTTGATGCAAAATTAATGGTTATTACTTATTAAATTGATGTTTAATAATACATATATTTTATTAATTATGAAAAGTATGCATAACATAAAATTTAATATGTAAAACACATGTAATTAAATATAATTTTTTAGGTTATTATATACAACTAGAATTCCGATCGAACCGGCCAGTCTAAACGGTCCGATCAAAACCAGTACCTAAAATGGTTTTTACTCCGATCCGATTTTAAAAACCTTGACACCACCACTTTTTCGGTTAAATGTGATGTGTTGTCTTGGTGACTGTTTTGTGATAATTTCAAAGTAACCTATTGGATTGTCACTAAGTTATCTGGAAAGTGAGAATTTCTTTTTCATCGAAAGCCTTTGTTAACCCTAGCAATTCTCCTTGTTTTATAACTTTTAGGTCTTTCAAACTTCAGCATTTTATTTTTTCCAATTCTTTTGAAAAATTCTTAAATAAAAACCACTCCCAAAGCTATGGTGGCCTTCTTTTATTAGTTCATAATCGTGTTACGGGGTCATACACGAGGGATTGTTTTCTGGGATCATTAACACCTATCAACGGGAATGTACGCAAAAGCTATTTTTGGGGTAGACAAGTGCCAGATGAAGTCTTAGGTCCAGGTTTAGTTGGTACGGAGTTTGGAGGACTGAAATCAAAATGCGAGAAAGTGGCTGCAGTGATGGAGAGGTGCAATATGGTACACAATCAAATGATGTCACCTTCCACATCTATTGAGATGGCCAGAACTTTTGCGTCAAGATAAGGCCTTTATTTCAAAGTCTGATAATAGAAGGCAGTAGCACTGCATTCATTTCACACTTACAGGCGAACAAATGACAACAACAAACAACTGAACATTTGTCACAAGCAAATTTCTTTTGCTCACCAATCAATGCTTGAAACATTTCAATTTCTGGGATGGGAGAAAAAAACCCCTTCCTATAAAGACAATATATGTAGCAAACCTTCGTTAAGATGTGGCTACAACCTAATGCCAATATTGGCCAAAATGACTAATATTTGTCTTGAATAATACCTGTAGATATATACAAATACTCAATGCCTCAAAGTGACCAAGGCTCACACTTGCAAACTTCTCAATCAAATAAAAATATAAAATCCTCAAAATAAATGACCTAAAAGGTCCCACTATAAACATTTTGGTAGAGAAAGATCACTCAAACCATACAAATTTGTATATACATATGGAGTAACAATAACATTGCCTAAAATTGTTGAGCTGTATTTTGTTATATTAGGAAGACTATCAAACCATATTAGGATAAAATATATGTTGAACTGTATTTTGTTATATTAGGAAGACTATCAAACCATATTATGATAGAATATGTATTTTAGGGATTTGATTTAACTTGTTTCCTTTTATACCTTCTTTGTAATTGTATATATTTTAACAGTTTGCTCTCTATCGAAATAAGAAAACAATATTTTAAATTCACATGGTATCAGAGCCTAGATTAGGCATTT
This sequence comes from Mangifera indica, assembly GCF_011075055.1. Classification (NCBI taxonomy): domain Eukaryota; kingdom Viridiplantae; phylum Streptophyta; class Magnoliopsida; order Sapindales; family Anacardiaceae; genus Mangifera; species Mangifera indica. The sequence goes on from NC_058154.1 coordinate 7,829,361, forward strand.
ACAATTTTTCCAACGTTTTTAACTCAATTTCTAGAGAATCTAAGTCCTTTCTTCGTTATTTCTCTAATCACTGTGCATCTATCATTTTCTGATGATCATGTTTATACTAGTGTGACCAGAGTTATCTCACCGACCAATTTGTCAAAGGAGCATCGCCGTTCATGGAGCCACGCACCTACATGCGTCGCTTATTTTCTCAGTATCTTTTATAGTCGATCTCCTATTTTGACGATTGTGAGATGAATTTGAACTCAGACAATGTCAAGGAGTTGATCTGTGGTAAGCTTGCTATCATCGGTTGTCAGAATCTACTGCATGTGCCTACCATTTTCTCCTTGGAACGTCATCTTCGATCAACTGTTCCGGTGCACGTGGGACTACACTACCACCATCAATCGATTCAGTAGAAGTTGGTGATCATTTTTGTTGAAGACCTACCTTCACTGGTTGCTGAACGCATCGTTGGTGACATCACTGAAAACTCCTCCATTATTCACGCATCTAGAAGCTGTTTTTCACTATTTAACAGCCTTCTGATCAATTTTGTTAGCCCTGGTTGCTTCAAATCTTCACTTTTCTCCATAAAGCTTCTTTCGATCTCTGATTTGTGATTCAACATATCCATTGAAAGCTTTAAACCAGGTTTAATCTTTCCTTTTAATTCTCTTCCAATAATTACTATAGAAAAATTAATAGGGAACAATAATTATACCTCATGGGTTGCACCATTGAATTATGGTGCATAGGACAGGGTCTTGAAGACCATCTCACTAAGAGAGATGAGGATATTATATCTGATAAAACTATATGGACTAGGACTGATGTTTTGTTATGTAACATGCTATGAAATACCATTGATTCTCAACTTCATTCTATCTTTAAAACATATAGGACGTGTAATGACATATGGACTCAAGTCAAACTCCTATACATCAATGATATTCAATAATTATACTCTGTTGTATCGACTTTGGTTACTTTAAAACAATAAGGCATAAGCATGTCTGACTTTTTGGATCGGATGACATCTTTGAAGACTAAATTCAAGTTATTGTTACCTCCTAGTAAAATTGCAGCTGAAGACTTAGCCTAACGAGACAAATTCTTTATGGTTCTCATATTGACTGTCATTAGTCCTGATCTTATTCATGTTCGAGATCAAATTCTTGCTAGTGCTGTTGTCCTCACTCTTGATGAAGTCTTTATCGTCTACTTCGTGTGTCTTTCCTAAGAGTTATGACTGGATCTTTTGGTACCTCTAATTTTGACTCATCTATCCTCGTCTCCCAGAATCAACAGCCAGACGAGCATGGTGGCTGAGAAAATCGATCAAAGTGCAATTATTGTAACAGATGGGGTCACATCAGAGATAAATGTTATAAGCTCCATGGTTGTCCTCTTCGAACTGCTAATATTGTTCAGGCCAGTACATCTGATTTTCTTATTGACTCCTATGGAGTGTAGTCTCCACCATCTTTAACACTCATAAGTGCTAATCTTGAAGACTATCCCGATATCAAACAACCAAACAATTTTCATCTTCTGTTGCTTCGATTGCTTATCCGAGTAATTCAACTGTGTGTCTTACTCACTCTTCCTCTTCCGAGCCATGGGTCTTTGATTTCGGTGTCTCTGATCACATTTCCGATAACCTTCGTCTATTTTCTCACTTTACTAAGTCTACTTCATTGTCTACTGTAATATTAGCTAATGGATCTATCATTATTGTAAAAGGGAGTAGATTGTGCTCATCCTCTCTCACTCTTGCCTTTGAAGTTTGTCTTTTCTCTCTAATTGTCCATTTAATCTTATTTTTGTTAGTAAACTTACTCATTCCTTAAATTGTACAATTACCTTTACTAATGACTCTGTTCTTATATAGGACTGCAGTACGGGTCGGATGATTGGCGTAGGACGTGAGTCACTAGGCCTCTACCGACTAAGTCCACTTGATTCCGTAGCATGTGTCATCGCTGAGTCTCCAAAGCTCTTTCACAATTGTTTAGGACACCCTAGTTTATCAAAACTACAAAAGATGGTCTCTAGTTTGTCACATTTATCATCCTTTAATTGTGAATCCTATTAGCTTGGAAAACATACTCGTATATCATTTCCAAGACGTGTCAATAATTGAGTTATATCGCTCTCTGAGTTAGTCCATTTTGATGTATAGGATCCTAGTCGAGTCATATCTGTTTTGAGTTTTCAATATTTTGTTATATTTATTAATGATTATTCACGTTGCACATGGTTATTTTTAATGAAAAATAGATATAAATTATTCTCTATTTCTGAATCCTTTTATGCTGAAGTTGAAACATAATTCTCCACTACTATTCGTACATTACGCAGTGATAATGTAAGTGAATACTTTTCCATTCTATTTACTAAATTTATGGCATCTAAGGGAATTTAACATCAATCCTTTTGTGCTCATACTCCGCAGTAAAATGGGATTATCGAACGTAAAAATCTTATTGAAACTGCCTGTACCTTACTCATACATAGTCATGCACCTTTCCGTTTTAGGTAGATGTTGTTCTTATTGCTTGCTTCTTAATTAATCGAATGCCTTTTTCAGTTTTGTAGGATCAGATACCTCACTCTATCTTATATCCTAATCAGTTATTGTTTCCTCTTCAACCTCGTGTCTTCGGATGTACATGTTTTGCTCATGATTTATCTCTTGGTCGAGACAAATTGTCTACTCGTTCTGTTAAATATGTCTTCCTTGGATATTCGCGTTTTTAGAAGGGTTATCGATGTTATTCTTCTGACACACATCGCTACTACTTTTCTATAGATGTTACATTTTTTTAGTCTTCTTCTTAATTAGACAAGTCTCTTATCACAGAAGTTCTTCTTGTTCCTTACATTGTTCCTTTACTAGATTTATACTCTAAGCGTAACCGTTGTCCTACTAGTGCAGCTCTTACACCTACTAGTCCTTCTACAGGTGATGACCTTGCTTATACTTTAGGTGAGTCAGTCTCCTCAAACCCGGTACACCTCTTTTCTGCTTCAGAATCCTCTGTCACTGCAGTCTTACCTCCTGATGATCAATTTCCCATTGTCATTCGCAAAGGTATGCGTTCAACTCATAATCTTCATCTCATCTATAATTTTCTTAGTTATCATTGTTTATCTTCACCATACTATGCTTTTATATCCACTTTATCCTTTGTATATATCTCTGCTACTATTCATAAGACATTATCTGATCCCGAATGAGGACAAACAATGGTGGATAAGATGTATGCTCTACATGCTAATCATACTTGGGACTTAGTTCCATTGTCTCCTGGTCACTCAACGGTTGGATGTAAGTGGATATATGCTATTAAAGTTGGTTCTGATGGCAGGTTGATAGATTGAAAGCATGGTTGGTTACTAAATGGTACACTTAGACATATGACCTTGATCATTATAAAACTTTCTCTCATGTAGTTAAAATGTCCTCTATTTGCCTATTTTTATCTATGGTTGCCATTCGCCATTGGCCTTTGCATCAGTTAGACATCACAAAAGTCTTTCTTTATGGCGAGTCGCAAGAAGAGATCTATATGGAGCAACCTCCTTATTTTGTTGCTCAAGGAGAGTCTAGATTGGTTTGTAAGCTCTGTCGTTCTCTATATGGCTTGAAGCAATCTCCTCGTGCCTGGTTTAGTCTGTTTAGTATTGTTATTCAAGAATTCAGCATGCTGCGAAGTGAATCTGATCATTCAGTGTTCTATAAATATACTTCATAGGGACAATGTATCTATCTAGTGGTCTATGTTGATGAAATTATTATTATAGGAAGTGATCATAAGGGTATTGAGCAATTAAAGAAACATTTGTTTATTCACTTTCAAACCAAAGATTTGGGTCCACTCAGATACTTTCTTAGTATAGAAGTCGTCCAGTCGAAATCTAGAATTATCATCTCTCAAAGAAAGTATGCATTGGATATTCTGAAGGAAATAGAGATGTCAGATTTTAACCCTATAAACTTTTCCATGGCCCCTCATACTAAGCTCTTACCCGGGCAGGGGGAGCCATTTGCAAATCTTGGGAGATATTGGAAACTATCAACCCATATTAAGATAGAATATATGTTAAACTGTATTTTGTTATATTAAGAGGCTATCAAACCATATTATGATAAAATATATATTTTAAGAATTTGATTTAATTTGTTTCCTTCTATACCTTCTTTGTAACTATATATATTGTAACATTTTGCACTCTATCAAAATAAGAAAACAATATTTTAAATTCACAAAAATAATTAATTCCCTTAAACTTGGATAAAAAAGGTGATAATTGATGAAAATGGCCGAACCTATAAACAACCATGTATAGCACTTGAGTTCCCCTAATTGTAAAACAAAACCAAAATCACGTAACAAAACCACAGCATTGGATAGGGAATCACTAGATGTTCAATATATTTAACGGATGAAGATTAAGTAAACCAAGTGCAGACAAACAGTTAAAACATATAACTGGAAAAATATTAGATAGTACTATTCAAGAAACTCAAACAGTCTTAATACTGATGGCTGCTAAACCTAGAACTAAAAGATGAAACAGAAAAAAGCTTCCTCAAATTGTATCCCCTCAAGTCTTGACAGCCACACCAGAGTAGACATGCTGAAAAGCCAAAGAAAAAAGACACTTAATGAGAAAGCCCATCCATGTTCCTGAGCCTACTTAGATCTCTGCCTCATCTTTCGGCGCTTCCTCTTTAACCTTCTCATGCGCTTCTTCTTCCACTGAAAGCAATTAAAAACACAATCCATTTAATCCTCAAGAAAAAAAAAATCAATAAATAGTCCAAAATACAAAACTAAATGATGGATCTCTTCCTCAATAACTAGGCATCAATTACAATCAACTAATCATACAAAAAGTACATATTTCATCAAGAGGGCAACAAGAAAGACACTGTCAAACTTATAAATTTCAATATGAAGTGGCTAATACAACGAGTGTGGCATTCAAAGTTACCTCCCAATAATAAAATGTCATAGTTAAAAACACAGTAGATTGTTAGTTCCAACAAAATCATTAGACGAGAAGAATCTTAACCTTATCGCCTAATCAATTTTCGGTTTATATCACTGGAAAAAACCCACACAAAAATTAACCAATCTACAATCATGCACACTTTCTTGCATATACAAGAACAATATCAAGCTGTGGATAAAACTTTTTCTACGCAACAATTTAAAATCAACGGCAAATTCAAGTTCCAAAATCACAACTGACAAATATTTTCTCAGAACACCCCCCCTCCAAAAAAAAAAAACAGAAAAACTCATTCCCACAGCAAAAATTCAAGACTGAAAGCATGCAACATGATATCACAATTCATCAGAAAATAAATTTAAACAGATGGTAAGGAGAGAAGGGAAAGATACCTTAGCTCTCATCTTGGACAAAGATCACCCTTATTTGGCCTACTTCTAGAAGACGATGAAGAATAATCCTCTGAGCTAGAGGGACCGTTGATATATATAGGGTTAGGGTTTCATTCACAGAAACCCTATCACCCTCAGGAATTGTTTAGAAGTTTCTGGACTGGATCGGCCCAGGCGGGAGCCGAAGCTGTGGCCCAGAGTTTCCAGAAACTCGTATCCGTGATAAGAAATTTGATATTAATAGAGGGAACTGGCAAAAGTGTTTAAAATTAGTTAACCGGACTAATTTGATAATATTTTAAATTGAATTAAATTTTTAAGTTAGAGGAAATTATAAATTAATATTGAATTGATTTAAATATTAATCAATTTTAAATTAAATAAAAAATATTAATTAACAAAATCAAATTTTTAGTAAAATGATTTTAATCAAATTCAAATTATTATTACACCTTATTAATTAAAAAAATAGGTTAAATATTTTATTAATTTATTGTTTAAAATTTTAAAAGTGGTTTAATTTGGTTAATCAGTTTTAAAAAATAAAAAAATTAATAATCAAATAAAAAAATAGATTATTTATATTCTTAAATAGGTTTTTCAAATAATTAATTTTTTATTTGATTTTTGGTTTAAAAACTAATTCATACTGAAAATATCCCTAAAAACTTGGATTTTCTAAAAGCCAAAAACAATTAATTAACAAATAATTAAAGGCTATATAAAAGCCGAACCCAATCCTTTAAATATACTTCAGAAGCCCAACTCTTGGCCCATTTATTTTATGAACACAAGTCCGTTCACTCGATCGGAAGAAAGAACTGAAAATGGAAGAAACAGCCTCACAAAACCACCGCGATTTCGCCGACGACACCAACTTTTCAGCCCAAGTTAACACGAATTCTTCTCCAAACGATGATGCAAATAAAACGTCTGAAGAATCCGAGCTCAAGAATACCATTAACACGAAGAGCAGTGAAGCGTTGGCCAAAGCTTTGTCCTGTATGTTGACTAGCGTAATCAAAGACTTCGATTCAAAGGCTCAAGACACTCTACACTCACAGGACCACCTCGCTTCCTCCATCGATCGTCTCACTCGAGGTTGTTTTTTTAACCAGTGACGTATTGTTTTCTTTTTACTGCATATTTAGTTATCTTATTATATTTAAATTTTTGGAAATGCATTTGATAGTAGTTTAAAGAGACTATTGATTTTAGTATAATGTTTATGATTTAATTCGAAAATTGATTTTGGAAACAGTTGTTTTGATATGAAAGTGATGAACTGTACTCAAATTCTATACCATTGGTAACTGTTTTACTAGGTTTATTGTATTTTTTTTTTGATATATACAAGTTTGAATTTTGTATTATTATTAGTTTAGTATGAAATGTTTCTGTGAATATTACTATGTTTGTAATTGCACATACTGATCCAGTAATTGGATAGTCTAATGATACAAATCAGGCTTGTTTTATAACAAGTTTGAAATAAGTTGAACATTTGTCCCAGTATGGATGCCTTCCAGTATGTTAAGTTTGGTAGGAACTAGGAAATCAGTTTCTTGTATCATTTAATGTTTTTAGTCAACTGCAATCTTGTTTGAGTATTATGTTACATAGGTTGAGAGGTCTATCTGGGATGAATCATTTTCTGTTTTACTAATTAACCTATAAAGATCAATGAGACACTGAAAATCTTGACCAGTTCACTAGCAAAATTTAGTATGTGGAGATTTTGAGAAAAACTGCAACAAATAAACTAGAGTGCCCTGAAGTTCATGAAAGTGTGTGTGCATAGCCCTAGACCTTCTTATATGTGCCAGGTAATTATGAATAAAAGAAGATGGCACATGATAGGTGGATTAAAATAGAGAATTACCTAAACCATGCAAATGGAGTGGAGTTAGTCAAGCATTTGGTCTATTAGTCAAGATTTTACTAAATGGGTTAAGAGATTTCTAGTTTGGTAAGAGGAGGGCATGGCTAGTGTTTTGGATGTGTTTTTGGAATTATTTTTTTTGAGATGGAACATTTTTTTAACTAGTTATTCGAGGGGTGTTTATCATATTTATGTGTGTAAGGAATGCTTTTGTGAGTGAAAGTCATGACTGGCAACATATGTTTGTTCATCAGGAGTGAAATGCTTTGGTGTCATTTTGCCAGTACAATTGGGCAAAATGTTATTGGTGGTTGAATTTTGTAACTTTTCTTTTTAGGTCGAAGCTATGGAACAAGTGAGTATCTATGGAAATTTTGTCACCAAGGAAGAAATTTGATAAAAATGTTATTCTCATTGCAATGCATCTGGAGGCAGTAATATGTGGGTGTCCCCTTAGAAGGATATTTTCTCTGTGCTGGCACTCTTAAGCAACCTCCGGGTGGCAGGCAGCTTTTCAGATAATTCAGAATTCTGCAACCAGTGGACACATATAAAGTTACATTGCTCAGAGGGGAGTTTGGTTGTCACCTACAGATTGGTTGGTCTACCTTAATTTTAGAAGCTTGTTAGTACTAGCATTTTGAACATTTCATGTCTCCTACTTTGACACCTGAATTCTTCCCCAGAGATTTCTTTAGCAAGCTTACTACAAAGAATGTCAGACCTGAAATCTTAGATTGTCGTAGATTTTGTTTGTGGGTTTACTTAGCTACTTCACTTAGAAAGAAGACAAGTAAGAATTGCATCAAGCATATTATCAATTCTTCATATTCTTCAATACTGAGAAGATTATGTAGATTCATGTAGCCTGCTAGAACCTCCAAATCCGAAAAGGACAATAACTCCCATTTTGGAGAATATAAAATAGTAGAAGCTTTGATTGATGGTGGGCACATAGTACAGCCTGCAAGCAGAGCTTCTGATAATTTCATGGTACCGATATTTGTAATCTCTGCTAATAAAATAGAACCCTTGTTAGCATTTTTTTCCCTAAAATGTTGTACATATAAGAATAAAAAGTTACAGTATTATCAAGTTTAGCACAATAATATGGCTTGTCAATTCATTTGGAGTAGTTGCACCTAATATTGCCCCACAAAGATATTCTTTCAACTCTCTTTATCTCCCTTATGGTGCCTTTCTCTTACATGGGTAGTGTATGCTGCTGTTATATAAAAAATTAAATGAACCAGAAGAAGCAGCATAGTAAAGTTAAGGAATTTATAGATGTATCATCAGCCAGATAAGACAGTCCCATGTCTGTGTTTAGGTCTTTGTTCTCTGCCTTGTTCCATTTTTTTCATTCTTTATTGATCCCAAAGCATGCCTATCATGTAAATGTATGTTTTTTAGAATCAACATGTTATAGTTTTTATCTCTGCAACCTTGTGTTAAAAGTTTGATATTCCTCCTTTACTATTTTCTAAGTCGTATTGTATATAATTTTAGTGTATGTTGACAGAGCTTGATCAATTATTAGAAGACGCACCCTTGCCATTCATTATGCAACATGCAGCAAAGATTTCAAGCATTAGAAAGAGAGTTTCATCAATGAATTCAGTTTTGAGATCCATACAGCAGCGTATTGATAATATGGACCGAATGTTATCAGCTGGCATTCACCATGGTAATTTTATTTCTTCATAGGCTGTGAAATCCTTTTTCTTTAATCTGTTGCTAATATTGAAGTTGAAGTTAAATTGAACCTAAAAATATTCACGATGCATTACAATATGCTTACTAGTGCATGTTTCCACTTTTGGCAAATTAGGTAGTGTAGCTAATCACTCTACTTCTGATCTTCTTCTCAGCAGCTACCATATGGCTTTTCCCAGAATAAAGCTTCAATCCTAAATCTGTGTAACCATTAATTGTTATACTTATTATTAAACACTCTCACTTCTTTTCTTCATCTAGCATATATAACCCTGAGGAGGTGTTTGATTTGGATAATGCTTTATTACCAAAATTGAAAAATTACCTTGAAGATAGATTACTTATAAGATTACTAGGTATAAATGATTATTATATTTGATAAAATTGGATAATTATAAATAATTATTGTATTCGATTAAAGATAATAAAATAATACTAATAAATTATTTTACTTAAATGCCTTTAACTATAATTATTCTAAAATATTTTTTATATTACTTGTTATATTAATTGATAATGAGATTATTTTTTTTCTAAAAAAATTAATAAATAAGAATATAATTATAATAAAATCAAGATTACCTTAGTAATCTTTTGATACTTAGAGTGAAGGTGGTAATTAAATTCTCATTTATATTACTTGCTGCATCACTATTGATAATAGAAGATTACTGTAATATTTTATTACTGACAAATCAAACAAGGGAATGTAAGTAATAAAAAATAGATTACCAAAGTAATCTTTATTAACTAAGAACCAAATGGCCCCTAATAGTACTAGTACATGCACCTGCATTAATATTCCATCCATTGGCCTTTATTCCTTGTGGTACAATAATCTCTTTTATTTTATAATAGGAAAAAATTCTGATTTGTTTCAAAAAATAATTTGAAGGCCTTCAATGTTATTACTAACACATCTATTACTCAAGATTCCCTTTGCCCATTATGAATCCCTGATTCGGTTAAAGAAGCCACAAGTTTCTTTGAGCTTGATTCATGCTCCCACTTCCCATCTTTAATTTAAGATCCTGTTCTATTGACTCCAGAATCCTAAATCGAAGCTAAAAAAGTGTACTTATTTTCTTGTTTACAGGCCAACTTCTTTCTGACTCCACTGCATAATATTTGCATTGTTGTTGCAATATAACCTAGTAGCATTTCTGATATTATTTGCAAGGACTAAGGATGCAACTCGTTTTCATCCATCGGTAGTGAAATGTATTTGATGGAACATTGCACTCTTATTATAGATGCTTCATGATTTTAAGCATAAATATAAAATTTTCTTACTAATTTGCTATTCAGTAGTTTTCTTCGGTGGTGCATTATATGGTTGAAACTAATTGATTTGGATGTAATTTGCAGAGAAAACAGCAACAGAAAATTCTTGACTACATAAATTTTTTTAAAGGTAAACTCCCCAGAACACAGTAATATTCCAGAAGTTACATTTAATCTTAAGTGTGATTTTACGTTGCCTCTTGTTAAAATTCTAGGATTTCTTGAACCAAGGACGCAGATACTTAAGATGCCTCTTGAAACTGCCCCAAGTTTCTGCCCTTCAAAATTTGAAATTCTAAAAACATGGTTACATGATGATGGGAAGAGTGCTGAAACTGGTGGTACAAGGAGATTCCTGTGGTAAGATTTCATTTTGGCTTTTGATTTTGAAGTACATTGGAAATAATGAATCATTAATTTGGTAAAATGATATAATGTTGTGGAGATTGTTTTAGATAGACAGTTGATTATCATCTTTATGTACCATGATGTATACCTAGTTATTCTTTTAGTACTAAGAAATCTCGTTGTCTAACTGAAAGTTCCATTATTTAGCTTAAAACAAGATATAAATGGTAAATTTTTCTGGTTGTTACTCTTTTCAGAAAATATTATGTTAACTTGGTGTATGTTGTCTTGGTTAGGGGTAAAACATAGGTAGAAGTAATGTTCTCAGAATAACTGGTTAACTGGTCAAGATTTCTATATTATATTTGCTGTAATGTTTTATCAAAATATTTGTTCCATGGTTGGTTTTTTTTTATAATTATTATTAGAGAAGGAATAGGAAGACAATTGAGTGAGTTACTATGTTTGGACTGTCATTTAGAGTAGATTTTGTTGTTTAATTGTATTAATATTCATGCAAAGCCTTGCCATTTCTAAGGTTGACATAGTCAAATTTGCCTTGGCGTGGCCCACGAATGTGCCTATGCCCATTTGTACAAGGCGCACAGTCATGCAACAAAGTAATAACGAATGGACGTTCATAAAGATGTTCATCCATTTGTGGTGTTGTTTTGCCAATATTTAAAGACGTATAAGGTACACAATAGTTTATCAAATGTGCCCCAAAATTTTATCAAATAATATTTTTACCCTTAATGAAATTTTAAGAAGTTTTTTGAAATTTGCAAAAAGATTAGGGTGTTTTTAAAATTTTTTAAATTTTAATATACACACATTAGTTTGAAAAATAACAGTTACATTCGCAAAGAATATAACAAATTTAAAGTATAAATGTCATATTACAACCTATTGAGGTTATAGTTATATTGTCAAAACATAAGAGGTGAATATATAATTTCTGAAAGAAGACGGGGGATGATTTACCCCTAGTAAGGTTTTAAAAAATGATATCTACATCCTCACAATATTGTTCACAATTCAGTTTGACAAAATTGTTATGGTAATATTTTGAATCCTAGGGACAAAATAATAATTAAATCTACGTAATAATATTTAAATAAAATAACATAAATATTTTTTAATTATTAATTGATTTTGATTGACATATGAAAATTGGTTATTTCATCAAACGTTGGTGGGAAATAGCCATTGGGCTACTACTAACTAATATTTTTAAAACTAAATCGATAATTAAACTGGTTATTTTATTGATTCATGGTTTAACTAGTTTAACCGATTAATTTTAATCTAATTTTTTATAATTATATAAATAATTATAAATGGTTGAATTAACATTTTATAACAATGTACAATTATTCAATTAATTAATATGAGTCTTATATATCAAACATTCCCAAATTTATTACTATAAGAAGGGGGTTTGGTTTGAGTAATATTTTATTGCTATAACAAGGAGATTACCTTGAAGATAGATTACTTAAAAGATTATTGGATATAAATAATTATTATATTTGATAAAATTTGGTAAGTATAAATAATTATTGTGTTTGGTTAAAGATAATAAAAGAATACTAGTAAATTATTTTACTTAAATACTTTTGAATATAATTATTTTTAAATATTTGTATATTATTTGTTATATTAATTAAAAATAAATTTAATTTTATCTCAAAAAATTAATAAATAATAATATAATTATAATAGAATTAAGATTACCTTGATAATCTTTTAATACCTAAGGGTATGGTGATAATCAGATTATCATTTATATTATCTTTCACGTCAGCATTGGTAATAGAAGATTATCGTAATATTTTATTATCGATAAACCAAACAAAGTAATGTAAATAATAAAAAATAGATTATCAGAGTAATTTTTAAATCCTTAAAATCAAACAACCTCTAAAAGACCAAAACGACTTATTTATACTAACAATATGATGCATATTGTTAGAGTATAAATAATTCACGTTAATTGTATTTGTTCTTTAACTCCAAATTTTAATAGCATTAACCTTTTTGCATTTAGAACATTATTTACAAAAATTCTCATAAATTAAAGTTTACATATTACTTTTATAACTGGTTTTAATTAGATTTAACCAATTTTTTTAATTAACCAATAATTACATAAAAATCAAATCAGATTATAAATTAGTTCTTGGTTGAACCAATCTAGCTTTGGTTTTCAAAACAATGCTACTAATTATTAACTCTTTGATTGACTTATTATTCATTCATCTTTTTGTACAAAAGACAGTTGGTACATCTATTATTATTCATGACACAATAATCTTTTATTGTAACCAATTAAAACTCAATCATTGAAATAAGGGAAGGCAAACCTTTATTGATGTGTTCTTATTCATACTATTTGGAAGCTTCAGTTACCTTTTTTGTTTGGACAATTTGCTTATCTTTAGCAATAATTCTACATGTAAAAGTCCAAATATAAATAATTTTCTTTATCTTATCATTGCGTTTTATTTTAATTTTTAATTTTTCACTTTAATAAATGGACTAATCAAGATTAAGCAAAACGATTTCTTCTTATCAAAATTGAAGAAATGCATGGACCACTCACTTTCTAACACAGCTTTCAATCACTCTTATCTTTTAGACTTTTTGATGTGTAAACTTTGAGGGAACTGCTATTCGTATATATATTTTTATATATAATTTAGATATATAAATGATATATCATCATATAATTATATAAAATTTTATCTTTAATTTAAAATTATCTAATTATAAACTAATATATCATTTATATATCTAAATTGTATACAAAAAAAATATATGTTTATAGTTTGATTGAAACTTTATGTAATCAAATAAACACCTTTGTTGAACTTGCATACCCACTATTATTGAATGTGACAAAAGTGAAAAGAAAATCCCCATAAGCTCTTTTTGGTCTTTTTCAAAACTTTTCCTTTGTCAAAATTATACTAACATTATTTTTATAATTCCATTATATACCCTTTCTTCGAAATAAAACCCTATTATTTATTTATTTATTTTATCTATAGCAATTGTCTAAAAATAAAAAAACTCTTATAAATGTTAATTTGATTACATCGAGTGATGTTACATGTACTTATAATAGATATAAATTTGAATATTAATAACAATATATATCAACATAAGATTAAATTTTTAAAATCATCAAATCAAATAGTATTATACTATTATTAATATCTAAATTGATATTTATTGTAAATATAAATAATAAAGTGTTTATGCAACTTGTTGTATATCTATCTTTATCAAGTGGGTTCTCATCCAGACTTTTCCATTGGGTTTGAAGACTTTTTCATTGGGAGTGTTACCAAAATTGAAAGTAAGAGATAAGAGAAAGCTTTTCATTCTTAGTAATAACAAAGTGATTGGTCAAAGAGGATACTAATTGTCTTTAAAGATCAACTTTGTAGTTGGAAATTTAGAGCCTAGGGTTGATTAATGGAAGATTGATAGACTTTTTATCATATCTTATTAACTTTCCCCATCTCTTTCTATGTCACTAGCATGACATAACATTCAATGGGCCTACATTGAATTACCTTTTTAACTTCTTTGGGCCCTTTATGCACCAACCAATTAATAAAACAAATAGTTTATCAAAAGGTATTTTATTTTATTTATACACTAATATTTCATTTTTAATGTCAGTATCACATTAATAAAATTTTATATATATATATATATATATATATATATATATATATTATATAATTTAATAATTTTGAATTAACTATAAAATAATATTTAATCATATGATAACATTTTATATGTGTATTATTTATATATCTAAAAGTGTATATATATATATATATATATAACATTACTCTTATTATAACTAGCAATACTATATATATCCACTTTGAGTATATATATGGGTACACACTCATTTGTGTTTAGGGCTAGATTCAACTCAAGCTAAGCTAGAGTGTGGCTTGATTTGCATAGATTCGAGCTTGAGCTTGGGTCGTTTTAAAAGGGTCGAACTTGAGCTTTTAGTTTATCTTGTTACTAAAATAATGTAGTTTTAATACATATTAGTCAAGAAGACATCGTTTTATATCAAAATTTTTAAACTCTCAAGCTTGACGAGTTGAATATCCTAAAGTTTGAGCTCAAACTCGAAAATATTGAACTTTCATGTTCGAGCTCATTTGAGTTGAGCTAGTTTCGGCTTGTTTTGGCTGAGCTTAAGATCGAATAAACTCAATTCGAATTTAACATTATATTATTATGTATTATCTTATCTTTAATTCAAAATTATTTAATAATATTATGATATATATTAAGTATATATCTATTCATATATTTAAAATAGACACATCTAATTTTATTGTATTACAATATATGTACATCAATCCCTTTTAAAAAAAAAAAGATAAAGGCTTTGTCTATTAATTGATTGTATTTACATTTAATATTTTAAATATACAAAAATATCGACTCTTTGAACTCAAATAAGTGTTAATTTTATAGCACAAGCTCTATAAGAAGCCCGATATAGTGTCATATCAAACAAAAAAACCACTAACACACTTACAATGAATATATAAATAAATTTTGAAAATGATTTTTAATATTATTAATTAAAGGGTAATTTAACCCTTATCTATATAAAAAAATAATAACAAAAATTGAATGATAGTTAGATATTTGAGGCTTTAAAATCCCGCGAATAAAAATTTAATAATTTATTTTTATTCACCAGTTTATTTATATAAAGTTTCTTGAGTGGAGTAGTTATCAATAATTTATGCAAATATCTTTTTAATTCCTACACCAATGATTCACAATTTCCATTATACCAAAAATAAAAAATAAAATTGAATAATTAGCTTACTACTATTGAGTATCATTTGTGTTTTTAAAATTAGATCGAATTAATTAATTTGATCAGTTAAATCATAAATTAATCTATAAACTAACCCAATTTTATAATTTAGTTATGTTAATATATAAATATTAATTTATTTAAAATTCGATAAATTTGTTAACTTAAAAAAACTATTTAAAATCAATAATTTATAATTAGTTTTTTTCTTTATTTATATAATAGAATGTAAATTTAATATATTTCTAATTATATTTTAGATATTTAATATATTTTATATTTAAAAAAATAATAAAATATTAATATTATTAAAAAAATATAATAATAATTAAATCAATAAATTTTTCGATTAAACAGATTAAATCACCTGTTCCATTTTTAAAATATTTGGTTCATCTCATCTGATCTGGCATCAATTATCCCATAATATTATTATATTATTCTCACTAAAGCCAAAAAAAGGAAAAATCCACGTGGCCCTTCTTGATATATATTATTACATAATTGCCATCTAAGTATAAATCAACCATTGACTGTGTCGCCATTAGAGTCTCACACTTGGACTTGAACTAACTTCACTCTGCATTCATTCGTTAATTCCAAACCCTAGCGCCCTTTTTCTCTTTCTCTCTCTAGATCCCGGCCGATCACTTTCTGCGACGTCTCTCCGGTCTCCGGCGTTTTCTAAGTGCTTTGCATGACCTCTAGTGGCAAACTTCATGGCCTCTGCCTGCGTCAATAACAATATCAGCGTCTCGCCGGAGAGCTTCCCCTCGTACGGATGGCTGAGCCCAGGGCGGAGTCCGGGGATGTCGTTTAGTCGGGATGAGGAACAACGGTCATCTTCTTTGAAAGAACCGTCGTTGCTGGCTGAAGACGAGACGGAGATTCAAGATCCGGTTGATTTCGAGTTCAGGTTAGAAGATCCGGTGACAATGCTCCCTGCCGATGAGCTTTTCTCCAATGGAAAGCTCGTGCCGCTCCACGTAGCTGCTCTCAAACCGTCTTCAGCCACCACTGGGTCAACCAACGAGTCGACAAAGCCGTGCATGGACCCTTACTTGTTCTCACCAAAAGCTCCCAGGTGTTCAAGTCGCTGGAAGGAGTTATTAGGCTTGAAAAAACTGTACCAAAACTCGAAATCTGAAAATCACGCCAAAACGATGTCGTCTAATCCTCCTCCAAAATCTTCAATAAAACATTTCCTTCATCGGAACTCCAAATCTTCTTCCTCCTCCCCCTCTTCCGCCTCATCTTCTTTGGAATCATCTCTCAGTCTTCCTTTGCTTAAAGACTTGTCGGATAGCGAAACCGTTTCGCTATCTTCGTCTCGCTTGTCGCTTTCATCGTCGTCGTCGAGTCACGAGCACGAGGAACTTCCGAGACTCTCACTCGAATCGGATAAACCCGGTTTGAATCCGAGTCCGAACCCATTTGCGAATCCTTCTAGAATGAGGATCGTCAAACATAGAGATAATAATAATCAACATCAGAATACAAATACAACAATCGTCTCACATGCCGGAAGGAGTCCAATGCGGAGAGAAACCGCGGCTGCTGCTTGTAGAGGAGTCTCGGTCGACAGTCCGAGATTGAATTCTTCCGGGAAAATAGTGTTCCAGAGCTTGGAGAGAAGCTCGAGTAGTCCGAGTAGCTTAAATGGCGGGCCGAGATTCAAACACAGAGGCATGGAGAGATCTTACTCGGCTAATGTTAGAATCACTCCGGTTCTAAACGTTCCGGTTTGTTCTCTCAGAGGGTCTTCAAAGTCTGGTTCGGTTTTTGGATTCGGTCAGTTGTTTTCTTCGCAGCATAAAAGTGGAAATGGCGGTCGACAGCAGAGTAATAGTAGGAACCGGACTGATCGAACTTGACTGAATCATTAGAAGAAATGAAGAAGAGGGTAACAAATTAATTCTGTCTTTCTTTTTATTTTAATTTCGGGAATTCATCATTGTGTTGTGTGTTTTTGTTTAAATTTAGAAGCAAACAATTCCACATGGCATTGTTAATGGGGGTTCATTTGCTTTCGTTTCCTTTTTGTTATTGTTTTTCATTTAACATATTGTAGATGTAAATATAATGATGCTGATCCTATTGTTCTTCTTGTTCAAATCTTCCCTAACTTTGGATGAATGCTGAGGAGGTGGGCCTGTAGGCTCTGTTTTCGTTTTTGGTAATTTTATAGTTGGTGGTGGGTTGTTATTTTCTTTTGGGGTTTGAGGATCTGAAAGATATGGAATCTCTGTATTTTGCTGTTCTTCTTCACGCGCCTGTGCAAAGATTTATTTTTCTCTTTGATGCGGATGGGGTAACATGTTGAGCTTATCTAATTTGTCTTTTTCAATGAATTTTTTTTTCGCTATCTTATTTCTTTCAGATTTGTTTGTTTTCTCTGGAATTTGGGAAATGATGCCATTATTCAAACAATTTATCATACCCGCCAGCTCCCCCCCTTTTTTTTTCCCTTATTATTTAAGTTTGGAATTTTTTAAAATTAATTTTGTATGATTGGGTTTGGGGGGTCAAAGAAATCTTGAAACAGAGAAGAGTTATTAGTACCCAATAGATTAAAGAAGCTGGTTGTAAACTGGTGTTATTGTAAATCTTATTCATTTACAATATTATTGAATAATCATGTTTGGAAGAAATTTGCATAACTTTAAGGATCATTAGGCAATAATAGAGTATTAAAATATATATATATATATATATATATATATATATAAATTTATGTTTTTTGGGTCATGGGTGTGAATGGACAGCTAGCTTCGTAAAATAATGTTGAAGAGAAGGGTGAGGGTGAGGGATCTGAAAAATCTGCTAAAAATGGGGTGGTGGGTGGGCCACATGATTTCTGTAATTAGATCAAACAAAGTATGATTAGTTTAATAAATTTATTAAAGTGAAGAAGTGATAACGGCTATTTTTAAGTATATCAAAATTACTATCCTTAAAATTGAAATTATGTGCTACTTTCTTTACACAATTTATGCCCTTTATTTCTAATCTCATCTCATACACTTAAATTTATTTTCCAGCATCTTTAGAACGCTAAAATTTCAATTACAAAGTATTTAGGAACATGCATCCTTCCCGGGCGATCAAGCCCTTCATTTCGGTTTGCACATGATCTTATGAAACATCTCTGTCACTCCCTCTCCATAGACTCCAATACTTCCTTTAATGTTTCGCAAATCATTAACAATTCCTTCACTCTTTGTTTCACCACGCCTTTCTTTGCCTTCGCCATTGGATTGAATTTAACAATTCGGTGATCAGCCTCGCGCTTTTCTCAATATTGTGTATCTCCCTCATCAACCCACAAGCATTCCAACTCTCTCATTTCCTTGATTCCTCCAAAATCTTTTTGTGCAACAACATCATTGGCCCTACCCAAACAAAACTGCCTCGACACAAGAAAATGCACTTAGAAACCATGATCCTCACAAGGAATTAATTGCCACCACAAGTGCTCACATTACCAATGATAACACCAAACTCAAGGTGAACACTAACATGGTAAGCCCATTTGTAGCCATAATTTAATTACCCCATTGCAGCATAAAAATTATGCCCAATCACATGAAGCTGTTTGAGCAACTAACCAACACCTTGAAACACTCCAAGACAATGGTAGAAAATGTAGAGAATATTGTCGAGATTGTGCTATTTATTAGGTCAATGACTTAGATAACGACTAGTAATAAGTAATTTAAGGGTGGAACACTTATTTCCATGGTTATCTGATAAAAAATTCTGTAAAATGTAAGGGATTATACATTTAGAGAGGAAATTCAAGGCTAAGGGATTATACTATTCTATGATTATACTCAAACCTTAATTATCCGAATTGTCATAGCAACCCTCACTGATTGATTTAGAGAGGAAATTCAAGGCTAAGGGATTATTCTTTATTGAATTCAAGAAATGTAAGGGATAAATTATGTCCTTGATATGCCTATAAAGATATATGATTTGATTGAGAAATTTAGATTGATGCGAAATTTGAATAGAGTGTATTTGTTAGGGTAGTTTCCTAAAGTCAGTTATCTCTAATATACTTTTATGTAATCATTATTAATTAATAATGTATGACATTTCATTATCTCATATCGTGTATGCAATTAGATAATTATCTTTACAATGATTAAACCGTGGCGAAAGACTCAGTGCATATTAACTGATCGTGATGATCTCATATTCACATTTGGTGAGCATTTGTAAAACATCTATAATTATGATATTACTATGACTAAGGGTAGGAGTGATAATGATAAAATTATCATAGTGTTGAATAATCTCATCAAAAGACAATAACAAATCTCATATATCAAACTTGTTTGTTGACGGTTTGATAACTTACTTATTCAGGTCAATTTGACTTGTTTATCAAAATGAAGGTTAAAATTGACTTTGATGGGATCTTGACCTACTTTAACGTCTGTTGAGACATCCTGAGTCCAATAGGGAGAGTTATTGACTTAAAGAAAATAGTAGGAGTGTTTATTAAACAAAAATTCATATTAAATATAGTGGACCCCTATGTATTTTGATAATGATAAAAACAAAGTCAGAATGTTTAACATTGTCCAAGGCATGCCTTAAAACGTTACCAAATTGAAAAATTTTGAAAAATGCAAGTACAAACATAATGATCGATCGTGCATGTTTAACGCATACTCATGCATGAAGATGAATAGGACCTTGCATGCCCCCATACATGGCTTTATGATTTTTGGCCTTCTTCATATGAGACACGAACACCCAAGCATTCCTTTTTTTAGAGCTACTCATGACGAAGAGGTTATTGTGCGTTCTCCCTATTCAAATTCAAGGTGGAGTCAATGTAGGCAAAAGTCAAAATTTTATGCACGCTTGTGCGTAAGAACTTTGCACGCTTGTATATGGTCAAATATGAAAACTCACAAGCAAAACATCTTGTGCACGCTGGTCATGCAAGGTTAAAGTCAAGTCAAGCTTATCCAAGTTAAAAGTGAATGCACGCTCATGCACTAAAATAATGCATGCCCGTGCATCCTTAACAAAGAAAAGTCATAGGGAGATTTTCTCATATGTAAGGTAGTCATGCACTATGAAGAAGTCAAAGGCAAAGTCAATGCACACCTATGAAAAGGACACATATGTTCATGAGTATGCAAAATTCTTGACATTCAAGACAATAATTATAGTTTATATCTCTCAAATGGTATCTGGGAAATACATATTTAAAGATCAAAGCCACACTAAGCATTTTGTAAGTGTTATTCTATCTAGTGGAACAATCTAATACAAGTCTCCTTTCCTTGACACCTAATTGTTGAATAATTTCACTAAAAATTGTTTGATGAAACTCATTGTGTTTAATATATTTAATGCTCTCTCTAATATTCTCAATCACATGTTTTATCTCATCAATCTCATCTTGTACTAATAGGATGACAATAGGTGTTGTGCACCTAACGTGGAAAAGTTTGTTATCACATAACAATCTTCCTTGAAATCCACAATCCTCTTTCAACACAGATATATAAGAATCATTTGCGTTGGTATTGTCAATTGTTATAGTATGAACCTATAGAAAATAAGAGTCAATTAATATATTGCATATAAACACCACATTTTATTTAGATATTAATATTTAAAAAGACAACACAACAAAAAATGTATTATTTAGTACCTTATGTTCAATAACTCGTTCTTTGAAACAACTAAACATTGCTTCTACAATGTCCACTCCTCTTCTAGGGGGAGGCAAGTAGAAAAAATTAATAATTTTTTTGTGCAAACACCAATTTCGATCCACCTAGTGTGTTGTAATCACCATAAATTCAATTTTTTAAGTATATGAGTTCCATAGGTCAATTGTTGGTGGTGAGGAAATGGTCAAATTATAAACTTTCTGTTGTAGTGGTTCATCTTAATAAAATTATGTATTATGTATAAGATTAACCACTACAATAGAAAATTTATAAGATTAACCACCATTATCTGAGTCCCATATTAATAATTACATAGATAATGTATAACAACAATAATAATTAGTCACTCATCATGCATCAATTAACAAAGCACATCATACCATTATCAACCAACCAATCTACCAATTAATAAAACATATTACACTGTTATCAACCAACTAATCTCCCATACATATTATAGCAACACAACCAATTTCAACATTATGCAATCACTCAAATGGTAATACTACAAGAATTACCTGAACAAAGATCTTATGCAATCAATTTATATAAGATAAAATACAAAACAACTAATGTAATACTCTCAAGTATGTTCCAGGGGTATTTATGTTTTTTTATCCTGTTTTGAGATATTTCCAATTTTAAATATATATATATTTAAAATTAAAAATATCTCAAAACATGATCAAAAGACATGAATGCCCTTAGAACATACCTAAGAGTATTACAACTCATCTCAAACTATTTTTATCATTTGCTTCAAAATTTTGGTTATTGATTTTTTAAAAATGGTTAGCTCAACAGACAAGAAACAAAAACCTAAATCCATCAAGTCAACTATAAGATTCGAAGTCACTTAACCAAATATGAGGATACACACAACACTATACAAGGCTAAAATTCTCCATGGAAAAGTAACAGAAGAATGTTCATCATTTTTAAGGATATCTACATTTCTTTTAACAATAAAAAGAAACCTCTGTAAAATTTTAACATAAAACATAATAATATTTTTAAGCAATAGATAACAAAACAAAATGAAACAAAAAAAAAAAAACTCCTTGAAAACAATAATGTAGCTAACAATAGGAAGACAATTAGGGTTCTTACTGTTTGATAAACAATATCAACTAATAAATAGATGCGACATGTATTTTTCTAAAATGTAGTATTAATGGCTAATTAAAAGTAAGCAAATAGACTATTAGGGTTTCAGTTAGGGTTCTTATTGTTAAAATAAAAACTAAAAAATTATGGTGCACTAGCTGACAATAGGAAAACAAAGATGAGTAATCAGAATTGTGGTTGATCGGAATGAGCTTTTTTGGGCTACAACAACTTGCGAACTAGAAAGAAAACAAGAGTATTGGTTTGAAGGAAAGAGATGCTCTCTTGATTTTATGTTCCCTTGCTTGTTTATGATCTCAAAATGCAATGTTCAAAGAAAAAGAAAGAGCCATGAAGGTTGTACAGACAAAGCAAATGCAACTGTGAAGTGCAAGAGAGAGGGAGAGTTAAAAGAAACGCAAGAGAGAGGGAGAGCTAAGAGAAAATATCTGCGTTGCGCTAAAGCAAAGAAGTTTATGTATTTTGATTCTAAACGACACCATTTTTAATCTCTCAAACTGGCTTGCTATGAGCCATGAATCAGCTTGAATTGAGCCAAGTTTATGATTAGCTCACGAGCCAAACTCTATCTAATTTTAGTTCAACTTGTTTTTTAGTAAAGTCATATACCATGGCTCTGGTTTGACTTAAGTTCATATGAAATGAACTCGAACGAGCCAAGTCAATTTTCGAGATTTAATCAACTCAGCTCAATTCCAGGCCTAGCTATTGACCTAGTCTTGTAGCCCTTTCTTGATTTATATGTGGCGTTCATTATGGACTACTGTATAAACGAGAGGGAAATATGCTTAGGACTACTGAGGAGTGCATAAATAAGCTATAAAATACACAAGGCAAGGGCAAAGCTAAGCCAAAGCCAAAGCCAAAGCCAAACCTCAACAACAGACTTTCACTGCCGTGCAAGTCCACAAAAGAAACAAAAACCTCTAGATAGCTATCATGTTTGAACTAAAGATGGACTAGAAATTGTTTACTTAAATTGGTGACAAAAAAATCAATCTAACACCATTTAGATAGGTATTTTATTAGCTCTTATATTAAATAAACTGGTGAATATATAAAGATAAGAAGATAACACCTTTATATATTTGAAACTAAGATAATGAAATGTTGATATTTCACTAAAAACTAAATTATTTTTATTATCTAAAATTGCCCCAAACTTGAAGTGCATGTGAATGTGATAGCTAAATCCAAATTTCACTCTTGGCTTGGCGCCATCCATTGCCATCTTCGTCCTCCCATCTGCCTGCCTTTGTTACTTTCTGATTTGACGTTTCAGACTCTCAAACTCCACTGTCCTTTTTCTACCATGGAGATTTTCATAGCATTTGTTTCTTTTCCCGCCGCTTGATTTAACCATACTTCGGCTTTGATGAACCCGGTGACCTCATTTGGTCTCTCTCTCTTTGACCCCCACTTTTTTTGTTTTGTCAGGCCGTTTTTGTCGCTTGTGATATGAGCATCAGCTTTCCCATCTACTCTATTTAATTTATTCTTATATTTTAGTTTAATTTAATTTGTGGGCTGGCCGGCTTTACTGTTTATACTACTGTTTCTTGTCTGTCCTTGATTTCATTGCGGATTTTATTCATAGTTATCAATCACGAATTATATATTATATAATATAAACAAAAAATAATAACTATTATAAAATAAAATAAATTAATATGATATAATAAATATATTATATAAATATATAATATAATATATATTATCAATATGAATCAATATATTTTTTTAAAAAAATAATGATGCCATAGAGATATATATGAGAAATTTTATATTTTTAATAATATTTATGATATTTTTTAAAATAATAATTATTAATTAGATTTTTTATTATTTTTTATAGATATTTTATTATTTAAAAATAATATCATATAATATGATACTTAATATATAATACAAAAAATTAAATTTTTGATATACAATTTAATGTGTGATTCAATTACTATGGATGAGATATCAATAAGAGGTAATGTAGATAAGTTCTTTTTTTAAAGTGTAATATAAAGTAAATATTAAAAACTAATATATATATATATATATATAAACTAAAATAATAAACCTTTAATTAGGTGATTTTGAAGTGTGAAAAAAATAAATAATTATATCATTTAATTATAAATTATCATATTTATTTGTTTAAATAAATTTGTGTAATATGTTTATATTTATAATTTTTTTATTAGTATAATAATTCCCTAGTAAAATCCTTTTTCCATAATTAATGTAAGGATTACACTTAAACACTGTTGAAATCATTTATTTGATTTAATTTTTTCAATTGAACGTTTTTATAATATGAGTAATATTACGTATACAAGCTTATTTTTATATCTTAATGTGACAATATTTGATAAGGGAATCTTGAAATAAAAGAAAAAATAAACAACTACATCACTTAATCACAATTACCATATCAATTTATACTAATAAATTTATTTGTATACATAATTTTATTTTTTTAGTATAAACTTGGCTAGAGTCATTCCTAATTACTATTGAATTCATTTCATTAAACTTACAATTCAAATATAAATGTATAGTCTTAGCAAAAGTTTAGCCATCAATCCAATAAAATGCAATAATATACAAGTAGATGAGATGAGGTGACAAAGAAACAAAACACTTATCTCCAACTTTCTTATGGTATTACTTTAGTAGGTGACCAAGAACATAATAAATTAGTTTAGCTTTTTTTGTTGGGCCTTTTGAACACCTCACCACCCTATGTGCAAAGGAGTCACAAGATTTAAGTAGTAATTTATAACAAAGTTTTTTATATTTCCATAGGGATATTTTTGATTCATACCCAACTAGAAAATGTGACTCTACATTTCTTATACTAAAGGGGCCAAAGGACTTCCTCCCACATAAGGTATAGTAAAATCTCAGAGTTTTATTTTTTAATTTTTAAAAACCTAAATATCTATCCATTAGCTAATTTTTGTTGAAACTCCCAATTAGAATTAGAGGTAAAATTATTATTTATCAAAAATTTTAAAAATTAAAATTTTATCATATTTTCCTCTTTAAGTTTAAAAATATCATAATTTTCTTTCATTTAAAATTTGAAAAGTGACAATTTTTTTTCAAAAGTTTTTTTCTTTTTTCTTCGATGATGATTCATCTTCTCTGATCATCGGTTGCCCTTTCTCTCGCCTTATTTATCTCTCTTGGTCTCTCTTCGTTCCCACTTTGGTTGAGATGAAGACCAATTGATTTTCGTTTGATATCAAGATGTTTGAACTCCCTTTCCTATGCATAAATTAAGATCATAATAAATAATTAGTTACAATATTTAAGTATTAATTAAGAATTAAAATTATCCATAAATTTATAATTTTATGTATGATGATTCTGTTTGTATTTTGACAAAACTCATTGTATTCATTCAACAGATATTTTTATTTTAAAATAAAATTTCCTTGCGGCAATCAATTATGTTTCACTTTTTGTATACATTATGGTACTAAAATATGAGATATCGTATGTGACAAAATAATTGTACTGCAAGAAAAGATTGGCATATGATATGATATGATGAATAAAATACATATTTCAGGGGAATGGAGTACAGTAACTAAGCCCCACCGTACCATCTTTACTGTGTAAAATATAAAACTTTATTTTTTTATTATTTTATTTAATTTATAAATAATAAAAAATTTTAAATATCCTTATATTATTAATAATAGATAATATAAAGAATAATTTGATTATTATTTTTATATTAAATATTAAAAAATTATTAATATATTAATATATTATTTTACTTAAATACCTTTATATATATAATTATTCTATAATTTTTTTTTATGTTATTTGTTATATTAATTGAAAATATGATTATTTTTACCCTAAAAAGTTAATAAATAAATTTTATATTATAATAAAATCAAAATTATTTCTTATATTACCTGTCACATTATCATTGGTAATAAAAGATTACCAGAATCTTTTATTACTTATAAATCAAATAAAGTACTATAAGTAATAAAAATAAATTATTAGAATAATTTTTAATCACTTTCGACTAAAACCACCCTAAAGACATATGGTAATGTTTTTACTAGAAAATTGTTAAAGGTATAATAGAAATCTAACTTTCTCTAGCACAATACGAGGGTCATTTCCCATTAACAAAGTTAAGTTTTGACAAGAAAACAATGATTTATGCAATCAGCTAGGTTGGAAAACTATTTTTAAGCTAAACCTGAGAGGAAAAATGTAAGGTTGGATTTCATCCTATTCGAATTAAGTCTAGGATTAACTTGAACTCATATCGAATCCATAATATGCGTAGTTCAAACTTATTCAAATTGATATATAATATCATCAAAATGATGAACAGTATCATTGACAGAATAAATAGTATTATTAGATAGACAAATGAACTAAATTGAAAAATTAACTCAATATTGACTCATTTAAGTCAAACTGACTTGAAACAGGTTAATCCATAGAAAAATGTTGACCAATATACAGGGTATTGTGGGTGTGAATCAAACAAGTGAAATTCAATATTCTAAAGAGGAAAAAGTTTATTATTGTAAATAATAAATAATTATTTTGGATTAATGAAGTGTTATTGTTAGTTTATAAGAGCAAGCGCCATAAAAGACTTTTACCTTCTATCATCAGTACATTGAATTATGAATCTAGTGTAAAATGTGTTAATAAGATGACATAAATAGCAAATGCATAAATAATTTTAAGAGATAACTTCATATGCCTAAAGTTGAATTTGTTATCTTATTCTTCGCCAATGAGGAAATTCAAATAAACTCCATCACTAAAATAAAATTAACAAAAGTAAAATATTAACTAACCATTGAATATAATAAACACTTATAATGATAATTTTGATTCAAATTTAGAGTTTTTGATTTTAATAGAGAGCACATTTCTCGTTAGAAATAGGAAAAAAGGTGTGGACGAAAATAAAAAGATTCATACAATGAAAGACAGGCAGGAGACAGGGATACATGTGTCTCCCTCGTCTCGTCTTACCTTTATCTTTGTTTTTACTATTTTATATTAATATCTTTAATAAATTACTAATACATCTTTATAATTTTATATTATTTATGTTTTTATTATATATATTAAAATAATTAATATATGTTATTTATGGTATTTAAAATAATTGATTAGTTTAACTTTAATTAGTTCTGTTATTTAAAATGTTTATAGTGTGTTGAAAATATGCAAGAAAAAATTTTTTTTCTATGGAAAGACAATAAAAAACCTTTGTTATGGATATTTAGTCTAATCTCTATTTCCAATCAGCGCTATCTAAAGTGTGTAAAAAAAAAAAAAAAAAACGAAAGGAAGAGTCGGGTGGAGTTCAATGTTAACTGGCTCAGGGGGGCCTGAGGGGTCAGGGGTCAGGGGTCAGGGGTCAGGGGTCAGTTCCCAGACCTCTTGGCCATTAGTGTGGCGAGACAGTAAGCGGGGCAGCCAATATAATTATTCTGGGGGATACTGCAGAATAACTGTTTACCCCTTAATTTGAGAAAAACCCATATTGCCCCCAAAGTTGGTCATTATTATTTATTCACAAAATTCTAGCTATACCTTATCTTTATTACAATAACAGTATTAGATATTTTAAAAATTTTAAAAATATAAAATTATGGAAAACAATAATTGATACAAAATTGAACAAATTATAAATATATTGAGAAATTAATGAATTTTAATCATGGGTGTAACTGGAATTTTGGCAGTCAAAGTTCAGAAAGGTGTTTTCGCAAGAAAAAGGGGAGAAATTGTCGTTTTGTAATAGAATGGAGACAAAATGTGGCTCATAATATTATTTGATGTGATTTCTTGTTTGTTTTAGGTTTTTGTCGGGTATATCTGATCCTTCACGTGACTATTTATGTTGCCAAATATGCCATTTCTTCTTCTTGATTTTTAAGTCCATCAATCTATGTGTATAATTTTTGTAAGTTTATATATAAATAATAATAATAATAATAATAATAATATATTATATAATTAAATATTATTTTATTTTTAATTATATAATTATTTATATATAAAATTATAAAAAATTATATATATAATATTATTTTTTAAATTTTTTCTCTTTATTTTTTCTTAATAATATCGAATAATTTTGAATTAAATATTAAATAATACTTCATTACATGTTAAAAGTGATATATCATTATTTATATATAAAATTATACATATAAATTTTTTTTATCATAAAATATATAAACTTATTATTATTATTATTATTATTAATTATTGAGTTGAAAAATCTCCGTTAAGAATAATTTTCAAAATACTGATAGGCGATGTTGTGGGATAGAGAAAAGCCCAGAGATAATTAGCCCAAGTCCAGGTCACTGAAACTTACAAAGTAAATCAATATAATGAAAATTCTATCAACCTTTGATGTCTTTAAGCTTTAAATTTCAACTACAAATAGAAGCAGAAAACAGTATCAATTAGAATTTCAGCCCAACGCATATTTATAAACAATAATATTGGGCTTGGTCCACTCATGATGGATTGGCTCGACTTATGCCCAATATGATATTAATTTATAATATTCCACATGGTCATTGAAGGTGCATTTACATTATTGTCTATGGTAGTTGTGGGAAGTTAAGAGTAGTTACGACCTTAATTTAAAAGACCAAAAATTAGAATGGGGTATAATATGCTTGGAAGATATAATATGCTTGGAAGAGTAAAAATTAGAGATATCTCTAAAGCGAAGGGAATGAGGTATTTCTAATGTTAAGACACTGTATATTTTTCTACATTTGGTGGGAGTCCACCATTATACCTTTATTAATTCTTTGAAGTAATTTTTCCACAGCTAACCATCCATCCAATCTCTTTTTCCACAACTAGCCAACTCAACATTTATTGATTTTACATGGATGAAAGACACCACGTATATAACACTTCCTCTTAGATTTTTATCACTTACAGATTATATTAACTTTGCTAAAGAAAAATCCAAAGGGATAAAACTCAAAGTAGAAAAACCTAATTATTTAATGTTTTGTAAAGTGAGGTTTGATGTGCCTTAATTATCTTATTAAAAACCTTACTAAGAAAACTCAATAGGACAAAACTTAGTGAAAGGTTAAAAAAGTGCAGTACATATTTTGTCTAATATGTGACAAACTCCAAAAATTTGCTTCCCCTATTTATAGTGGGATTAAGTCTTTGCATACCAATGTTATATACTAACTTTTCAAATGTTAATGTCGGTAGTGTCTTAGTGAATAAATCTGCAAGATTGTCACTAGATCATAGTTCCTTGACATCAAATTTGTGGCTCTGTTGGAGTTATGGGTGTAAAAGAACTTCGGTGAGATATACTTGGTTATATCTCCTTTAATGTATCCATCTCTAATTTGAATAATACATGTTGCATTGTCTTCATATAATATGGAATGAGTGCCTATTGTGGAAGAAAGACTGCACATATTCTAGACTGCACATATTCTAGACCGTAACCATATGTATTCTTAACTGGCTTTATGGAGACTATAATTTCTAAATGATTTGAAGATGCTACAACTAAAATTTGTTTGATAGAATGCTATGATATTTTTGTGTCATTATAAGTAAAAACATATCTCATTTGTGAGCTGACCTTATAAGGATAAGAAAGATAACCGGTATATGTATATTCAACTAAACTAAAATTTCTAGAGGATTTGACAGAGTAGAATAACCTCAATTTTTAGTTCCACATAGATCACAAAATATATGTTTGATTTCATTCTAGTAGCGATGAATAGGTGCAAAGCTAAATTAGGTCAATAAATTTACTGTGAAGGATATATCTGATCTAGTGCATTGAGCCAAATATAATAAGACTTCAATGACATTAATATATGGTAGTTCAGGACTGAGTATCGTTTCTTCTTTTTTAAGCAAAAATGAGTTCTTTTTTGGATCAAAAGACTGAACAACCATTGGAGTGTTCAAAGGATAACCTTTATCCATATTAAAGTGTTTTAACAATTTTTCAATATACACTGATTGATGGATAAATATTCAATTTGAATTGTGTTTGATCTACAGGCTAAGATAATATTTTGTTTTTCCAAAATCTTTCATTTTAAATTCCTTTTTTAGATATTCAACAATTTTTTAGAGCTCTTTAGGAGTCCTAATTAAATTTATGTCATTAACATAAATTATTACAATGACAAATCTTGATTCTGACTTTTAATAAATACACATGGAGATATATGGTCATTCACATAGCTTTTTTTTTTTTTTCAAATATTCACTTAGGTGATTGCACCACATTCTTTGGATTGTTTTAATTCGTATAATAATCTTTGTAATTTAATTGAGTACACACCTCATAGATTGACCCTTTTTGCTTCAGACAATTTAAATCCTTTAAGAAGTTTTATATAAATTTCAGTATCCAAATTTTCATATAAATAAATAGTAACTATATCCATTAGACATATATCCAGTTATTCAAAGACTATTAAGTTGATCAACTATTTAAATGTAATTATATTCACTACAGATACATATGTTTTATCAAAGTCAATACCTGGCCTTTGGAAAAAACCTTAGGCTACAAGTTTCGAAACTTTAGGTTAAAATATTATCTATAGTCACAAAACTTCAATTCTAATGATATTTCAGACTTCAATTCCATCTTTTTCACAATTTATGTAAACTTCAAGTTGTAAATAAAATATAATTATTATTAAACAAATAAATATTTTAATGAAATTTGAGCCTTTGAGCCCATATATATATTTATATATTTTCTCATGGTTTTATATTTTATATTTTAATTTAATTTTGTAACCATTATGATAATTTCAAATGCTAACTCCTAAAATAATTTCAAGGTTTTCAAATCTTTCTAAAAATTCTAACAATCCCTCGCAAAGGTTTGAAACTCTTTGATTATTAATGTTATAAAATATTATTAATATTCTTACGGTCCTTTTATTGAGCAATTGGTGCAAGAGCCTTTCAAGCTTGAATCTATACATAACATCCATTTAAGGTACATGAATGAACTATTTCTTGAATTTTATTCCTTGACCAACTTTCAAGCTACCACACACATTATTGACAAGACTAGGTTTTTGTTGGGTTAACCTGTGAATAAACTTGTGTTATATCTTGATTCTAATAAGAGTTTGTAAAGAATAGTCGAAATCTCATAGTTGCGACTTCACAAAAAATCTTAATTTGGTGAGTTCTCCAAGGGTATATGTGATTTATACCTCATAAAAATATTTTTATGTTGAACTCATTCAAGACAAAATGTTTTTTTCTTTACATCACATAACAAACACTTTTGCCATAGGGATGAGCAAACAAATCCTTCTTGGATATGTCTATATTAGCAACAATGCTTAATGAGTCTCACAATATACATTGTTTCTACCCATTGAACTTTCTTTGTGGGATCTCTAATCACATAAATCAGGTTACTTCCCTGAGTGACTCCCTCATGGGTTTAGACTCATTCATCCTGATGATTGAAAGATAAATTTCCTCAAAAGTCCTTTAGTTAATCAATGAACAATATTCAATTCAGACTTCATAAACTTTGGAGTCATTACATCATTAGTTAAAACAATTTTCATTCACTTGAATATGTTTGTTCATTTACTTGTTGGTATGAGAATGTTATACTAAATCTATATCTACCTTATAATCATATTGTATATGCATGTTAGTTTAATGTTTATCCACTAAAGGCATCTCCATAAAAAGACTCATAACCTACTCGACTTATTTACAAGTAGTATCCTAAGCTATAAGTTCAAATCTCATGGTACTCATCAGGATAGTCATTTGTTTCTCAGATCCCAAAGATGTTGCTTCTCCTTCTAACATAAATACATATCTATGATAAATGTAATTAATAATAATGATAACTGGAAATAGAGGAAGAGAATTAAAGAGACAGAAATTGAAGTAAAAGGAAGGAGGATTAAAGAAACAGAAACGAAAATCCGGAAAAGTTATTGGAAAAGTGATAATGCTTTAATTGAAGGAGAGAATTTTATGAGAATTTTATCCAAAATATAAGTGATGGAGAGGGTTTATATAACACTTTTATGCCACCATTATAGCCCAAAAAATTGACAAACTTCCAATTACCTTAAATGTATTCACACAACACGTTAATTGATTTTGTTTCTAATGGAATGAATTTATGCCTAATAAATCAACATATTTAATCACAAGCCTCCTATCACTTATTGCTTTCACATTTGGTGGAAAACCATTTTATATGTAACACTTCCCCTTAGATTTCTGTCACTTACCAATAATTACATTAATCTTGATAAGGAAAAACCTAATAGGATAAAAACCAAAACAGATGAATGCAATTTTTAATGTTCTGTAGAGTGGTGTTAGACGTGCTTAAATTGCCTCATTAAAAACCTTATTAGGAAAACATAGTAAAGGAAAAAAAAGTATAATACATATTTTGTCTAATATGTGACAAACTTAAAAAATCTACTCCCCCTGATGAATACTCCATTTGATGAATGCTCCCATTCTTTGTAATAGGATTAATTTAGTTGCTTGTTGAGCCACTGCATACCAATATTATACACTAACTTTTCAAATGTTGATGTTAGTAATGTCTTGATAAACAAATCTGTAAGATTCTCACTAGATTGTATTTGTTTGACATCAATCTTTTGACTTTGCTAAAGCTCATGAGTGTAAAAGAACTTCGACAAGATATATTTGGTTCTATCTCTTTTAATGTATCTACCTCTAATTTGGGTAATACATGCAACATTATCTTTATATAATATGAAAGAAATGTTTATTGCAGAAGGAAGACTGCATGCATTATAGATATGATGGATGACAGACCATGATCATATGCATGCTCGACTGACTTTATAGAGAGTTAGAATCTCTAAATGATTTAAGAACATTGCAACCAAAGTCTATTTGGAGTGCTAGGATATCGTTGTGTCATTATAAGTAAAAACATATCTCATTTGTGAACAAGCCTTATGAGGTTTAGAAAGATAATCAGCATCTGCATATCTAACAAAACTAAGATTTTTAGGAGATTTAACAAAATAGAATAATTCCAAATCTCTAGTCCCACATAGTTAATGAAGTATATGTTTGATTATATTCCAGTAGCGATGAATTGATAGCTAAATTAGGCCAATAAATTGACTGTGAATAATATATCTGATCTAATACATTGGACTAAATATAATAGAGCTCCAATGACATTAAGATACGGTATTTCAAGACTAAGTATTTTTTCATCTTTTTCTTTAGGACAAAATGGGTCATTTTTTGGATTGAGAGACCAAACAACCATTGAGGTGCTAAAAGGATAAACCTTATCTATATTAAAGCATTTTAATAATTTTTCAGTATGTGCTAATTGATGGATAAGTATTCCATTTGAATTGTACTCGATGTACACATTAAAACAATATTTTATTTTTCCCAAATCCTTTATCTTAGATTGCTTTTTTAGATATTCAACAGTTTTTGAGAGTTTTTTAGGAGTCCCGATTGAATTCATGTTATTAATATAAATTGCTATAATAGCAAATTCCAATTCTGGTATTTTGATAAAGACATATGGGCATATAGTGTCATTTACATAACTATTTTTTTTTCAAATATTCACTAAGACGATTGTATTACATTTTTTCAGATTGTTTTAATCTATACAATGATCTTTATAATTTAATTGAGTACATATCTCTTAAATTGACCTTTTTGCTTCAAACAATTTAAATCCTTTAAAGAGTTTCATATAAATTTCAGTATCCAAATTTTTATATAAATAAGCAGTAACTACGTTCATTAGACATATATCTAGTTCTTTAGAGACTGTTAGGCTGATTAAATATTTTAATGTGATTATATCCATGACAAGTGTATATGTTTAATCACAATCTGTATATGGCCTTTGGGAAAAATCTTGGGCTACAAGCCTTACTTTATATTTAGCAATCTCATTTTTCTTATTTTTCTTTCTTACAAATACCCATTTATATCTAACGGGTTGTACGTCCTTAGGTGTTGGAACTTGACGTTTTGCTAGAGAAGCTAATTTTGTTCGAATTGCTTCATCCTATTTAGGCCAATTATGTCTTTGTTTGCACTCAACCACAATATAGATTCAACATCATCTTTATTCATAATTTCAGTAGCTACTATAAATGAGAATATATCATTAATGTTAATCGTTTCATGGTTTCACATCTCTCGTATATAAGTATAATTTAAAGATATTTTAGTATTCTCATTTTTTTATTTTTTAAGATTTTTTACCTTTTCAGAATTTTGTACCACTTTAGGGGCTTGAGTTTTTTCAGAGACTATAACCTCTTCTGGAGAAAAGTTAGAGAGTGTGAATTTTTTATTCATTTTAGGATTATCTTGATTGATTATTTACATTTCTTTTTTGAGGAACAGTGTCATTCGATCCAATAGATTAATGGATTATTCAATAGCCACATTAATTCTTATTGGTGCATTAGTAGCTGATACATGTGATCTTATTAATTTTGCCATACCTACAAATGTATCAAATATTTGGTTGGCAATAATTTGTAAATATACTATCATCTGCACTTTAGTTTCATTTTAGGATGTGCGAGAATTTAGATAAGACATGATAAATGCGTACCAAGTAAGTTCGTGCCTAACTTTAAGAGGTGTTTTCTTTTTCCCTTAAAGGTAAGAATGTTGTCTAATCAAAGTGACTATTTGAAAATCATGTAATAGAAAGATCACCAGTTAATGATTCTAGATATCTGATAATAAATGGTGAATTATATCTAACATAAATTCTCAAATGATATTAGGGTCCCATTTTTGTGCATTGAAAAGACGCAATAGGAATATATACTATACAACCAAATATTCTCAAGTGAGATATACTAGGTTAGAACAAGAACCAATTGTAAGGGCAAATACTGATGATAAGAGAAAAGTTATAAGCGAATTAACCATGCAGCATGTAATGTAACATGTCCCCACATAGAAATTGATAATTGAGTTCTTAGTAATGAAGTTCGTGCAATTATCTGAAATTGTTTGATAAGACACTTAACTAATCCATTTTGAGTATGGACATATGAGATTGGATGTTCAACTTCAATTTCTGTAGACATGCAATAATCATCAAATGTCTTGGATGTAAATTCATCAACATAATCTAGTTGTATTGACTTGATCGAATAATCTACAAAATATGTCTTTAATTTGATAATTTGTGTTAACAGTTTAGTAAATACAATATTTCGAATTAACAATAAACAAACATGAGACTATCGTGTAGATGCATCAATTAGGACCATAAAATAACAAAATAACCTACTTGGTGGATGAATGGGCCTACATACATCCCTTTGAATCCTTTGTAGGAATAATAAAGATTCAACTCCAATTTTAAAAGGAGATAGTCTGATTATCAATTTGCCTTATGTAGAAATGGTACAAAATTTTTTACTAGACAATAAAATCTTATAATTCTTTAATACAAGTTTGTGTAAATTTTCAACAATTCTATGTATCATTGTAGATCCTAGGTGACCTAGACTATTATGTCAAAACATAAAAACTTTTTAATAAGAGAACTTCTAGTTTGATATTGTGTAGATTTCAACTCCTTTTATGATTGTATAATACAATCCAGATAATAAAACAGACAATTTTTCTAGTATAAGCTTTCTTTCAGAGGTATTACTGTTAGACAGATAAATTTTGTATTATTTTCACTTATGGTTTCAATATAATAACCATTATTTCTTATATATTTAAAACTAAGTAGATTTTTTTTCTGGATTTACTTGAATATAATGCATCGTTGATGCTTAATTTGATCATATTTTTTAGCAACATTATGACTCTTTTGGAGTCTTCAATTAAATTTATGATTCTTTAATACATGTTTATGTAAATTTTCAACAATTCTACGTATCATTGTAGATCCTAGGTGATCTAGACTATTATATCAAAGCATAAAAACTTTTTAATAAGAGAACTTCTAGTTCGACACTGTGTAGATTTCAATTCCCTTTATGATTGTATAATACAATCTAGATAATAAAATAGACAATTTTTCTAGTATAAACTTTCTTTCAGAGGTATTACTAGTTATACAGATAAATTCTGTATTATTTTCACGCATGGTTTCAATATAATAATCATTATTTCTTATATATTTAAAACTAAGTAGATTTTTTTTTATGGATTTACTTGAATATAATGCATCGTTGATGCTTAATTTGGTCATATTTTTTAGCAAAATTATGGCTCTTTTGGAGTCTTCAATTAAATTTATT
Organism: Mangifera indica; assembly: GCF_011075055.1. Taxonomy (NCBI): domain Eukaryota; kingdom Viridiplantae; phylum Streptophyta; class Magnoliopsida; order Sapindales; family Anacardiaceae; genus Mangifera; species Mangifera indica. Next base: position 7,866,023 of record NC_058154.1, read on the forward strand.
AATCCTGATATAGTATTTACTTTAGCCTCAATTAGTGATAAGGTTAAGAAAAATTTATTTTCTTTATTATTGTGTGTGTTGTTGCATCATCCACCAGATACATTTTTCTATCACTAGCTTTTGAAGTTAATGCTTCAATTTTGAAATCCATTTTCTTTCATTTTAAAATTGACATTAGTTATTACAAAATTTGAAAGGAAGAAATACATAGTACTAATTACAGAACATAATATACACAATTTCTTAATCTTAAAGAAATTCTAAAATATCAAAGTTCTTTAGATCAACAAGATCTGGATTATCAACACAATTTGATTCGATATTCTTGTCTATATTTTTGATAAATGTTTGATATAAATCCACCAGATGTATAGGCATACGACAGGTATGCAACCAGTGGCCTTTGAAACCATATCTATAACATTTACTTTCAGGATTTTGTGGTTTACTCTGGATCATCTTTCCTCTGTCTTGTTTTACTTTATCTCTGGTCTACTTATGGTGGAAAGATTTTTTATTATGACCACCTTTGGATTGAAACTTATTTCATTTAGGACCTTGTCTGTGCCTACGATAACTACTATTGGTTGTTGCATTCACTTAAGGAAATAACACAGTACTGGTGAGGCGTGTCTGATGGTTCTCAATAACAATTCATTGTTTTGCTCAACCGTTAACAAGCAAAATGTTAATTCAGAATATTTTTTAAAATTTCTTTCCCTATATTGCTGTTGTAAGAACATATTTGAGGGATGAAATGTGGAGAAAATTTTCTCTAACATATTTTCTTCGGTTATTTTTTTCTCACATAATCTCATTTGGGAAACTATTCTGAACATGATAGAGTTATATTCACTTACAGACTTAAAATTTTGTAAGCGTAAATGAGTTCATTCATATTGGGCTATTGACAATGTTATTGATATATGATGATCGAATCTTTCTTTTAGGTTTCTCCATAACTTTAGTGAATCCATAATATCCATGTACTCTACTCGTAACCCTTCGTGAATGTGATGACGAAGGAAAATAATAGCCTTGGATTTATCTTGTTGGATGCATTATTTTCTTCTTTATTGTTTCTCCAAGGCTCATAGATTCTAAATAGAGAACTATGTCTAGGGCTCATTCGGTCTAATTTTCTCTATCTAATCAAAGGGCTACATATTGAAGTTTTATGAGGTTTTTTATTTTGACCAACTGCAGGTTGATGAAAGTAATAAAAATTAGTGATATGATTAAGAAAAATTATGATAGAACTTCAAGTTCATATTTATCTCATATTCACAAAACTTCTGATTTTATGATTAATATTCATAATCTTATAATATGTAAAACTTAAATAATATTTCAGACTTCAATTTAATTCTTTTTATCACCTATGAAAACTTTAGGTTGCAAATGAGATATAGTTATAATAAATATTTTAATGAAACTTTGGACTTTAGTCCCGTATATATATTCTCATAATTTTATAAACTTCAGGTTACAAATTGGATATCATTATTATAATATAAATGGATATTCCAATGATATTTAGGAGTTTATATTCATATTTATGATTTTGTAACTTCATGTTACAAATGATATTCAGGACTTCGGGTCCAGATTCATGATTTTGCAAACTTTAGATATAAATGAAAAATTAAATAAAAGAATAACATAAATTAAAACATCTATAGTTTGTATTTTGTAAATATGACAATATCATAACTAAAATATCCGTATTTGCAATTATAAACAAAACAACAACATAATTGAAAGATAATTAATATTAAAATATACTTGAGTTGATTGTACTGATCATGTGTGATAAATGTAATTAATAATAATGATAATTGCAAATAGAAGAAGAGAATTAAAGATATAGAAACCAAAATAAAAGGAAGGAGGATTAAAGAAACAAAAACAAAAATCTGGAAAAGTAATTAGAAGAATGATAATGGTTTAATTGAACGAGAGAATGTTATGAGAATAATATCCAAAATACAAATAACGGAGGGGGTTTGTATAACATTTTTACGCCACCATTATAGCCCAAAAAAATGACCAACTCCCAATTACCTTAAATGTGTTCACACAACACATTAATTGATTTTGTTTCTAATGAAATAAATTTGTGTCTAATAAATCAACACATTTAATCACAAACGTCCCATTATCTATTACTTTCACATTTGGTGGAAAGTCATCTCATATGTAACAATATCCACTAGTTGATAAAATTTATTTTTATCAAGAGGCTTGATAAAAATGTCAACAAGTTGATGATTTGTATTAACAATTCATAGATAACATCATTTTTGCTAACGTGATCACATAGGAAATGATGTCGAATATCTATATGTTTTGTCCAAAAGTGAAGCACAAGAGTCTTCGACAATTGAATTTAACTAGTATTATCATAATAAATTGGAATGTTATTCATTTTTAAAAACCTTAGTCTTCAAGTTCTTATTTTATTTATAAAAATTGTGCATAATAATTAAATATAAAAATATATTCAACTTTTATAGTAGATATTGTGATTAAGTTTTGTTTATTCAAAAACCATAATACTAACTTATTTCCTAGAAATTGATATGTACCATTAGTGTGTTTTATTATTAATAATACATTTATGAGACTAAGAGATGAACCTTCAAGATACCATAAACCTATGGTTGAAGTTTAAAATTCTTTTTACTGCATTTAGATGTGATTCATTTGGATTTGATGGAAAACATGAATAAATACAAACACTAAACATAATGTTCGGTCTATATTTTCTCAAATACAATGATGCTTCTATCATGCTTAGTATATACTCTTTTAGCTCTCTCATTTACATTTAATTTTAGTGAAATGCCTATTACAGTAGGTTGTGCCTTTGTCTCATGCATTTTGAATCATTTAAGAAGATAATCAACGTACTTGGATTGACTTAGAGTGATTTTTTTTTTTTTGAGTTGTTTGATTTGTAGTATGTAATTCAAGGAAATTAATTATTCAACTTTCCTATTATGGTCATCTTATCTTTTAAATGATCTAATCATTAAAGTTAATCAGTTGACCATTTTTATTAATATAATTAGTTCAATATCGCGAAAATGTTGTTTCAAAACTTAAAAGAATAAGCAAATATCATTTTAAAATCTAACAAATGAGAAAATATTATTTTAAAATTTAAAGGGTGAGAAAGTGTCAAAATGAAAATCCTTGGGTGTAGTGGTGAACCCAAAGATATAATATAGAGGGTCAAAATTGAATGTAAATTAAAATATACGGGTTAAAACTAAAAAGGGTTAATAAAAATTTTAGAGATTATTTTGATATTTTAAATATAATAAACTAGTAATATTTTAAGTCTAAAAGAGTATTAAATATTATTTTTATACCTATGAGAGGTAATTCATATTTTTTAAATCTAAGGTGGGTCAAGTGACCGTCCTTGACCCCCTCGGGGTCTACCCAACTTAGATGGTTAATATTGTTATGCCATACTTTGTACCATAGGTATAAATCACACTGTCTTAATAAGGCCAAAGGACCTATTCCCACCCAAGCTTTGATGTTTTCCCAAATTCTCAACCTTGAACTATTAAAAACCCAAAATCCACTCATTAATGGTTAACTTTAACCTTTTCAGTTAATAAAAAGGGTATTTTAGTAAAATCTGTTATTGAATGCTTCTTCTCTCTTTCTCTCTAGATCTTATAACAAACAGTCAATTACATATTTTAGAAAGATGTATTGTAGATCCTAAAAGCTTAATCCTGTAATATCCTCAGGTATGTTCCAGGGGTAATTACATCTTTTGACCTTGTTTGGAGATATTTCCAATTTTTAAATATAGATATATATATTAACATGTATGTGTGTGTTTTTAGATATATGTATATATATATATATATATATATATATATATATATATATAAAGAAAAAAAGAAAGAAAGAAAGAAAGAAAGAAAGAAAACAAAAAAATGAGATAAAACTTAGATATATATAGAGAAAAGTCAAAAAAAGCAACTCGTACCATTTTTTCCATCATTCTCCTATCTCTTCCATAAGGAGGTAGCTTTCCTCTTGCTTTTACTGGTTTTTTTGAAGAAAAGTTGGTGATTTGGAAGGCTTTTGGAAGATTAATAAGGAAGGAAAATAAGAGGAAACACTTTGGGAGCTTTGGTAACCAAAATATCTCTTCCTTTTCCATTTACCTATGTATATATATATTGGATGCATGTTATATGAATATGTTAGTATGTTTTGGTGTTGATTTAAGGTGATTTTGGTGATAAAAGAAGTAAAACAAAGAGAAGGAAGTCAACTTCTAAAGATTTGGCTTGAAACAAGGTAAGGGGTATCATCTTTGATATGTTGCATGATTTAGGCTTTTGATTCCTTGGATCTATGTTATACATGCTGATTTTGAAGTTGAGAAATGTTGTTTTGCCATTTGGGACGTCTATGTGTGTGATTTTGTTCATGGTAGAAAGTTGCATAATATTTACAGTTTTGCCACTGAATTCGTCCCTCGTTTTAGCTGCCTTACCTGATGAATTATGAGTACTATTATATCTTATTGGAAAGCTCTTTGAATCCTATTTTAATAATATATAGCTTGTATGAGTTAGAGATCATTTGGACTGTTAAATATTATATGAACCAAAAGGATTGCTTTACCAAATAAACAGAGGAGACAGTTTTGCCATTGATTTCATCTCACATTTTGACTATCTTATCTAAGGATTTATGAGTGCTATTATATCTTGTTGGAAAACTCTTTGAATTCTCTTTTCAGTGCTATATAGCTTGTATGAATTGAGAATCATTTGGATAGGTAAATATTGTATGAACCATAAGGACTGCTTTACTAAATAAACAGAGGAGGCAATTTTTGCCACTGATTTTATCTCACTTTTTGACTGCCTTATCTAATGAATTATGAGTGCTATTATAGCTTTTTGGAAAGCTCTTTGAATACTCTTTTCAATGATATATAACTTGTATGAATTAGAAACTATTTGGACTGTGAATTTGTATGAAAAAGAAGGCTGCCCTGTCAAATGAATAGGGATGTGAACAATATTTCACAGTTTTGGAAAGGAAAAGAAAGAAAAGAAAGGAAAGGAAAGGAAAGGAAAGAAAGGAGAGAAAAAGAAAAGAAGAAAAGAAAAAGAAAGAAAAGTAAGAAAAAGAATTTGGGGCTTAAGATTCAGGGGTCGTCCTAAGAGTAATGTCTAGTGAGTTATGAATAAATTTAGATAGAAGCAAAATTAGTAAGATATAAGATCCGCATGCATGCTATAAACTATGAGGGGGCACTTTACACTACACCGGCCACAATAGGGCACGTCCACAGTAGAACACGTTTATAATGGGACATAGACCCCTAGTAGGGTCTACTCGTAGTAGAGCTCAATTCAAATTCAGAAATGGTGTAATGAAAGAAAGAAAGAGAGCTCAGGCTTAGAAAAGTGCCAAATCCCTATAGTTAACCTCCAAAAAGTATCAAATAGACATCAGATAGGACAAAGTATGACTTAAATAGTAAATAATGAATTAGATTACCCCCTCCATCTCTTATAGAGGTTAGGATGTGATGTTAAGTCCCGAGAGTGAGTTAGAACAGGAAAGGGAATAGTTTACTTGATTCTTTCCCCTTACTGAGTGTTCTTATCTCTCACTTCATTTTCTGTCATGATTGTAGGTACAAGTGATCGAGATAGCTACAAGACAGGGTCAAGTCAGCGTAGGCAGATCCGGTTGGAGCAGGTTATCTTTGGTTTATATTACATGCATATAGGCGCATGTTCTCGTTGATTTTTGACTTTTTGAGATTATGGTACAGTTGTATATGATTACTCCACGTTCTCAAATGCTTTCAGATGAGTTTTCATATGAGTATATACATCTTTTGTTCACTTCCAGATTTTCAGTTTTCTTAGAATAATTTCTAAACACTTTTAGTGATGCATCTATGTTAAAGTATTTAAAAAAAAATATAGACGCTTCGAATATTAATTCGTTACATTTCTCCTTTGGTGGGTAGTACTTCTAGAGGGGGATGTCACAAGTTGGTATCAGAGCATGATTTTGGGATCCCAAAAGTTGTTTTCTAAAACAAAATAGAGTAATCCAAAGTAACACAAAGATGAAACTAATGTGTTCATTTTCAGGACCTATGAGTCAAACACCAGTAGATCCCTCTCAGAGGAGCCAGAGTGAAAGAGCAGCCCCTCAGGTACCCCAGGGGGCACTCAGTGCACATGATGTGCGAGAGATTTTCAAAGAGATTATGAGAGAGCATAGAGGTGCTCCTACACAGGGAAGTGAGACGGCGCATATGCCACCAACCCAGGGACATGATATGAGAGAGGTTACTTCAGCATCTACAGCAGCCCTAGTGACGACTCAGTTGTATCCTATTTTCAACCTCCCTAGTATGCATCAGCCTAAAAAAATTGATGGTGCAAAAGACCCAATAGCAGCTGAAGAGTGGTTGGAATCAGTAGAGAGTGCAATGACCCTGTTTGACATGACCGATCAAGAGAGAGTGAGATATGCCACCTATCTTTTCAAGTCAGGGGTAAGAATGTGGTGGAACTTAGTCAGGGAGACGGTTAATGTCTCAGAGATGACATGGTCCAAGTTTAGGCGTCGATTTGAGGCAGAGTACAAGGGCGCTGATGTTACTTGTATTAGGGCCTAAACGTTTATTAATTTAGTGCAAGAGACAGATTCTATAAAAGAATATTACACGAAGTTTAATCAATTATCCCAGTACGCCCCCGAGATAGCTAACACAGAAATAGGGCATATGCAGAAGTTCGTGTATGGGTTAGATCCAGAGATAGCCCAAGATGTTATGATAGGGGCACAACCACCCAGGACTTATGCAAAGGTCCTTGATAGAGCTTTGAGGGCAGAGGTTTTTGTGAGAAGAGGGTTTGGTCAGACTACAGGGCAAAAAAGGTTACACCTCCTACTGTCATGCCAGTTCCTCTGATGAGTAGTGGTTTAGTTTCAACACAAAGAGACCCTCATCCAGACCGAGACAGGAAGGGTAAACGACCTCTCCAGTTCAGAGGTATGAAAAAGAACTGGAAGAGTGGAAAGAAACAAAAAGGACTTGAGATATCAGCTTGCCATAAATGTAGGAAGCAACGTAGATGAGAGTGTTTGACAGGCCAGGTAGTTTGTTTCAGATGTCGTCAGCTTGGACATATTGCTCGTTTTTGTATAGTTGCCCCAGTGAGAGTAGAGCAGTAGCAACCTATAGGAGGGGCCACAACTAGAGTTTATACGATCACCCAGAAACTAGCAGAGGCTAACCTATCAGTAGTCACGGGTCAGATTCTCTATCTTGATACTCCTATTTATGTTTTAGTTGATTGTGGGGCTACTGATTGTTTTGTAGCCAAGAGTTTGCTTGAGAGGTTAAAGTTGTAACCCGTTAGAATAGCCTAGAGAATTATGATTGAGTTACCTGATAGGGGGTCAGTCATTAGTGAGATGATGCTGCTAGGACAGAGTATTATGATTTAGGGTCGACAGTTACTGATGGACCTGATTGTGTTCGAAATGCCAGATTTTGACATGATTTTAGGGATGACTTTTTGGGGAGATACAGAGTTGAGATTTATTGTAAAAAGAAGAAAGTGAGATTTAACCTAGACTCTAGAGATCAATTCGAGTTCGGTGAGGATCATATCCAGAGTTTGATGATCAGTATGTTAAAAGCTAGTAAAATATTGAAAAAGGGGTGTACAAAATATTTAGCTTATGTAGTGAGTCAGGTTGAGTCAGACCCAACTATTGATAAGACGCCAGTGGTATGTAAGTTTCCAGATATGTTTCCAAGTAAGCTATCGGGATTAGCTCTCGAGCGAGAGATTGAGTTTAGTATAGAGTTGGCACCTAACACAATACCTATTTCAAGAGCACCCTATCGAATGGGCCCTGTCGAGTTACAAGAATTGAAGAAACAACTTTAAGAGTTATTAGATCATGGTTTTATCAGATCATGGTTTTATCAGACCGAGCCATTCTCCTTGGAGAGCTCCCATCCTATTTGTGAAAAAGAAAGATGGGTCCATGAGGATGTGCATTGATTACAGAGAGTTAAATAAAGTCACAATTAAGAATAAGTACCCATTACCCAAGATTGATGGTTTATTTGATCAGTTGAAGGGATCTGTGGTCTTCTCCAAGATAGATTTGAGATCTAGTTATCACCAGAAGAGAGTGGCAGAGAAGGATATACCCAAGATAACTTTTCGAATGAGGTATGTTCATTTTGAGTTTATAGTGATATCGTTCGGATTGACAAATGCCTCTGCGGTATTTATGGATTTGATGAACAGGGTATTCCACGACTGTCTAGATAAATTTATTGTGGTGTTCATTGATGATATCTTAGTGTATTCTTGTAGTCGAGAGGAGCATGAACAACACTTAAGATTTACCCTCCAAAGGTTGAGAGAGAAACAATTATATGCCAAATTCTTGAAATGTGAATTTTGGCTAGATAAAGTTACCTTTTTGGGGCATGTGATTTCAGCAGAGGGTATATCCGTGGATCCCAGTAAGATTGAGGCTATAGTCGAGTGGCAGAGACTAAAGACAGTTAAAGAGGTTTGTAGTTTCTTGGGTTTGGCGAGGTATTACCGGGTTTGTAGAGGGATTTGCCAGATTAACTAGACCTCTTACAACCTTCATAAAGAAAGCAACGCCATTTCAGTGGTTAGATGCTTGTGAGACAAGCTTCCAAGAATTGAAAAGAAGATTGACTATTGCTTTGGTGTTAACACTTCCAGAAGAGGGAGTTGAGTATGATTTATACATTGATGCCTCACACGGTGGTTTAGGAGCAGTATTGATTCAGCGAGGCAAGGTGATAACATATGCCTCAAGACAGTTGAAAGAATTCAAAACCCAATACCTTACTCATGATTTAGAGTTAGCAGCGGTGGTTTTTGCTTTGAAAATCTGGAGACACTATTTGTATGGGGTAAGATGTAATATTTATATGGGAGAAGGACTATTTCCCACCCAACTTTAGATGCGTTTTCAAAATACCACCCACGACAGATGAAAATCCACTTTTCCCACCCATGAGCTGTTAATATGGATGTTTTCTATTTGCATAAGGGTAAAATATCCATCCATTTTACCCTTGTTAGATGAAATGACAAAAATACCTCTGAATTTAGTCTATAAAATTCATCCCAAAATTGATATAAGGGCTTTACCATTCACCCCTCTTAGGTTTTAGAAACTAACATTTCACCTTACCTAAAGTTTTTAAATTTTGAGAACTAACATTTTCACCCCCAAACCTAGGGTTTCCATATTTTTCAAAATGTAGTCGCCCCCCATAACTTTCAAAACTAGCAGTTTCACTCCCATTCTTCAACTTCATCTCTTGAAGTCATCTCCGGTGTCGTCATCGACCTCCTTCTTCTCCTAGTGCGATGACGGTGGTGCGATGAAGAGATTTTCATCTCCTTGTCGCACGGTGCGACGAAGAGACAGAGATCTTTTCGTCGCACCATCGTGCGACGAAGAGGTCTCTCTTCGTCGCTCCACCCAGACGACGAAGGATGACTCTTCGCAGTCCTTCATCGCTCGTTACGTGGTCTAGAGGCTACGACAAAGGATGATGAAGCGTCATCCTTCGTTTGTTCTTCCAGATCTGGATGATGCTTCGTGATCCAGATCTGGGTGACGAAGGGTCATCCTTCGTCATCCTTTGTAGTCAGAGACATGAGATCAGTCGCTTACGTCGACCGTCGGTGGTGACCGATGAAGGAAGCAAACCCTAGGGGTGAAATCTAAATTTTTCAAACTTTGAAGATGGGTTAGTTATTAGTTTTTAAAACCTGAAGGGGGGAAACGGTAAAATTTTAAAGTTTTAAAGTTTTAAATAGTAAATGACGATTTTGCCCCTGTCCCTAACTGAAAAATTGGACGGCAGTTTGGCCATGGGTGGGAAAAGTGGATTTTTATCTGTCATGGGTGGCATTTTGAAAACGCATCTAAAGTTGGGTGGGAAATAGTCCTTCTCCCTATTTATACTGATCATAAGAGCCTCAGATATTTCTTCACTCATAAAGAGTTAAATATGAGACAGAGGCGATGACTCGAGTTAGTAAAAGACTATGACTATGATATTAAATACCATCCAAGTAAGGCTAATGTGGTTACAGACGCCCTCAGTAGAAACGTGATGATATCACAATTGACAGTCTAGAGAGAAATTCAGAGAGAGATGAACCGAGAGCAGATTGAGCTTATGATTGGGGCCCTCGTCAGGTTAGAGATTCAACCCTCTCATAAATGAGATTCGAGAAGCTCAGACAAGAGATGAGTGGTGTCAACAGAAAATTCAGAAAGTGCAAGAGGGTCTCGAGATAGAGTTTCAGGTATCAAATAAAGTTCTCAGATTTAGAGATCGAGTGTATGTTCCCCAGATAATAGAATTGAGACAGAGAATTCTTACAGAGGCTCATAGTTCTCTTTACACTGCCCACTTTGAGGGTGTAAAGATGTATCAGGATTTAAAAAGATATTTTTGGTGGTCAGGCATGAAAAGGGATATAGGTGAGTTTGTTACTAGATGTCTCACGTGTCAGCAAATTAAGGCCGAACACCAGATAACTTCAGGGTTGCTTCAGCCTCTGCCTATTCCAGAATGGAAATGGGAACATATCTCCATGGACTTCATCAGTGGACTCCCTAGAGTTCAGAATGGATGCAATGCTATCTGGGTGATTGTCGATAGATTAACCAAGTCAGCTCATTTCCTGCCCATCAAAGATTTTACTACCACAGATCAGCTGGGGAGATTATATGTTGGGGAGATTATTAGATTACATGGTGTACCTAGGACCATAGTATCTGATCGTGATACAAGATTTGTATCAACTTTTTGGAAGAGTCTCCAAAGATCTTTGGGTACTAATTTGGCATTTAGTACAACCTATCATCCTCAGATAGATAGACAGACGGAGAGGGTTAATCAAATTTTAGAGGACATGTTGAGAGCTTATTGCCTGGATCATAAAGCTACATGGGTAGAAATGTTACCTTTAGTGGAGTTTGCTTATAATAATAACTACCAGACGACTATTTTGATGACACTTTATGAGGCCTTATATGTTAGGAGGTGTCATTCTCCTCTTCACTGGGATGAGATAAGAGAGAAAGATGTGTTATCCAGATCCCTTGGGCCCGAATTGACCTAGAAAATGATTGATGATGTCCAACTGATCAGACAGAGAATAAAACAAGCCTAGGATCGACAGAAAAGCTATGTAGATCATTGGTGTCGAGACTTGGAATTTAATGTAGATGAATTTGTATTTGTAAAGGTTGCTCCATTCAAGCATTTGATGAGATTCGGAAAGAAGGGAAAGCTAGCTCCCAGATTTATTGGCCCATATGAGATAATTGAGAGAGTTGGTAAAGTGGCTTATAGATTGGCCTTACCAGCGAGTATGGACTAGATTTATGATGTATTTCGTGTCTCATCGTTGAGGAAATGCCTTAGTGATCATTCCCAAGTCATGAATATAGATGATATTAAGTTCTCAGAAGACCTTAGTTATGAAGAAAGACTGATTCAGATACTTGACAGAAGAATTAAGCAACTAAGGAATCGATAGATTCCTTTAGTAAAAGTCTTATGGAGAAACTAGAAGATAGAGGAGGCTACTTGGGAAATGGAGCAAACCATGAAGGAGAAGTATCCAGGGTTGTTTTTATGAATTCCGAGGACGAAATTCTTGTGCGGGGGGAAGAGTTGTAATACCCTCAGGTATGTTCCAGGGGTAATTACATCTTTTGACCTTGTTTGTAGATATTTCCAATTTTAAATATAGATATATATATTAACATGTATGTGTGTTTTTTTAGATATATATATATATATATATATATATATATATATACAAAAAAAAAAAAAAGAAAGAAAGAAAACAAAAAAATGAGATAAAACTTAGATATATAGAGAGAAAAGTCAAAAAAGGCAACTCATACCCTTTTTTCCATCATTCTCCCGTCTCTTCCATAAGGAGGCAGCTTTCCTCTTGCTTTTGCTGGTTTTTCTGAAGAAAAGTTGGTGATTTGGAAGGCTTTTGGAAGATTAATAAGGAAGGAAAATTAGAAGAAACATTTTGGGAGCTTTGGTAACCAAAATATCTCTTCCTTTTCTCTTTACCTATGTATATATATATTGGATGTATGTTATATGAATATGTTAGTATGTTTTGGTGTTGATTTAAGGTGATTTTGGTAATAAAAGAAGTAAAACAAAGAGAAGGAAGCCAACTTGCAAAGATTTGACTTGAAACAAGGTAAGAGGTATCATCTTTGATATGTTGCATGATTTAAGCTTTTGGTTCCTGGGATCTATGTTATACATGCTGATTTTGAAGTTGAGAAATATTGTTTTGCCATTTGGGATGTTTATGTGTGTGATTTTGTTCATGGCAGAAAGTTGCATAATATTTACAGTTTTGCCACTGAATTCGTCTCTCGTTTTGGCTGCCTTACTTGATGAATTATGAGTGATATTATATCTTGTTGGAAAGCTCTTTGAATACTCTTTTCAATAATATATAACTTGTATGAATTAGAGATCATTTGGACTGTTAAATATTGTATGAACCAAAAAGACTGCTTTACCAAATAAACAGAGGAGGCAGTTTTGCCACTTATTTCATCTCACGTTTTGACTGTCTTATCTAAGGATTTATGAGTGCTATTATATCTTGTTGGAAAGATCTTTGAATTATCGTTTCAGTGATATATAACTTGTATGAATTGGGGATCATTTGGACAGTTAAATATTATATGAACCACAAAGACTGCTTTACCAAATAAACAGAGGAGGCAGTTTTTGCCACTGATTTTATCTCACTTTTTGACTACCTTATCTAATGAATTATGAGTACTATTATAGCTTGTTGGAAAGCTTTTTGAATACTCTTTTCAACAATATACAACGTGTATGAATGAGAAATCGTTCAGATTATGAAATTGTATGAAAAAGAAGGCTACCCTGTCAAATGAACAGGGTTGTGAACAATATTTCACAGTTTTGGAAAGGAAAAGAAAGGAAAGGAAAGGAAAGACAGGAGAGAAAAAGAAAATAAGAAAAGAAAAAGAAAGAAAAGCAAGAAAATGAATTTAGGGCTTAAGATTCAGGGATCGTCTCAAGAGTAATGTCTGGTGAGTTATGAATAAATTTAGATAGAAGCAAAATTAGTAAGATATAAGACCCGTATGCATGCTATAAACTATGAAGGGGCACTTTACATTACACCGCCCATAGTAGGGCACATCTATAGTAGGGCATGTCCGCAGTAGGGCACGTCCGCAGTAGGACACGTCCATAGTAGGACATAGACCCCTAGTAGGGTCCGCTCGTAGTAGAGCTCAATTTAGATTCATAAATGGTGTAATGAAAGAAAGAAAGAGAGCTTGGGCTTAAAAAAGTACCAAATCCCTATAGTTAGCTTCCATAAAATATCAAATAGATACCAGATGGGATAAAACATAACCCAAATAGTAAAGAATGAACTAGATTACCCCCTCCATCTCTTATAGAGGTTAGGATGTGAGGTTGAGTCCCGAAAGTGAGTTAGAACAGGAAAAGGAATAGTTTACTTGATTCTTTCCCCTTGCTAAGTGTTCTTATCTCTCACTTCCTTTTCTGTCATGATTGCAGGTGCAGGTGATCGAGGTAGCTGCGAGGCAAAGTCAGGTCAGCGTAGGTAGATCCGATTGGAGCATGTTATCTTTGGCTTATATTACATGCATATAGACACATGTTCTCGTTGATTTTTGACTTTTTGAGATTATGGTACAGTTGTAAATGATTACTCCACGTTCTCAGATGCTTTCAGATGAGTTTTCATATGAGTATATACATCTTTTGTTCGCTTCCAGATTTTCAGTTTTCTTAGAATAATTTCTAAACATTTTTAGTGATGCATCTATGTTAAAGTATTTAAAAAAATATATATAAATGCTCCGGATATTAATTCGTTACATTTCTCCTTTGTGGGTAGTACTTCTAGAAGGGGATGTCACAAATCCTCTCCCATTGTTTCTCATGTCATGAATTGTATTAATCTTTATGTTTTGAATCTGTGTGAAAGGAATTTTTAATGTTACTACCATGTAAAACTGACATGTGGTAGAAGGTATTCTTAATTATAAGAACAAAAGGATATAATACTCTCCTTTTTGTCTACCCACATAATGTTCTTTCCTCTTCAGTTGATTTTCATGACATAATTTGCTAGTACAAATTATATGCTTCGTGGGCAACTACCCAAATCGAAATCCTTGATAAGATTCTTTGAATCAATTCCAAAGGAGTTTTTGTGCCAAAACCTCAAAAAGATTCTCATACTTAATTCTAGGGGGATTCTGCATAACTTGGCTTGTGATAATTGTTGTGCACATATGCTTTTCATCAATCCTTTGATGGTTTTGGGCTTATGGTTTTGAAATATAACAAAGAAAAAGCTTTGGTTGGATTTGTTTAAGCTCTCTTGTTTGTTTGGTTTTAAGTTGTAACAAGGAAGAGATTGAGTTAGGTTTTTTCTTTTTTTTTTTGGTTGCCCACAAAGTGTTTGATAAAATACAGATGCTTGATTGACATCTGACAATATAACCATCAATTAACAATTCTTAAGGAAAATAATAAAGTCATTTCTTTGGATGTATTTTATTCATTTCATCGGATACAAGGTACAATAGTTATTTCAACTAAAAACTATCAGGAAATGTTAAAATCAACCCTTGATGAGTGGGCTTTTAAGTTTTTAATAGTTAAATAGTGGGAATTTAGAAAAATATCAAAACTTAGGTGGGAACAAGTCCTTTAGCCTTTTAATAAAGTATTATTATGTGCATGAATATTTAGATAACAATGGTAATGCATATTTATTCAAAATCTTTAACACATAGTTAAAATTATCATTTGGCCAAATGACATTTCCTATCCAAGGTTTGATGCAAACCCAACTTCTTATCCACTAATTATCAAAAATTTAAATATCCATCTATCTGTTAAATTTTACTGTTATTGTTATAAGTAAAATACTTATTTAAAATTTTTATTTAAACTCATATTTTAGGATTATCTTAAAGTTTTAAGATGTTTATTTTTGCCCTCTAACCTCATATTTTCCAAGTTTAAAAACAGACTTTTCCACCAAATCTAGGAATTTAAGCTCTTATCTTTTTTTCCCATTACAACCGTCCTCCCAGATTTTTAAAAAATTTTTGTTACACCCCAGTCTTCCTTTCTCCTTCCCTTTGACGAAAATTCACTACCACCAGTCATCAGTTACACCCCAGTCTTCCTATCTCCTTCCTTGCCAATTGCTCTCTCTTCTCATTTCGGTTGTTTTGACAAAGATGAAGACTTGTTGGATGACTCTTTGTTAGAGGAAGACCAGTCGTCTTTATCTCCAACGAAGATGACTAGAGGGGCGAGATGAGTGGCTGAAAGGAAGAAGGAGAGAGCCAACGATTGGAGATGACAGATGGTCGTCAGAGATCAAATCTGTAAACTGAGGGACAAAGAAGCGATGAAACTGAAATGTTTTAGAAAATTGGGGCGGTTGTAATGAGAGAAAAATAAGAGTTTAAAATTAGACTTGGGGAGGAAAATGTCAGTTTGTAAATCAGGAAAATATGAAGGTAAGAGGTAAAAATACACATTTTAAAACTTTAGGGTAATTTAAAATATGAGTTTAAATAAAATTTTTAATCGATAATTTTATTTTTGATAATAACAATAAAATTTAATAAATAAATAAATATTTAAATTTTTGATAATTAATTTTTAAAAAAAAAGTTCGGTTTACCTCAATCATTGGGTGAGAAATAGTCTTTTGCCTTATCATTTATATCTGAATTGGTCACATACTGCATAATTTGTCGCTTACAAAGTACTTGGGTGTTGTTAATTTCTCACTTTGAGCAGAGAACGTTAAAACCCTAAGGGGGCGTTTGGTTACCGGAATCAAACATTACTTTAGTAATCTATCTTTTATTTTTTCAGATTACTTTGTTTGGTTACGAAGGTAATAAAAGATTCCAGTAATGTTTTATTACTAAGCTAACGTGGTAGGTAATATAAGCGATAATTTGATTATCATCTCAACCTTAGGTATTTTAAGATTATCAAGGTAATATATTTTTTCTTACCATTTTACCCTCACTTATAATAATTTTAGGACATAAATGCCCTTCTTATCAATTAAAATTACATATATGTCAAGTACCAAATTTGACCTGAAAACTTTTTTATTTGGGACAAAATTACCCTTCAATTTACACTAAACTACCTTTATATAAAGCCTCACAAACCCTAATGCAAGTCCGTTTCATTGTGTTTGACAACTAGTGGTGTTTGCCTTCTCCATAGCTAGGATTTCTACTCAACAAATCATCTCCCTTCAAGTTGTAGCAACAATTTTGGTAATTCCTCTCTCTTATCATCTTCTTTAATGTATTGTAAATTTGTTTTTAATCTCCTTTTTCTTTGCTTTTGAATTTGAACTTTTGTGCTTTCGTATAGAAACCCTTGATCTCTTGCTTTAAGAAGATTTTCCGAACTCCTTTAAGTTGCCACTTGTTGAGGATAAAAAAATCCTTAGAATTTATTCCAATATTTTCTCACCTGAACCTTGAAAACATCATCCCAAGAACCTGAAAATATATTGTCAAAATTAAGAATAGGCATATGTAAAGATTTGCTACTAGATTTCAACAAATTTGTCCCAATAGAATGCCCCTGCCCAGAAACTACTATGCTTTGGAGCTTGGGAATTGCAATTGCTCCTCTGCCTTCTACATTTTGGTGCCATATAAAGCCGTGTTCAGCCTATTGTGTAGCTGTCACTATATAAAAGTTCCAAAATTGGTGCTTTCTGATTTTTCTTCCTGCTGGAAATGGTTCCAACCTTGTTGCCTTGTTGTCCTTGCCCCTTTCAGCTGCAAAATGTCCAGCCTTTTAGAAAAAAAATTGGTGCCTTTTGGTGATGATTTTCATGCATGATTATAAATGTTCCAGAATTGGTGCCTTCAAATTTATTGGTCTTTTTTTCTTTTTAATATACTTTACTTGGAAAATAAAAATATGATATTGCAATGATAACAGTGTTGATTTTCATGCATGATTATTAATAGATTTCCTTTGTGCCTTTGGTTTTCCTTCCATTTTTTTAGAAGAGAGCAACCTTTTTTGGCTTCTTCTTTTCTTTTCTTTTCTTTTTCTAATTTCATTAGGAATTAACAAATTGAAAGTTTATATAATTTAATGACAAAATTGGTTAATAATATGTTTATTGCTCTGCCCCATCATCAAATTATGCATTTGATTATGTTATTAATGTATTAGAGTAAATCAATTAATAATTTTTGTAATTGTGGACATGCACTAATGATAATTGTTTATTTATTGTTGAGGACTTCTCATTTTTATTGTCTTTGTTTTTTTTATTTGCATTATTGTGTTTATTCTCAATTTCCATTTTCATGTGTTAAATGACTAATTGAATAGCTGTTTTTTTATTGCTTATGTTTAACAGTTATAGCTCGTTTACCTCTCCGACATAGGCAACGTTTGGTCACTATTTTGCTTTTGCAATTGCATATGATGGAATCCATGTTCATTAAGCTTGTGTTTGTTGTTGTGGCCATGCTAGCTGAACATAGGAATATAACTAGGCGTTCCATATCATATGTTGGTGAATCATGTCACAGACATAACATCAGGACACTAAATTTACAGAAAATGATTTTTGATATTGATATACAATGTGTTCAGAATTGTAGAATAGAGAGGAGATAATTTTTTAAGTTATGTGAGTTACTTAAAAATCATGGAGGGTTACAATCAACTAGACATACTTCTGTAGAAGAAATGGTCTGTAGTTTTTTGCATATCATTTCACACCATATCAAAAATAGAGTGCTTAAACGACAAATAGTTAGGTCTGGTGAGACAATAAGTAGAAAATTTCATGCAGTATTGCATGCTGTGTTGAGACTACATGCCATTTTACTTAAAAAGCCTGAGCCAATAATAGAGAATTCAACAGATGAAAGATGGAAATGGTTCAAGGTACATATTTATTACATAAAACACAAAAGTACATTTTTTTAGGTTACTATATCATTTAGAGTACTTATTTAGTATTTATTTTTCCCTTATTGCTAGAATTGTTTGGGTGCATTAGATGGAACATATATAAAAGTGCATGTTGACTCAGTCGATAAACCTAGGTATCGTACAAGGAAAAATGAAATTGCAACCAATGTCCTCGGTGTTTGCACATCCAACATGCAATTCATTTATGTCTTACTAGGGTGGGAAGGTTCAACTGCAAACGGTAAAGTTCTCAGAGATGCCATTAATAAGAGAGATGGCTTAAGGGTCCCCTAAGGTAAAAACCCCATGATCGAGTTATTAGATGTTATATTAGGGTAACATATTAGATAAATATTTTGAATTGATATTTTAATTTTTATTATAGGATTTTACTATTTGTGTGATGCGGGATACACCAATGGGGAAGGTTTTTTGACACCATATAGAGGGCAAAGATACCATTTGAATGATTGAAGGCAAAGTTACCAACCCAATACACCAGAGGAGTTTTTTAATATGAAACACTCTCAAGCAAGAAATTGCATTGAGAGATGTTTCGGAATACTAAAAGCTAGATGGGCTATTTTGAGGGAACAATCTTTTTACCCAGTGAAAATACAATGTCGAATCATTTCTACTTGTTGTCTTCTGTATAATTAGATTAGGATTGAGATGCCTATCGACCCTATTGAAAGTGAGCTTGGTGACATGGTCAATAATCGAGAGGAAGACAGTGATGAAGTTGAAGTAATCAGACATGTGGAACCAAGTGATCATTGGAATGCATGGAGAGATAATCTTGCTCAAGAAATGTTCAACGAATGGATGAGAGCGCGACATGCATAAAAATTTATCAATGAAAATTTCATAGTTAACTATGATGTTTATATATTATAAATCATTCTTAACAAAATGTTCCTTTTATAGATATGTTTTGTTGGATGTCTCTATTAATGAATTATTTGACTTTTAATTATGAATATTTTTATATAGGTCTTTAATTTCAATTTTTTATATTTCATACTATCATGCTTATATAATTTGTTGATGATTATACTTTTTACATAACTTATTGACTTTCAAAGTGTATTAGAGAATGAATATATTTTATTGGATGTCTTTATTCATGAATTTTTTTCTTTTAATTATGGATGTTTTTTATGTAGAATTGTAATTGGGGATTATTCTATTTTTTATATTTCATACCATCATGTCTACATAATTTGTTGATAATTATGTTTTTGCATAATTTATTGGCTTTCAAAATGTATTAGAAAATGGATTTGTCAGCAACATAACCTAGCAATAAGGAAAGAAGTATGACCTTGTATGATCCAAAGAAAAGGACAAGAGGGAGGGAAAAAAGTAAAGGTGTTGGGCTTAAAAGGCAGTGGACTAAGCAAGAGGATGCAATATTAATTGAATGTCTCATCATTTTGAAAGAGAGCCCACATTGGAAGGCAGACAATGAGACTTTCAGAGTTGGGTATCTAGTACAATTGGAGAAGATGATGGGGGAAAGACTTCCATCTAGTGGATTGAAAGTTACACCTCACATTGAATCTAGAGTTAAATTATTGAAAAGACAATACAATGCCATAAATGAGATGATTAAGAATGGAAGTGGCTTTGGATGGAATGATGAAGAGAAATGTGTTACCGCTTCAAAAGATGTGTTTGATGATTGGGTTAGGGTAAGACTGAATATTTTTTATTTGAAATATATATTTTCATATTTCTATTATGACTAATTTTAAATTTTGGTTGTTTAATTTTTTGTAGAGTCATCCTAATGCAAAGGGTTTAAGGCACAAACCTTTCCCACACTATGACTCGTTAGTCATAGTGTTGGGAAAAGATAGGGCAGCTGGTGCAAGGGCTGAAACAGCAACTGATGCTGTGGAAGAACTTGATACTGAGAATTTGGATAACAATGAGGATATAATAGAAGTTGATATTGGCCTTGATAGTGATTATAATGATCAAGACAAAGAAGATGCAACTGGATCAAAAAAGCAAACAGTGAATGAGGGAATAAATCAGAAAACTGCAAATAGCAAGAAGAGGAAAAGAAATGATGAAGGCTTCTCAAGATTGGTTGAAGAAATTAGTAAGTTTGGGAAATCATATAAAACTATCCAACAAGAAATACATGAAATTACCACTTATTTCAAAAAAGAGGTTGAAGGAAAAAATAGAAGAATGAATTTATTTAATGCTTTGTTAGAATTGGATGGTTTTAGTAGGCAAGAGTTGCTTAATGTTGGAGAGCATATTATTAAGAAGGAGCACAAGATTGATTTTTTCTTTGAACTGCCTATGGATTTCAGGAAGGATTATGTCATTAAGCAACTAGCTGAATGTAATGTGTATTGTCCTTCTTTTGATCCATAAAACAATCATCTCTAAGGAGACAAATATCATGATAGTTTTTGACATATAAATAGCTAAAACTGTGTTGTGTAAGGTTAGGTAATACCCATGATCTTTTGCTGTGCTTTTTGATTAAGGCAAAATGGGTTTAGGATATGTAATTCCACTTTATATCTATATTAGGAGGGCTAGTATGCCTTATGTAATGTATTAGTAATGACAGTAAAATTTCTAGCTCTTCCTTTAAGGAATTACATGATATGTGTATTTTGCAATGTTTCTAGCCCTCCTCCAAGGAATTACATGATATTTGTAATTTCTGGAATGGTATGTATGAAAGATATCTATATTTATAGCTTAATGGGATATGGTTTAATGCATGAAATTTCCTTACATTGCTAATTTTTTATTTGTTAATTGTAATACTTTCTTTTATTGTGTTGATGTTAGTTAGTAATGTTTGTTAGGGAGTGACTTGTAAACTAATTTATATGTTCTTGGTTTTGGATCATTGTAAACTTTGTGTTTAATATAATTTCAATTTGTGATTAGTGGTTTTATTGGTAAGTAAGACATCTATATGAAAAATGTCTAATTCTTTTGGTTTTCATATTGTTAGTAAGATTTCAGTTTGGAACACATTACATGGTGGTTTCATGTATTTCTTGGATGAATAGATTTATTATATAGGATGGATAGATTTCAGTTTGGACACATTACAAATTTGTAAACTTTGTGTTTCATAAAATTTCAGTTTGTGTTTACCATAAGATTTTATTATATAAATTGTTGCTTCAATTTCAATTTTGTGATGTCTGGTTTTGTTAGCAAGGTTTCATAATTCATTCAAATTTCAAGTTTATCTTAAGATTTCATTATATAATTGTGATTTTAATTGTGATATGTCGTTATATATATTATTTGAAAATCTATTTATAAAACGCAAGAAAAATTCTTATTATTTAGAATTTCAGTTATATATAATTGTGATATGCAGGTTGTGATGCAGTTACAAAATGCAGTTATTTATTTTGTATAATATTTGGAGACCTGTGAGATTTAATTTAATTAAAAAAAAATATATGTATTAATATGAGAAATGTTTGAGTATATACACCAAAAAAAATATTTTTAAACATTACAAAAGTTAATCTAACCAAACACAGTTTATACGCAGTAATCTTTTTAAGGGTATTTAGGTCAATTATATATTTGGTATTCATTTATTACTATTAACCAAACATAATAATAATTTATAAATAATATTATAATTAAACATAATCATAATTTATATCCAATAATTTTTTAAATAATTTATCTTAATAGTAATATTTCTTTTTTAATAATAAAACATTGTCAAAACCAAAGCCTTAAAAGGCTTGAAGAGAATTATAGTAGCAAATTTGTAAACGAACAGAGCTTCAAAGCTTATCATGCAAATGGCTGGGCAGTGCAAGTACTCCTGCGAGACTGCTGCCGAGACTTTCCAATGGATCAAAGCGATTGTGGATTTCTTAAAACCTTTCACCTTCTTAATAAGCGCTCACGTCGTCAATTTCTTCACCGACAAACTCTGGGAAGCCGTTGATAAAGATTGGATTGACAGTCTTCGCAATGAACCTATCGAAAATCTTCTTCTCATTCCCTCCGGGGTCGTCCAAGTTTGTTTTCTCCTCACACAATTAGCCATCTCAATTCTCATTGCTTTGTATTTGCGTTTTGTTTTGAGTTTAAATTATTTTAATTATGTCTAATTTATAGGACCACTGGCCTGATTCACTTAAAGAGTTTGTTCTTACTTTGAAGTCTCTCTTGCTTCCTAGAGAGCAAGCGGACTTATACAAGGTATGAATTTTTTGCTCCGTTTGATTTTTGATTTATGTCTCAATTTAAATATTCGAGAATGTGTTTGATATAATATGTAAAAACTGTTTTCGGAGATAAAAAACTATGATAAAAGAAGAAACAATTTTTTATTTTTCTGATTTTACACTGGTTCTTGGACTTCTATGCACAGAGCTGTTTTCAAAATTATTTCGATGCAAGGCGTTTTCTTAAATTTTCTTACATCATTTTTTTCAGAAGCTATGGAATTTACGATTATACAGCAAGTTTCATTATTTAATTTAAGAAGTGTGCTTTTTTTTTAAATTTATGCTCAATGTTAAAAGTGTGAGCCCAATGATACAATTGTAATGCAATACGTGTGAGAAGTTCGTGGTGTAAGGTTAGAACTGCTGTTGTATAGAAATAGTCTGAATCCTATATTTGTTAATAGGAGATTACTATGGTACATGAAATGCTAGATTTGTAACATTACTAGGAGGAGAGGAGTTTTTAGTGATAAATATGTTATGTTTGTGATGTGTAGTGTTCAAAGTCAATTTGATAACAAAATAAGAATTATTGAACAATGTCCTATGATTGCCTGCAATGTGTGGTGTGTAAATGTTGTTATTCTTGTTTTGGCAACTACCTTAGTAGCGTTACCTGATCATTACCATGGTTTTAGCCTTCCTAATGATTTGTTGATCTATTCTTAATTTTATTGAAACGTCATTGGGAAATGACACAGTTGAAGCTTCTTTGATTTACAACTTTCCAGCTGGAGCTGAATTCAATCTTCTTGTCTGATCCCTTTTGACCTCTCAGCGTATCAACAACTTGGCTTGTTGCAGGTATTACCGGGATGGCAAGTGACTTCACTTAGCAGTGTTCTTGCACAAGGCATGAATCTGAAGAAAAAACATGAAGTATGTCATGCAAATTCAATCCGTGGTTTATATTCTTTATTGTTTTATGTCATTTCTTTTCTCCTCTGCCTGTAAACAGTGATTAATCCATGTTGATGTTTGCCACACTGTTATAAGATGATATATGTTTCTCTTGGAGTGTCCCGGTTTTCTATTGTGTTTTTGGTTTTCACTAGCTTTAATGTCTGAATTGTAATTTGTAAATGATGGGATCAGGTGGAAGTTCTTTCTGCTGTGGTTAATTTGGTAGCAAATAGCATTAGTGCCAATACTATAGTTGATGTTGGTGCTGGCCAGGTGTGCCCTCTTTGTTTTCTGCTCTTTTATTTCTATGTAAGCGATTGGAAAATTGAGATTGCTTGACTGAATATCTGATAAATTTTGAATGTAGCTGTGAGTCTGTGACAGCTATTGGTTGCTGGGAGTCATTTATTATTATTTTTTTTATTGTAGTGTTAATTATTTGGAGAAAAAATGGGGTGTCAGTACTTTTGTGATGTGGTGAACCACCCTTGTCAACAAAAAAGTTGAGTTCTCTAGAGAGAGAGAAGAAGGGGGCTAATTACTAGAATAATGATGCAAAATACAAGACTTGCCACACTTCTGACTAATATTTACTCCCTATCTAGTGCCTAAAAAATAAGCATTATTACTGGTATAACGGGGTCTCAGCTTTTGATTTATTTTCATTTTCCTAGCATTGCTAGAATTCTCTTTCAGTGACGCTTACTATATCTGGTCATGATCCTTAAGTTGTTCCACTATTTCTGTTAGAGCTACCACTTTATCAAGAGTGTTATACCCTGTGATATAAACAAATACTTTTGATGGAAGTCCTCAGTCTACGTTGTCCAATCTTTGTCAAAGTTCTCTTTTTTAGGTGTAAATGACAATAGATGGTTGGGCTTATTTTCATACTGGACGGTGGACACTTGTCATATTCTGTTAATAAAATATAGAAATTCTTAAATTTTGCCCGCACTATTAGTCTTAGGAAAGATTTGTTAACCCCTCCAACAAAGTTTGTGCAGCTAGGAAATCCAACTTTTTAAAACTCAAATTCATCAATTTTGTTTATGTTATTTACCGAAGTTAGATGTTTGTTTATTCAATTTAGGAACTGTAAGTTTGATAATGAAATCCACTTCCCAAAATTGTATATCTTATACCATAGATTTTGTCTGGAACATGATAGTTTTTTTTTTTTCTTTTTTGTTTCTTTTGCGGTTCTTAACTTATGATTGAATTGGATTTGTAGGGCTATCTTGCACAAGTTCTATCTTTTCAGTTCCAACATTCTGTAGTTGCAATAGATGCCTGTTCTCATCATGGAAAGGTTACAAATGCACGTGCAGAACGAATAAAAAAGCATTATTCAGCTCAGATACGGAAGTTTGGGTACTTATGGGATCAAAATTTTCCCTTTTGGTTCTTATACATAAACCTTTAATACCTTGATATCACTAACATAATGTCTGAGCATCTTTCTCATGTTTTGTAGCTGTAGTTTTATTTGATAGGTTCTATTTGAAAATGTATGCAATGATAACTTGCATAATTGCTTCTATATTCATTTGATCATTTGACATGGTGTATTTGGTTGCTATACATATTCTAAGAAAACGTGATAGAAGCCTTTTTTTTTCCCTCATCTTTACCATGTATCTCAGTAGTTTTGATCATTCATGAAAATATTAATAGGCTGCCCAGGTTTTGCTCATTAAGTTTTTGACACTGCTTGATCATCTCATATTCCATAGTGACGCCTTTTGATCTTATTAGAAGTTAAATGGTTTGTCAACCGCTTGGCATTAGCATAATTGAAACAAATTTTGCTTTTTAACTTCCATTTCTTGCCTTACACATTGACCATTTGTAATTATCTTTTTACTTAGATCAGAAAACAGGAGTCTGAATATGCCCAAGACAATTACATGCCAGGTAATGTCTATTGACATGCTGAGAGCTTTAACCAACATGTCGCTACCTAAGGATGATGTTGAGCAGCCAAAGCTAACCGTGCAAGATAATAAAAAACTTGATGAAAGAAAACTACAAACTTTAGGCAATACAGAAAGTGAAACTTCATTGGTTCTTGCTGGGCTTCATGCTTGTGGAGATCTATCAGTAACAATGCTCAAGTGAGTGTTCTATATGGAGCTTATATTTTTCCAAATTAAGGGTGGAATGAAGATCCTTTCAAGTCCGTAGCTAGCACTTATTTACACATGATTATACATGATATGCTATGTATGCTGTAATTTAATAATTTGTTACTTAATGAGCTTTCCAATCTACAAATGAGTACAAGTAAATCCAATCTTTTTATATAAAATTTAAGGTTTGTGCATTTTGATTTCATGACTTTAAAGTAATAACTTATGTCTGCTTTATGTATATTAAAAAATAAATAAATAAAAATAAACAGGATAATTAAAATGAAAAGTTGGCTAGTTATTGAAAACTAATTAGCCAGTGATTCTCATATTAATTGCATTGTAATTTTTGTTGTATGATGAAATAGAAATTCCTGAAATGAAGAAGAAAGATTTCAAGGACACTTTAATTAATATCAATGTCAATACTTACTTGGAAGAGGTATGAATTGTGGTTGTAAATTGTAAAATTTTAAACAAGCATAGCACTCAACTTGCTTTTGATGAACAAAAATTAAAGTAATATAGATTCTCTACCTCTTAAGTTTACTGCAAGTATGAGATGTTTGAAATTAGAAAATGCAAATAGTGTGAACGTTGAAGGTTTGGGATATAATCCCTGCTTCTTCATCTTTCAATGTTGTTCATAGTTATGAAATAAAATTAGACCAGGTTTGCGATTTGAAGAGATTTACACCTAATTTTGATCACATATTAGTTTATTTTCTGTGTAAAACATCATCATACAAGTTTGTACACGAGGACAGTCAGTCTACCATAATGTTGAGTAAATTGATGGAAGTACCTGTAGTACACCTCTATGGTAGTGTGACAGCATGTGTGATGATATAAAGTGAAACAGGGGAACTAGCTAAAGTTGCATCCATATAGAGGAATCCAATCTTTTGAAATTCTCGTATACATTTCTGTTTGAAATAATCTAATTCTTGTGAATCTATAAACATCTTGAGTTCAAATGATTGCTATTAGTGGGGCAAAAAAAGTTGAGGGAAAATTAAAAGTAATTGTTAATAATGTAAAAAAAAGAGAGTGACAAGGTAAATAAATATTTATCATATAATTCCATCTTTCAATGATCAATCTGACAGGACATGTTGCTTTGGTATGTAAGCTGTTGCACTCTGCATTATTCATGTCTATGTTTCTTCTTGCTCTTTTACAAGTAAGACAGTAAATTTATGTTGTGGTGCAACAGATTTTCTTTCTGGATTTTTATTGCTAGACAGTTTTATTCTAATATAAAAAAATTTCTGGTAATGTATTGTTACTATTATATCTCTTGTTTAATAGGCTTTAATTAATTTATATTTCATTTGCCATATTTATTTATTGGACCAGGACCTTTGTGGAGTGCAAAGAAGTCAAAGCAGTGGTTAGCATTGGCTGCTGTTACAATTTATTAACTGAAGAAGGATTTGACATTGCTGGTTCTCTTTGTGGTTTTCCGATGAGTTGTGGTGTTAAATCTGCTAACTTTCCTCTTGGAAAAAATTCACGTGATCTTGCTTGTCAGGTACATGCATCTCTTGCTTTTCTTGTTTCATTTCAGAAGTGCCATTATGACAGTTAACATGTGTTGGGCTTTTTCATTTATTAGGATTTGTGTCATTACCGGTTATAACAAAGAAAATAAATCATGTTGACTTTGGCTAATAATCACCAAGGTATAACTATCATGAGGTATTGCAATATCATGGGGCATGCTACACTATGGCTTCCCCACAGATCATTGCAGAACCATTTTTGGCTTATAGCACTAACACCCAGACTTGGGATAAAACGGCACTTTTTGGCCTGACTAAAATCTTTTGACTCCATATGTAATGGTAAAATGGAAAACTGAAGACGGTTGATCCTACTAACTTTCTGATCTCTCAATTTCTACCATTTAAACATTTTATAGCTGAAAGAAATTAACAGGATTTAACATCTTTCTTTATCATGTATTGCTTCTTCACGCCTTTTCATTTTTCTTTGATAACTGTATAAAAGACTCTCATGTGGAATCCCAGATGTTAAAAGAACCAACATGTTGCTCTTTGGCAGTACGATTGATCTGATGACACACAGATAATGAGTATAAAGTTATTTTAATGTTTAAATATGTCATTAGGAGAAACAAATAGTTTGGTGCACCTTGTTATGCCTCCCTGTCCAAATCTTTTAATGATTTTCATATTAATATTTTATTATTAATAATCTAATATTAGATTCTAATAGATTCTAACTTTGATGCATTTGCTTCTTTATCTTCATTCTAGAGACAAAAATCTCAAGCATTTTTTGGAGTCTGCACCATATTGCAGAAACATTTTGCTATATATTTCTTCAAGATTGAAGAAATGTAAATCACACATAATATGTTGTGCTCTTTATATTAATATTCTAATTTATTGTTATAAGAAGTCCATAACATAAATAATTGAGAAATAAATAAAGATTTCAAATGAAGCTTTAAGTTGCATTGTCAAACCATGCAAATAGGATGAAAATGTATATGCATGGGCACAACAAGAAATGCTTGCAAAAATTGTCATACTGGCTGGGATGTTTAGGTGGTTTGGTCAGCCAATTTTTTCCATAGGATCATGAACTGAAAATCTCTTATAAACAAGAAAAAAGTGTTTTATTTCCTTTGTACAATGACAAAGGTGATCTCTATTGTTCAAAGGATTGATGTGATCAGCTTGAGTCACGTTGTAGATCCATATGAAAGATTTATTTTACATATTTGAAATCCTGAGATCTCTAGTTGATAGTTTTCTCTGGGATATGTCTGACTGTTATACTTTAGCCTTTAGTTGGACAAATTTTCTGCATGTGCTTTGAACAGGCTTTTTTGTTTTAGTGACGTTAGAATGAATTCGGTGACATGCTTTACTTTGTTTAGAGTGCAGAGAGATGGGGAAGTCTACATAGAGATGCAGGTGTTCATAATTTTGAGTTGCATGCTTTTCGTGCTGCTTTTCAAATGGTATGTGGTGTTCCAATCTTGTTTTATTATTGTCTCTGTTATTTAGCTTTGAAACACTTTGAATTTGTTCTTTTTCATATTTATTAGTTCCATATTGCTTTGCAAGTTGATCTCGATTTTGCTTTGCAAGTTAGTCTCAATATTGCTTTGCATCCTTTAACCCTTTGTGTATGGAGTGTGTGCCATGTTTCTGGATGGTTTCGATATGTCAGATGATTCAATCTTGTTTCCAATTCTGTCATTTTATTGTTCTTTTTCATCTTCTGGGATGACCGAAGGAAAGGAACTTAGGGGATTTCTGTGCTCTCTTAATCTTTATTATATTTTTATTTGATACTTTGATTCTTCCCAAGCTTTTCATACGAGTAACCTCAGTAGTTAGAAGGCTTGTGACATACCTTCATTTGTATGAAACCATTGTTTTAAAACCTGGCTGGTCTGACTAGGAATTAGCTCCAAATCTGGTTTGGGTTATGACTAAAACATTAACCTAGGCTTGAACTTGGTGAATAGTGTTACACCCTAGTTCGATAGTTAGGTCAGACCGGTCCAACAATCAGCATGACATCCGTCACATAGCTAAAACCCATTTTAAAAATTTTAATTATATTATGCCAACATCATAGGTCCAACAGATTTTGACTTGCAGACAAGCCCTTTGACTGGGTTTAAAAACATTGTATGAAACCAAAGGATTTGAGGTTCTATGCTGTAATTTTTTGACTCCTATTTGTGCATTCCCACATTTTAATGGAGATTGTACAATTCTAATTCAGTTTGAAGATTTGGAAGAAATATTTTTTAAATTTATTTTGACTTCTATATTGTGATTAACTTTCTTCTGAAGGTCCTTTCTAGATCTTATACAGAAGTAATTAAAACAAGTCCTTCAGTTGGACGACAAGGCAAGGCATTGCGCCGTCAACAACAAAGGAGGATCTTGGAGTCCTGCTTACAATGTGAACAAAGCTCACGTCCATCTTTTAATCAGAAACACTTTGACATCACACGCACAACTGTGGAGATCGGACAACCTAAAGCAGGTAACAATGAACTTATTTCATTTTAAAAGCTGTCGAAATTGGTGATAGGAAATTCACAACTATACGAAATCGTTCAAATAATAAAGTAGTGAATAAGATATCTTTCCCACTATGATTTAATACTAATTACCAAAATTATGTTTACCTTATTGTTGTTTAAACAATTAAAAAATGTGATAATTTAAATTAAATCTAAAGAAAACAAAACTAATTAATTTAATTTCAGAAAATCAAATCATAGCAAGAAAAACCAATAAGCACTAAGGTATATTGATTTCGCTTAACCCAATTCTATATAATTTATTTGACTTGAAATTTAAATTTTAATTATTCATGCAATGGTTGAATAACCCTCAATTTCTTAGAATTTTCTTCCGTGTGTACCTAGAATATTGTTTAAGCTAATTATTTTATTTTCCAATTATAATATTGTCAAATAATTCATTAAAATAAATGGATATTCAATTTATTCCACACAAGTCAAGTTTTTTACTTCTGTTACAACTATTTTCTTGTGGAGTTTATTCTTTGGATCAAATCATCAAAATTTCCTCCCGGTTTGATGACAAAACATGTTATAGAGATACGAAAACTTAACTTACAAGAGATGTTCTGCAGATGACAAATCAGCCTCAATTTTGGACAAGGCTGCTGTATCTCATGGAAACTCTTCATACAAGAGTATGAGACAAGAAACTGCTGTTTGTACTGATAAATATTTACTCTTTGAGAAATTTTGCTTGTCTGGATTATGTCGCCTCGGTCTCAAACCTGTGGACAGCCAAAGTCTTTGTCAGATATGGGATGAAGTTGAGCCCTTTGCTGTAAGCTATTTTTTATCCTGCTTACTATTGCATTTAGAGTGTTTTACAAGATTTATCTCTACTTCTTTTTCCTTTATACAACTTACTAGACTTGAGGCAAAAGCATTCACTGCATGTCTATACGGATGAGCTAGGTCCTGATTGATAAACCTACTATGTACAGGACATTATAGGACCTTATTGGTCTCTACGAGCTGCTTTGGGGCCTCTTTTAGAAACATATATTCTGTTGGACAGATTATTGTTCCTCCAGGAACAAGGCAGTCATCTGGAAGCAGTCATGTTACCTATATTTGATCCTGTATTATCTCCAAGGAATGTGGCCGTAATTGCTAAAAAGAAATAATTGTTGGCATGGGTCTTACAATGTAGCCTGATAAATGGTAATGGTTGTCTTTCTCTCTTTCTCCTTGTGTGTCTGAGTGTATGTTTCTCTTTCTGTTTGTATCGGTGTGTGTTTGTGTTATATTTCCATGCAGATGTTTACCACTTGTAAACATACTTGTGCTAGATATTGCACTGCTTTTGGATGTTTACAAAGTTATAATCCACTAAACAAAATTTATATCCTCCTCTTCCTGCATGTTTTATCTGACAAACTTTTTTTCAGTCTACCATTTGTTTATATGGGAAGTTCATCCACACAGTTATGACAAGCTAAATATATCAGTTTAAATGGACTTAGCCAAGAGGGAAAACAAAGAAAAAGGTCTAAAAATAGTGATCAAGTTTTGGTACTGATCTGTGTTCTTATCCCGTAGATGTAATTATATTTGATACCTGTCTATTTACCTGTGTAATTGCATATGAATTATAGACACGATTCCTATATTTCATAAGAGCAACTACACCGCTGCGGACATTGATAAAAGCAGTACATTGTGGTAGACATTGTTAATGCTTTGGGATGAGTCATGTAGAACAGAAAGGATACAAATAATTGTTTGAATTCATAATTTTTGAGCTAAACCTTAGTAGATTAGTGCATAAATTTCTCCTAGCCAGGAAGGGAACAAAAATACAATGATTTACATTTAATAGTGGTTTATGTTGTATCGTTGCAGATCAAAGGATGTCCTGATGAGGGAATTGAGTTTTATTCATCCCGCATGCATAGAACTGCTTTTGGCAAGCAAGAATTGTTAGCCGTAAACCTGAAAACCTTACTATATTAATCAGGAATGTTTATATTTGTAAGCTCTATACAGGGTTTGTTGTTGGGCGGTTGTAAGATCTCCAAATGAAATGCAAATCAAAAGGATTTTTCTTTGACATTATGAATATATCTTGTGGATTTTTCAGGTTCAGCAGTGATGGACATAGTGAGTGTTATTGTAATTGCATTATGTAATATGTTTTACTGTAGCAACTTGCTTGAACATTTTTATGAGAAAGAAAATAGTTATATTTCTGTCACAGGGACTATTCAAAGTTTTAGGATGAGTTAATGGTCATCATAGGGGCGTGTATGGGTCGAACTTAAAAAAAAATACATATTGTTGAACAGCCTTTATATCTTTAATAAATGTTTCACCTGGAAAAAATAAAAAAGGTAGACGTATATATATATATATATATATATATATATTAAAAAATGGTTCTACGTTTAGTTCGGTTTGAAAATTGATTAAATTACAACTCAAATCAAATTATTATTATTATTATTTTTCCAACACAAGCCAAATTAAACAAAAAATTTTAATCGGTCTGATGTGAATTTATAGTTTGAACTATTTTAGATTCCTCCAAAATAATCTGTGGAACAAAGTCCCTACAATGTATTTTCTATACATGGTTTAGCCCCTAAATCTAAAACAAAGGTTTCATCCACAATATTATTATTAAGAGGAAGAATTTATAAAACAGATTGAAACGACAGGAAATCTGTTCATGTAGAAAGCAAAAACAAGAAAAGGAAATAATAAAACTATTAAGTAAAAGAGGCACTTTTAATCAAACATCCTATAATTTTTCACTGGCTTTAAAACAAAATTCAATATAACACTGCCTCCAAAATGTACTGGCTCAACCTGCTCGTAGTACTGTTTTATTTTTCATTTTGTTCTGATTAATGTCTATATCCATGAATTCTGTATATCTTTGTATTGTTAATGTGATTGAACAATGGTTTCTATGGAAGATTTACTGCGGGAGATAATTTGATCGTTACAGCTTCAATGCTGGCACTTAGAGTGACGTTCATATAATTTTGTTTTATTTTTTTCTGGGCATGAGCTGAGTATCCATGGCTTCAAAGTTATCAGTCCCCTTATGATAGACAAGCTATACGGATTCTGATGTCTTGAAGAGGTGCTGTCGTCTCCTTGTTGTCAAAACAATACTGAGAAATATGTAGAAAATAATACAAAGTGTTTTTTTATGATTGTTGTAGTCTATTTACAGCTAACAGACGGCTTGCTATTCGACAACCTTACTTTTTTTGCACATGGCCAAGCTATTTTAAGTTCAGGTGCTGAAGTTTGAGGTGAGTCTTTTCACCATGGACAGCAAAAAGAATACATGTACAATGGTTTGTTTGGCTGCATTCATAATCTAATCTTTTTCCTTTGATAATCTTTTAGATAAGAATTAAACTATGCCATGCTAAACGAGATATTCACACAAAGACGAAGGAATCTTCCTATTTGTTGATGTGTAACACCTTGAATAGCCTCAGATTTGATATTTGCTAATTTAAGTGGTGGGAATTATTTGATAGCTCCAATTAGGGTTCCTGAATGACTCCTTTGACTGTTTGTTCTTCTGCAATATGCATGTCTCACCAAACGGTCTCTGTATGAAGTCTGTATGCGCACGCTGGAGTGAGAAGGACATATAAGTTTTCTTTCTTTGTGTTATTCAGTTATTTTTAGATTACTAATTTATGCGGTAAAGTAGAATGATTAAGAATTTCAATGGTTGAATTAGTTTACATTTCTTTAAAAAAATATGGGGTTTGCTTGTTTTTAGCAATGGTCAGATTAGATTCAGAGAAGTGTTGGAATTGAAAACCCTAGGCTGCGTTGGCAAGAATTTCATAATTGAGGCAACCCCAGAAACATGTGACAAGTGTCTATCTTTGAACCAATCGTGATTGTTTAGTCATATTTGCTTTTGTTTCAAATCATTTAACTGGACACATATCGCTTTCAGAAAAAAAGAAAGTCATTTTGAGATAATAAAATTACAAAAACTTCAATTTATATTGTTTAGATATGAACTCTTTCACTTTCATATACTGTTTATGTTAAGTTTGAATTGCCTATTGATTAAATTAACTTGAAAGTTGAATCAATCCCACTTTGATAGATGAAAATAGGAGATTCAAAGAGCTTTTAAAAAAATTCCATATTATATCATTATCTAAAGGCAACATGACTATTTCGCATCCAAAGTTTAATGGAATAATATATTCTCACCCTTTGAGTTTGAAAATCAATTTTCCACTGTATGTGAAGGTCAATTATTAGTTTGAATGATTAAAGGATATTTATGTTATTTTGTCATAATTTCAAAACATGGAGTGTTAGTGGAGGTGTAAGTATCATTTTTCAAAACTTATTAGGGACAGTAGAGATTTCCTCTATCATGTTTAGAAAATTATTATATTCACCCTATATATTATCAAAATATATTATAATCCTAAAAATTTTAATATAGCATTTACATTGTTAATTTGTTACATTCTATTCTTTTCTTTAGAGGGCATAATATAATTTTTGAAACTATTAAGGAGCTAATAAAATTTCATAATTTTAAAACCATCCAAAACTTTTTTTATAATTTCTAAAAAACCCCTAAATTTTTTATTGTCATCCCCTAAATTTTTTATTATCATCCCTAAAATTATAAAAATTTTCAATTTATCCTAAAAATAAGATATGTGTGATTGACACTTCTATCTATTAGAATTGGATTCAAACCGAACCAAGCTTGAATATGATACGGCTTGGATTCAACTTGATTTTTACTAGGCGAGCTCAAACTTCGGCTTGAGCTCACTGAGCTCGTGGGAATTTAACATTATGGTAGTCCTAACTGTATTATATGTGACACTACCTTTTATCATAATCATTCAACACTATTGAAAAACCTTAAATGACTAATAATTCTAGAGGAGGTTGAATAGGATTATCTAAAAACTTTTAGCCAAATAAAATCTTTTAAGCATATTTATAATCAATCACAATCAAACAAATAAATTTAACAAGATATTTAAACAAATCCAACAACCAACAAACTCAAGTAATTAAACATCAACAATATTCAACCAATTGTCAAAACATATAACACAGACATAAAACATAAAGTAAAAAAAATAGGGAAAAATAATACTCAAAATTTATAGTAGTTCAAAGTTTTTTTTCTAAGCTTCCTACGTCCACTTCTTCAAACAACCCGTTTGAAGTTCTACTAGTAAAGAATCCCCTCTTTACAATAGTTATTTGGGATTTCACTTATGTAAACTAGTTGATTTGAAATTACGCCCAACTCAATAGTTATGTATGATTTTGCCCACTACAATAGTTATTCAAGATTTCACCCAAGTTTTTGAATATAAAAAATAATATTTGTGAATGTTTTTACAAGGTTGATACCAGAGAATGAGTACAAATGTTTCTCTCAAATAAATGAGTTGTAACCTTTGAAGAGAAATTAGAGAAGAAAATGAGTATAGAATTTTACATGTGTGATCTCTAACCTATTTCCCATTAAAAAGTCTTCAATTTATAGTCTGAGATAGCTGAAATAGTTCATATGACCGCTAGTTGGGAGAATAGATCCATTGAACATCAAAATCAACAATTTCTACAAAAGTTTGCAAGACACATAGGGCATTTGTCCTTCAATTTTCCAATTTTGTCAATCTTCAGTCAAAGCTCCCAACGGTCAAATTTTTTAAATGAGCCGTTTGAGGGACGAGTGTCCTTATTTCCAAGACAAGCCTCTTTTCTTAGAGCTTCAAAATTGCAAAGTATTTCAAACATGAAAGGATGGGCAAGAAACAGACAGAGTGACAAGCATCCTTAGTACACGGGCATGTGTTTTAAGGCACATGGGCATATATTTTGTTTGACCATGTTGACTTTGCCCAAAACTGCACAGGAAGGATACACAACCACTTTTCCTTGTGTTTTGGCTTAATACACAGGCGTGTAGTCATGACACACGGGTGTGTATGTTCTGTTTATGCATTTTTTAATTTGTGTCCACTTGATAATGTTTTTCACACATTCCTTAAACAATATTAGATATTCAAACTTGTGTTTTTAGTATCATCAAAACGCCTAGGGATTTAACAATCTCCCCCTTTTTAATTGATGACAAAAACCAAGTTTGAATAAAAAAATGCTATTAAAAATACTCTCTCTAACATAATCATAAATTTGCACATATTGCTTAAGCTTGAAAAATGCAAATATTCAAACCACTTCTCCCCCTTTTTGGTATTAATCAAAAAGTAATAATAAGTTTAAAATCAAGATTCATTTGAATTCCAAATTTAAGAAAATGAATCACAATTAATCCATTTCATTTACCCTTTTCATTAACCATTTAGAGAAAAAGAAAATCATAAAACCATTCCATTAACCATTTCATTTCATAAACCATTTTAAAAAAAAAAAATTCAAAATCCAAACTCATTTCATAAAAAAACAAACTTATTTTTAACTTAACAATAATTCATTATCATTTAAAACAAACCAATCTCTCCCCCTTAGTTAATGACTATATGTTCCCCTTACTATAATACATCTTAACAAACATAATTACCAAGTTTTGGTGTTAAAGCAAGTTCATTTGGTAAGATTTTGAAATAATTTTGGCATATTGTTCCCTATATTTTTGATAAATCCCTTTTTTTAAAAAAAAAAAAAAATACACTCTAATATAATTCATTCAATCAACCAAACCTCTTTCCAAGCACCATCAATTTAATCTCAAGCATTCACCTCAATTTCAATCCACAAATATCACATCAAGTTCACTAATTTGATTTCAAGATAACCAACATGAACAAAAGGCATTAAAATCAATTGATCAAGAAGGAATCAAGAGGAGATATTATTCATCTACCCTTATATCTATTCATCAAACATGCAATATTCAAATGACACATATCCAAAAATATATCTATAATCAATTCATCACAACTCAATGTTTAAAATTATGATTACAAAAACTATTTAATCAATCATTATCAATAAATTTAAATATGGTACTTAACTAAACATGATAACCAACATAAGAATAAGTTTGAGTACTATAAAAAAAACATGTTCCTCAAAGAGTCATAATGTATAAAAACTTAAATTTGAGAAACTATTAGCATTTTACATAAAATAACTGACAAAAATAAAAAATAATGAATAGACATTTATGTAAAAAAACACATAATTTTTCAAGAATTTTGAAGTTAAAATTATGCAGTGAGAGAAATAATCATACATCAAATCAAAACACTTCAAGATATAAATCTTGGATATCTTTATCACTTCAAGGAGATTTTATGTAAACAAGTCATAAATAATTTTGAACACAAGTTTGCATTGATTTAACTCGATTTTGTAACAAGCATTAAACACATTTAAATGCTCAAACTTATATCAAATGTTACATAGATATTAATTGAAAAATATATCTATATCATCACATATTTATCAAGATACACATGAATTCACTCAATCAATTCAAATGTATCATTCAAATATTATTATCATCATATAAATGAGCATTCAACCAAAAATATATTAAAGAATATATATTCAAACAACTACCCAACCAACAATCAAACTCATAGGTTATCGAATTAAGGGAAAAGTTTATATAATAACTTGACATCCTAAGCTCTCATCTTGAAGAAATTATAATTTTCAAAATACCTTGGTGCTCTTATCTTCATTACTTGAAAATGTGTCTTGCATAGCTATTTATTTTGCAATATTTGATTCCAATGTTATAAGATACACCTACAAAGAAATTTAAGTTTTCTTTGATACCTAAATAGTTTTGGGTCTATCAAGGTTAGTTTTTAATATTCCTTTAGAAATCCAAACATTTTTTATCTTGAATAGTTTGTCATTTTTAATTGGACACTTTCCAATATTATGACCAATAAAAGCACAAAATTTGTATTTTAAATGTAATGAATTATCATTCTTTAATGACATATATGATTTTATAAAAGGATTATTTTCATTATACCCTAGACCTTTCTTATTTAATACATATCTTTGATATGCAAACATTTCATCTAATCTTCTTGTGCCTATCTTGAATTTTTTAAAAATTTTATTTGAGTTAGTCACTTTTTCAAGTAATACATCGTTTTCACTTCTAAGCTTTTTTAACCCATTTGATGCTAATTTTTTTTCATTTTTAATAAATTCGAGTTCTTTCTTGATTTTAGCATGCTTATTAATGAGATTTTTATGATAATTCTTAATGTATGTCAATTAGATTCAGAGAAGTGTTGGAACTGGAAACCCTAGGTTGCCTAGGCAAGAATTTTATCATTGAGGCAACCCCAAAAACATGTGACAAGTGTTCATCGTTGAACCAGTTGTTATATTTTAGTCATATTTGTTCTTGTTTTAGATAATTTAATTGGACATATATTGCTTTCATAGAAAAGAAAGATCATTTAAACTTGTGTAAGTTGAAATAACAAAATTACAAAAACTTCAATTTATGTTGTTTAGATATGAACCCTTTCACTTTCATATACTATTTATGTTAAGTTTGAATTGTCTGTTGATTAAATTAACTTGAAAGTTGAACCAGTCCCACTTTGATAGATGAACATAGAAGATTCAAGGAGCTTTTCAAAAGATTCCATTTTATATCATTATCTTAATGCCAAATGACGATTTCCCACCCAAGGTTCAATGAAATAATCTATTTTCATCCTTTAAGTTTGAAAAATAAATTTACCACCATTTATGAAAGTCAATTATTAATTTTAACAATCAAAGGATATTTATGTCATTTTATCTAAATATTATAACATGGAGTATAAGTGGGGGTGGAACTATTATTTTTAAAAACTTATTAGGGGCAATAGACATTTCCTCCATGGTATGCATAACCAAACCAAACCAATTGACTAAACCGTGAATCGGTAGTTAGATGGTTAATTCATAGAATTGGATTACAGGTGGACCGACATTTCATAGCCAGTTCACGGTTTCTTTCAGTTCACCTAATGCCTAGTTCATATAAATCAAAATTTAAAAAAAAATCCCCAAAATCCTTTGTTCATTTCTCTACCCTATCCTAACCCTAACAAATGTAGCAACACCCTAACCACCATAATCCCTAGACTTTGACGAAAGTGAGTCAACGACGGTGAGTTAAGAATGTTTGACTTCTTCTATCGAAGTTATGATCTTTTGCACTCAGTAATTGACTTCTTTGACTGAAAACTTCACTACAGTTGTGACTTCCCATGAAAAGTCTGACAACAAATCACATTATGTAATGATTTGCATATTATGTGTAATGATTTTCTATGCTGAAAACTCCACCACAACTTTTCTAGACTTTCTTATGTATGATTTTATTTTTATGTGTAATGATTTACATATTATGTGTAACAATGTAATAAACAGTTTTATATAGTTTATTCAATAAAGACATTACTAATCTTTTAAGTTTTAACATTATTGAAAAAACATAAATATTTTTATTGAAATAAAGACAAATCATAATACTTTTATTATGTGTTTTGACAGCTTATTTCAGACTATTTATAATATCATATGTAATTTATACATGAAGTCTAAAAATTCGATTGGACCATCCGGTCAAAATGACTTGACCAGTTTGGCCAGAATTGGCTCACAAAATAGTTCATGTTCTAATTTGATTCTTAAAACGTTGATTTCCTCTATCATGTTTAGAAAATTATCATATTCACTTTATACATTATCAAAATATATTTATAATCTTAATAACTTTAATGTGACATTTACGTTTTTAATTTCTTGCATTCTATTTATTTCTTTGGAGGTATAATTATAATTTTTTAAACTATTAAAGAGCATATTAAAATTTGAAAATTTTAAAAACACCCCAAACTTTTTTAATTATTTCCAAAAAAACCCCTAAAAGTTTTCATTATCATCCCTAAAAATTATAAAAATTTACAATTTACCCTAAAAATAAAATATGTGTGATTGACACTCCTATTTATTAGGATGGATTCGAGTTGAACCAAGCTTGAACATGGTATAGCTTGGATTCAACTTTATTTTTGCTAGTCGAGCTCAACCTTCGGCTTGAGCTCACTGAGCTTAAGGAAATTCAACATTATAATAGTCATAATTGAATTATATGTGACATTGCATTTTGGTAGAATCATTTAACACTATGATATTCCAACTTTATTATATGTGTCCAAGGTTAGAGTAGTACTAGTACTATGAATATTTCTAAAATTACTACGAAATGTGAATCATAGGGTTCCTACAATTAGCGATATGAGTTGATCTTTTTGTCACAATTTTATCATCTCAAAGGCATTCATATAATTATGTAAAGTTAAAAAAAAAAATTGATGAATAAATTTTAGTTTTATTCATACAAACATGATACAATTACCAATATATTGACTCAATTTTTTGGCTTTAGAGAACCTAATATAACATTTATCTCTCTTGTATTTGTTAGTTTATTGCATAAGAGTGTATATGAAGATCCTTATAAGTGTGGAGACAATAAGACAAAGATGCAATTAAAATAATAACGACATTATTTTGTTTAATTGTATTCATTTCCAATTACAAAACACAATGCATTCAAGTAAGATTAAAAAAGTTCCTTCATTCATTTAGTGTACAAATATAAATGAAGTACAAAGTAGCAATCATCTTCGTCAAATCATGTGTTGTTTCTCTTAGTAAAAAGCTGATATGCCATGAAGTAAGGATCAAGTAGAATTCATTTGTTCTTACACTTTTCCTTAATTTTCGAGCCATATTTTAATCTCAAACCCAAGATCCCTCTACCAAGTCAATAAGGCAAGACTTCATGAGCTCACGCTTTTAACGTCTCAAGATTCTATTTGAAACCCTTTTTAGGCCAACCAAAATGGATTTCCATATGTAGCAACTCTAACCTCGCTCATACAAGCCTTTTTTCCTATGATCATTAGTTTTGACTACAAATCCATGACCTACTTACAAGCATTGAATCCTCTTTTCATCTAATGGTAAAAACATTGCTTGGAAGCTACCACTACAAACAATTTGGTTAGACCAAATCATAAAAGAGATAATCCCCCAATTATATAAAAAAATAAGCATATATATATATATATATTGTAATATCACCTCCATTGGAAAAAGAAAGGTAGCAAAGGAATGTCAAACTCTTAAGACATACCTTGAGAGTTCCCCTTAATAAGATCTTCACCTTTAGCCTAACTTTGGTACAAAAAATGTAAGTTTCCATCATACACTGCTCTTTGGATAGAGTATAAGTCATGACATGAGGCAAGACTTGAGCTTTAAGTTTGCCTATCAATACAATTAGCTTATGGAAATGCGTCCAATGCACTTACATTAGGAAATACATCATGACACAAGATCACCTCTGTGCACATATGAGAGATGCATAATATCATTTGTTACAATTAGGGGTGGATACGAGCCAAACCGAGCCCGAATAGGGCTTAACTTGTTTACATACAGGTGAGCTTCTAGCTTGACTTGGGCTTACTAAACCATGAAAAATACTTGTTTGTATTTGGCTCACTTTGTGGCTCTAGAGTTTGTGATCAGCTTGCATAATACTCAAGTTCGTGTTGACATTGTTGAACAGTTAAAGGTTGTTGGAGAAATGATAGAGAAACTTACTAGAGAAACACAAGAGAAGGAACTGAAGTTTGAAACAACAGATACTTTCAAAGAGAAGAAACTACAATGGAGAAATTAGAAAGTATCAAAGAGAAGAAACTTGCTAGAGAAACGCTAGAGGAGGAACTGAAGTTTGAAACGTTGGAGACTTTTGAAGAGAAGAAATTGAAATAGATTACAATGAACGAAGAATATAACTTCCAATGTTTATTAGGGATTTCCATGGAAGAAGGGATTGCAACCTACTTTATTGGTTTGTAGGTCAATTTTCAGATGGCGTAAGTGTAGGATTTTGGCAAGAAAATTATAATTTTTAGATTATGTTCACATCATATGTAATAATTGTAATATAAAATTTACATGTTGTTTCAAGAAATAAAACAAAAAAACATATAAACTACCTTGTATCTTATAATTTGATTTAAAGTTAGGAAACTTGAATCACTAAAATAAGTGATCTCTTGACTTGCACCCTTCAAGGAAGAAAAAAGGAAGAAAAATGGAAGCTTTCCCAGCAAAAGAAGAAGAAGAAGAAGAAGAAGAAGAAGAAGAAGAAAAATGTATATTATTTTCTACATTTTTCTCTCATTTATTAAACTAAAACTTGATATTTATCAAGTTAAATCATGTGTTTAATTCTCATTGGTTGATAATTAAGAGTAAATCATAATTTGACAAATGTTGAATAATTTGTGCCTAAAATTATTCATGCAACTTTCTAAACAATTTAAAAGGTGCAAAATGACAAGTTCACCCATTTTTCGAATCTTATTTGAAAAGCACAATTTTTATCCTCGGAAAGTGTTAGGCAACCATGGATAAAAATTTTTAGCTTCATAACACCATTTTCTTCCTTTAAATATGGGTGTAACCTTCAAGGTTTATAGTGACGTAGTCGTGGGTCCCATATCAGACGATACGTTTCATTATATCACTATATAACCCAAATTTGTCGTTAACCGATATGCTTCGTTTTTCGCTACAAAACAAAGCTCCCACTGATCATGTGGTGTTATCTAGCAATGTCCCTTGACCCCTCATCATAATGAAGTACAAGCTTCACATAATGTCAAAATGAACTTTTTTTACTCACACTTACCATATAGTCAAATCTCTCCGTCGTTACATCCTGATTAAATTTAGATTCATGAAATGTCAAAATTCAATATTTAATCTTTTCGAATATCAAGTAGTACATCATAACGTGCCACATTGAAACTCTCTTCATGTGGTCTTTATCTATATTAGGCAGTGTCTTAGATTTTCATGTTTCTTGATATTTGTATAAGAACTCGAGAGCAGTCGAGCTGACGGATCTCTATATGATCATCACCTATCCTCTAGCTCAAGCAACATATGATCAAAACGGCTTCTGAACGAGACATGATTAGCCTCGTGGTATACACCGTATAAATCATACGTTCTGAAACGAAGCATAATTATGATATCTCAAGTCAAAGGATATATACACTAGTATGATTTATGATGTATCATTGACTATATATTAATGCCTATGTGATTATCGTTCAACAGTCACATTTGATAAACAATATAATATAATAAATTTTGATCAATTCTCTAATCATCAAACGGTTATATTGTTTACCTATGTGTATATCCACCATGTCTAATATCATCCATTGATATACTGTGGTGATATAGCACACACCCATTATACAATACTATTGCCCAAATAGATTGCCTATGCAAGGAATGATTTGATGACGTTTATTAAAACTCATCGGAACCTTTCACATGTCATATGCATGTAGCTAATATGAATGTAATAGACAACTATAACATAGATATAAAAGTGACGCAAAAAACATGTGAAGTATGACAAAACTCTTTTTTTATTAATAATGTATATGCAAGATATACGACCCTTGAAACTAACAAAGTGATTGGTTTTTAGGGCATATTCTAATAGTAGGTTTATTGGTTTATTGAAAAACGAAGAAAATAATTTTCAATGTTTCATTGGTTTGTTCAATAAATAATTTCCAATGTTGAAAAATGGAGAAAATAATGTTCAATGTTTAATAGGGATTTCCAAGGGAGAAAGGATAACAACCTGCTTTATTGGTTTGCAAGTCAAATTTGAGATGGTGCAAGTTTATTGGTTTGTTCAATAATTTCAATATTTATTGGTTTGTTTAATAAACTTTATTGAACAACACAAAAACAATTTCCAAGGAAAGAGGGATTTTCAAGGAAGAAAGGATTTCCCTTCGCCTTTTAATTTACTTTTTAAGTCTTAACTAAACGTGTCATAAGCAATATGGTTTAGTT
Source organism: Mangifera indica (assembly GCF_011075055.1). NCBI lineage: Eukaryota > Viridiplantae > Streptophyta > Magnoliopsida > Sapindales > Anacardiaceae > Mangifera > Mangifera indica. The sequence goes on from NC_058154.1 coordinate 7,909,478, forward strand.
ATGAATAGTTTTTAAGTGAGTTATGTTCAACGCATGCTCAGCTTGCACGTTGAGCATGACTTTGTTTGGGTTCGGACTCAGACTCATATTCATTTTTTGTTTTTCAATCCCATTTATGTTTGAGTTAATGTTCATTTCCTCTAGATCAGTTTTAAGCTTATTTGAGTAAAGCTTGTTTCGTGTTCAAACAAACTTGCTTCGAATCTAATCTTAGTTAGAACAACAAGAGCACGTGCGCCTCCTATTGATTGATTTGAAAAGCCACAATAAAACTCATAGATCACTTTCTCTCCCTCCAAAGAGGACTTAAAACTTATTTCACCGTACCTAAAAGAGACTTTAACTCTCACCTGCACAAAAACAATAGAACGTGACTCTATTCGAGTTTAGGCTGATATTCATTTTTTGTTTTTCAATCCCGTTCATGTTTGAGTTCATGTTCATTTCCTTTAGACTTGTTTTAGGCTCGTTTAAGTAAAGTTTGTTTCAAGTTCAAACAAACTCACTTTGAATCCAACTTTAGCTATAACAACAAGAACACATGCACCTTCTATTGATTGATTTGAAAAGTCATAATAAGACTCATAGATCACTTTCTCTCCCTCTAAAGAGGACCCAAAACTTTTTCCACCATACCTAAAAGATCACCTTAACTCTTAACTGCTCAAAGACAATAGAACACATCAGGATATACACAATTAAAGACTCATGCAGTTGAGTAACTCATTGTCTCATAGGTTGGTGATGATATTTCTTTGATCAACGAGAAAGGAAAACTCTTAAAAGATCTACAAAATGACAAAGAAAAATTTTGTGAACTGTAAGAGGTTTGAGCCAACCTCTTTATAATTTCATGTCCAAAAGAAGAAAGCAAACATGTAATCCTAGTCATTAAATGCAACTCCCTCGACACATATTGACCATCATGTGGTGCAAATTGTGCATGACAAATCATATTTAATGGGAAAGTGGAATATCAAGATTGATACGTGGCTAGAATTGTACAAGGTCATTATGATGTTGACTAACATGTTTTTATCATAAAGATTTAGTAATCTCCACGTCATTGCAATCCATACAAGAAGGATAACAACCAAAGTTCTTGAAGTCATCTTCACACTTCAAGAATTGGGAGATAATTGTTATATGGTATTTTCTAGCCCGTAAAATTTCTCTCCAAAAAGTGTGTCTTCGAAGGCTCTTACCTAAACAAATATGACCAATAACCAAATGTCATACTAGCACTTAATAAGCTATTCCTATTTAATAAATGACAAGGGATATGGGTGGACATTTTAACTCAAAACAATGATAAGACCTCTGCTTAGCAGGAAATCTATTTAGAATCTTCTACAGGAATTTTCCTATCTCTTTTTTGTATCAACCAAGAAAAGCTATCTCCATCCTCCCAATTGAAATAATCGTAACATTATATATATTCCTTTTTAGTTCAATTAGAATAAAAATAAATCCTTAAAATCATGTTTGAATTAAAAATCCTTAGATTATTCTAATTTAGATGTAATTTCTCATCATGAGTCCTATAAATGTAAAGGATTGCCCAGAAGAAACACACTTTGAGAAATAGATCTAAGCAGATACGTATAAACAAACACATTTGAAACTAAATGTTATCTATAGACGCATTAGTTTAAAAATCACTCATCGTTTTCACCCTATATGAGGTGCATATCATTGTGGATCTAGAAATTTCGACCATTAGACCAAACCATATTAAAAAACTTGTATCTTATTATTTTTTTTTTTTACTCTTCTATTTATATCATATTGTAACAGACATCAAAATCTTATCAAATTCTAATTGCTTTTAACATAGCATAACTTGTGTAAAGTTCTAAATTACCTATATTAAATGATAACGCAAACTCACATCAACAAAAATATTTAAGTTGAAATGTCAAGCTTATAAGGAAGAATGCACCCAAAAGGGGCTATCTTGAAGTGATTAGAGGCCAAATAAAAAAAGATAAGGGGTATTGAATTTTTTTTCCCAAAAGGGGCCCACTTATACATTTATACTATACTTTTTATAATTTAAATATTTTTACCACTTTATGTGTTGTAATACTTAAACTGCCCTTATCTTCAAATTTATAATTTCATGTAAAATATAATTTACTATTGTTTAGTATTGTGATTACATTTATTATAATGTAGTTGAAATATTGATGGTTAAAACTGTAAATAAGATGATGAAGATTCAAATATGAATAAAAAAGCATATGAAGAATGAGTTAATGCCAACAATTAGTGTTAACGTCAATTCGTTTTTGTGTGATTTTGGATTTAAAAAACACACAAAAAACAGGTTGGCATTAATGTCAACCCGTTCTTCTTATGTTTTTATATAAATTTGAATAATCATCAATTCATTCCTAATTTTAACTATTAATACTCAAACTACATTATAACAATATTAAATAATATAATAATATAAAATCATAATATTAAATAATAATAAATTATATTTCACATGAAATTATAAATATGAATCTTTATAAAATTAAAGATAAAAATATGATAAATATTTTAACACATAAACTAATAAAAATATTTAAAATATAAAAAATGTAATATAAACGTGTAACGACCCTACAAAATTAATATCCCAAAACACAATGTCATTAAAAAAAAAATAGGGCCCATCTTTTGTCATAATTTGGCAGCATGTGGACCCAATGTATCTCGAAAGTCTTCGAGGAACAGAAAAAAATAATGACCAAAAGTTACACGTCAGCTATTTGGCAGTAATTGATATCCACGTCATCATCTATCCCTAAAAGATCAAATCACATTCAAGCCCAGCCACCTTCCCTCCTTTAACGGAATTCACAGTTGACCCTCCTTTATTTATAGCCCCACCCTTGCCCCCCTTCCTTCTGCATTAACATATCTCTCTGCACTAACTTATAATTTTCTTCTTCATTAGTTTATCTTCTCTTTGTTTGTTTTCTGAAAAAGTAAAAATTAAATAAAAAAATCAATATGAGCAACATAAGCATGGTGGAGGCAAAGTTGCCACCTGGGTTTCGGTTTCATCCGAAAGATGAAGAACTGGTTTGTGATTACTTGATCAAGAAGATTAATCACTGTGACACTCTTCTCTTGATTGAAGTTGACCTCAACAAGTGTGAGCCTTGGGATATTCCTGGTAATTCTTTCATCTTGATTCGTTTTCAGAATACCTTAACAGTGGGCTGAGTGTCACAGTTTTGCTGTTGTTTTATTTCTCCCTTGGTTTCTTTCTATACATATTTCTTCACTGCATGCAAAAATCTCAGTATTTTTATGGAAAAATGACATTATAATATTATAAATGTGACGTTAAATAATATAAATTTCTCCTTTTATTATTATGAATTAAGCTCGGAATATTATTGTTTTCACTTTTGTCTAGCTAAGGGTGAGATGAGAGCAACCGGATTGGCTATAAATGGATATAATTATTTTTGTGGTTGATGAAAATAGTTTAAAGCTTATAATTCATGCGATTATCTATTAAAAGATAGGATCTGAAGAACTTTCTTTATTTTGGTAATTTATGAACGGTTGAGATTATCATGAGTTTTTTAATTAATACTGATGAACCCTTGATTCATCAGTTCTTAGTATGGTTTTCAATACAATTTCAAGGTCCACAAATTGACAAGTGAATAGTGGACAAAATTACCATCATGTTTATATCCTTTTCATGCAAAATGAACGAATGTTAATTTTCTTGTTTTTCACCAGATCTGTTCCATTTTGCCGAATAAATAAATTTCCAGAATGCAGTAACTGAACCCACACAGATGTTAATACTTGGGTACCGAAAAACAGAAAATGACATTTTATGTTTCAGTCTAGTAACTTTTTTACATCTTCATATTTTTCTCAATTGGTAACTTTTACTTGATTTGCTCTTTTATAATCAAATACTAAATTATTACTCATAAGGAGTAATTTGAGTAGTAAAAAACGAGATTTTATGTATACGATAAACATAGATTTAAGTCTTTTCTAACGATATATTAAGATCATATTTTTAACTTACCTAATTCAATAGTTATAGAATCAATCATTAGATCTGGATATACTCTATTCAGTATGATTAATTCTGATCTAATGTGACGATCTTACTATTATTTGTTTGATGGTATACAAAGGCCAAACTTTTTATAATTGGACAAAGATTTTTTTCGGTTTAAAAACATATATATAGATATTTCTGATATTTCATCTCCTATTCTTTTTATAATTGATTTTTTTTAAATTCAAGATTCTTCTAAATTGATTCCTTCTTCTATATGAGCTGTGAAATAATAACTATCCTCCTCATGTATGTTTTATTTTTTGGTCAAAAATTTTAAACAATAAAACTATATATATTTTAAATAGACAAAGTAAAAATATAAATAATATATCATCATGTAATTAATTAATTTTAAATTAAATATAAAATAATATCTAATTATATAATATTACATTATTTATATACCTATTTTATATACTAAAAACCTATATATATAACATTACTCAATTTTAAATACACACGATAATATAGATGAATTATACACGCTAATGTATATATAACATTATTCAATTTTAAATACACACGGTAATATAGATGAATTACGTATGTTACACAAACTAGAGGATTTAAAAATATCGAATTATTTATTTATTTTACACTATAAAAAAATCAACGATTGAGTGTTTAAACCGGTTATGCAAGGTCAAATATTATTTTCCGAATATATTTATATAAATTAATTATATATTTATATATTTCACTTTCATAGCTTGATATGAAATTGACACTCTTGGCATTGTCCTAGCCAATAGTCGTGAGTGCGATAGAGACATTTAATAATGCAAAATTCAAAGTCATAATATTATCCTCCACCACACGTTTGTATATATATATTTTTTACATTTAAAGTTGAAAAGGGTTTGGATTATTATTATTTTCTTTTTTATTATCATTTTTTTTTTCTACCAAATCCAATAACCCTTGTCCATATGTATCACCTGCTTGATGAAATCTTTTTGTTTTTTTCTTAATTTTTCAAACTAATTATTTTTCAATTATTATGGTTGATATTAATCCATAGAATATTAATATTACCTTCAGATTTCAACGAAAATATCAAAATTCAAATCTCTAAGGTGTTATGTTATCATATATTATATGTCTTTTATATTATGAAATCATCATACGATGGCAAAAGATTTTATATGGATATATGCTTATATGATACTAACATTTAAATACTTTATACTTCTACATTATAAATTTGGGAATTTGAAAGTTGATATGGAAACTGATACAGCGGATCAAATTTTTGTATGAATAATATTATGTGTATCTATTTAGAACACATAAATAAATACATATTTATAAATATTATCATATGATAAAAAAAGTATTTTATTTTTAATTTAAACTCACTTAATTATACAATAATATTAATTAAGTGTATATTTAAAATATATACGTTTAATTTTATAGTTTTTATGGTAATTTTGTGCAAACAATTTGCAGAAAGTGCACGTGTTGGAGGAAAGGAGTGGTATTTTTACAGCCAGCGCGATAGAAAATATGCAACAGGTGTAAGAACAAATCGAGCGACGGCATCTGGGTATTGGAAAGCCACAGGGAAAGATAGAGCGATCAGGCGAAAAGGCAGGTTGGTTGGGATGAGAAAAACTTTGGTTTTCTACCAAGGGAGAGCTCCTAAAGGAAGAAAAACTGATTGGGTTATGCATGAGTTCAGGCTTGAAGGACCCTCTGCCCCTCCTACACTTTCTTCTCCCAAGGTACTGCTTAATTTCTATTGAATTCTTTACCCAACTTTGATGCTAAATTCCTTTAGGTTATAGCATAAATCATGGCGCAAGTTGCATTTTACAAAAATATTTATGTGGAAGTTTCTTATTTTTCTTTGACAATAAAATCTTATATACCCATTTTAAATATACAATTTGATACAAATTTATGTGTGATATCATGTGATGAGTAATTTTAAATTAAAAATAAAGTAATATCTAATCACGTAATGATATATATAAATATATACTTATTTATATACTTAAAATATGTATGTGTAGGATTACTCTTTCTCTAGACCTATATGAATTTATATGTGTTATTATGTATTAAGTGATTTTAAATTAAAGATAAAATAATACCTAAACATATAATAACATAAATAAATATGTACCTATTTATATACTTAAAATAGATATACATAGTATTATTTTTTCTCAAAACCTATATGAGTTTGATAATTAAAACATTCGCTCTTAGAGAAAGTCTTTGTGTATTCTATTGTAATACAACAACCAAATGAATAAGAATATGTCACATCAAAGAGGGGGATGGATGATTGTTTTCTCAATAAAATTATATGTATAAATAAATTATATAAAATAAAATAATAAATTGATATTAAATAATGTGATTATTTATTTTTTCTCCTATTTAAAAATTATCTAATGATATTTTTGACATCCTTTGTATTTTGTATAAACAGGAAGATTGGGTCCTGTGTCGAATGTCCTACAAAAATAGAGGTCAAGTTGGCGCCCAACCGATAACCATGGCCATGGAAACAAGAGCAAACTGCAGTTATGGTGACACATGCTCTTCATCTCTCCCTTTATTAATGGAATCTTACATCACTTTTGACCAAATTCAACCAAATAACAGTCTAAATCGCTGTGATCAGCAAGTGTCCTGCTTCTCCATTTTCTCCCCAAACCAAATTGCCAACCCCATTTTCTCTCATCATTTTGAACCAAACAATGCCAACATTGTTTCTAATTCCCAATCTGGCCAAATATTTCCAGCTTTAGAGTCCTTATATTCCTGTGACAATAACGATAAGGTAATTAAAGCCGTTTTGAACCAGCTTACCATATTTGAAGGCAATATTAATGATAATATAAAAGGATCATCTAGCTCAGAAAGCTTGTTATCTGAAGTGGGTATGCCCAACATGTGGAATAATAGCCATTATTAATTTATGATGTATTTAGGCTGTGAAATATTATAGAAAATGGAGCATGTATGTACCTCCATCTTCATGAAAACTTGTGAAGGAATCATAGTCTAGTATATTTACATATACATTGTTCCCCAATGTTAGAATATTTTTATGAAATTTTAAATTTGCCCATCTTTCAATCCTCTTTCTTCATGATGTCCTTCTATTTACATTGATGGATTTTGTTTGTTAATACTAAAATACTAGAGGTCAATTTTGTGATTTTCTATATGTAGAGGGACTCAATTATTTTTTCCCCTAAAACTTGAGAGAGGTTTTTGATAATTACAAAAAAGAAACATTAAATGTACACACTTTTGAGTATATAATTAAGAACACAGTTGATATATTATTATGTGATTAAGTATTATTTATTAGTAATTCAAAATCATCCAATTATATGACGACATATCAATTATTTACTTAATTATATACTTAAAAATGTGTATATATAATTTTATTATTTAATAAATTACTAGGGGATTAACATCTTAAAATCACAAATTAAAATTTTAAAGATCATGTTAATAATTTTCTTTAAAAATTAATTAGTAAACTATATCATTTCTAAGATTACAATTTAATCTCTTTATTTCTCTTATAACTTACAAGCCACGCATTTTAACAGCATCACTAATTAATTTTTGGCCAAAAGACTCATTCCCACCTTAGTTCCGGTGTATTCTTAAACTTTCATCCGTAAGATTTTAAAAACCTAAATGCTTATTTGTCATTAAACTATTTTTAGAATTTTTATTATCTTTAAGGATAAAACTGCTGTTTTACCAATAATATTAAAAAAATATAATTTTATTTCATTTTTTCTCAGATTTTAAAAACTTATAATTTTACCCCAGCCTTAACTATTTTAGTTTTGAAAAGTGACTCCCCCCCCCCCCCTCCCTGACACATCTAAGGGGATTTTTTCTTCCCTTTTCGGTCACTATCTTTGGCACCGATGATAGCCATTATCTCCACTATTTTTCTCTCTTTGGTAGACGAAGTATATCGAGGAAGAGACAAAGATAATTCATTTTCATCTATTCCTTGACAGAGAAAGAAATTTTCGTCTCTTAGACTTGAGGGAGGTTATTGATAATTTAAAAATTGCTAGTAGATTAACATCTTACAATACAATCTGTCCATATTAAATTAAAATTTTGAAAGTCATGTTAATAATTTCTTTAAAAAGTAACTAGTAAACTATATGATTTCTAAGATTACCATTTAATCTCTTTATTTCTCTTATAACTTAAAAGCCACACATTTGAACAAAACAATTAATTTTTTATATTAAACAACAAACTATAGCCTAACAACTAATGCCAAGAAATAAACAATAGAAAAATTCGATTTTAAATTTAAACAATAAAATAATTATAATTATGAGTGTCACTTTCCTCTAAACAGCCACCAGGAAAAACACAATAACAAAGTGAAAATCCAGATGAGCTCATTGCCTAGATTCGATGACCCCTCTGCTTATAAATAAATAATTATGCAATTTGTATGTTTTGCTTGTCAATAATTATAAATAACACATCAACTTGTTATTTCTTTTGTAATTTAATCAACTTATAGGTCTTCAATTTGGTATTTTAAAATTATTATAAAATAACACATTCAGTTATATATTTAGATTTAGAATCAAATATGAATAAAGAAAAAAATTTTAATGTCCCACTATTGTTTTATTGTTCCTTCATGAATATTTTTTGCCAGGAGTAATGCACCTGTCTTTGCCAATCACTGTTACAGCACATGCATAGATATATGCATGCATGGCTTCTAATTAGATTTCTTTGTAATATGATATTTAAAAGAGAAATGCTACATACATAAATAATATGTATAATTTTATACACAATTAATGATATGTTATCATGTGATTGAATAATTTAAAATTATAGTTAAAATAATATCTTATTATATAATGATATATCATTAATTATCTATAAAATTACATATATTATTTATGTATATAGTTTTATTGTATTTAAAATTAGAGAAAAATACATGTTTAAACATATGGTGCTATTGATTTGCCTACTGATCCACTACTTGTTAACTTATTCTTATTCACTTGTCATTTATTAAATTATGGCCGAAAGACTTGTTGTCACCTAAGATATAGTGAAATTCTAAAATGTCACTCTTCAACTTTCAAAAATTCAAACACTTATCTATGAGTCAAATTCTATTAAAACTCTCAATTAGGGGTTAGGGGCAAAATTTTGATTTTAATAATATTATAAAAAATATATAATTTATTAATTTCTTCCTCGGTTTTAAAAACTCACAAAGTTATCCCCTCCAACAACTTTTCTGGGTTTAAAAAATCACATTCCCCCCCCCCCCCTAAACAAAACCTAGGTTTTTTTTCTTCACCTCCGGTTACCATCTTCAGCGTTGATGACATCTCCTTTTTACCCTAAACAATCGTCGACGTAGGTTGTCGCATTTCTTACCCTAAATTGTTGTCTAAATGATGACGCGTTTAAACTTTTTTTTCTAGATTCATTAAATCCAGAAGAAAATCGTCTGGATGACAAGTCTCTAACCATGAGACTATGCTTCTGACATTGGACAAAGATGAATCATCTTCATTCGGTTGATGAGATGATGATCGATTCATTGGACAAAGACAATTTGTCTTTGTCCAAGGAAAACGACCGTCAAAGAGAGAAGATTGACTTACCTTGAAGATGGTGGGAAGCTAGCTTATGGTCGGAGTGAAGATATCACTAGAGGAGGAGAAAAATAAACCTTAGGGGTGAAAAGGTTAGTTTTCAGACTATGGGTGAAAGAGAAACTGTTAGTTTTTAATATTTAAGGGAAAAATATGATAAATTTTTAGTTTTTAAATATTTTTATTAAAAAATGAATTTGCCTTTAATCCTAACTAAGATTTTTAACAGAAATTAATTTATAGGTGAGTGTTTGGGTTTTTGAAAGCTGAAGGATGACACTTTGGGATTTCACTATACATTGGGTGGGAAATAGTCTTTTGGCCTTAAATTATTAGGTTAAATGGTAATTTTACACGGTGTTGAATATTATCTAATATTGTTAATACATCAATAGAGTAATATTAAGTGTACAAATAATGTGTATAATTTTATATACAAATAATGATATATCATCATGTGATTGAAGGTAATTTTATCTCTAATTTAAAACAATTTAATCATATGATAATATAGTATTATTTGTGCACAAAATTATGTATATTGATTGTATATGTAGTTTTATTGATATAAGTATTAGATTTTTTTTTTATATTGATTTTAGGGAATTATTACCATCATCTTACTTTAAGGGAGCGTTCGGTTTGAATAATATTTTATTACTAAAATTAAAATATTATTTTGAAGATAAATTACCTATAAGATTCATAGGTATAAATTCTTACTATATTTGGTAAATTTTAGTAGGCATAAATAATTGTTATATTTGATTAAAGATAAAAAATAATACTAATATATTATTTTATTTAAATGTCCTTAGGTATAATTATTTAAAAATATTTTTTATCTTACTTGTTATATTAATAAAAAATGAGATTATTTTTGTCATAAAAATTTAATAAATAATGATATAGTTATAATAAAAGTAAGATTATTTTATTAATCTTTTAATATATAAAGTATAGTTGGTAATAAAATTATTTTCTATACTACTTGTCATATCACCATTGATAATAAAAGATTACTGAAATATTTTATTATCAATAAATCAAATAAAGTAATACTAGTAATAAAATATAGATTACCGTAGTAATCTTTGATTACTAGAATTTTTTTATTATTGATAAATCAAATAAAATAATACTAGTAATAAAAGATAAATTACCAGAGTAATTTTTATTACTAAAATTTTTTGATTATTCTCTTTGATTATCATAATCTTTATTTACTGATAAATCAAATAAAATAATACTAATAATAAAAATAGATTATCGAAATAATCTTTAAATATTCATAAAGTAAAATGAGCAATTGCTCATTCTTAAAAGGTAGAGTGGTTATTTCCAGCAAACCTTCAATGACTTGACAAGTTTAAAAAATTTATTTGCTAATTCATATATTAAATTTATTAGTAAAATTTATTAAAATTTTCAAAATTATTGAAACAACAAAAATACCATTCATGATTGAAGTTAAATAATAATTTATCCTGAAAAAATCATAAAAAATTCATCCATCTCTAATTAATAATTATAAAAAACTAAATATGAATGTTTTAATAACCAAATCACACCTTAGTTTGTGCAAGGGTCCAATCCAATTTAACTTCATATTCAATAGGTCAGACAAATGGTTAAATCAGATCCAAATCTCACCCATTGCAAAAGGTGGGAGTTGGATGAGAAATAGTTATAGGAAATTGTAGTAAATCAAAAGGTTAAGGTTGAAGTAAAAAATTTCGATGATGGTTGCTTGAAAGCTATTGTTAATGCTTTCAATGGTCGGCATGTGCGCAACAGTGGCTACAGTTAGCTCTCTCTTCTAGGTAAACATAACAAGAGCAACGTCAAAGGGGAGCTGACAAATCTAGAAGCAGTAGCTTCTAAATTTGAGGGCATGGGCCGTAGCTAAAAATGTTAGGCGTGGTGATGGCTAGTAGTGTTTGAACTCTAAGGCCTGCACAAGTGGCAATGAGACCTCCAACATCTTTTTCTTCTTCTAATCTCTTGCGATAGTGAAACTAAGCTTTTCAACTTGACAAAATCAAGTAAATTCAACCAAGTCCTTGTTGGTCAATGTTGTAGGTGAAGACAACTCAGTAAAGTAATGCATAGATGTACCAACTCCTTTTACAAAGGAGGAGAAAAAGGAGGAAATATGATTTAAAAAATGAAGTATTTAGAGTGAAAATATAATTTGTTTACACTATTAAAAGTATAAGTGATATTAACCCTATTATATACTATATAAAGTGAAAAAGAAAAAAACTCTAAAATTGCTAAAACTAACATCGGACATTGAAGTTTAAGTGAGAAATAGTGGTTTGACCTTCATGAGATCAACATTCTTAATAAGATTAAGGGAAAAAAAAAAATAAGAGAGAGAGAGAGAGTACTCCCAACATTCTTAAGATTAAGGGGGAAAAAAAGTGAGAGAGAATACTCCATGGTTGGATTATTCTTAACACTAGGAGACATAAAATAGGGAAACTTTTAAGGGAAATTGAAATTTTTACTCTCATTTAGGCCCATGTATATATTTATATTACACTTTTTACACTCTAAACATTTTTACCACTTTATAGGATATGATACCTAAATTGCCCTTATCTTCAACCTTGAGAAACCAAAACTAAGTTTTTAGTATTACTTTTAATACACTGTAGAGAGAAAAAATGTATAGATATTTAATATCAATATTTGAAACAAGATTTATATTTATGTGTTAGATAAGATCAAATGAATTTAAAATTATTGAGTTTAAATTTTTTAGATTAACTGTATAAAAATTGTAAACTTAATTGATCTTATCAGCTGAAATTTTTAAAGCAGCATATGAAAAGGTAATCCAAGAAACCACCCATGAAGAGCATACACTGAAGTACTTAGTGTTGAATATGCAAAGAATACATCAATATATATATATATATATATATATATATATATATATATATATATATATATATATATATATATATATATATATATATATAGCACATACAATAAAAGAGAGAGAAATCTATACTTTGCACGAAAAAAATTTCATTGAGCAATCGGCCGATGAAACTTGTTGGATTTGCAAAGATAAAATAATGGCAGAACAACATGTGAGATTTTATTATAAAACAAAAGCATAATTTATATATTGTATTGTACCAAAATTAATTCAATTTGAATTCAGTCTAAATCACTTCAATTTAATTCTATCGGAATTCAATTAAGTAAATCAAAATATTGTTAAATATTACAATTGTAACAATATTGTTAATTAGCCAATTGGTTCAATTTTTAAAATGAAAAAACTGTCAGAAAACCCATTTTTAATGGCAACGCCAACCCTTGTAAAATTAAGGGGTTGGGCTGTAATAATAAAGGGTTGGCGACGCCAACCCCTTTTAAATTTAAGGGGTTGGCGCCCAACCCCTTTATGTAAATATAAGGGGCCAACCCTTTTAATTAAGGGGTTAGCGACGCCAACCCTTTAAAGCTAATGATAAAAGGGCGATGCCAGCCCCTTTATTTTGGCTTTATAAGGGTTGGCGTCACCCCTTTATCAGCTTTTTTTTTGTGTTTTTCACATTTTTTTAATCATATATTTTTATTTTGTTTTTATTTAATTTTTATTTAAATAAATATATATATTTTGTTAAAAATATTTCTTCTTATATTAAATATTATTTTGTTAAATAATAAATATTTCTTGTTAGTTATTTAACATCTACTTGGCATATGAATTGTTATATATAAATAAATATATATTTAAAAAATATTTATTTGGTTAGAGTAAATATTATTTTGTTAGAATAAATAATATTTCGTTAAATAATAAATTTATTCAAGTATCCAACAAATTAAGAAATACAGACAATAGTTTTATTTAAATGTTATATTAGTTGATATCAACCATGTTATTTTAATAATAATAATCTAGTTTGTTTGATTGATCTTTGATTGATAACAAATTAATATATTTTTCAGGAATTTACAATTAATTACCAAGAGGGGGCATACAGATTCCATGATGGGTATAGATTCCAAATACACATGTCACTTCGGACGAAGATAGACACTATGACTATACTGAGGAATAAACTAATATTTACTCAGAGAGGTATTTTTCGGATAACCTGTTTTAGGCACTTTTTAGATTTGGTAGAGCCACGGTTTAGTGTTATTTTCATACAATCGATGTTACTTCGGATAATTAATCGCAGGAACCCAAAAAAAGAAATGTGGTTTAGAATAAATGGTGTTGAGTTTTGATTCAGCCCTGTAGAGTTTGCGCTAGTCAATGGTCTGATTTTCGGGGAGGACATCGATGTGTCCAACTATGTTGATTGCACAAGGACGCCTCGACTGAGAGACGAATACTTCCCTTGCCTTCACAGGTTGTTATCCTATGAGGAGATCGAGCAAACAGTTGACAATCAAATGTGGAGAGACAATGACAGCGGCGCAATGAAGTTCGCGGTACTATACTTCACATTTATAAGATTATTAGGGGCAGACAACAGAACAAGAATACCTGATAATTTTTTGCATTTAGCAGACAATCTAGATGCATTTAGTCGGCACCCATGGGGAACGGTTACATGAAATAAAACAATTTAATCAATGCGGAAGGGTATTCATAACAAGTATCAATATTGTGTTGAACACTACCAACCTTACAGAAGTCCGCTCCTACATGTTAGTTATAATATTTTGGGATATCCGATTGCTTTCCAGGTAACTATCATATAATGAATAAAGTCAACATTCATCTTGACAATTATTAATACTAACCCGTTCATATTGTGCATTCTGCAGTATTGGATTTATGAGACGATTCACAATCTATCACCTTATGTCTGTTTGGAAGCAAATGATCAAATCCTTCGTATCTTGAAGTGGAAGACAAATGTATTACCGACTTGGGATGACATATCGAAACTTTGGAACACTCCTCCAGTAAGTTGCTCAATGGCTGATTTACGTTTTATTATTCATTTTTCACTTCATTATTTTATTCATTTTTATAGATTTCTTTCATCATGTTTCAAGAAGGGATTACAGTGGCATTATGTCCGATTGAGACCGAACGTAACTCTGAGTGGTACCTCCGGGCTCTGGAGTTTATGGGAAAACAAGCTTCATCAGCATCATCAAATTCTGACGATAATGACAATGCCCAGTCGATTCGTCATGTTCCTTTCCAGATAGCCTCTTAAGGGTCTTCACAGTCATCCGCTGCTAGGTCCCAAGTCCCTTTTGTCCCTATGGCATCCCTACTAGTACAAGATTTCCCTCCTCATGTTTCAGGGACGTCTCGTGCGAGACAAACATCTCCTTCATGGAGGTTATCCCCTTGTCCTGTATAGTTACGAGAGTCATATAGGTCCTATGCTAATATACGTGTATCCCTTCCATAAAGGTCTACCTCTGACGCTTCCCATCCTCGAGAATACCAGAAGGACGAGCCCACAAAACACTCAGTTCATGGGACATCATACAGTGGTGTCTCATATGACCGTTTTCAGCAGATTTTAATGGAACATGGAAGAGGCATCTGTTCTCAGATGCAACAACAGTTAGACCAACACACTGTCATGATGCGCAAGGAGTGAGAATAACAGGCATCGATGTTTCGTGGGTATATGTAGGAGCAATAGCAGTCGATGTTCCATAGAGAGATGTAAGATCAATGGTAACAACAAATATTGATATTCTGTGGAGAGATACAAGATCAATGACAACAACAAATATCAATGTTCCATGGGGAGATGCAGGAGTAATGGCAACAACAAATATCGATGCTTCGAAGGAAGATACAAGAACTCCAATCCTCGTTAAATAACCAAATGACAAGACTTGAGGATTCTTATACTCAAACATCAGGATCAGTTGAAGTTATTCCCAACTATATTTTTTTTTCTCATTTAGTTGTTTTATGATATAATAATAATTATAAATTTTTTTTTTTCAGTTGGATGACTCATTAGACGATGATGTTCAATAAGAAGAGCAAACCCGAATTACAACTACTTAAAAGCCAATGACAACAAAAAAAATGTCAGCATTTGGTCGTGTGCTATGAAAAGGAAAATAGTTGGTCAGTCCATTCACAGATCCAATGAAAGCCAAAAAGAGCAAACAACCCATACTTAACTCGCGATTGGCTAGGGATTATAATGAGTTCTTATTGTGGTACCGTCGTGCACCAGATATTGACAGCCGACGTGTCTTCCTCGAGGGACCATTTGGAATGACAACATATGTTAGCAAACTCTGGTGGGCCCAAATTGCTAATCAGGGTCAATGGTTAGAAAATACGGTATGCACCATTCCTTTGTATTCGTTCATATTGGGTATCACTGTCAACTTACGGTCTTGCTTATTTGTATACACAGCACATCAAAGTCTTCATAGGAATACTTTGCAAATCTTTTCTAGATGTTAACTGGACGATTGTTTTGACCTATTTTGTAGCACTTCTCCTATAATGCTACGATGAGTTCAAATGGTTGGGTGAAAATATGGAGTGGCCATCATTTTTCCTAGATCAAATTAATGGCGTCTTACGCCTACAATTCGTTGAATTCTTTCGGCCGTGGAATAGTGTTGACAATGTCGTTTACAACTATAAGTTGTTGACGATATACAGTTAATGGTAACTATACTTATTTCTCTTTATTGGTTGACAGATATTCATTCCATTGAACTTCAACAACCAATATTAGGTGTGTGGCGTTTTGGATATCAATGATTAGAAGTTGTATACATACGATTCTGCCTAATATACCACTAGTTTAGAGAGGATGAAGAAGTTGATGATGCCATATAGGACACTGACACACCTAATGAAGGCGAGTAATTGTTATACATCAAAGAGAATTCACCCACCAAATACTCCACAAAAGTTACAATACAAGTGTGTTCGTGAAGTCCCAAAACAAGATGTAGCAAGCGGGGACTGCGACATTTTTTCACTTATGTTTATGGAATACCTTGCACTAGATTGTCCATTCAATTTCACATCAAAAGATTCTAGGAGACTAAGATTGCGCGTTGCCACTACCATATTTCATGAGAGGGCCCTCGGTAAGTATTTATGGTTTGTAAAATTGATAACAGACCTTACTTAATTCGTCGAACTTATTAAAGTCAATTGTTTGGTGAATATGTAGGTTTCGAAGATTTCGATTAAGGCGTGGCATATGAATTGGATTTCATTTTGTTATTGCTTTGATGATGTATTTTATTATTGTCTCAGTGATGTATTTGTATTTATTAATCATAATTCCTTTTGAATGATTCCTTAATAATTATTCACGAAATGAAACAAATTAATAAAATATGTTAATACAAAATACATAATGTGATATAATAAAAAATCAAATATATACACAATTAAAATTACAATATCAGACGCGATCATAAATTAACTATGATTACCTATTCGACCATATGGGTTGCATTGTAAGTTCAATTATCTCATCCTCATTCGCTTCTTGATATGTGGGACGACCCATCCACGCGCATTGGAGCTGGGCTTGGACAATTCAAGCGAGTATGGCCAGGTTAATGACATCAACTGCAGTTTTGTTATCAAACTTTTTTTTCTTGTGAAGGTCTTCTTACATGGTTGGAAGGCCGACCAGACCGTCATTGTTCCATCATTGGAGGATAAATCACAAGCATATTTGATGGTGCCCAAGTCGATTGATCCCCTAGTGGATTAATATCTTCTCCATACACCCTACGTAAATATTCAGTAGAGTAATATGTATTGACCCAATCGACACAGTCTAACAGGTTATTATACCTTGCAATAGCTGTAACTAGGGGTGGATACGAGCCGAGCCGAGCCCGAACACTGTTTAGCTCGTTTTCGGCTCGTTTTTAATCAGCTCGGTTTTCAGCTCGCTTCGGGCTCGCCGAGCTCGTCAAAACTTATGTTCATGTTCGGCTTGCTTTATAATTTAAGTGTTCGTGCTCGGCTTACACCTAACTCGGGCTCGTCTCTAATAGCTCGGGTTCGCTCGGCTCGGGTTTGGGCTCGTATTCTAAGCTCGTCAGCAGTTAAAATACATATAAATTTATAATAGGAGCAAATATTTTCAGTGAAACAAAAAAATAGAATGAGTGTAATATATTTACTGTCAAGTGACCACCAATATCCAGACTTCCGATCCATTTCCTCCTTCAATCAACAAAATTTTGATAATCTGAGTACACTTTATAAACATCCGCAAAAAAAAAAATAATAATAATAACACTGTTTGCAGTATTTTAATAATTGTCGTTTTATTTCTAAAAGCAGAATTTTATTTTCAAACTTAGCAACTCAAAGCAATAATAAATAAAATAAGAACTACTCAGATATAAACAAAATATACCAAGGAAAGTAAGGAGATTCAAATAAATTCTCACCTGAGCTATATACTCAGCAAGGGCATGAGTCTGCAATACAAATTAAAAAAAATAATGTCAAACTTAGCCGCTAGCATCATAACATATATTGGAAAATTCAGAAATTAATTGTCTTAGCTACCACGGGATAGAGCAAACATAAAATCATAAGTGAACATAAACTATAAAAATTCCAAGCCATAAATCCAAATTTTTGTTACAGACAGCCTTAAACACTCAGGCTCTTTACATTTTGCAGCTTATTATTATATTTTATAGAGTTTTCACCAAGAACACACTGACACACTTTATGCTCTATTAAAGAATTCTTTCAAGTTAATTATTATGTGGTTACAAAAAATTAAATTGGATGATGTGACAGCAGAGAGTCAGAGCCAAGTTCACAAGAGCTTGACCATTTATTAGAACAAAATATCATACTTCTGGCCAAAAAAAATATATAAAGGTGGGGAGAAAAGAAATCTCTATATATATATATATATATATATATATATATATATATATATATATATATATAAGTTGCTGCTCTCCAACTACAATACATATATCTCCATTTATATATGGCAGAAATCTCTTATTTGTATGAGAACATTGCATTACCTCCGATACGTGACTGTTTAAATGTCTAGCAATATGTCAACCTCAGTCTCTTCGTCCTCAATCTTCAAGAAAACACATCACATCGTTTATTAAATCGATTGTAAAAGTCATAAATAAATAAGTATATGAAGTTAAAGTTATACCTGTATTGATTTTTTCACTCGATGTTTGGCTCGAATCCAATCACCTCCACACATAAGCATACTTACAGTTTTTGGTGCTAGAGATGCCCTATATGAGTCAATCACTCTACCCCCAGCACTAAAAGTACTTTCTGAAGCAACAGTAGAGATCGGAACTGCAAGAATCTCAGCTGCCATACGTGACAAGATTGGAAACTTGGTTTGATTAAAAGACCACCAATGAAGTACATTAAATTTTTTTGTCTTTGCACCCTCTGATGTCTCAAACTCAAAGATATCGGATTCGAGGTACATTGTCAACTCTGACTTTTCGGCGGCTTCAGCTTGACTTTTCTTACGGTGTGCTTGCCATTGCAACACAATATTAGAATCATCTATCATTCCATGTGAAGATATGAAACTGGAATGTATTCCTACAATATTTTTTTATTAAAAACATGTGATTATAAATTAATCTAAAACTTTAAGAATTATGATATGACAATTAATATTAATATATAATGAAATTATATACCTGAGGTAGATGATTCCATCTGTGATATAGGGGCGAGGGATGTGTTGTCTGTTGATAAAAGTTTCACATACTCATGATATAACTCTTCCAATGTATGGCGTAGGTTGTCAAGCTCAATCTCCGCATCATATTCCCCATATAAAATGGGATAAGCAAACTTTATAAACTCTAATTTATACCTACAATAACAAAAAATTTACTTAGATCATTAATAATAACAATATATTAATAATCAAGATAATTACCTTGGATCCATAACGATTGCAACTGCCATGAGTAGGTTAACCTCTCCCCAATATTTGTCAAACTTTACTATCATCGATCTAACCATTGAGGCCACAACAGGATCAAATTCTTTATCCTTTAACAACTTTTTTACTTTGAAAACCTCCATAAAATACAAGTTAGCTGTTGGATAGTCAGTTCCTGATACAGTCTTACTTACATTATTAAAAACTCTCAAAAAGTCACAAACTCTAGCCAATTTTTTCCATTCAATCTCATTTGGTAAATACTGCAAATAGTTTCCATCTTTAGCTCCGTATCGCGGCCATACTTCTCGAAATATCAATGCCACATTCAACATATTATATGTGCTATTCCATCTAGTGGGACAATCCAAGACCAATTTCCTTTCTTTAATCCCACAAATTTTAGCAGTGCTTGCAAAGTCTCGTTGTCTAACCTCACTTGCACGCACATATTTCACACTGTCCCTTACTTTATCAATAATATCCTTAATTTCATTAATACCATCTTGAACAAGAGGATTGATGATATGAGCCGTGCATCTAATGTGAAATAAATTTCCTCCAGAAACTAGAGATCTATCCATCTTAAAATCTTTCTTCAATGATTTGATACACTTGTCATTCATTGATGCATTGTCTACAGTGATAGTGAACACCTGTTAACATAGCATTAAGACACATATAAATTTAAGTGTTGTCATTTTTCATTGATAAGCAAAATAAACAAATTTCACCTTACCTTATTCTGAATACCCCAATCTTCGAAGCAATTGTACAAAGCCTACGCAATAGTTTCCCCATTTCTTGGAGGAGGCACATGGACAAAGCTGATTATGCGTTTATTTAATGTCCATTCTTGATCCACCCAATGTGCAGTTATAACCATATATTCAATGTTTTGTGCATCTGACTTCCATAAATCAGTTGTCACACTTATCTTTCTTAACTCTTTAAAAAATTTCTTCAATTGTTTGGCTTCAGCTTGTACAACTCGATCACAGTCAGATTTTACTTGTTTTCTGCCTATTCTCTCATATAATGGTTGTAGAATACTACAAAAATAATTAAAGCCAATATGTTCAACAAAGGAGAATGGCAATTCATCAATCAGAATCATGTGAGCTAATGCCTCACGGATCTGCATATTGAATCACGATAATAGTTAATTATTTTAACAAAAATTAGTATGAAATCAATAGAAAATAACCAAACAAGTTACTTAAATATTTAAAACATACCATATCGTGATTATACTTTGCATTCGATCTCACAATGGGTGGAGTGAGGAGGCCTGGGCAATTTTCTTCTATTGGTTGAAAGTTCAACAACATTTGTCCCTTCGAAGAACTCTGTTTCCCCATTGCCTTTTTTCGCTCGACACATTGTCCCATATGACGACAAAGGTGTGTTGTTGAATGTGTTTTCTGTAGTTTTAACCTTTTATTATAAAACTTACATACAACAAATCGTACATCCCCTACTGTTATAATCATGTCTTCAGGAAAACACTCCCAAACAACAGAGGTCTTTTTTTTCTTGCTAGGCGGGATAACTGGAGGACTAGGTGAGCTAGATTTTCCTTCAGACATTATATCTTCCCGCTCACCAACATCTTCTTCAGACTTTTCATAATCTTCTATAAATGTAGTTTCTACTTCTTGATTCTCAATAGAATCACGCATATAAGATCCCTGAATTGCTATTCCCTTCCTTTTTACCGACCTTGATGAACGGGAACGTTTCTTTCCAGTTGTAGTTGATAAATAAGAGGAACCTCGACTAATATTTTTTTGGTGCATCTACATTCAAGACATAGATAATTTAATAGCAAAAACAATTATATCACAATGAATAATATAATGAGTACCATAAGAAGTTCAATTGAGCTAAGATAAATTAAATTTGCAAGGAATTTGGCATGTTGAGCAATAAACTTCATTTAATCCTTGCTGTATAGTGAATATAGAAATGTAAAGTGAATAAGATCAATTACATTTTGTTTTTGATGTGTGTGTGTGTGTGTGTGTGTGTATATATATATATATATATATATATATATATATATTTGATTTTGTTGTATTACTAACAACCAAATGTAAAAAAAAGAAACAATCAAATTCCCAAGGTTTGTATGTGCTTCTGTAAATTACTCTCCAGTTAATTTGCCTTTCATAAATTCATCTCCAATTAATTCCTAAGCCATTAATTTATATAAATAAAAAAAAAACCCAAATGTTAGAAAAAGAAAAAAGCAAATTCCCAAGGTTTATATGTGCTTCTGTAAATTACTCTCTAGTTAATCTGCCTTTCATAAATTCATCTCCAATTAATTCCTAAGCCATTAATTTATATAAATAAAAAAAGAAAAAAAAAACCCAAATGTTAAAAAAAGAAAAAAGCAAATTCCCAAGGTTTATATGTGCTTCTGTAAATTACTCTCTAGTTAATTTGTCTTTCATAAATTCATCTCCAATTAATTCCTAAGCCATTAATTTATATAAATAAAACTTTAAAAAATCAATAAAAAATAAAACTTATTATCGTCATGCATTTTTAAGGAATAATAAAATAATTATATGACTTAAAGTCGGTTCGAAATCTAGCAAGCCTAACCTGTTTTCTAGGACGCATCAGAATGTAAATTACTCTTGTTTGATAAATAATTAAATAGAGCAGCAGAGAAGAAAGGTGGAAAACCTTGTCGGCGGCTGAACAACAAAGAAGAAAGATGGAAAACCTTGTCGGCGGCAGCTGAACAACAGAGAAGAAAGGTGGAAAACCTTGTCGGCGGATGAACAGTAGAGAAGAATAGCAGAGAAGAAAGGTGGAATGGAAAACCTTGTTGTCGGCGTATTTTAGTTTTGGCTAAATATTCTTGGCAGAGAAGAATGAAGAGCAGCAGAAAAAATATTAGGTTTGCTGCTTTAATTTCTTTAATTGTTTCCAACAGCCAATACGACAACGTTTTTTTCTTTTAATAGGAGCCAGCCAGCAAAGCAAATCAAAGTCAACATAGAATAAGCCAAATATAATAAATACCGCCAGGCTCCAGGTCTCTAGCCAACAATATTAATAACGAGCTTAACTTGGCTCGCCGAGCCAGTCGAGCCGAGCACTCCCCTGTTCGGGTTCGGGCTCGGGTTCGTTTTTTGGTTGTTGCTTCGACTCGTGTTCGTGTTCGCGTTCGCTTATAACAGGCTCGTTTCGGGCTCGTTCGAGCTAAGCTCGTTTCGAGCCCGAAAAAGCTTGCCTCGAATCCAGCCCTAGCTGTAACGTGCGCACAAAAATTTGGGAAAGTTAGAATTTCCCATAATCACACGTTCGATATAGAAGATTCACTATGAACATCTGTTATCGTTTATCATGAACTTCATATTGTTGGAGGTTGATCAGTTTAACAATCATATAGGTAGATTTGAACATATGTCGAGCAAGCTTGTCCTCAGCCCAGGTGTTAACGAGTGAGATCTCTCACCTGTAAAAAAACAATTAATAATTGCAATGAAAAAACAAAGAAACATCATTAAAATTTTAGGCATACGTATCAGCCATGTTTCGCCTATTGAAAAACCAGTGTTACATTATGTTTCAAAGAAACTCAACTAATATGGTGATAGGCAAAGCACGAGCAATCCGCGTCAAGGCATTGAAAGACTCCGCAATATTGGTAGTTATAATATTGTACCGCTATCCTCCGAAGTGGGCACGACCCATCTTTCATACCCAATGTCGGTCAAATAGGCTGCTGTAGTAGGATTTACTCTAGTAATTCTACTCATAGCAACTTGAAAGTCCCTTAGCTGATATGTCTTAGTGGCTTTCCAAAATAATCCTTCAATATGTTTAGTATTTTTGAACTGCGAATGCATGCTACCCCTTATATGATAATTGCAAAACCCATGATAGGCATGATGCATTACGTTCGCAACCAACACAATTATTGAATGATGGCGATCAGAAATAATGGCCAAATTCGACAAATCACCAATGCACATGCGAAGGTATGTCAAAAAGGGCATCCATGTATCTATTCCCTCCTTGTGCCCAATACCGAATGCGAGAGAGTAAATTTGATTATTACCATCTTTCGCAGCAATAATGAAAAGAGACCCAAGATACTTTCCCTTTAAGTGTAAAGCATCAATGCATATCACTGGGCAACAAAATTGTTGGAACCCTCTTATTAAACAATTCATACACATGAAGAAAAACTTAAACCTATTTCTAGGTCAATATCAATACGTGTCATGGTTTATGGGTTTTTAAGCTCCAAATTATGACAATACTCATGTAATAGACCAAAAGACTCTTTCGAAGATCCTCATAATGTATTTATTGCATAGGTTTTGGCACGCCATGCTTGCGTGCAGGATGTGTCAATTTTATGCCTATCTGCCATGTTTGAAATAATTTCTTTCGGTTGACAAATGCGATCAATCACAAACATTGACTTAAGTATATTCCCTAACAATTCTGCACCAATTTGTCTATGGTGTGGCAATATTTGATCCTGCGGACAAGTGTGTATCTCGTCCATATGTCGTAAAACCCAATAATCTCCATCTTGCTCTATTGTTGCTCATGACAACCATTTGCAATGTGGTTGTAAGCATATAAGCTCATACCGTGTAATATCAGAGTGACCAACCTTTCATTGAATTCTTATCTCCAAGGCATATATTCAAAATAATGCTTTTAGTTCTGCCTTCGAATTATAAAAACCCATCACTTGTAAATGGTTGGCCCTTTGTGTTGCCGACTTCTAATACCTGAATTTTCAACATCAACGGTAGGCTCAAGAACCCATTAAAATGGATTGGATTATGGATGTGACTTGGATATGCTCTAATATTCATAAAGTCATGACATCTCTTACTACATTCAGCTCCCTCATTACAAGCATCACCTTGACTTCTACTAATGTCTTGACTCGAAATACCATATATGTCATCATCAAACCTTGAGAATTCATCATCATCGTCCTCATCCTCATTATCTTCTACTTAGTAATCCTCATCCATATTATCGTCATTATCATCATTAACACCATAATTCCCACCACACTCTTGGAAACTTTGTAGATGTGCCCACTCATCTATGGGATAATTTTCTCTTTCTTCCTCATTAATATCTGCGACTTGTTGATTGTACCTTCCACCAATTGGACTCTCGATAACATAAAGTTTATGGTATCCTTGTAAATTTCTTGTTACAACCATCAAAAACTCCACATCATCATCGTCTACGATCTCCATTGGACTAATGTCACCTAAGGTAAATACGCGCACATTTGATTGACTTCGATCGAGTCTCAGACGATAGCTTATTCTTGCAATGAATCCTTCAAAATCAACACTTGTGCCAATACACATCCCTCTCTCATTCCCACCAATATATCTTGTCACATTGTCATCACCTTCAATTTACTGGCTTTTGTAGCGAATTTTAAATGCAGTTTTTTCCATCTTGACTAGGAATAACCCTAAAAATATAATAACACCAATGCCTAGGTAAAGTTTATATACTACAGATAGTAATTATTGATGAACAGTAACTTTCAGAAAAGAACAATAGCTTTCAAAAACTTTTTGTATTCTATAATCATCAATGCAATATTAAATAATTAAAATAACATGAAATAATAGCATTAAACAACATGAAATTGAATGGAATGGAAGGAGAAAAAACAATGCTGGGGGTTGGCGACACTAACTTAGCTTGGCGTCGCCAAACTCGTTCTTCGTCTAAAAATTTTTTAGACCAGAATTTTTTTATTTTTTAACCATTAATACAACATTATAACAACTCTAAACAATGAAAACAATATAAAATAACAACATTAAACAATCTAACAACATGAAATCACAACAAAATTTAATTTCACATAAAGTCATGAACATAAATCTACCATACATTATTTGATTTTTAATTATTCATAAAGAAAACACATAATATTTGAGCATGAATCAAGACTTACCTGAATGTAGATTATATTGTTGTGAAATCTTTGCAACAAATGTTAATTCTCTAAATAAATCTACCAATTTTCGTCTCTCCTCCCTTGTGTCCAATTTGAATCTTTTATAATAGTTTTCTTATGGGTGTTATTGTTCAATCACATGTGTTCTCTATTGAAAAATCATTTTTTCTATACTACAGAGATTCCTTCCTCATTGGAAGGCTGAAGAAAGAGATTCTCTCTTTCTACATACAGGAGTTGCATCAAGGGGGTATTTTGAGAAAATGAAATACTTTTGTGGTATTTTTGTTTAAGCTTCGAGATAGGTGCTATATATGTATATGCGGTTAAAAAAAAAAGTAAAAATTTCAATTTTCCAACTTTTAAAGCCAAAAAGTTGAGATAAAAAAACCAATAGTCTAGACAAGAAATGGAGAAGGAAAACTCTCCATTTTCGATTTTGTTTCCGTGAGATCATTTTTAAAACCATAAAGTAAGGTAAGAAATGAGGAATAACTCTCCATTGTTATTTCTCATATAATTCGATTTGAATCATAACAATTTTTATCAAGTTTATCAATGTTTGTTATTAAAATATCACTTGTTTCGCATCAATACTCAAATATCAATAAAAATTATGTACACTAATAATGAGTATCAATTTGAGTATCGATGAAAATATTTCACCATAGAATTGAATGATTTTAAATTATGAATAAAATAAAATCCATTATATTAAGATACATCATTATTAATACTTAAATCAGCACTCATTATAAGTATACCTAATATTGCTCCTCAAATTAAAACACTACAAAACTCCCTGACTTTATGAACAAAGAAATAAATTTATAATAAAATTATGTGTACTTACTTTTAGTATACAATATATGCACACAAATGATATCTCATCATGTGATTGAATGACTTTAAATTAAATATAAAAAATACTCAATCACTAAATAATATATTTTCTATATATACGAATTGTGTGTTAAAAATAGATATACATAAGATTGCTTATAGAGTTAAATGGCATCTCAAGATAAAAAAGGGCCTAACATTTTAAGCAACTCCCAAAGCCCAATAGGCGTAACGCCCAGATTTCAGCCTGGCCCAACTGAGGCTCCTTCTCTTCTTCCTTCTCGTGTCTTCAAACTAGGCAGCTCGTTGTTTCATTCATTGTTATGGAGTCTCTCAACGTCAGACTTCACCGTCACTGTTTACCATCTCCGTTGTCCATTACTTCATGCTCTCTTCAATGCCAGTCTTCACTTTCACGCTTTTGCATAGTGTCAAAGATGGCAGCTACAAAGAAACGAGCCAAAACGATTTATTGTGAATTTGACGGCAAAGTTAATGGCGCTTTATCTTCTGACTCAGACTCTCGCTTCCTCGACAGGGTAACTACTAATTTTTATTGGATTTTTGAATTTAGTGTAAAAATTAAAAATTTTTTTATTTATATTCTTTATGATTTCTTTCAGCCATATATTGAACTACTCTAGTTGAAAGTTAGAATCTTTTAAAGCAGTTTAGAGCTGATAGATATTTTGAAATAGAATTGAAACCGATGCTTGTTGAGTTGGTTATGGACATGCTTGAAATTTCAAAATGTGAATACTATTATTCTATACTTCGATTATTTATTAAGAAGGTTATTATGAATATAAAATGTTATTTTGGCATTTTTTTAGAATCTAGAAATCGTGAACCCTTTAGTGAACTCAAGTTTCGGAAGAAAGAGGCTAGTGACTTTTTTTTTTTTTGGGTTGATTTGGCTTTTCTTGGGTTGCAATGATGGATATGTTGTTTAAATCATTCTTGTGAAGTTTTAAAGGTTTTGTATTGTGTATATGCCAAGGAAGAGGCTTATGTGAACTTGTTGTGTTGCTTAGCAGAGCTTAAATTCCCAACATGAGCTGATGAGAATAAAATTGTCTGGTTTTGTGGGTTACATTCATTTACTTTACCAATGGAGACTTTTTTCTCCTTTTCTCTGACTGTTTGATCTTGTTTCATTACTTGAAATACTTCATCAAAAGCTACCATCGGTAGAGAGGCCAGCTCCTGAATGATATAAGAGGCTATCTCAGTTCAGAAGCCCATGGCATTACTCTTTGGTTTATTTTTGATAATGCAATGCACACTCATTATGGTTTGTTGTTCTGCTATTCATTTCTGATACCATCTATATGGAATGGGGAGTTCAATTATGACTTTTTCTGCTGGATTCTAAATGAAATGTGTACTTGGCAAAGTTACGAGTTTATCATGATACTGTTATATCTGTTCCAGCAAAAAGCACTGGAAGCTGCAATGAATGACATAAATAGCTCATTTGGAAAAGGAAGTGTTACAAGATTGGGTAGTGCTGGTGGTGCCCTTGTGTATGTTTTCTCCAATAATCTTTATTTTGTACATTTTTTCCCCTTCGTTACATTATTCCCGATTCACTGTGTTAAATGTCTGGTGTGAAAGTAGGGAAGCAAAAATGAACGATGAATACTGTATTTCCTGATTGTCATTAGTTAACCCTGTATTACCTGGAGGTATTGCTTGTCAGCAACTTTACAACTTATGATAAGCTTGACTTGATTTAGTACCTTCTTTTATCCTTTGCAGGGAAACATTTCCCAGTGGCTGTTTAACACTAGATTTGGCCTTAGGTGGTGGACTTCCTAAAGGAAGAATTGTAGAGGTATTATGTCTTTGTGCTTCTTATAAGTGCTTCTATTGTCCTTTGATTTGTTGTTTTAAACATTCCACGGTGCAGAGAAGCATTTTTTTTTTTTTTACAACACAGTGAGATGCACATGTGATAGTTAATTAGGTTTTTCATGGACATGCTTTTGAACATGGTATTAAGGAATATATGAGCAATTACAATTTTCCCAGCAGTGCCAACTGATCTATCCTCCTTTAATTAATTGAGTAATGATGGTTTCAAAAATAGTTGGCATATCTGATAGTTAGTTTGTTTCTTTGCCATATTTTTGTAATTTTATTGAGTCAAGATGCATTTTGACACAATTCCCAAGTGTCACTCTATGGTTGCCTGCTCTGTATATTTCCTCTCCTATTGCTATCTCCTGCTTATTATGTCAACTTCTGGCATTAGTGGATGGTTTAGTATTTACGATGACTTTGTGTACTCTGTAAAATACAATGTTATCTTAAGTTTATTCTTCTTCTTGTTTAATTCTATTAAAGATAATCTGATATCAAATGCAATCTTTCTTTGCAGATATTTGGACCAGAAAGTAGTGGTAAGACCACTGTTGCACTCCATGCAATCGCAGAAGTGCAGGTTTTTATTTTTCTGGTCCTATTCTGTAATTTTGAATTCTTGGTAGTGCCTGAAAATTCTCACATTGTTGTATGTCTCTTGAGGCCAACTTGCAGTTTTTCTATGTTAATTATGCAGAAGCTTGGAGGCAATGCAATGCTTGTGGATGCAGAGCATGCTTTTGATCCTGCTTATTCCAAAGCATTGGGTGTTGATGTAGAAAATTTGATTGTTTGCCAACCGGATAATGGAGAGATGGCACTAGAAAGTAATACATCATACTTTCCATGAGGTTTTGTATCTGATAGATTCAGTATTTATGTAATGATCTATGCAATACTGACTTCAACAAAAGTGATGCTTAAGGGATTTGTTACTCATAAAAAAACTCACCAAACATAAAGTGATTGAGTAAATTCAGTTTTCCTTTCACAGTTGCAGATCGTATGTGCAGATCTGGTGCCATTGATCTTATTTGTGTTGATTCTGTATCTGCTCTTACTCCAAGGGCAGAGATTGAAGTATGTTATAATATTTTTTTTCTCCCATTAAAACTAACTTTTGTTTTGGTACTGAAATAGTGGGATCTTATCCTGATTTTAATGCTTTATAGTTTCACTCTTGTTACATAGGGTGAGATCGGGATGCAGCAAATGGGACTGCAAGCTCGCCTTATGAGCCAAGCTTTACGTAAAATGTCAGGAAATGCCTCTAAAGCTGGTTGTACTCTTATTTTTCTTAATCAGATCAGATACAAGGTACTTATGATTTATATGTGATGCAGGACAACTTGGAGAGAAATCTCTTTTTGTGATTTTGATAAATTGGAGTGTTAGAGCTTAGATACTGTTGTGGGA
Source organism: Mangifera indica (assembly GCF_011075055.1). Classification (NCBI taxonomy): domain Eukaryota; kingdom Viridiplantae; phylum Streptophyta; class Magnoliopsida; order Sapindales; family Anacardiaceae; genus Mangifera; species Mangifera indica. Next base: position 7,939,238 of record NC_058154.1, read on the forward strand.
TTCTTACCCAAGAGCTCAAATTCAGTTTCACCATTTGAAATCTCATTGAATTCAATACAATAAATTAACTCTGAATAATAATATGCATATAAGATAATATGTCGAGTGTGCTGTTGAATAATTTCTAATGCCACTGCATTTAGGAACTGTTACCAATATTATGTATCACGAATCACCTATAGACCAGATTCAAGATTGAATAACACAATAAGAATTTATAGAAAGCAGTTACAGTCAACTTCCAGCGGACAGTAAATATATTAAAGTATCCTTGATATTAGTAGTTAACAGAACTATAAAATTAAAAGGCCAAGGACTAAACAAACTTATCTGTAATGCTCAAATTCCTCTAATGAAAAGCCATTGGCATTTAGTCTTTTTTCGTATTAGTACCCTTGTTTTTGTTTGTTCCTTTATATTTATTTGGTAAATTTCTTCTTTAACTTATTGTTTTACTTATCTTCATTTTGCAAGATTGGTGTATATTATGGGAATCCAGAAGTCACTAGTGGAGGAATTGCACTAAAGTTTTTTGCCTCAGTTCGTCTTGAAATACGCTCCACAGGGAAGATAAAATCTGTAAGCATGATAGTTCATAGCTACTTGATTGTTTAATATTTATTAAAGTTTATTAATTTCATTAAATCCAAACTCATTACTAGATCTCACATTATTGCAGGTTAAAGGAGATGAGGATATTGGGCTTCGAGTTCGTGTTAGAGTGCAAAAGAGTAAGGTATAGCATAATGCTATCATTATGTTTGAATATTTGCATCCTGATTTAAAGGACTGACATAAATTTACATATTTTTAAAGAGACTATCTTTTCTGGCATTTTTACTTGTATGAATGAATTGCAGATGTTGACACGATCAAGTACCATTTTTTATTATTCTTATTATTTTATCTTCGTTCCTACTATTTTGGTCTTTCTTTAATTACTCTGAATTTGTACCAATATCAGCAAAATGGCCTAGGTTGCTTAAGGCCGAGTTTGCTTAAAACCATTTTGTATGCAACATTTGCAAGATTCCTCGTCTGTTTGCATCATTTTATTTGCAGTATGCTTTGTTACGGTGCTTATAATTTGAGTATGGGATATGTATGTGGCAGCCGTGATCTTCTAGTTTTCAGAATATAAAAAACTTTCATATTTTTGTCTAATGCACCAATGTTTGGGATTAATCATATATATAGATGAAAGAAATGCTTAATTTTTTGTTGTCACAGGTATCAAGGCCATACAAGCAAGCAGAATTTGAAATCATATTTGGAGAAGGAGTGAGTAAACTGGTTAGTATTGTGTTAGGATTAGATAATAATAATAATCATTATAATAATATAATTAATAGTGATTATTTAAGAAAATATTGGATAAAATATTGGAGGAGTTGGCACCTCTTATTGCTAGCATGTGGAGTATTTGTTCTTTTGTTAAAAGTTTCTTGCATATTGCGATATAAAAAACTTTTTTCAGGGGATTTAAACTACTCTTTTTGTCTTTACATTTGAGAACTTCACAGGGATGTGTTTTGGATTGTGCTGAAATGATGGATGTTGTGGTAAGGAAGGGAGCTTGGTATAGCTATGGGGACAATAGGTTGGCCTCTGAACTCCTATTTACTGCTTTTATTTTGATTTTAGTCCTGTTTATTTTATTTCTAATCTGTATCTTCAATGCTCTAAATTCAATTTATTGATCTATTGATTTTCTTTGTCCAAATCTATGTATACATGCTACATATATAAGCATTTTCATAAAGTCACATTAAAACAATGAACTAGCAGTTGAATCATTCCTTTACTTCTCAATTTATATGGCTTATGATTATTATACATTTACCTTGTTTCATTATAAGAAACAAGAAAACTTTTTTTGAAAGAGGAAGAAAATCTGTGATTTTATGAATATTTCTGGTTTAGCTTAGGTTGAAAGAGGTTTGAATTTTGGAGATGAAAATGACTAAACTCTCTGGTAAAAGGGTTGGGGAGGTGTGGTATTTAAGTTTGAGTATTTGAATGATGGCTAGAGGCAAAACAAGGTTTAAGGATCTTAAATGTAGGATTTTGAGGTTGTATATCAACACAGAATGGCTGAAGTTGGATCAACAAGCTACTACATGAGTGAAGAAAGTTTGGTCTAGGAGCAATTAAAGATGCATCAAGAGCTCAGAGAATGAAGAAGAGACTGAACAATCTTAAGGTTCAGTTAGAGACATGGTATATAAATTTTTAAATTCTCTTTGAGTCCGATATTTGTTTTGAGATTATGGCGATTTGCATGAGTTGCTGTATTCTTCTTTATTCTAATAGAATGGAACTTTGAAAGTTGATCTTATAGATCTGAACACTGAAAGTAGTAAAACCGTCCAAGAATTACTAAAACTACACATTAAGTGTATATAAGACTGCAACCTACCTTTTTTTGAAAATTTCTGAAGTTATTGAATAGTTTTTCTTTCTGCAGATGACTCTTAAAAATGATCATCTGTCTCATTCTTCCTTCCCAAAGCTTTAATAAACTAACTCATCCCTTTAAATATATAACTAGCCTTGAAAATGCATTAGGTGCTGCCCATCTATCAGCTATCATGATAGGTGATACGCTTTGTTTAATAAAACCATGAGACTTAGTCTCTGTTCACTTTGCCTTCTCACTTGCTGGGAGCCCAGGGTAGTTTTTGGCTTCTCATTTATTTTCTAATCAATCAAGCGGAAGCTGTTGCTTTCTTGCTTATTTTTGCAAAAAAATGGTTATTAGACGGATCTGCAGAGAGAATCCTGATAGAACCTCTTTTCAGTGCAAAAGGCAAGTTGTTTACTGGCCAGCTTCTTGAACTCTTTAAGCAATAGAATGAGGAAATGATATCTGTAAAGGACTGCATATCATAGGACATAAATTTGTATTCCTATTGCTACTCTATCTCCAGATATGAGACATCTTTTTCTTCATATAATGGACTGACTACAGCAATTATTGGGTACTGGTTGCAACAATGCATTTGTCTAGTTAAAGTAGATTTCATTTGAAAAATTCACTTGAATGTTGCCAGGCTTTTGAAGCAACTATGGCTTGTGATCTCCTCTGTTTATATTTTGGAAATAGGCTGGGACAGGGAAGAGACAAAGCATTACAGTACCTGAAAGAGAACCCTCATCTCCTTGAAGAAGTAGAGAAGGTTGCGTTGCGTTAGTTTTATACTTTTGCTTTCTCTTTCCTTTTTTCATAATTTCTTGAAGTTTTCCCGTTAAGAGTTTTGCTTACATGAGTGTATGTAAGAAAATTGTGTTGAAGTTATCACATTTGCATGTGCAGATAGTTCGAGCTACAATGGCAGATGGAACGGTACATCAAGGCTCGTCTCATTTGAAGAGCTTGTTACAGCCTCATCAAGACGAAAGTACTTTTGACGATATTTAGCAAAACAAGGAATAATTGGAATTCACAGGCAGAAAAACAGATAGAAGGGTTTTTCCCAGATGGGTCAACCATGTAGTTGGCTAGATTTGGTGCCTCAAGATCAACATATTTCCCCATCCATGTCCACCGGATGAAACAGCAAAACGACCCCGTACCGAGTCAATGCTCATGGAAATTTATTAGCTTGTGTTGTGTTGATTCTTTGTCTAGAGAGATGGTGAAAGGATAAATAATTTGATTTTGAGTGAATTATAGAAAAACCAACACCCCTAATGGATAAATCACATTTTCAATACAAAATTTGACTCTTTTAGCTGAAAAAGCAAAGAAGAAAAGACAAAACTGTCAATCTTCGAATTCAATAAAAATATGTGTATATATTTTTGTATATAATTTAATTATGTAATTGAATAATTTTAAATTTAAAATAAAATAAAAATCAATCATATGATGATATATTATTTGTGTATACAAATTTTATACCAAAAGTATGTACACATAACATTATTTTTTTGTATTCATTTTTTAACCCATTCTTATCTTTTAAAACTTTTTCATTTAACCACATAATTGTGAAGAGAATAGCACTGTATGCATAAATAATATACATAATTTTATACACAAATGATATTATATTACTATATAATTAGATATTATTTTCTCTTTAATTTAAAATTATCGAATCACATAATAATGTCATCTTTTATGCATAAATTTATGTTTATTATTTATATCTATAGTTTTATTGTTTTTGATATTACAATGATCACCATTAGTAGCACTACCACCACCTTCATCAGAACAATTAAATCACTCTAAAAATCTAATTTGAGAAAATCAATCACAATAAAAATACCATTTCGAATACTCAGTCACCACCCAACCCCCTATTCCCACTCAATCCAATTCAATCAATGAAGTTTAAGCTGAAAGTCTAACCCATTTACGTTTAATCTTATAATAATTTTCAACGGCCCATTATAGTGCAGGCTTTAGTTTCCAACTTCTCATGGCCTCCAGGATCCGATATATCTCCTAGAAAATGGGTTTCATAGCAATGACACATTCTGATTCCTCATCTCACTTGTGAAGCAGCAAGATCAAACTTCTAATTCCTCTTGTTATAGGTCCAGTCGTCCCTGAGCCTGGAATTCGAAAGCTAAGTCATGCGTTGGTTTGGCAGCAAGTAGCCTGGCCATTTGCCTTTGAAAAACAAGATTGACTTGGATAATGTGTCTTGGTAATTGTGGCCATAGGAACAAGAAAAGGTAAGTCAATAAGAATGGTGAAAGTAAAGAGCGTTATTGTTTGTGAGTTTGTTGAATAGGGGAGGATGAGATGGCAAAGATAATTGTCGTTGAACCCATTAGCTCTATGGTTACACGACATTCATCAACAACGAAAACATTGTTTAAAATTTTAAAAATAAACATACAAACAGTACATAACCCTAACTAGGATCACTCTCTTAAAAATATTAAATCACAAACATTGCAATCAACCATAGGGAGTTCTATGAACCCGTGCATGTGTTTGGTGGCTTTTTCACTTTGACAACCTTCAAGGTTGATTACAATCACCCTCGAACCCAAGAGTAGCGATGCATCTTGGTATCCACATAAAACACAAACTTCGGGAGGCTTTGATCAACGCACCAATGCTTGTTGGAGTGTGATGCACAACTAGGTGTTTGAGACGCATGGGCATGCACTTTATATGTGAGTCAACGATTACAACATTACAAAATTACGTTTCTTTATATATAGACCATGTACAACCATACATCTATAATATACACCGGTACATCATTTAAATCCAATCCTATATGATTCGTGATTCATTTGGACTTTTGGGTGGATAAAGATATAAGATAATCCTTATCCAAGAGTACACCCATACATGGTCCATGTACGGTTGTACATCAATTCAAGTTTATCCAAACAGGTTTATCTTTATCCATTTGGATAATGCTTAATAACCGCAATTTCCTTTATACACAAACACCTCAATATTATTACAGTTTGGTTTCTAAGTGCAATAATTTACACTTTGAGCCCAAAAACTTTTCCAAGACTCAAAATCCTCAACTTGGGTTTAAACTAGATTCAACTCAGATAATCTTATGTCTCCAAAGTTTAATAAACTTTTTTGTGTATGTGACTTATAGACTCTTCATTAGGATAATAGTGATTAGATTCATTTCGAGTTTTTTGACTAGACATCTATTTGGGCACAAACCAAGATTGACATATAACAAGACATCACGACCAACCAACTAAAGGAGTGTCAGTACTGATTAACTTGTAACTTTTAACAATACAATCACTTGTATAATTTGATCTTTTTGTTATATAATATCTCTTTAAAGTTGAGACATAGATTCAATGTCTACCTTAGGGTATCCTCAATACATATAAACTGATGTTTGCATCAACATCTAGACAAAATTAGATTGAGCAACAACTTAGTCCTATTGTGATCGCAAGTTTTATAAATTATTGATATTAATTAGAATTGGCCTATCAAAGATATTAGCTTTTATGCTCAAAAAGTAAGGAATCCTATGTTGATTCATCATAACCTTCGTACATATCTCAATATGGTCAATTACCATCTTTTTGACAATTTTATATAACGATTACGTTGGGCTCATGTCAAACCATACCGATCCTTGCATAAGACGGTCCAGTGATCGCAAATCTAAGGATCACATGTATCTTTATTTGCTAAAGAGAATTTATTCCAAAGACACTAAAGCAACCATCCATGTGAATCTTCTTGGCAAGTCGTCTAAGGAACACGTCTATAAGGTGTATCTATATGTCATACTAAGTTGTTAACGAAAAACTTTAACACGTGAGATTTGTTATCATCTTTCAATGTGATCATTCAATACTATGATATTTTTTATCACTATCACTTGTGTCCTTGGTCATGGTAACATCAAAATTACGATGTTTGTAGAATGACCATATAATATGAGCATAAGGTCATCAAGATTAGTTGTCATGCATTGATTCTTTCATCACTGTTCAATCATTCTAAGGACATTTAACTAGACATAAATAAATGGTCTTATAGACAAAGAAAGTCACAAAATATTACAAATATGACCTTCATTAATGAACTTGTATCGTTATGAGGATTGACTCTAGGGCAACAAACCCAACACTAATATTTGGTCAAGCTAGATCAAAGTTGTTATCGATAAGGAAGAGGATGGAGATGGCAAAGATCATTGTCCTTGAACTCGTCAGAAGGCTACCAACAAATATAATTTGTCAAAACCGTTTGATCAAGCTGGATTGAAGATGTTGTCAATAGCAAAGAGGATAGAAATGACAAAGATGATTCTAGCTATTAGGATGGTAATGGTAGTGATGATGATGGATATGGAAATGATGAAGAAAGTGGTGGCGATGATGTTGTTGGAATTGATGATAAAGATAAAACTGGAGAATAAGGTGGTGGTAAGGATAACAACTAAAGAGGTGGCAAAAAATCAAAGTTTTCACACCACTCATAGGCACTGTGACTAGGGAGAGAGAAAATGACAACAAATAAAAGGAAAAGAATGAAAAGAAGGTAATATGAGATTTTGTAACTAGATTTTTATTTTAAAGTATTAAAGTTTGAATGAAAAATTGTAATTAGTGAAAAAGTGTTCAAGTTTAGTTTATTAAAATTTTCAGGATTGGTCATGTCTCTGGCCAAAACTAGACTTGTAATAGAAAACTTATAACACGTAATTACTTCAACCAAAGAATTTCATTTAGGAAATTGAAATAAGAAAACAAAACCAATAACAATTGTATTCAAGAAACAAGTAAAACTGTATTCAAGATCCTTTGATTTGAGATCATTGAAGTGTCTGTGTGTCAATCGACCTAATTTGATTCTAGGCTTATGTATATTTTTTAAGAGCTATTAATATGGCAGTTGTTGACTATGTTGAGAAATGTATTAGGGTTATTGTGCATTGACATGAGATTCATCACTCTCTAGCACAAGAGTAAATATCTCAACACACAATTTGGTTATGACAACATACTAAATCTATAGCCATAATAGGAACAAGTTGGTGTTTAATCCAATATTAATTTGGTCATCGCTTTAATAATCAAACACTAATATCAAGGATGATATAGGTAAACACTATTATGTGTCTTAATCTTGATGAGATATCGATTAATAGAAGGATTTGATTGCATGATAATTGTACCATTGAGAGGTATTATCAGTTTAACATTAATTCCCTATAAGTTAGATAGTCATGATGTTTTGTTATAGGTTGTTTATGGATTGGGAATAAAGAGATGATTAACATAGCAAGAGGTTATTGCTATGACTCAAAAAGTTTGAGTTTATTGCATATAGAGTGAATCACCTCAAGTTTTTTCCCAAACATTGTGAATTTAGATCTCTATTAATGTGTCTTGATATTTGGAATAAACATAAAACACGTTGTCGAGCTTAATTGTGAGAAACTAAAAGTTTAGAGCTAAAGTGTAATATCTCAAAAGTTAGGGGTATAAGTGTAATTTCTGTAAATTAGGGTTATGAGTGTCATATAAATTGGGCCAAAAGACTTATTCCCACCCAAGTTTTGGTGAAATCCTAAACTTCTACTCGTTAACTTTGAAAAACTTAAATACCCACCATTCTATTAAAATTCACTATTAGGGTTAAGCGTAAAAATATTTTAAAAACTAAAAATTTATCATTTTCCTCCTTTAGTTTAAAAATCTTACAATTTCTCTCTATCTAAAGTTTAAAAAGTGATCATTTCTTCTTAGAAATTTTTTTATCACCATTTTCGCCGAACATTGTAATTATCGGTGTGCTTTTACTCCCTCCTAGTCTCTCTCCCTCCTTTCTTAACAGTTTGTTTTCATCTCTAATTAAGTCAACTAGGGAGGAAAAGAGATAGAGCATGTCAATGATAGTTGAAAATAGTGATGAAAAAAACTCTATAGAAGAAATAGTCACTTTTTAAACTTTAGGTGAGGGGGAAATTGTTAGATATTTAACTAATTGGAAAAATGTGATAATTTTTTAGTTTTTTAAAATATTTTTAGCTCAATAACATTTTTATCCTTACCTCTAACACTGAATTTTAACATAATGATTGATATTTAAATTTTTGAAAGTTAATAGGTGAGAGTTTGGGATTTCACCAAACCTTGGGTGGGAATAAGTCTTTTGCCTATAGATTAAGACTATTCTCATAATCTAACAAAAACAGTCTAGTTGATTTTCTTAAGATATACTTTAGATAACCAAGTTCAGATGGAATATGAGCATGATTATAGAAAATGATAACTATTAGAAGCAAAAGATTAAGTTCTCGTACTTATTGAGTGACTTATCACTGTCTCCCTTTTCTTTTATATTTTGCAGATAACATGTTAGGATAGTGGCTACAATACAAGAGAGTCACCGCAAGTATGAACATGAGGACACTATAGCCATTTCAATTATGTTTATATATTTGTTTTGTCTTATGTATTGATGACAAACTCTTTATGAATGACTTATTACACACATTTGTATTATTTTGTTTTAAGGACATCATTTGACATTTTCGTTGGATGTTTAATAAGAAAGGTATCTAAGTAATATTATATGAGTTTTAATTTCTGTTTTACTGATCAAGTGTATGATGCTAAATTAGTCAAGTTTGCTAGCACTTCTCTTCAGAAGACAATATTTTTGGAGAGGAGTGTTAAAATCTTGACCATGTTTTCTCTCCTCTTCATATACCACTCCAACACCATAATGCTTCTATCGCATTTTAACATTATTTCGATCACATAACAAAAAAAAACCAAAATTCATAATATCTTCTTTAGATACAACAAGCATTCATTAGTGTGATCTTCATTGTAAATTCATAATCCTAATTCACATAACAATCAATGGGCAAACCAAAAATCAACTCCTACTTACCTTGAATCAAAGTTGTAAAGTTTAAAGCAAAACCTTCCTCTTTCCCTTGTTGTTAGAAATTCTCTAAAATTGACTATATTTGCACTATTAATCGAATAGGATTGATATTAAGTTTTAAAAATAGAAAATGAAACTTTATGGTAAATGAGCAACGTGTGTCAAGGGTGTTCAAAATTTTCCTAAAATTAAACCACGTTGGTATCCAAATCAAAAGATAGGGTATGTGTAAAACAGTTCAGTTATTGGTCAGAATATTATGAAAATAAAAAATTTGATTCGAATTTCAGTTTACTAGAATTTGAAAATCAGTTACCCGATAACCAATTTGGCTTTTAAATTAAAAAATTAATAAAATTTAAACATGCAATTATGCTTTTAATGTTTAAATAAAAGTCAAATACCTATTTAAGGAAAACATGTTTTTCATAATAGAAAACCTAATTTTGTAAGGTTATTTTAAATGTGACTTTCTCTTTTCCTTTCTTTGCACACCTTAACTTTAGCCTTGTGTCTAGATTGCACACTGCAGAGTTATAGGCTTGCAGATTACAACAAGCAACGAACACTCAACATGTGGTTTTTTATCTTCTCTTCTCTATTCTTGCAACAACATTCACCTTAGTAGTAAACAAACAACATTGTAAACTTACAACAACAAATTAACTTCTAGCTTCATCTTCTCTATTCTCATTCAGAATAATTTTCATTATAAGCCGACACTCATTGTAATAACCAATCTCTTGCCATTTTTTAACGACAATTATCTTACCTTTTTTTTACGACTGATAATTTGCCATTTTTTGACGACATTTATCTTGCCTTTTTCCAATGACATCAACAACGATCTCTTTCTCAAATCATATAATATTCACTTACTTTATTAGTGCCTTTAAGACTATTAGAACATTTTTTATGTTATAAGGAAAATAAGAGAGTTTGGATTCGTAATTTGATTCTTGGTTAAACTTTAATTTATAGAATTATAATTTTATGCTTATAGCCCTTAAAAATAATAATAATTCAACAATGTTAGTATTTAAGAATGAATTTGATAGTCTGATCCTTGTCGTATCATGTGTAGTTTATTTGGGTATAAGTTTGGTATTTGATAAATGTAAGAATAACGTTTGTAAAATCAAAGAATTTAGTAACTAATGTTAATTTTAAACAAGAAGTATCTGTTGCAAGCAATATTATTGCAAGTGCAAGGTAGTGTTGGCATGTTTATTATTTAAGTGAAGATTATGCCCAACTATAGTATTTAATTATACGATATAAGCTCTGGGGTTATCTGAATTCTTAGCTTTGGACAACCAATATGATATTAATGATAACTAAGATTGATCCAAATGTTGTCCTTGCAATTATGTGCCTTTTGTTATACTTTCAATGTAAAGCTTGGACAAAAATTTGATGGTTATATAATTTTTCACTTTGTCTCTACAAAGTTTGCATTTTGGTATATAATTATTACCTTAATGTCTAAGAGTGTAACAGATTGTTTAAAACATGTAATGTTTTTCATTTTCCTGATGATGTTGCTTTGTTGTGTTATATTATCATGATACTATTTCTATTGCATACTCACATGATATTTGTTGGTATTGTAGATGTTATCCATCGATGACAATAGTGGGAGTTTTGTGGCTCCACTACTAGCTAAAGACCTTAAACATGTAAGTTCTACAAGTATTAGGAAAAATGCTTCTGATATGTGGGATCATTTCACCAAAAAGGATTGTGAAAATAAAGATAATGTTACAACATCATATAATTATTGTGGGTCTATCCTTGTTTGTCTTAGCAAAAGTGGTACTAGTTCTTTACATACCTATAAGTAGATGCAAAAAATATCCTTTGAATGTGGCAGAAAAGAAACAAAAGATTTTAATATTTCAAAAAGACACACATGATCCCTTAAATGGTGTTGAAACTACTTCCACACATCCTTAACTTTATTCTTGGAAATTTGATCAAGATTCAATTAGATATATTGTAGCAAAAATGTTCATTATAGATGAGTTACCCCAGGTTTGTAGAGTGAGAGCGGTTTCATGAAATGATGAGTGTGGCATAACCTAGGTTTCAAGTTTCTTCACATATTTATTCATTTAAAATTTTTGTTAAGAAGAAAGAAAAGTTGAAGAATTTCTTTGTTAAATTCCCTTATAAAGGTTGTCTCACAACAAATACATGGATATCTTATCAAAACTTCAATTACATGTGTCTTACAACTTATTTTATTGATAAGCATTGGAAACTAAACAAAAAAATTCTCAATTTTTGTCCAATTTTGAGTCATAGAGGTTTAACTATTGACAAGATAGTTGAGAGTTATTTGTTTCAAAGGAAAATTTCTAAGATTTTTTTTCATAACTGTTGATAATGCAAGCTCTAATGATACAAGACTAAATTATCTTACACAAAGGTTAGAACGTTGGAATAGTAGTGTATTGAATAGTGACTTCTCCATATGGGATGTTGTGCACATATATTGAGTCTAACTGTAAAAGATAGTTAAAAGAAATGGATGAATCCATTTTTAAAATTCGTTCTGCTATGAGGTACGTAAGGTCTTCTCCAATAAGATTGAAAAAAATCTAAGAATTATGTGGAACAAGAAAAAATTGAAAGTTAAAAGTTAGTTGGCTCTTGATAGTGAAATAAGATGGAACTGAATTTACTTGATATTGGATGTGACTATAAAATTTCAAAGAGCATTTAACTTGTTAAAGCTTCAAGATAGTAAGTATAAAGCTAAGTTTCATAGAGATAAGTTTAAAGGTGTGCTGCCTATGTCATAGATTAGGAATATTCTCGTTATTTGTTGTCTTTTTTGAAAAATTTTTATGATGCAACTTTATGTGTGTCTAGTTCTTTTTATGTTACAGGTAACGCATATATGCAAGAAATATATGGCATTGGGTTGAAGATTATGACATGTTCTAAAAGCAATGATCCTAAATTATATCAAATTGTTATAAAGATGAAGAGAAAACATGATAAATATTAAGGAAATATCAATAATATTAACCTAATATTGTTTATTGTAGTGGTACTAGATCCTATGTTCAAGTTAGAGTATGTTAATTGGGTTATTAATCATTCCTTTAATATTGTTGATGCTGATAAGCTGAAAACAAAAGTGAAGGAGACTTTGTAAGCTTTATTTGAAGAATACAGTTTGTTTAATATTTCTCATAGTATCTAATCAATTGAAGAATCTCATGTTATAACCAATATTGATATTGGTAAAGTAAATCTTGATCTTGAAGATGTTATGATGGTTATATATAATGAGGAAAAGGTTGGACAACAAGCTATGCAACCTAAATCTGAGTTGGATAAATATCTAGCCAAAGGCATTAATGATGATGGAGATAAGAAGTTTGATATCTTGAATTGGTGGAAGATAAATTCACCAAGATATCAAATTCTCTCTTTGGTAGCACAAGATATCTTGGTTATGTCTGTTTCAACTGTTGCATCCAAGTCAACTTTTAGTATCGAGGGTCGTGTATTAGATCCATTTTGTAGCTCTCTTACTCCTAAAATGGTAAAGACTTTTATTTGTACACAAGACTGGATCCTAGGTACACATGAACTATTCATGATTGAAGAGAGCTTGCAAGAGATAACAGACATTCAATCAGGTAAAAGTTTTATTTCAATTGAAATGATCTATTTATATCTTATGTGTTGATTATATTTAATATTTTTAACCATAGTTAATATTATCTATTTTCCATGTTTTGAAGAAATTTCACCTTTGGCAATGGAAACTATCACTATTCATCTAAAGCATGATTGATACAATCGTTGTAGTCTCAATGCCATTTTGTTATCTTCTTAGTGAGGTGCTCAATTCAATCTCATACTCTAATCTCAAGTTTTTATTTCCTTATTTTTCTTTTGATTTGTGTGTTGTTCTTTCAGTTACATAATCATTGTTTTCCTTTACCTGGTTATTTGCTTTAGACACGATTACACGATACATTTGTTGTTGGTTTTTATTATTAACTACATCAAACTTTATGTTTTGTTTATTAGAGAATCTAATGTATTGACCATTGAGCTAGCTATGTCCTATTTTAGTGATGTTACTATTTGGAAAATTTTTTGAATACATGTGCAATTTCTTAGTATGTGAAAAGATATTGGATGTGTATTTAGGTTTAAGAGGATTTTCTAATGCAACAAGTTGAAGATGTTGTCGCAAAGTGCAAAAAGAATATATTTGGTAGTTCATGTCATCGGGTCATATTCATGTCGTTTCAGTTTGGGTTTCGTGTCAAAGACTTTCAACTCTAATCTAACTTGAATTAGAATCGTATCAAAAATTTTTAACTCAAACCCAACCCTTAAATATTTGAGTTGACCCAACTCGACCCAAATTGACCAAAAACTATTTAATGTTTTCACTCTCTAAAATGTTTTTACTATTTTAATTTATTCACTAAATTACCCCAACATATTATTAATAAAACATACAATATAATATTTTATCTTGTTTATAAATAGTTTAAAAATTACATACTAAAACCTTAAAATGTGTCAATAATCTAACTAATCAAATTACATTCTTAATTCGTACTATTTAATAATAAAATAAAATATTTAAATAAAAAAATAATATGAGTAATTACAATTATATAAAAATACAACTATATGTAATTTGTAAAGATTTCAACTGTTGTTGATCTTATCTTTCAACTTTTTTATGATTTATCTATAAAACTATGCATATACACTTTTGGTACACAATTTGGGTATATAGATGATATATCATCATATGATTGAATGATTTTAAATTAAAGATAAAGTAATACTCAATTACATAATAACACATCATTTGTGTACTCAAATTGTGTACTAAAAGTATGTACACATAATAGTGCTTATAATTTATCTCTAACGAATTCTATTAAGGTAACATTTCTTTAAAATATTTGAGCTAATTTGTCTTGTGTTGGGTTACTTTTGTGTAAACTTTAACACTATCCAATTTAATTTTGGGTCGTGTCAGGTTGATCCAAAATAAATTTTGTGTTAGAAAAATTTAACTCTAACATGATTTTCACATCATGTCTTGTCAAGTTAACAGGTCGTGTCGAAAATTGTCAACTTAAAAAATGAACATGTTACCGATCTATGCCAATTACTGTAGTTTTTTAATTTATATATATTAGTTAATTATCCTAATTTGTACTCATTTTGTAAATTAATTTAATAGTTGATTGAGTCATATTGTATGTATTTATATTAAACATAGTGTCATCTAAAATTCACTTAATTTTAATCTCAAATTATTTTAATTAATAAGTTTAGTGAAAGCAAAAATTACAAAAAAATGCAATTAATTAAAGTTATTAAATATTAGAAACTTAATTAAAAATTAAAATATTAATGTTAAAATTCAATTCAAAACCGGATAATCGAAAATTTGGTTTGGGTATCCGATAATTTTTGTTCGATTATAAATTGATTCAATTTCAACTCAAAATTTTGATAAAATTGAAAATTCAGATTGGTTTACCAAACCAATTAACTAGTTTTGTACATTTTTAATGTGCGTGATTAAGCCTCACATGTAGATTTCAATAAAATAATCATTGGAGTAGTCATGCATAATTGATGAATAGTCATTCAACCGATTAAATTATATGATATGACATAATATCCATATTATCCACCTAGCAAAGAAACAAGGGTCCATCATTCATGCACAACTTTTCAATAAAGCAAAGTTTAAATCTTTCAACAGTTAGCCAGTTTCTTAAATTCAAAAGCATAAATACAATGATTAAGATAACCCTATTACATGTCTGTGGGTGTTACAGAAGCATACAATATACATAATTAAAATGTAGAAAACCTAAACTAAACTAAACTAAATGTGTGCAGTATATTAAATAGACAGATGATCATAAAGAGACTAATCCCTAAAAAAAATTCAATTTATGGTTAATTAAATGAAATTAATCAAATTATAACTCAAATTACAAAAATATCCAAATAAAATCATTAAAAATAGAGAAACCTTGAAATTTTCTCAAATCACAATTTCACTTGAAAGTTCACACTTATTGCAACTTGACCACATCTAATGAAAAATGTTAATTAACCCCCTCAACATTGTCGCCCAGGCAAATTAATAAAAAAAAAAAACCATCATACCTATTATAAAATATCAATTAACAAGTACTAGGCATTAATACCTAGTATAATACTATATAACCCCCTCATTTTGCCAAAAGATGTTATATACCCCCAAGGCAAAAAATTGTCTTGTACAATTTCATTATATCCCCTAAAAAGCCTGCCTGTCAATAGGTGTTTCGTTCCCAAATATCGAAGTCAGATTGGTGTGGGAGATTGGCACACGAGACTTGAACGCAAGGCCTGGAGCGACATGTCGTGGCATGATTGGACAAGGTGTGAGATCTTGACAATACTGTTTTGCTAATGAGCCAAGTGTCGGGAGGAGATACTTATGACGTTGTTGGATGAGTCTAGCCTTGGGGGAGGCCAACGGAGATGGTGTTGGTGAGTTGACTTAGGGGAGTCAAACAACTAAAGTGTAGGTAGGCAGGATTGAGTGTGTAGGAACGGCGCACAACTGGGGAGTCGACATACGTGTAGAGCGGCACGTGATATTCTAGGAATGGGCTTTGAAAATGGCAAGGTATGCAAGTGATTGATTTATTAGAGAGCGTGAAATGAGTGGGTGTTTGTCATGCAATTGTCATTGAGGTACCGTGTGTGGGGGCAAACAGTGAAGTTTGTGGGACAATTGCCAGAGTTGGACGGCTCTGAGAGTGTGTCGGATAGCTGAACTTTGATAAAAAGTTGTGTTGATAAGTTGCCAAAGCGGTTGACGTTGTCTTGGATAGGGAAGTTATTTGGACAAAACTAATGAAGGGTGGCTTAAAGCGGTTAAGGAAGATAACTACCGGTTTGAATTTGAATATTGGATGGCTGTCGTACAACTATAAAAGGGCTGGAGATTTACATGGAATGATGATGCACAAGTGAAGTCACAAAGGCACAAGTGTGGGAACAAGTGTCACGAGAGAGTGCATCAAAGTGCATGTACTTGAGTGGTCTGCATGTGGGTTGTGCGGGACAAGTTAATGGGACAACATACAAATGGGAAAATATGTGTTTGAGTGAGTAAAAATGTGACTGCATACACACACACTAATCCTTCCTAAGTCATCTTTTCATCAACATTGAACCAACATGGTTTTATTGTAGGAAAAAACTCTCTTATATATTAGGATAAAATGGTCCTATTTTAATCGTTATATTTTATTATTTTTAGAGTATTAACTAATATCATTTAGATCCCTCTCAAATAAATTGAATTTAATTAACTAACGAAAACATTGTGTATAAAAGAGTGAATGGAAGAATAACACCAATATGTATATTTATTTATTTATTTATTTATTTATTTATGAAATATTAAAGAATGAATTCTAATTAGTAAATATGTATATTAAAAATGTTCAAAAAAATTTTTGAACCAAAAATATATTAAACAAATATTTTACATCATTCCTGTATTAAACATAAATTATGCATCGTATTTTATATTTGTTATATTTTTGCCATATTTTTGAAATTTTGACTAAATTTAAAATACAAAAATTGTCTATTCTATTTTTAATTATTTATAAAAATATCACTGTTATGAAAAAAAAAAACCCAACAACATACATTTCTTAATTTTTAGACTTAATTTTGTATTTTCCTTCTCTGTGACCTATATAAAGATTCACTTTAATTTAAAATCTAAAATTTAAATTGATTAATTTATTTATTTTTTCTAATTGATTGATATATTACTTATCGTATAAAATTTTTTGATTATATATTATATTATATTAATTTTAATAATTAATTAAATATCTTATATTTAAATCGTTATATTAATTTTTAATAAGAGATTCGTACTTTATATTTTTAAAAATATATTATTAATAGAGTAATACTATGTGTATCCACTTTGGTTACATAAATATATACATACTCATATGTGTCCTCATATGATTGATTATTGTTTTATTCTTAATTCAAAATCATCCAATCACATGATGACACATATAAATATGTATATATTTATGTACTCAAAATAAGTACATATAGTTTTATTGTTATTAATAATGTGGTATATTAACTTGTATATATATATATATATATATATTTTCATACGTAAATTTGGAAATTTTTTTATAATTATATTTTTTATTATTTATTATGTTATAGTTATATAATTTATCTAACGTTTTTTTCTCATTTTCTCATTTTCTAATTATGGTATGAATTCATATTTCGGGAACAGCGTACTGAAAACGACAAATATTTTTTGGATACTTTTGGTATTAACTGGCGAGTAAAAAGATATTATAAAAAAATGAATTGGGGATAATGTACGTGGACAGTAAAGATCACTCTCTATTTCCACACGTCACTGTCAAAGACTCAGTAAGAGTATTATTTTCTGGGCCCTACATCATGTCCCCTAACATGGTGAAAAAACAAGGGCGAAAAGACTGAGTCCCACCCAAAGTTTAGTGAAAATTTAAAAACTTGAATACCCACTCAAAATTTTAATTTTATATATATATATAAATTTTTTATTAAAATTAAAATTAAAATTATTATTTTATTAATAATATTAAAATAAATAAAATTACTTTAGTTTCTTTTTTAATTTAAAAAATTAATAATTTTTTTATAAAATTAAGTTTTAAAAAATTTACTTTTCTCTCTAAGGTTTGAAAAACAAATTTGGCCAACTAATCCGATGAATAATGACCTCGCTCTCCTACATTTCTTTCTCGACAACACTCTTTTTGGACGACTTTCTCCCACAACAACAAAGAACAAAATGTTCGTCTGTCAAATAAAGATATCATCTCCAAACAAGATGACAGTTCATTGTTCAAATTTGAAAGATGAACATCATCATTCATTGTCTTTTCATTTGCATTAAACGACAACGATAGAAGAAGAGAGAGATGATGACATAAATAATGGTTGGGTTTAGAGTGAAAAAAGACGGTCACCGATGGCCAAAGAAATGAAGTAAAAAATTTAGGGTTGAGGAGAAAATGTGAGTTTTTAAAAATTAAAAACTTTATATAAAAATAAAGTTATTAGTTTTTAAAATTAAAAAAAAAATAAGATAAAATTATATATTTTTTAATAATATTATAATAATAATAATTTTAATAAAAATTTAAAAATTAGTGAACGTTTAAATTTGTGGAGCCTCATGACCTTTGCAGCAAGCTTTGGATGGAAAAAGTCTTTGGCAAAAAAGAAAAAAAAAAATGATAATAAAAGTTACCTAGATTCCTTGAGAACGACTTTTCAAATTGTATTAAATTATTATATCCACAGCCTACCAACTCTTAATTCCAAAAGCGCATTTCCTACGAAAATTTAGAATCATTTTTCCACCTTTGACCAAGTTGAGAGCTCAAAAACAAAATTCTTCTCCAGGGTGATTCCCTTTGACAAGGTTACATGGGCAGTTGGCTGGTCGCATCTACCAAAACTCACAAAATATTATTAAGAATAACATTTTAATTATAATTTTCCCTAAATTATAGACTAAATGAAGGTCAAAAGACTTGTTTCCACCCAAGATTTTGTTTATTATTAAAGTGATATTTATTAATTTTAAAAAATTTAAATATTTATTTATTATCTAACTCTATTAAAATTTTATTTTAGTTATAAAAGTAAAAATATTATTTAGGAAGTATTTGGTTTTATAAATATTTTATTACTAAAATTGAAAGATTACTTTGAAGATAGATTACTTTAAAAATTACTGAATATAAATTATTATTATTATATTTGATAAAAATATTTGGTATAAATAATTATTGTATTTTATTAGAGATAATAAAAAAATACTAATATATTATTTTACTTAAATACCCTTAAGTATAATTATTCTAAAATATTTTTATATTAATTGAAAATAAGATTATTTTTGCCCTAAAAAAATTAATAAATAAATTATATATTATAATAAAATCAAGATTACCTTTATAATTTTTTAATACCTAAAGTGGAGGTGATAATCAAATTATCTCTTATATTATCTGTCACATCACTATTGATAATAGAAGATTATTGAAATATTTTATTATTTATAAACCAAATAAAGTAATGTAAGTAATAAAATATAGATTAACAGAGTAATCTTTAATTTTTCTCAACCAAACACACCTTTAGGGTGTAATATTAAAAAAAATAAATTTTATCCTCTTTTTTTAATCTTAATTTTGAAAACTGGTAATTTTTCTCTAATTTAATTTTAAAAACTTACTTTTTCCCTTTTCTTCTAGGGTTTTATTATTTTAGCAATAATGTAGTCCCCCTCAAATTTTAGAATATTGCATTACACCCCCACAAAATGCATTCTCTCTTTTCGATGAATATTCTTTCAGGTAATTCACTCCAATGTGTTGTCAACCATCTTGCCAGCATTGTGCAGCCTCCTCAATGGTTTTTTGATGCAAAAATCCAATCGAAATCCAAAGGGAGAGTACTCTCTCGCTTGATTTCGCGACATTGTCGACTTGCTCCTTCGGTGATTGATAATGTCACAACCCCCTCCTTTCTCTTTTGTTGTGACGTTATCAACCACCAAAGAATTAGGTCAATGACATCGCAAAATCAAGCAAGAAAGTT
Organism: Mangifera indica; assembly: GCF_011075055.1. Classification (NCBI taxonomy): domain Eukaryota; kingdom Viridiplantae; phylum Streptophyta; class Magnoliopsida; order Sapindales; family Anacardiaceae; genus Mangifera; species Mangifera indica. The sequence continues at coordinate 7,959,324 of NC_058154.1, forward strand.
GAATCTCTCACTTGATTTTGGTTGAATTTTTGCATGGTTTCTAACCTAGAAAACCATCGAGGAGGATGCACGATGTCGACAAGATGGTTGATAATGTGCTGGAGTGAATTGTTAGAAAGAACGATTATCGAAAAAAGAGAATACATTTTATAAGGGTGAAATTGTAATTTTTTTAAATTTGAGGGGCCGACATTAGTACTAAAATAATAAAGCCTTAGAAGGAGAAGAAAGAAGTAAGTTTTTAAAATTAAATTAAGAAAAATTATTAGTTTTCAAAACTAAAATGAGGAGAAAGGAGAAATTTTTATTTTTTTAATATTACACCTTAAATAATGTTTTTACTCTTATAATTAATAAAAAATTTAAATAGAATTTTATAATAGATGAATAATTTAATTTTCGAAAGTTAGCAAATGTCATTTTAACAATGGATAACACCTTAGGTGGAAATAAGTCTTTTGGCCAAAATGAATAAATAAATCTAGCAATTATAAATTGGTTTTACATTTTAGTAATTATTTTCAAGCTCGACTAACTATTTTGCGATACAAAATTTCATCCCCTTCCACCTTTAGTTTTCTTTCAAGTGAATTTGTCGAAAATGGTTGATTATCCAATTTTTCTTACAAATCCTTAATACCATAATAAATACTTTTTAACCCAAAAACTAACAAAAATAGTAAAATAATAATCCGAATCTTAAAATTTTTATCAATACCTCTTTAATATCCATATCATAGTAAACACAACATGTGATAATTTTATTTTCACATTAAACATTGAAAAAGATCAAACTCGAAATTAAATATACAAAAAAGGGGAGTGGTGTTGGAAGTTTTGAGCAATGCTTTAAAACTTAGATTAAACCGATTGATTTAATCAAGAATTGGTGACAAATTCAATAATAAATTATAATTAAAATCTATTTTAGTTATTGTTGGGAAAACATATCAATTCTGCAAACTAAATACAATAAATAGACATATCTAGATTGTGATTTTGTATTCGAGATAAATGCAATCCGAAACGTGATTAGTTAATATCCACAACACAATTTGCCTATTGTATTGTGTTTCTTGATTTTGTGATTTTTGCTTTTCGAGGTTCTGCAACCTTTTATGTATTTGGTGTTTGTAGATTTTGTGCATTGAAGAAGAGAAAAATATTTACATTATATTCCATCGATGACAGTTTTGAGATATCAAATATGTCTTCAATTGCTTTAACTGTTCATTGATAGTTAATTGCAAACGAGTCAGGCTGATCTATTATGAGTGAACCTAAACCTAATATCTCTCGCTTACACAAGATGAGAGAATTGAATCAAATACCCAAACCCAATAGCTATCAAATTAGATTAATTCAGGGTCAAACCCAATGAATTGTGTTATGTGTGGTTCAATTATTGGATTAGATTGGTCCAACTTTCATATTAACATTAACATGACTAAAATTTATTTTAAAATTTTAATTATAGGCCAAGAGACTTGCTTCTACCCAAGGTTAGGTGTAATTTCAAACTCATACCTTTCAACTTTTAAAAACTTAAAGCCCCACCTATGAACAAAAATCTGTTAAATTTCTCAATTAAAGTTAAAGGTAAAACCATCTTTTAACAAAAAATTTTAAAAGCCAAAGTTTTATAATATTTTTCCTCTTAGTTTGAAAATCTAACAGTTTTTTCCCTACTCAAAGTTGGAAAAGTGCTTATTCCCCTCTCTCAAACCTAGGGTTTTTTCCTCTTCTCATCTCCAACAATCGACGACTTCCTTTTCTTTCTTTTTTGCCAACAAAGGAATACCTATAAACTAAGACGTCGATGATGATTAAGAACGAAGGTGAAGAATCGAAGTCCAATCTTCATTGAGTTGAGTTGACATTGATCGACAAGAATCGACCTCGTTTTTTGTCGGTTCTACTTCGAGAGGAGATGAATCGAACAATGAAAGCTTCGTCTGAAGTCAATTCTCATTGTTGACACCAATTCGATGAAGATTTGTCTTTGATTGTTCATTATCGTTCACCGATCATCGACATTTTGGTTCATAAGCCTTCCTTCGTCGGTGGTAGAACAAGAAAAGGAAGTTGTTGGTGGCTAGAGATGGTGACTGGAAAGGAGAAGAGGAAAAAACCCTATGTTTGGGGGGGAAATACCCACTTTTCAAATTTTAGACGAGGAGAAATTGTTTGATTTTCAAACTGAGGGAAGAAAATATGATAAAACTTTGGATTTAAAATTTTTTTTGTTAAATAATAAATTTATCCTTAATTTTAACTGAGAAATTTAATAAAATTTTATTCATAAGTGAAACTTTGAGTTTTTAAAAATTGAAAATTATGAGTTTGAGATATGATGTTCCGTCATCTAGTGAAAGATGATGAGCATCCTCTAGATCTAAATAACGCTCGTCATTTAGTAAATTTTGTGGCCTTCGGCCACCGTCGGTGGTCGAAGGGAAAGGTGAAAAAAAAAACCGAAGGATTTGAGGGGGAGTTAACTCACTTTTCAAATTAAGGTCTAGAGTTGAAATATTAATTTTCAAAATTTGAAAGAAAAAATGAGACAAAATTATGTATTTTTTAAAATTATTATTAAATGATAATTTTATCCTTATATGTAATGACAATTTTAAACAAAGTTTAAGAAATGGATAGGATTTATTGTTTTTATCAATTATGAGTGTGTTTTAAGGTTTAACTACAACTTAAATGGGAAATAATCCTTTGGCAACAAGGTGCAATCACATTTTCAGATCTCACCAAATTTTCAAGTTCCAATTTCAATTCAAACGCTACAACTGACGGTCAAAGAAAATTTTGGTCTTTTTATATAGCATATTTAGCTTCTAAAAGGGAAAACCTTTGGAATTCTAATCTTTTGGACAGCCATCTCATACCAAAAAAAAAATTCATGAACACGTGTTAAGTGTCTCACACTCGATAACCATAAAAAAAGACGCAGCCTTTTTGAAAGTCAGATTATTTCTATTTTGGTGGTCTCCTTTACACGCAGTAAACTAAACGTTCAAAACGTGGCGGCTGCAGGTTTTTATTATTGTCAAATGTATGGATAAGTTTTATATATAATTTTTTATATAAATAATAATATATTATTATAAGATTAAGTAATAAAAAATTAAAGATAAAATTATTTTTAATTATATGATGATATGTTATTATTTATATATAAAATTTTATATATTATTTGTGTATATAATTTTATTGTAAATAAATATATATGAAAATAAAATAAAATGTACTATTCTAGTATGGATTCTTTTAATATCTTTTATGTAGGGCCGAGTAAATTTTGTTGATATGTATAATTTAGTTTAAACTTTAAAATCAGATCGAATCACTTAAAAATTATGGTTTATAAAATTATGGTTTGGTTTAGTTTATAAAATGATTTAGTTTGAGTTGATAAATTTTTTAAAAACAATTTTTAGTTTGAGTTACGATTTAAGTGATTTTCAAATAGGTCTAAATCGTAAACCGTATTTTAAAAAAATACATTTATATAACTATATTTTACAGAATTTATTAATAATCAATTAGGTGTACAATTTATTTTTCATATATATATTTTTATTATTTTTACAAATATATTATATCTATATATATATACATATTTTATATTTGTTTTATATGTTTAAATTATATTTTAGAAAATTATAATTCAATTAATTTTATTAAATAATATATATTTAAAGGTGAATAATTATAATAAATTTAAATTGTAATTAAAATTAAATTAAACTATATTTTTTTAGTTTGATTTGATTAAAAAAAAAATTTTAACTTTTTTTTAAATTCTATTTAAAAAATCTCTTAAATTGTATCGAATCATACTATACAAACCTCTAATTTGCCTTATCTTGAAAGAACAATTATCCACCAAAACACAATGTCATTTCTATTTGAGTATTTTATACTCCTAAATGTTGGAAATTAACAATTAAAGGGTCAAGAATGAGTCTGCCTTCATGTTTTTGTGGTCACCATTGGGGTTGGCGAAACTACAATGTTGGAAAATGGAAACCTCGTTGGGGGTCATGTTGAGTGCCGTTGGTTTAGGGGACAAAAAATAATTGGTCATATCTTTAGGATAAGGAAACATCAAAACCTAGTCAAAACCTAGGCCACATACTTTTCATTTAAAATAGGGGTAGATCTCAATCTAATTAACTTGATTTAGCTCCATGTTTAATTTAATTCAAATTGAATTTAAGTTAGAATTTTAGTTTGACAGTTTGAATTCTCTTTCGATAATATTATTTATTTTATTAGTAATATTTTTTATCTTATCAGTAATATTATTGATTTCATTAACAATTATATGATAATTTTTTTTATCAATTTAAATGAATTTAAATTTGAATTGAAATTATATATTTAAGTAAGCTTAAACTAATCCATATTTAAGCTCAAGATGACTCAAATCCACCCCTAATTTAATATACAAGGGAGGATCGTGTCTTTATTGACATAGGAAGAGTCATCTTCATTTTTTTTAAAACATCGATTATTAAAAAAATAAATAAATTTAATTATAAATTGAGCCTAGTGTATATATATTATTGTAATACTTCAACATATATCTCAAGGGTAAAAACATCTTTTCACATGTTTTATGATTGAATATCAATGAGGCAAAAGTCAAGAGTTATAATAAGTGTTGACAATGAATTTTTAAAATGATAAATGAATGTATATGAAAGGTGTATACTCGTTTATCTAATGTTATATCAATAAAGTGAATAACGTGTCATGTAAAAAATTTTAAAAGGGGTGCCATGAAGGGCGCCTATACTAATGGAAAGATTGATATAGTATGTTGTTAATGTAATACTAAACTTGTCATATATGTGAGGTCTTCGTAGTTAGATCTAATTGATTTTGGTCGTTGATGAATGAATATATGATCAGTGATTGAGTCTTTTATGATAAGTTTGGTCAACAACGGTGATATATGATGAACAAGTTGTTGAGATGTTGATTATTATGATCGACAAAATGCTAAGCCTTATTTTCATGCACTTAGGCCTTTATTTTTAGAGCTTTACTATGTATGCATATTTTTTCTATATAATTTAAGTATATATATTATGTGTTATCATATGTTTAAGTGTTTATTTATCTTTAAATTAAAATTATCCAATCACATAACAACATAGTATTTATATAATCAAATTGTATAATAAAAGTGTGTATGTATAGTTTTATCATATTTTTATAAACTAATTGTGTATGTATCTTTTCTAGGGTTTAAGTTGGATATATCAATTTTTGTAAGTAGTGGATTTTGATTTTTAATCAATGATAATTGATTTAGCAATTGGGTTATAATTCATTTCCTGGTGTTAGAGCTTGATACCCTGCTTACTTATAGATTGATGTACGCTACAAAAAGATATATACATAATTAATTCATGTCTTTATTAAATCTAGAATTTTATTTTGAAATAAATAAAAATTCTTTGTGGATGAATTGATTATCATGGATCCTAATAGGTTTTGAATAACCTTATATCACGAAAGTATATATGCTTTTAATCTTTAAACATTTAATCAACTTTTATTTAACAACTAATCTTAATGAGATTGATATCTTTTTTATATTACTTAATTAACTTGTATAATTACGAATCAAAGACAATAGTAAGGTAGCATTACATATAACCATGTTCCACATTTTGCCGAAGATATACTCGTTTCAAATTTGGGGTGCAAAAGTATTGATAAATCTCTTCAGAAAGCAAGACATGTATAAGTCTATTTGCTCACATGTAAGAATTTGCTTCTTCAACCTTCTAACGACACAGTAGGAGAATTCCATCTCACACGTTAGCATAGTTTTTTTTTTTTTTTTATGTAGTTTTAGATAAATCAGATCAACTTGGGTCAAAAGGAAGGGTGTTATCTTATCTTAGGTGAGCCATGCATGTGCATTGTGCTCTTTGACCTCACATTGACCACTCACATACTTGTTATCACAAAACACTTATGAGATATCCCTACCACATTATGACTCTCATCTTCTATTGGCCATACACGTGTAAAAAAAAGTTATAGTAATAGTAAGATGCCTTTGAATCTATTGAACAACTTTTTGCTAACACCCATTGATTTTATGAACAATAGGTGTCGATAGAACCTTGTAGGAATGGGATCATGCCCTAGATTTGAATCTAATCAACAAGCAATCAACAAAGCTATGTTGGTTATAAAAACTAGCAAAATCAACAAGTAAACAAATTGCTTACAAAGTGAAGATTGATATGAAATGGTAATGGCAATAACTTGCTTCAGAGTTGCTCATATTTCACATGGCTCCAAAGTAAGTTATTTTTGACTTCATTAGTTGACATTGGTGATACTCTCTTCGTTAAGGTTTATAGTTCATCGTTAAAGTTAATATTAAGGTTAAGGTTTAGGGTTTAATGTCCAAGTTAAGGGTTTAGAGTTAAAGTCTACTACTTAGGTTCAAACATAATGTTTAATGTTAAGTTTTAGAGTTTAATGTTTACTGTTAGAGTTAAAGTTTACAGTTTTAAGTTAAAGTTAAAGTTTAATGTTAAGTTTAACACTTAATGACTCATACAAGTTAACTTGTAGTAGATTGATGAAATTTTCCTTCATCCGTTGTTCATTGACCTCCGAAGCCAACTAATATAGTAATATCTAACAATTTGATTAATCTTAAAATAATAATGTGATTTATTTAGAATAAATAAATATAATTTAAAAGAATTTGCAAAATCATGTCAAAATTTTATTACACATGAAATTTTGTATACACTTACCTTTCAAAACCTTACATTTACCTTCTAAAGTCTGTAAGTTATTCTTAGCTTTATAATCTTACAACTAGGCCCTTGAATGATCAGATTTAAAAGATATACGAGACTTTACTCAATTAGCATATTCAAAACGCTATAGTTTTTCAAATTTCATTCATCTCCAAAGTTATAAATCTTACAATTATCCCCCAAAAATCATCATAAGCCCTTGCTGGTTTTGAATTCATATAATTAAACCCTCGATTTGATACTTTGCATTCCAATACAAAGTTTGGTATAATCCCATATTATGAAATATTGCACTTATCCCTGGAATCGAAGTTTGGTATTCCTGTTATAAGTATTTTGGGAATACTAAGTTTCAGGAGAATATTTAGCTTTTCAAATTTTCACCTATGCCCCAAAAATGCTATTAATAATTCTTGTACACTTTATAGTTTTAAACCTTGCATTTACTCCCCCAAATCAAAGTTTAGTATTTCCCACGTGTATGCAAAACATTTGGAAAGTGTTTCATTTAGTCAAGATCTTGTAATCTTTGTCAATGTTTTTGACCACACAAATATCATTAAATTAAAATGAAAAAAAGTAAATAAATATTGACTTTTTTACATTGATTTAAAGATGTTTCTCATTTGAAATTGGCAACCTTTTGGTGAGATTCTGCAAGTTTGTTTTTCAATCAGAAGGAAATGATAATTATTTGACTATAGGTGTAGTTTTTTGACAAGCAGCATGTAATCTAGTTTTTTTTTTTTTTAATAATAAAATTATCCATACAAATTTTATATATAAATAATCATATATTATCCTATAATTAAATATTATTTTATTCTTAATTTTTAAATATTTAATTATATAATAATATTTTTTATTTGTATATAAAATTATTATGAATAAAAATTATGCACGTAACTCTTTTTTTTTTGTTTTTTTCCGATAGCCAAAACTCTGAAGGGGGTGAAGGTGGGAAAACAAATCTGTGTTTGACGTTTTCTCGTTCGTTCTTCCTTCCCATTAGTCAACAAACCAAAAAATAAAAAAGAGTATTTCTATACTCGCACTTCTACTTTCAACTTCCATCTCGATCTTCCTCACCCTTGGCCATTTCCTGCCTTTTTCACAAGTTATAATTTTTTTGATTGAATTTTCCATTCAAAAGCCGTAACCTTTCCTTCGTGGACTTTATTGTGACTGTTTGTATCTCTCTTTCATACCTCAACTTCATAATCTTCTTCTTCTTCATCATCATCCTATTGCCCTTCTTCCTTGTCTCTGCTCTTCAGGTCAGTTCTTCTCTTTTTTTTTTTTTTTGTCTCTCTTTTCTTTCCTTCATTTTCTGTTGTTTCTGCTTACGTTTTCTTTATGTTTTGAACCACCTGGGTGGAATTATGATCAGAATGAGATTAAATCCTTGTGGGAATTGGGATTATCAAATCCTTGTGGGATTTTTTTCTTGTCAAGTTCTTTGCTTTATCTCTGTTGTTGTTTAATTCTGGCTTCTGGGCTTTTTGGGTTTTCTTTATGTGTGTGATATGGTTTTTCTGTTCTGATATTTTGGTGCTTTTTTGGTATCTTGAACATTTCCCATAATTTGAATTCCTCTTGTTTTTGCTTATTGATTTTGATGTTTGAATGATTGTGTTTAGAATTATATGGGTTTGGTTTGACTGCAGAATCATTGCATTTGACCTGGATCTTATGAGTGTTTTAAAGACTGGTGCCGTTTTTCTTGTAGTTGATGAAATCGGAGTTTTGTGTATGTTGTATCAGTTGAATTCTCCGCCTAAACCCATTGGTTTATTGGGTCTCTGTAGTTTTTTCTTATTCATCATCAGTGACAATAGGAACATTAACAGAGCCAGAGTGTAGAATGAAAGACAATAACAGGTGGAGCCTTAGGAAAAGTACTATTCAGTCTTGTCCTTCTGTGAACTCAAATTCCTTAGACATTTTATGTGATTTTGTTGTTGTTATTATTCGCTGATTTAGTAATGCTGTGATCTGGGTGTTGCTGATTACTTGTAGTTTACATCTGCTTGCATTCTTTGGCATCTTTTTTAGGAAGAGTTATGTATCTGTATTGATATTTGTGTTTTCAATGATGCAATTTCACAGGGCGTAGAAGTGGCTTTATTTGAAGCATCAGCTTGACTGTTAGTAGATAAGCTGGTCACTGCTGTATCATAAAGTTATGACTTTATTTTCTTGCTTCTGCGGTGGGAGTGATTCTTCAAGAGAGCAGCCTTTTGAAGTTGATGATGGTAAATTGCAAAGCCTTTTATGTTTTATTTTCAATGTGTTTTATCATGCCAATGCAAAACTTCTAATCAGGTTTATTTGTTAACAGAACTTACCAGCATACACAATGCTAAACTCTACACTTACAAAGAATTAAGAACCGCCACTGAAGATTTTAGTGTGACTAACAAAATTGGAGAGGGTGGTTTTGGTTCTGTATATAAGGTAACCTCGTTTTTCATTTTAATGTTGTGGTTTAGTTTTGAAATTCCTTTTTTCCTCTTGTTCAAAGAAATGACATTTGGAAAATATATATATTGTTTAGGGACAGCTTAAGGATGGGAAACTTGCTGCCATAAAAGTTCTTTCAGCTGAATCAAGACAGGGGGCCAAGGAATTCGTGACAGAGATTGAGGTGATTTCAGAAATAGAGCATGAAAACTTGGTAAAGCTCTATGGTTGCTGTGTCGAAAAAAATCACAGAATCTTAGTCTACAACTATCTTGAGAATAATAGCCTTGCACAAACACTTCTAGGTAATTTTCGAATATAGTTTTTAATCGACCATTATTTTATTTAAGCAATGTTGGATTCCTATACCATGAACATAGATGGAGCCAGAGGGGGCCAAGGAGGGTCAGTTGACACTTCTTGACCTTGGAAAATTGTTTATATGGTTCATGTAAATTATCAATAAAATCCAACTTGATCACCCTAGATTTCATTGTTATTCTACCTTGACCTCTAGACATTTTATTATTATTTGAACTTGACCCACTTACTTTTGGTTTCTGGCTCCATCCCTGACCATGAAGTTGCATCTTGTGAATATAGTTTTTATTCAGAAAATGCTTGTGCTAAATTTTTTCCCATTATTATTCAGTAGATTTCTTAATTTCCTTTTCTGTTAAATGGAACTTGAGTGTCTAGAACCATTTCACTTTCAGGTGTAGGCCATAGCCAGAGTAACATCCAATTTAGTTGGCGAACAAGAGCTAAAATATGCATTGGTGTTGCACGAGGGCTTGCATTCCTTCATGAGGATGTACAACCTCACATTATTCACAGAGATATTAAAGCAAGTAATATTCTCCTTGACAAAGACCTGACACCCAAAATTTCTGATTTTGGTCTTGCAAAGCTTATCCCACCCAACATTACTCATGTCAGCACCCGTGTGGCTGGAACAATGTAAGTTCCATCTTGCCAGTTACCCTGTTGAAATATTGGATTGCATCTTACAATTATTGATAGTTCTGAGATCAGGACTACTATGGGATCTATATCTCCAGTGTCTAAGCTGTTTGGAAATGTTTGATATTATGTGTTATTGTCCAATAGTATGATGGAAATTTAACATTTCTATATGTTAATAAAATATTATTGAAATTTATCCCTCTCTTTATGATATTCAACAAATATTAACATCATGGTTCACATTTGCTTTGTTGTTTCAGAGGTTATCTGGCACCAGAGTATGCTATAAGGGGGCAATTAACAAGAAAAGCAGATATTTACAGTTTTGGTGTCCTTGTTGTGGAAATAGTCAGCGGGAGATGCAACAAAAATGCACAGTTGCCTGCCGAAGAACAATATCTTTTAGAATGGGTATGGATTTTTACTGTCAGTGTATCATTGAAATAGAAAAACTCAGGGTTTGCAATGAATGGGCATTGACCCGGCACTACCTCATTGTGAGACCTTTTTCCACAGAGAATGTCCTTTTTCACCACTTATGAAGTAATCCTGGTACAAGTAATGACAAAGCATATGACTTGTTCAAAGTCAAGGTTTTGGCATATGTGTCTTGAAGTAGATCTCTAGATATGCATATATTAATAACTAGGCTGATTCTTGATGACAACTGGATTCGATTCATTGTAGAAATAATGGAAAGGAAAAACATATTTTTATGGAGGTCTATTAAGAAAATTAATATGTTCATTTTATTTGGGATGGCTTATTCTGAAGTCTTGCAAATGACAGATTACGCTTAAATGGCAGATTTTTTATGACCTGTGGATTCTTTTTTCTGTAGGCATGGGATTTATATGAGCGAAGGGAGCTGGTTGGATTGGTAGACACTGCATTGAATGGGGATTTTGACACTGAGCAGGCGTGTTTGTTCCTAAAGATCGCCCTTCTCTGCACTCAAGACACTCCAAAGCTCCGGCCATCCATGTCATCTGTTGTGAAGATGTTAACAGGTAAGAAAGGAATCAACAAAATCGAAATAACAAAGCCGGGGCTAATCACCGATCTCATGGACCTGAAAATAAGAGGTCACCAAAACACTAAGATAGAACCAAAGAATATTATCTCTCCTGATAATAGTCCAGACAACCCAGCTACGCCAAACTTGTTATCTGAAGCCACAAGTTACTCAACCTTTAATACAAATGATAGAAGCACTGATACCTGGAGTGAAGCAAAATTTGTCAAGTAATTTTTTTTTCTCATATTGAGGCTTATAACAAAGCCATGTAAATTTTACAACCTTGTGCTTGTTTATATTTCTTCATGGCTCAAACAAGTCATTTAGTCTGAAGTACTATCTTGTAAATGGAACAAGTTTGGTGAATTAGAGGAAATTTTTGCTGTAGGGATATTTTCAGCTGCTCTTCACTGTTTTAGGCTCCGTTTGCCAGGCAAGAAAGGGTTGGATTGTATTAATGTTTTGTGATAGTAGTAGTACTACATTTTGGGTTGTCTTACCATCGGCATAATAATAACCGAACTGAATAAGAAAAAATCAATTACGAACTTCGTTTTAAGATATTGAATGTCTTTAAAATTTAACTTATAAAGTTCTATTTTACATTAGTTAAAATTTTTTATTTTTGGTATGAATTAAGATTTTAAATTAGACTTCATAGTCTAAATAAATACAAAATAATTAATATTTGATTGTAATTTATATAATTATTCGAGCAATCAAATTATGTGCATTTATTTTAATTATATAAATCGATATATATTTTATGTTTATCATTACGGGATTAGTTGATTTTGAATTAAAGATAAAATAATATCCAATCATATGATAACATATATAAATGCGTATGTATTTATATATCTAAAATGAATATACATAGTATTATTCTTATTATTTTGTAATTCATGTAATTGTTGGAGTGGAAATAATTATTGTAATTATGACATATTATGTGATTGTTGACAGATCCAGGGTTTCAAGTGTTCTAATTATTAATGACAAAGCCAAAAGTTCAAATAATTGTAAAAAAATAGGCTGAAATTTCCCTTCCTTCCATTCATTCTATCAACATTACATACATTGAGAGTTTAACAATTACAATTTCATAATTTGGTAAAAGAAAAGTGGTTCTCACTTTATAACCAATTCTCTCTTATATATTTCGTACAACTAAATTTGTAATTCTGTTGTCCCGGCTATCACAACCTCCTCATGCTCAAGAGGTCTTGCTGCTTAAATTTGTTGTTCTATTGCCCTTGCTATCACAACCTTTTCCTTTTGCTCAAATGGTCTTACCATTATTTGCATATAATCTTTGCTCCACATGAGTGGCTCACACATTCAGCTGAAGTTCTATGGTTGTTATGCTTTAATGGTTCTTGTTCTCTTATCATTTCCTATGCCTTCCAACACCACCTTGTCCTAAATGTGAAAGTCTGGATATATGGAGTAAAAGTCATCTAAGGTAATCCATGAAGCTTTTTCTAGGGGTAAACGTTCTCATTACACAAGTAGTTGAGTGATGTCTTGAGCATTTTGCTTAATGAAGATTATCGATATAGTTGTAATTTGACCAAAACTGGATCACGTACTTCAAATTGTAATTCACTTTGATGATTGTGAGCCATTTGCTTCATGCGATTCTGAGAGCGATATAAGTTGTCTTTGAGCTCACACAAGATGACATCCTGTTGAAAGAGATGTTGTTGGACTACTTCAACAACGGTATTGCCCAGCTCAAAAGGCAAAAGAGTAGGAGGTAAAAAACCACGCATGATTTGAAATGAAGTAACCCAATGGAAGCGTGATACGAAGTGTTATATGAGTATTCTACCCATGGTAGAAATCAGATCCAATGGTTGGAGTTGTCCACTGCAAAACACCATAAATATTGTTCTAATTCTCGATTCGTCACCTTAGATTGGCCATTAGTTTGTGGATGGTATGAACTACTAAATTGGAGTCTAGTACCACTTAGATAAAACAATTCATGCGAAAAATTACTTAAGAATGTTGGATCACAATAAAAAACTATTGCCTTTGGTATTCCATGGAGATGACAAACCATATCAACAAGCACATCAACAACTTTAGTAGCAGTAAAGGATGTTGGCAAAACATGGAAATGGGTATACTTAGATAGGTGGTCGACAATAATGAACACTACAGTATATCCCTTGGATGATGGTAACCTAATAATAAAATCCATAGAGAATTCTCCCCAAATCGCTGCTAGTGTTGGTAAAGGTTAAAAAAGACCAATAGAACGTAGTGGTTGATATTTTGTTTATTGACAAATGAGGCATGCGCAAACAAGTGAATAATATCAAACTTCATATGAGGCTAATGGAATTGGGTTGAAATACGAGCTTAGTCTTGTGCGAGATAGGGAAAAACTTGAGATCTGACTCCTCATATGATTAAGATATCCTTAGCTTGAAGCTTGGTCCACAGTGTACATAGTGCACTTTTATGATAGATATTTGGGATATCGTATTCTTTCACCAAACATTTGAGATACTGATGTATATCGTTTGACATTAGTCATCCAGGATGATATGATCGATGAAGGTATGACATGAGTGTGCAAAAATAGTTTGGATGGATATTTGTGATGGTGGGGGAGACATTTGAGAGTACCACATTGTGATTGAGAATTGAAACACTTTGGTTATGAGTTATGTTATATGTAAAGTGTTAAGAGGTCATTTACTTATTGAGTATTTTTTAATCACTGTGTTCCTCGTTGTAGTTTTGTAGGTAGGCAAGATAAGCAACGAGATGGCAGGAGAGCTAACAAGTTAACTCTGGATGTTGCATGAGAAGAGGGGCATTTTGGTCATTTTATTATATGGACATTATTATGTATTTATGGATTTACATTTATGCTATACAAGGTTTATTTAGGGATTTTAGACACTTCACTACTTATGGATGATTTATTATGGATTTATTTATGATATGGATGTAATGAATAAATTTGTTTACACAGTTTTGCATGCTGCATGTTTGAATGAGTTTAATATCATGCTTTTAATTTTTGCTATATCTTTGAGGGAAGTTTAAATAAACATATCTTTTCGAATCCATATTTTGGGTAGAGTATATATTTGGAGATGAGTGTTATAAAATATGTATTATTTTTTACTTGTATCATATTGAATCATATGAAACATAAGATACTAATACCCATGAATTACACAATTGGGTATTTATTGGGATAATTATCCATGATGTTTATCTTTTAAGCACTCTAATATGAAAAGTAACATTTCGGTCCCTGAAATTGAAAATGTATCCACCAGAGACCAAAGTGTTATGTCCTAATCAGGGGTGGATTTGAGCTAAGTTGAGCTCGAACTCAACTTGGTTACTGTTCACGCGAGCCCGAATCAAGCTAAAAAACAACTCAAACTCAAGCTCGTTAGCTTGCGAGCTACTCGTGAACTGTTCACGAGCTCAACTCAAATAGGCTTAACTAGCCTGAGCCTCGCGAGCTATTCACGAGCTCAACTCGAATAGGTTTAACAAGCCTGAGCTAAGCTTGACGAGCTCTAGGTATCTTGGAATGGAAAAAAAATATTATATCATATGCATCATAAGATTAAGATAACAGAAGATAATCCATTAGAACTAACATACACCAAGTATAATCCATGTGCATGGAAACTATTAGTTTGCATTTGTTCTGTTAACTTCTTTCCAAGTCAAAAATAAGTAAAATGGTCAAAACAATTACATGAGCTCCCGTGGTTCCATAACTATTTATGCACAAGAACACCAAGGTGAATTGGCATTACAACTTACAATATTGGTGCCAAAAGCCATAAAACATAATTGATACTTAATATAAATGAACATTTCTACATTTATGAGCTTTAAAAACCATTGTATGTATAATGAAAATCATGTATTCACATCCCCAACTTAATCATGAATCTTTAATAATACTTCCAATTTATTATCTTTTTAAATACAAATAATTTATCAAGAACACTGTCCAGGTCAAGAAAAAGTTCATTCAAATGCTTCTGTGCTTCATTTTCTCCCTCTCAGCCTTGTGAATTCTTTTGGGAGCTTTACCCTGATTCTTTTTGGTTGAACTAGGTCTGCACCACAAACAACTTTCAGACATCCAAATAAAGATAATAGTTAATTGATTTTAAACTCAATAATTATCTTCTAGCATCCTAAATTAGATGCTCTAGTAGAAGTATCTGTATCAACTTATTATCATTATTATTATTATTATTATTATTGTTAAACTTTACACTATTGCCTCTTGCAGAAGGCAGCAACAAGAATTCATGTTTAAATGCTATAGCTTTCTGAAATTTTACATATGTATGATCCTATGTTATTCATGTCCATTTATAATACAGTTCTCTTAAACCATACAAAGTTTTGAACTAGAACCTAACAATCTTATGTAGCTTTAATGGGCTAATAACAAAGACCACACAAGTTATTATGTTACGCTTACATGTGAACATTACAAACCACAACATCTAAGCAAACTGTTCAATGAAAGATAAAAGCCAGTTACCAAAATATACAAGCTGATGTTATGTGTTTAAGGTTTGAACACCCCAAAGTGAAAACTAACACTCTCAATCTACAGGACAGTAAACTCATTAGGCTTACTCCTTGATTTTGTCAACTCAGAAAACAAAGCAAACCCCTCTTATTTCCTCCCTTCCTCAAAATATCTACCAATCACAACCATCCATGAAACTACATCTCCATCCACTATTCTATCAAAAAAGTGCCTTGCTTCATTTATACTTCTACATTTACCATACATATCAGACAAAGCACTCCAAACTACCTCATCTAAATCCAACCCAATTCTCATAATATAACTATGAATCTCTTTACCTAAACATAAACAGTGAATGCAAAGTGAAAATGTAAGCATGCAAACTAAATCTGTAAACCTATTGGACATTGAATTTTCACATCTTTGCATACTTTTGTCCAAATCTAAAGCCACCATTATTTGATTGTAATGTACATAACCTAAAATCATTGTAGTCCAAGAAAAGTTGTCTCTTTGAGGCATTTAATCGAACACTTTTCCTGCTTGTTCAAGAAACCTCATTTTTGCGTAAGTAGATATCATTTGCATCAAAAACTTTCTAGGCATCAACTAAACTCCCACATTTCAATTACATATCTAGCAAATGATTAGATATGAAGACACATCAAATATTAACATAGTACACAGATTTAGTTTTTAAAACACAAATGAAAAAAGTACTAGCAAATACATAAAACTAAATAACACAAAACCCCCAAATTAGAAACTCTAATTCCAAAATTAAGGTTTCTATTTTGGACAAATAATTAAAAATTCAAGTAAACAAATAACAAACCTAATATGTCTTCTATCGTTGTTGTTGAACTTGTCACCTCCAAACGTGAATGCTAGACAAATAGAAGTGGCCTAGAACCGAAAGCATAAATGATTCATCATCGGAGTGGAACAGAGGAACTGCTCGATCTTGAAAGGGAGAAGGAGTCCACTGGCTATTGACGTTATCGATTGAGGCACTAAGTGATGAAGTTTTTTGAAACCTGAATGATGAAAAGTTTATAGAAAGTTAGAAGATGCGTGTGTGAGATGGTGAGAGACTTGAAAGTTGAAAGCAAAAGCCAAGGTGAAATAGACTTTGACTTTTGACAAAAAAATTATACTAAAAATCAAATTAAAAAAAGGGAAATTATCAAAAATGGCCAAAATACCCTCCCACAAAGCAAAAATACCCAAAATCACTATTTTTAAGCAAAAATGCCCATGACTTTTTCTAAAATGTCAAAATTACCCTTCCCTTTATTTATATAAACCTCCTCACTCACTAGAAAAGGTTAAATGAAATTTTATTAAAATTAGGGGGTATTGCGATATTAAACATCATAAGAGCATTATCAATTTCTCAATGAAATTTTAGGAATAGATAATTGAAAGGTCAAATGAAATGTTATTAAAATTTGGGGGGCATTTTGATATATCGACTTGTATTTTTCAGATTTCTGAAGAATTTTTCGATTGTTGTTATTCTAGGGTTTTTCAACTTTTAGAATTCGAATTTCAGTTCCGTTTTTTCCAATTTCACCGTTTTACGAGATATCAACTCGTATTTTTCAGATTTTCGAAGAATTTTTCGATTGTTGCCATTCTAGGGTTTTTCAACTTTTAGAATTCGAATTTCAGTTCTGTTTTTTCGAATTTCACCGTTTTATATAGATCGACTCGTATTTTTCAAATTTCTGAAGAATTTTTCGATTGTTGTCATTCTAGGGTATTTCAACATTTAGAATTCGAATTTCAATTTTGTTTTTTTGAATTTCATCGTTTTACGATATAACAACTCGTATTTTTCAGATTTCTGAAGAATTTTTTGATTATTGTCATTCTAGGGTATTTCAACTTTTAGAATTCGAATTTCACTGTTTTACGATACATCACTCAAATCACATATAGAATGAAATCAAATACATATCTATATATAATGACAGATAAAGTACATCGTACACATACGCACATACAATAAATATATACATACGAACATATGAAGAACGATAAACAAACAACGAGGTAACTAAATATACATCCGTGAGCTACTCGATACAGTGAAAATACAACTGCGACACTAAACATCGACGCATAGAGGTAGATGACTCTCGGGGAAAATCGTAGCTCCGTGACAACGCCAAACACTTAAAAAAACGTAACATAAATACGCTACAGTCAACGAAGGAGATACCCAAAACATGTCATCTCAAATAGTTGAAGTTGATCCGAGGTCAATGTAGAAGTAATCCTAGATAATGCGCTGCGCTGTGTATGACATATCGCATCTGCCCGGAAATGTCTGGACTCATTGGAGATTCGTAGCTCGCCGTCAACCCATTTTCTTTTGCGAGAATTATCCTGCACAAATTTTAAAAATTCGTTAGACATTTAAAAAAACAAATATGTAAACAAATGTATTCGTGGAAAAAACATAAAAAGAAGAAAAATACGAAATAATCAAAAAGGAAATGACAAAACTTAACAAATAAAATTGTTCGAATTCTATACGTTGAAATACCTTAAAATGTCAATAATCGAAAAATTGATCGAAATCTAGAAAATACGAGTCGATATAGCCAAAAACGGTAAAATACGGAAAAATTGCAATGAAATGTGATTTCTATAAGTTGAAATACCATAGAATGTTAACAATCGAAAAATCGACCGAAAATAAGAAAATATAAGTTGATATATCCTGAAATGATAAAAATCGAAAAAACGAAACTGAAATTTGAATTTTGAAAGTTGAAATACCATAGAATGGCAACAATCAAAAAATTCTTTGAAAATATGAAAAATATGAGTCGATATATCGTAAAATAGTGAAATTCGAAAAAACGGAACTGAAATTCGAATTCTAAAAGTTGAAAAACCTTAGAATGACAACAATCGAAAAATTCTTCAAAAATCTGAAAAATACAAGTCGATATATTGTAAAACGGTGAAATTCGAAAAAACGAAATTGAAATTCGAATTCTAAAAGTTGAAAAACCCTAGAATGACAACAATCGAAAAATTCTTCGAAAATCTAAAAAATACGAGTCGATATATCGTAAAATAGTGAAATTCGAAAAAACGAAACTGAAATTCGAATTCTAAAAGTTGAAAAACCCTAGAATGACAACAATCAAAAAATTCTTCAGAAATCTGAAAAATACGAGTCGATATATCGTAAAACGGTGAAATTCGAAAAAATAGAACTGAAATTCGAATTCTAAAAGTTGAAAAACCTTAAAATGACAACAATCGAAAAATTCTTCAAAAATCTGAAAAATATGAGTCGATATATCGTAAAACGATGAAATTCAAAAAAACGGAACTGAAATTCGAATTCTAGAAGTTGAAAAACCCTAAAATAACAACAATCGAAAAATTCTTCGGAAATCTAAAAAATACGAGTCGATATATTGTAAAACGATGAAATTCCAAAAAACGGAACTGAAATTCGAATTCTAAAAGTTGAAAAACCCTAGAATGACATCAATCGAAAAATTCTTCAGAAATATGAAAAATACAAGTCGATCTATTGTAAAACGGTGAAATTCGATAAAACGGAACTGTAATTTGAATTTTAAAAGTTGAAAAACCTTAGAATAACAACAATCGAAAAATTCGTCAGAAATCTGAAAAATACGAGTCGATCTATCATAAAACGATAAAATTCAAAAAAACGAAACTGAAATTCAAAAACATGAAACACTACCCTGACCTTCCCTGTTAAACCTTTATACCCTCTCCAAAAGGTCATTGACCAAACTCCAAAATCTAGAGCATTCAAATATGACCGATTTATCTTCCAAATCAGTGAAAAAGAAGAAAAGAAAGCTTTCCTCTCAACAAGAGGAAATAAGGCCAACTAAAGCCCACCGTATCAATTTATATTTACCAGAGAATGAGCCGGTAAAAGTTGAACTTAAAGTTGAGTAGAACCAAAAGCTAGAAGAAAGGCCTCCCTTAGAAGAATTTAAAGCTAATTCTTTTAATATGGAATAAAGATATTGATCTTCAGAAGCTTGGGCGAGCTTAACTGGCTCGTGAGTTGTGCCAAGCTACTCAGGTGATTATTTGGGCTCAAGGGCGACCCCGATCTCGATTTTAATATCAAACAGAGCTCAAGTTAGGGTTCGAGCTCGTTGTTATAAGATTTATTTTAGACTCATTCAAATTGAATTTAAGTTCAATTTGAATTGAACTCTGGTCCTGGTTCTAGTAAACCAAATTAAACCTAAATCTCAACGAATGCGTTAAGTAAACATGCGTGACCAACTCGAGCTCCTATTGGTCAGAGCACGCACTAACACAAACCCGAGATGCACGCTTTCCACACTCAAAACAATCTCGCGCGTCACTCGCTTCAACAGGCCAACACGTGTCACAAAATTTTCAACAATTGCCGCGTTGACAGCGAACCGTCACTGGCCAACGCATGTTTTTGGAGACTTTGATTATATCAGCTCGAAATTTTAACATTTCCTTGACTGTTGGCTAACGGCGCGTAGTTTCTGAATCTAATCTAATTAATTATTTATTTATTAGTACTAATACGTGTTATTGATATATCTTTTTTGGAGACTTTGATTATATCAGCTCGAGATTTTGAATTTTAGATGGTGAAGGAGGACATGAGTCGCGGTGAAGGAGAAATCAAGAAGACGACGGCGGTGGTGAAGAGATCATGGAGACGGTCTATGTGGACGATAGCATTGGTCACGGCGTTGATCCCTGTGTTGTTGGCTATGGCAGTGAAAACAGAAGTTTCGACGGCGCTGACGCTAGCATTGAAGACGGCTGTGACGTCCAGAGCTGCATCTAAATCTTTTCTGTTTAGTAACAATGACAAGTCCTGTCATTGTTCTTCTCAGGTATTCTCTCTTTATTCTTCATTACAAGTAAACAATGATATGTTGTAATTTTAAGTGTGCTTTGATAATCTTAATTATTAATTGAACTATATGAACTATCATTGCATGTTATGAAAATTCGTGCAGTTGACGGTAATGGTACGGTAGTTTGACCTTACTTTGAGCTTTAAGTGGCGTGGAGTCTGATTCGTTTTTTACTTTTATGAAATTTAGGGTTTAGTCTGGTTAAGTCGATCTTGTGATTCACTTTTTTATTTCAATATCAGAATGTGGTAACTGTAAGGTGAAATGATAATAATGTCATACTCATATTTCTTGATAAGATAGATCTGATCGCATTCTCATAATCTGGAAGTATAATGTCGTAGATCTCATAATTCATGAATAGAATCATATGTTTAAGACTTTCAATAAAGTGCAACATGTGTTTTAACTGTTTTAGTTTTTTGTTCCAAGCACACTATTTAACATATGTTAAGATAAATGGTTCAATTTTAATAGTTTCATTGGAGAAGTACATATTAAAAAACAATAGAAAGCTGTTAGTTGCATTGTAATCATTTCTTATTTAGTGCATGCATGAGAAATGATTCCTTTTGCAATGTGGAGATTTTGTATGGACTACTTAAAATTGAGTTGTGACTTTTTTTGTTTTTTTTGTAGGAATCAGGGAAGTATAGGGGCATTGTTGAGGACTGCTGTTGTGATTATGAGACAGTAGACAGTGTTAATGCAGAGGTTTTGCACCCTCTGCTACAAGAACTTGTTAAAACTCCCTTTTTCCGATACTTTAAGGTCTGGTATGCCCTGTTATTTAACTCTAATTTATGTAGACCATGTTTGAATAACATGCTTCATTGTTTCTTTTAGTAGAATGAGTATTATAGGACCGTGCTTCTAAGTTGATTTGTTGGGGATAAATAAATATGTAATGGAGAGGGTTTTGTCTCCACTAATCAAATGATTGAACAAGATGGACTGAACATAAACTAAGTGATTAAAGGTCCATTTTTACTGAATTATTGGGAATTCCAATCAATTAGATTGCTGAAAATAATTCATTTGCTGTGTTGAAAGTACTAAGAAAATAACAATGTGTGAAGCATCATAGCTTATTGACATTTACTAAGGCGCTGGAACATGTGTGGGTAACCTTATATATCAAGTTATTATCAGTTACAAGAGGATGGATCAATTTCAATGCAAAATGCCTCTCAAGGTGGCTCTTATTTTCTCTTGTGGTACAATATTCTAGCTACTATTGTGTCAACCAACGAATTGTGGATATCCATTCTCTTTCAGTAGCATCATTTTAGTTGTAGGCCAGTCTAGCAACCAGTTTGTTTATTGTTCTCTCAAAGTACTTTCCAAATAAACATATTTTATGGTCATTTGTTTTTTGGAGCACATGGTAAAATGCTGTGTCAGCATAGAAAAATTAAACATTGTAACATCCACCATAGTATTTATTTCTTTCTCAATGTAGTTTGAAATGGTATTGTGCTTAGGCAATTCTTTAGCCATGCAGATGTATTTTCTTTTTTTTCTTCACCTGATAACCTTGTGTCCCATGTAGGTTAAGTTGTGGTGTGATTGCCCCTTTTGGCCTGATGATGGAATGTGCCGGTTGCGTGATTGCAGTGTCTGTGAATGTCCAGAAAGTGAATTTCCAGAACCATTTAAGAAGCCATTCCCTTCAGATGATGTGATATGTCAAGAGGGAAAGCCAGAGGCAGCTGTTGACCGCACGCTAGACAATAGAGCCTTCAGAGGCTGGATAGAAACAGATAACCCATGGACAAGTGATGATGAGACTGATAATGGTATGGCTACATTTGGAATTTCTATTAAATTATATTTTCTTTGATGATTTATAAAGCAGCAGAACATATTTTATTTAGTGTATGGGACCACAAATTCATACAATTATTTCCTTTTGATGAAATCATGGGTGCAGTAGACTTATCTTTGTTACGCCTTGGGGTTCACTTTGGATGTAGTCTGGCTAAATTGCTTTTGTGATTATTGCATAACCAAAAGATGCTGTGTGGATACAATTTTCATCATCATTTTTGAGATTTATGCTGTTTGTTTCAGTGAGGTTCTGTTTAAAGAGAATTTTGAAGAGTGTGATTATCAAAATTTTAATTTGCAGGTGAGATGACATATGTAAATCTTCTGCTAAACCCTGAACGTTACACTGGCTATGCTGGTCCATCAGCTAGGAGGATATGGGATGCTATTTATACAGAGAATTGTCCAAAATGTGAGTTGATCTCTTTTTGTTTGGTCATTCTGCCGAATAGCATACTGAAATGACCTTTGTTATATACACTTAGGATGCTTTATCTGATTGTCATTGCTGATTTGACTATACAAAATGCATACAAGGTCATTTGACTGCATTATGAAGTAATCACTGGAAAGCTTCTTTCTTGCCTTGACCCTTTGCTCCTGCATTAGTATCTTTCTTTCTCCTTTATTGCTTTTCCTGATTAATGAATTAGGAAATAGAGGATAAGAAAAGATACTTGAAATTTAGCTAATTAGTACACTCTGTTTTTTTGTATATGTATATCTGCCTGCTACTTTGTTATTATTCTAATTGTAAGAAGCTCCATATTCACTATGTAATAATATAGAAGTTTGATACTTTCAATTAGTTCAGTTTTATCCGTTATTCTACATCTGTTTATAAATAGGTCTTTGTTGTGTGATTTAACAAAGGCTGGGCCCATTACTACTTTGTTTTTATTATCCTTCTCCCTCTTTTTGTTCTTTCCTTTTGTTATATTTTCCAAGGTAATATTGTGTTTAATGCTTTGTGAAGATTCGTCAGGAGAGATATGCCCGGAGAAAAAGGTTTTGTACAAATTAATATCGGGTCTTCACTCTTCAATTTCAATCCACATAGCTGCTGATTATCTTCTTGATGAAGCTACCAATCTGGTCAGTATTCTAAATAGTGCCATTTGATTTTATTGCTCTTTCTCTTTTTACTATAAATATTCTATGGTTAAAGCAATTTTAAATTTTTGAGGCAGTTTTATATTGTATGGTTTTCTTATTATGTGTTTTGTGCCTGGTTGAATGATCGAGATCATTTCTTCCATGGATAATTTTATTTATATGACATATGAAGGCATAGAATGACTTAGAAGGAATAGAATTCTAGCTACATCACTCAGACCTTCTTTTATTTTTACTCAAAAAGGGGGGGGGAAAACATCTCTGACCATGGTAAAATCAAACATTTCTCCCAAAGATTTCACTTTTCAAGTAATCAGTCTCACCTAGATTTCTTAGATTTTACTTTCACCTTGACTGTCCTTTCGGTGATAATAAAGACCCATAATAAATGATATTGGATGACTTGGTATTGATAACTTCATCTGCAATGTATGCAATTCTTCTATAAGCAACATTGTACTATATCCAAAATATAATCTGTAGAAGATTTTGTTTTTTTATAGATTGATTTGGTTCTGACATATTCTGTAAAATATTTCAGTGGGGTCAGAATCTGGAGTTGATGTATGATCGTGTTTTAAAATATCAGGATCGTGTTAGAAACTTATATTTCGCATTCCTTTTTGTTCTGCGTGCAGTGACTAAAGTGAGTACTTCTGGCCTAGATTTTGACTTTTCAGGTTTTCTACATTTAGATTGGCTTATCCGCAAGATTGATGTAATACCTTCAAAATGTGTTGTAGGCTGCAGATTACTTGGAGCAGGCTGAGTATGATACTGGTAACAATATAGAGGACCTGAAAACACAATCTTTGATGAAGCAGCTGCTTTACAATCCCAAACTCCAAGCAGCATGTCCTGTTCCATTTGATGAGGCTAAACTTTGGCAAGGTCAAAGTGGACCTGAACTGAAGTTACAGATTCAAAAGCAATTCAGGAACATTAGGTATCTCTTTTAGTCTCAAATCATAGTTAATTATTGTTATTTAACGATGGAAACTTCTTTATTGTTTGTGTGGCTCAACAGTCAATGTTCACTTCTAGCCACACTTAATATTTCGCCAAATTTTACTGTAAATCTGTGTATTCTTCCCAGTTCAATCTGTGAAAGCTGAGATTATTCTGTTGTTAAGTTCCCTCTCCTGCCATGTTTATTGCAGTGCATTGATGGATTGTGTTGGCTGTGAGAAGTGTAGACTTTGGGGAAAACTTCAGGTTCTTGGTCTTGGCACTGCATTAAAGATCCTCTTTTCTGTAGACGGTCATAATCAGAAAGCTCAACGTGTGAGTTTTTGCTTCTTTTACTTTTAGTATTGTCACATTGTCTATATGCTTGCAGATCTTAAAATTTTCCTTTGAATTTGAATTAACCTCTCTCTTCACAGCTGCTGTTGCAACACAATGAAGTGATTGCTCTGGTAAACTTGCTCAATCGACTCTCAGAATCTGTCAAAATTGTGCATGAAATGGGACCATCAATTGAGAGATTAATGGAAAAACAGACGGCTGACCCTTCTACACCAGAATTTAACATGTGGCGAAGAATACGGGAGTCAGTGTTGCAGCTTTGGTAACAACTCTGCTTAACAGGCATATCCATTTCATTGTGAAGGGCGCCACCCTAACAATTCTGAGAAGTTCAGTTAATTACTCAGAAGGATGAAAGAACTGTAGATCAGAGTATCAGAAACTGCTTCGTTCTGGAGGTGATACAAATGTACACATGCATACAAGAGTTAAAAAAGAGTGTAGAGGAAAGTAAGTAATTTGTCATCCAATTTTATGGAATCAAATATATTTTAAGAATTTTGGTGTTTACACTAGTATTTTAATGTAAATTAAATGAATAGTTTCAGCTGATTACAACTTTTATTGATTTAGTGAAATATCCAAGAGAAATTGCACTTCTTTTACTATCCAAAATAGCCTGCAAAATTGGAGCTAGTGCAGAAGAGGGTTGACGCAATGTAGGTGAGATTTGTATGTTAGCATAGACTAGTTTGAGTAAAGAAACATGGAATACATTATGTATTTGTGGGTCTGCAAAAAGCTTCGGCTTGTAGGTTATAGCACCAGTGGTATCTTCAATTTGCAATGGACCAAAGTCTACCTTAGTGCATGGAAACTTGTGGAATTGCCTCTTAGACTAATTCTTGTCTGTCAAAATTTTCATTCCTTTCTGAGCCTTTTGAAGATGGTGCGTGGTAACTTAGAGTAGCTTCTGTTGTTTTGAGAAATGTGTTTATTGCCTCAACCTTTGAATAATTAGGAAAATAAGGTACATGGATTGGTGGTGCGTAACCATAGGGAACTCTAAGAGGAGACATCTTAATACCAGTGTGATGACAACATTCCCTTTGCCCTTTTATATCTAATTTTGTAGTCAATTTGAATTGGCGTAGCATCCCAAGCTTGCTAAGGAGTTGTATCCATTTGCTTCAAGAATTATTTTAAGCTTTGGGAAATTAATTAAAATAAATAATTATATTTCCGTTTATACATTTTTAGGTCAACATGTAGAGGTTTAATCTACCTAAACAAACGATAAATTTTTTACTCATTTTACCTTTAAGTTGAAAGTACAAGTTAAAAAGACAAAGATAAAAAAACAAAAGTTACTTTTGCCCAAAAAGAAAAAGCGAAAGTCAAAATCGAAAATCTGAAAATATAATCCAGAATTCACAGGCGAACATCCTACTAGTAGCATTAGACAAGCAACAAAATATTGAGAAGCGACGATATATCGACAATGGTTTCACAAGTTAGTTACCATTTGCTATTTTGTTTATTTGATTTATGTCTATTTTTATTGAACGGATGTAAATAACCTATTATGGGTTTATGGGTATTGATCATTGAGTGTTGTTGGATTGAATGAAATAATATTTTTAAACAATGTGCATAGCTTATGGTGGTTCCCGTGGCAGTTAGGGTTTTAGAGTCTAACATTAAATTTGCCGATTTATGTATAAAAATGTTTTGAATATTATAAATGGTAAATAGAGTTGTAATTTCGCCGTTAATAGATGTTTGAAAGTGTAACCATCAAAGAGTCAAAAATCACACAAATTTACAGGACCGCGCTAACTGCGCCAACCACACCAACCACACCAACTACACTAACTACGCAATGTCATGCAACCGCGCAAAATCGCACAATGTCACACAATGACATTGTTCACAGAATGTCATATTTGCTTTGTACTTGTGAATTTTACCTACTTTATTGAATGAATAACATAACATAACATTTCATTTTAAATTTGTTTTTGTAGAAATGTTCAATTTATGAACAAGTGGGGGAGAGGCAATTTCATGATGCTCATGATTTTAGAGTTGCGATCAATATTTTTAATAATAAAGATACTATTTAGATAAACATGTTTTTGACATTTTTTAAATCTTGAAGTGTATGGATATGATTCGAGCCTTATTACATAGTGTTATTATTTCGGAAAGTGAATAAAGGTGAGTTAAGAAAGGTGTTTTGGTTTAGATTAAATGGGGTCAATTATAAATTTAGTCCGATTGAGTTTGCTATGATTATTGGACTAAAGGTTAGTAGAGAAGCGAATATAACTGAATACATAACAATAGATTCATCAAATTTTAGAAACAAGTACTTTCCAAGTGGTAAATCTGTGACTTATGGTGATTTCAATAAAACTTTAATGTCTAAAGTATGGGGAAACAATGATGAAGATGCTGTCAAAATAGCTGTATCATATTTGATACTTTATGGATTATTGGGAGTAAATAATTGAAAAGTGGTATCAGAACATATATTGCAGTTAGTTGATGATTAGGACAGTTTCAATAGATTTCCTTGGGGGCCCATAGTTTGGAAGTTGACAACGAAATCAATAAGTTGAGCAATGAAGAAACGATATGAAAAAGTTATGAATGAGCATTGAGCATACAATCCGTATATTCCAAAGTAAACTTATGCATTAATAGGATATACAGTTGCATTTCAAGTAACTTTAGAAATAAATATGATATTAAATTAGATTTATATTACTTTTACTTTTTGGGTTTGCATATGTTATTCATTTCACAAAATTTTTTTTATGGGATGCAGCTATGGATATATGAAGCTATCAGTAATTTGCAGCGTTTCGCAGCTTGCAAGTACAAAGATAGGATCTCTTGAATGTTGAAAGAAAAATCACTTGAGCGACCAGGGTGAGATCGTGTTAACAGTATATTCGGGGCTTCTCAGTTACGTTAACTTATATTGAACATAAAAAATAAGTAAATTTGTTATATCGTAAAAAATTGATACATTTACTGAAATATTTATTAGGACATTAACACTCCTGTGTTGATTCCATCTGTCAAGGAGAAGCAATTAGTGCGGTATAGAAAGGTTGTGGATTGCGTGGGGTACGCAGAAGAATCTGATAATGACTATAGCTCTATTCAATCTGACAATGCAATCTAATCTTTTTACCATGCATGTCAAAACACACCTGTACACAATCTAGTCGTGTCTGGATGGACTGCACCATTAGTTGCCAGGTCTAAGCGTCGATCCATATATTGATCGTCGATGTCCTTTCAACAAACAGCTAGAAGATCTCCTAATGTCACACATAATGGACCCCCATCAACTACTGAAAATGTTTGTTTTAAGGAAATGCTATGTGGGTTCATGGTACAATAAAGTAACGTTTTAGACAATTTGAAGAG
Organism: Mangifera indica; assembly: GCF_011075055.1. Classification (NCBI taxonomy): domain Eukaryota; kingdom Viridiplantae; phylum Streptophyta; class Magnoliopsida; order Sapindales; family Anacardiaceae; genus Mangifera; species Mangifera indica. The sequence continues at coordinate 7,987,683 of NC_058154.1, forward strand.
CGACAAACATCGATTAAAACAAAGGTTGCAGAGATACAACGTATGTTTTATGCCACCCTTAGAGATGAGGTTAGTGTAAAAAAAGAAAAATAACATGTTTAATATTGCAAATGCAACGATGATAATGATAATAATTTTTTATGATAACACAGGATGAGTCAACTGAGGTCATTATTAAGATGGCCCAAGATAATGATGTATGTCTACGTGATGATTATTTAGTCAGACATCAAGATGCATAAAATTATTGAATGTAGACCTGTGGAGACACCAATACAACCTCGATTTGGTAGTCGAAGGATATTACGAGGCAAAATTATCAATAAAAGGCAGACACTACTCAGCCCGTTAATTGATCCTATGAGACAACATCGGTCATGAGAAGGAAACCAATGAATGTATATCTATTTTGGGCAGTGGTATGATAATGCTGATAGTAATGACACAACATTAACTTATTTGTATGACCCTTGCAAGAAGCTTTGATTAGTGGGACGAGATTTGCACAGAAAACAAGTGACTAACAAATGAGGTGAATATGTTATCAATATATATTATATTTATGTAATGTCGTTATTATAAACAATGAAATTATAATCTATGTTTTTGTTGTATTTTCAGCATATGAATAATTACTTAGTTATGTTGTGTCATTCATACCCCATTACTAATTGGATATGTGTTGATACGTTCTGGGATGGTTGGCTACCACGTATTTTATAAGATTGAAATGCAGCTACTTAAGAAAACTTTCAATGGCCTTGACTATTACTTAAATCCCATTAAAAGGATAAGTCCATAGGTGTCAGATCAGACAAGAGATATGGGATACATCTTATAGGCGAAAGTTGACAAAGTAGTACATATGTTCAACATTTTACAAACGCTAACATATTTTTAAATATGATTATTTTATACTAACTTTTGGTTATTGTTTTTACAGGTATATATTCCTATCAATTACGATTGTCAATATTAGGTGTGCGGTGAAATTAACCTCAAAGCGTAGACTCTGACTATATATGACTCTTTAGTTAACTTCATAACTTCCACAGATAGGTTCATCGAGATGATGGTGCGATGTCAACACCTCTCGTCTATCATTAGTGCTACTAGCTACTGGGACATTAGGAGTGATGACCCTAACATGATGTTGTTTACGCTTGCACGATGTATCGATGTTCCACAACAAGACATGACCTTGGGTGATTGTGGAGTCTTCACAATTATGATGATAAAGTACTTAGCCACCGATCGCCTATTTGACTATGCATCCTCTAACACTATTCGTTTGTACAGGATGATCATGTCTAAGATTTTGCTCATGGATGTAATGATTGATATATGATGTTTATATACATTGTTTATTATTATTTTATTGTTTTATGGTTGATGTATATTTATTAATTTTTTTGCGGCATGGTTAATGGTCAATGTATATTTATTTTATTGATTATTATGTTATTATGTTTTCATATTTTTCATGCTTTGAAACGAAGTTTGGGTGGATTGAATATATATATATACACATACTAGAGTGTATTTTTGGATTAAATGTAAACAAGAATAAGATATGGATAATGGAAATAATATAGGAAAGATTATGCCGTAATTTTTTTAAAATGTTAAAATACAATACAATAATCATTGAATGTTTAACAAGTTTATAATACACCTCGCAACAACGTCGGATGGCAAATTCACCTAGCCTCGCACATGTTCAACACCTGCAACAACACAAATAAAACATAATTATTTAAAAACACCATAATTTCAAATTTAATGTATAATAAACAATTTGATACCTGAAAGGCTACATAAGACCAGCACGTGATGTCCCTTGTCCTCTACTTATCTCAGATAAAGGGTTTGTATGTATTTCAAATATGTTTACACTTGTGACACTGACTATAAACAGGTTGACGTACTTTCTTCCCCTGCTATGGTTTCTTGTTGTATTTCAATGGTTGACCTGAACATTGACGTTGCATTAAGGGTGGAAGGATCATTGGAAGTTCCTCCAGATGTACCCATTTAAAAGGATCTCTGAGTGGTTTAGCACTATCTTTATATACTGTTTCCCAATATTCTGTTGAATAGTATTTACCACTCATTGATAATAATCAGAAAGATTCTGGAACCTAGTCACGGCTACAATGTGTGTACACGAAATGTGATAATTGAAATTTCTCACAACTGCACTCCCTCGCACATAGATCCACTATAGTGACTGACTGACCCACACCGTACATTTCATATCTGTGCACAATAATTGGTTTGACAATCATGTTAGCTAATGTAAGGATATGACTTGCTATTTTCTCCTCTGCTCACGGAGTAAGTTAATTACTATAAGCCTCTGCATGATCAAAAAAATATTATAAGTATACAATTCAATATTATGCATAGAAGTTGAAAAATTAGACGGACTTGTCATATTGTGTCAAGAGTAAAACCATTTCTGCATGGTGGAATGCAAAAACTCAAGTAACATCATAATCGGAAATTTTCGCGCGTGTCGTGCCAAGGCATTAAACGACTCTGCAATGTTTGTCGTCATTATATTATATTGAAGACTAAAGAAGTAAGCACAAGCCCAACATTGATAGTCAATGTTTTGTGAATAAGCACCCACTGACGGATTTTCATTATTAATCATGGGTATTGCCTCCTCAAAATCTGGTATCTAATAAGCTTTCGCTGCTCTCTTAACAATCCATTTATATGCTTTGTTTGTTTATACGTATTACGCATATTACCTTGTATATGATGGTTGCACCAACCATGATATGCATTTGGGAACACTTCTCACATGGAGTGAATGATACCATGGTGTCTATTTGAAATAATGGCCAAATCTGGAAGATCACCTATACACCCATGTAACGCTCTTAGAAAGGGGTCTAAGTTATTGTTTTTTCCTTTCCCTTCACAGCTAATGTGAAAGGATAATGTTTCTATCTTTATCCACAGCAACAAACAGTGTACCATAGTATCATTTTTTTAAAAAAGATCCATCTATACAAATAAGGAGACAATAATATTATCAAAATACTTTAATCGAGCAACTAAAGCCATAAAGACAAAATGAAACCGATTATTAATATCAGTGTTAATGTGTGTAACAGTGTCAAGGTTTTTTCATTCCAAATTGTAACAATATATTGGTAATTGTTTGAACGACTTTTTAAGAGAACCCTAATCTCATTCAATACCCAATTCTTAGCACGTCAAGCTTAAGTATAAGAGATATCTATTTTGTACCTATTTGCAACGTCTGTTATGATGTTTTTTCGGCTTATTGATACGGTCAGCTGCGGTAAACACAAATTGCAATATTTTTTCAAGTGTCTGTTTACCTGCTTATCTATGGTGAAGTATTATGACATCTTGAGGGCAAGTTTAAGTTTCCAACTTCCGCAACACAAAAATGTCTATGTTTTGTAATTTTACTCCTCTTGCCTTTCATTTATATTAAGCGTGTGCACATTTGATATCCTATCTTTTTTGTTTGAACTTGCCACCTTGAATTGATAACCCTTTTCCAAAGCATCCTTGTATATTGTATCTATCAACACCTGTTTACATGTAAATTGATAATTCACTTTGATTCTCTCACCTCGTGGTAAAGCTAAATGTAATGCAATACCCTCATTTTTCACATCTCTGTAAGGCTTTAAACCACCAAAAAAAGGATTCAGAACTTGTATGTTAATAGGAATAGGCCTGCCATACATTGTTGGAGTGTTGTGAAATGAATTTCTCCCAGCTAACCTACTTGGACCAACCCCTGCTTCATGACCACACCCATTATCACCTATTTTTTCACTATCATCACATTCATCATCACCACTATCATCACCAACATCATCACCCCAATCATTATAACCAGCATATTTTTCTTCATTCAATTGGAAATTATTTATTGGAACATTACCCATCTCATAACATCTTTCTGATGTACCTTGTAAAAGGTCTTACTGCCTTCCTATTTCATCATGTACCCTAACCTCAACACTATCGCCTTCGGGTATACTTTTCTAGTTATGTCTCACCATATATGTTATCCAAAGAGTTAATCGCATCATCCATGGCTTCAAATGATTAAACTCTTGGCTATGGTTTAGTTCGTTGTTATTACATGTTGGTTCTGACTTTTGTAAGCCTTGTAAACACTGTAAGAAATAACAGATCCTTTTTATTTGTTTTTAATAACCTAATCATAATCTAAATATCAAAATCATCTTTTAACAAATATGGTATATCACTATAGGTGGTCGGATTTTACATATAAGTTTTTGCAATATTGCAACTTCTATTAATGCACAAATAAAACATACTGTTTCTACAAATCCATCATAATTTTTTTTTTTATTAATTGATACAAATGTTTGAACTCCACTAACATATTTTAAACTGTTATCACCTCCATTAACCCAATATCTACCATATCTAAGTAAATATATTAGCTTACTCATTTTTCCTATACACACAAAATTTTAAGTAATTAAGTAACCTAAAAACAAAACACCTAGAAATAGAGACAAAATCTAGAGGAAGCGTCCACGCAAAACGCAAACCACGCAAACGCAACGCAAACCAAACAAACACAAACCACACAAACGCAAACCCCCGCAATTTACCAAAAAATACAACGATTTTCATTTTCCTTAGATCTATGCACCAAAACTATTGAATATACAAATAATGTAAGTATTTATAAAAAGATTCAACTCTTTCAGAAATCATTATTAAAGTTTTTTATTTTTTATCTCCATAAAAGTTAATCGATTCACAATTTTTTAAATACAAGTTGCTATTTATATAAAAGAAACTTACTTGTTATATGATGATGATGAATGACAAAAAAAACAACTAAAATATGTTATTGTCGGAATGTTGAGAGAAGAGGAGTGTTGAGAGAAGAGATGATGGTAAAAATAAGATGAAAACTATGAAAGTAGATTGGTTAAGTGAAGTGAAAAAAGGGTATTATTGGAATAAAAATATAGGTTTGCTTATAAAAACAAAAAGTATGATAATTGGCCTAAAAACATATAAATGAAAATATATTTGCTTATTTTAATTAATTTTCTTTAAGCTTTAGTGATCAGTCTTGATGGTGGAGTGTTGATTCACCAAGTAGGATTCCTATTTTTTATTGTAAACATGAAAGTTAGCATTTCCTTTTCATATCAATAAAGAAGCTGGTTCTTAGGAGATTAAACCTTGCTAATGAAGGCAATTGGGTGACCTCCTTGCATGAGAACAACTCCTATACCTCCCATTAAGCATCAGTAACAATTAAAAAAAGAAGTTCAGATAGGTTAGGTAAGGCTAACACAGGTGTAGTAGGCATAGCTTCTTTGAACCTTTTGAAAACTAATTGAGTTAGTTGCACTGCTCCACTGAAAAAGAATTCTTCTTAAGTAACTCAGTTAAGGGCTTAACAATTTGCTACCGTTTAACAAACCTTCTGTAATACCCTATGAGACCTAATAATCCACTTAGCTATTTAATTGTTCTATGAGTAGGCCTTTATTTAACTGCTTGGATTTTTAGATTGCCACTTTTCCTTTTCACATTCCAAGCTTCTGCCACATTCCCATTACTTCTCTTCCCCACTGCATGCAGATTAACTAGGACATAATTAGCACAAGATTTAACTTCAAAGTTCTGTGCGGGGACAATAAGGCATTCTCTCCACAAATAGCCAGACGTTTTGCAGCACGAATAAGAGGAAGGTATCTGTTGGTACTCCACTTTGGAAATTCCAAATCAAAACCATATGGGAAGCCAAGCAAAGAATCCATCTCAACACAAACTATGGCAAAGCTTATTCGACTCCCATCTTCCGTAAACTGATCCATATAAAGGGAGTTTTCCTAGGGCACTTGCTACATAACTAAGGCCTTTCGATGTCCATAATTCTAGAGGAACTCCATAGACGTTCACCCATATTGGAAGATTCTTCAGAGGACTTTGAGAAAGACTAAGGTTAGGAGACCATTTTTTAAGGATAAATGGATTTTAAGGAATTTCAGGAGAACAACCATGACCATTGGATTGAACCTCAACATTGGAATCCACATACCTTTTCACAACTGGAAAAGTAAGTTTTTTGTCTACAAACTTCCCTACCAAGCAATCTTCCCAATGCTTAATCCTAAGCTTAGTCTATTCAACAGGCAGAGTCACTAGAATACGGTTCTCAAAACCAGTAGATTTTGGTTTAAAGAACTCTAGAGGAATTTTGGCTTTAGGACAATCGAATAAAGCTTTCCAATTTTCCTTACCATGGGACGAAGACCTTCCCTTGTCAAAATTTGAAGAAAGAGCGCTTTAGCCAGGAGTAACACACTTAAAAGCAGAAGCATTCCTGAGATCAGGAGGAGAATTAGGGCAACTTCTGGGGCCAAAGAATCCAACCCGGGCGGGAGGAAATATCATTCAAAGAGCTGAGCATCCAGCTAGAAAACAAAGAGACTCTTAGAAAAGCAAAAAGGAGGAACCCAAGCAAAGGAAGGCACATAGAGAGTCGAGGTAGCTACAAAGAGAATGGAGAGCCAAAGGCACTGGAGCTTGAAAGCTTCAGAGCACAACAAGCAATTAAAAGACCCACACACGACACAACCACAGAAAGATAATGAAGAAGAAAACTAAAGAAGAAGCTGGGGATTAAAATCGGGATGATGCATGCATGCAAATGCAAGGACAAACCAAAAGTCCTTAAGAAAGGCCATTTAAGCAAGGTGGAAAGTGAAGACCAAGCCACGTCAGCAGCCACCTCACCCACAAACAAACAAGCAAGAAATCCAAGACAAGAAGTACACAACCATCCAAACTGCCTGCGACTAGAGCTACCAACCAAAGAGAAGGGAAAAGACTTCCTCGGTACACTGCTAATTTAAAGAAAATCACTTGCCAAAAACCAACACCGTTAAGACTCCACCGAGGATACCACCGCCACCACCTTGGGAAAGCTAGAACCGACTCGGGATCAAACTAAATCCTCTCTGAAGCACAAGTAAAAACCACCCAAAGATTAGGAAACCAGAAACCAGGTCTAAGAGGACCAACAGAACAAAACCAGGACCAATCCTCAGGAGCAAAGACATTGAATAAAAAACAGGAAGACACATTTTGCTTAAATTTATATTTGCTTAGAAATTTCTCTCAATTGTTGTCACAACAAGGTATATAAATAAAGCTTCTAGTAATAGAAAACTTAAGCTTGTGCAATGCATTGTTCCTCCATTGCATTTTGTTTTAAATTCAGTTTCTTCATCAAATGCTGATCATTTTATTAGATACATCCTTGCCTCCTCAACCTGAGTAAATAGAGCTGGTTTAGTCACTCTTGAAATATTAAATTTTCTGGCATTATGTGTTGTATATAGCAAGCACATGTCAGACTTTGCAGTTTGGTTGTTGTGTTAACTCCTTAAACAATTTTTCTATTGGCTCTTCTAGCATTTATCAGTTGTAGTATAAAAATTCAAGGATTTGCCTACCGAATCAATCATCTCAAGAACTGCTCACCTTTCAGATAATCCTACTTCTATTCATGAAAATTGAAGCTGGATCAGTTATATTGAATATTGGGATTCTATGACTCGACCAAGCTAGGGATGATTTAAATTGAGTTGCATTAAGAGGTGTGGTGGCTATGGTGATAATCATAATGTCATGTTGTGCCAACAGCTTGACCGTGTCTATCATGGGGATTGTATGCCCTTGTGCTTAGCGGTCGAATTTGCTATGTATCGAGGGTACACCCAGACCAATCCTCAAATTTTGAAAAATCCACTATTTTTTTCAAATATTATTTTCATTTTAAGTTTCATAAATAATGGAGTTTTAACACTGAGTCCAAATCCCCTTAAATCCTTAATTAATAGTTCACCTTCTTATTTCTAATATTGTTTGCTAAAACCTATTTTCAAAGCAAAACGTGTTGAGACTCTTCTTGTTTTATTGTTTTGTTTCATAAACACCACTTTCACTGTAAAATTTATACTGCAGATTCGTAAATGATTTGTGCATCTATTTTTTAATGTCTTTATTTATTTTTCATTTTTTTTTTCAAAGAATGTTATATATACATATATATATGTATATCCTAATTATCTAATTTGTGTAAATTGGTTACAGTGGTGTCTCATAGTTAATTATATCCTTATCTCTTCAAATTACCTAAGTTATATTTAAAATAAAATTTAAAATTTTAGATATATATTTGAAAAAAAAAAAAAAAAAAAAATACTTAAGTTGTATTCAAAATAAGAAATAAAGTTTTGGATATATCAATTGCCAAAGTTTTTATACAATTCACAATGAAAATATTATTGAGCACTTTAAAAAACTATCATAGTGAAAATAGTGTTAAATTAAATATATTTAGATATGTCATTTTACCTTACTTTTATATTTAAATAATCAATATTCAAATATTCTGATTTTAAAATATAATATTCTAATTTGAACTTAAAAATATCATTTTTTGGCTCCCTTCACATTAAAGAGGTTTTTATGTAAAAAAAAATATTATATGTTATTGAATTCTTTCATTTCTTATTTTTTATTAACATCGTATTAGCTTTTGTTCAATATTAGGTGGTTTTAAAAAAAAAATTATCAGTAGATTGACAAATAATGACTAGAGTTGAATCTGAATCAAGTTGGTTTAGTTTTGAAAGCTATTTTAAAATAGTTTCACTTGACTTGAATTTATTTCAATCAAACTCAAGCTAAGTTTGAGTTGGAAGTGTCAACTCTTTTTTAAATCAAACTAAACTCAAGCTAAACGAAGTTAGATTCGATCCAGCTCATGAGTCAAGTAGATGACTCAATTCATTTTGAACTTAGCTCATGACTCAATTGAAATTATAGTAAATAATTATTAAAATGATATCATTTTGCTCATTATTAAATAAAACGATATCCTTTTATCAATGAACTGCAAGCTCGAGTTATAAATTCAAACTAAACTCTAGTTGAACTATTTTTCATTCAAACCAAATTCAAGCTATATCTTTAACCTTAACTCAATAAACTCATGTCAAATTCAAACCAGAGAATATTTGAGTTCGATTCAATTCGTATCCATCCCTAATAATAACCCCTCAATAAAAATGCTTAGTTTGCAGTTGCAAAGGAAACAAAACAAAGTCAAATTTGTTTTCTTTAGATGCATGGCAACATCGAGTGTTCAATCTTGTAATATATAAAGGCGTCTGTGATGTAAGTGCATACATATGAATTTTTGTTGGTTTATCTACAATGAATATGTGTGGTTCATAAAGATGAGAAACTAGTAGAACATTGAAGATAATCAAAGTTCTAGTCAAGAGATCTTGAAAGAAAGAACTCTATTTGTTCACCTATCTCTTTCTCAATTATTTTCTCTTTTTGTTCACCTATCTCTTTCTCAATGAGTTGTACTTGCCATCAAGTGTGCATAGCCTCCAAACCATAGAAAGAAAGAAAGTAATCTTTGGTTAAGAATTGGTAGACCACAATTGAAAGGGATTTGAATATTTTGTTGAAAAGGCCAAAAGAGTTATTCCCACCCAAGGTTTAGTGTATTTCCAAACTTGCATTTGTGAAATTTTAGAAACTCAAACACCATCATTCTGTTAAAGTTCTCAGTTAAGGTTAAGGTAAAATTGTCATTTAAAGAAAAATATTTAAAAAACTAAAATTTTATTACATTTTCCTTTTTAATTTAAAAATCTAACAATTTTCTTTACCTAAAGATTGAAAAGTGACTATTTTCCCCCATAGGGTTTGTTTATTCTTCTCTCCAGTGACCCATTCCTTTCCAACCATCAACTAACCTTCCTAGATCTCTTCTTCTCCCTTGTCTGGTCTCTCTTCCTTCCTCTCCTTTCATCATCGTCTTAAACGAACCAAGTCTCTTCTTCTCCCTTGTCTCGTCTCTCTTCCTTCCTCTCCTTTCGTCATCGTCTCAAACGAGGATAAATATCTTTGTCTGAGTGTCTTCGTCTTAGAAAAAGACAAATGGTCAGCTGATGTGTAACTACTTTAAATATATAAATAAGTATACATTTAATATGTATCATTATTTGATTATTAACATCCAATCGAATGACAACACATATAAGTGTATATATAAATAGATATCTACTTTGAGTAGTATTATGCGTACCTATTTTGAGTATACAAATGGATATATATTAGAGATGTATCATCATTTGATTAATAACACCTACTTTGAACAATATCATACATACCTACTTTGAGTATATAAATGAGTACACTCTTAATATGTGTTATTATTGAATTAGTAATATTCAATTGAATGATGATACACATAAGTATATACTAATTTATATACTCAAAATAAATACATATAGTAATGATCATATCCTCTAATTATTGATGATAGTTTGTGGTTCATCTCTGCACCTTAACTTTTGTTCTTAAGATAATAGCTGTTAGTTTTTAGTTGACCTTACCGAATTGATGATTAATGATAAATATATATATATATATATATATATTTGTAATACATAAATAATTTATCATTGTATAATTAGGTGTTAATTTGTCTTTAATTCAAAATTGTCCAATTATATTTGTGTACCTAAATTATATAATAAAAATATGTATTTATAGCTTTATTGCTGAATTAATTAGCTCACAGAAGATTTCAAAGCGAAAAATTAAAGATAATATCCCCAAATTATTTATGTGGAAAACTGAAAAGTAAGCACTAATAAACCAGAAACGATGTACATACATAATATGCACAGACCTTCAACTCAAATTAAATTTTAGTTTGGGCTACAACAATTTGCTTGTTGCATAATGTCTTGGATCAATAATGCCATGTTGATGAAAGAAGATCCCCCTTCTCCTATTGCTCGGTTTGCCATCTCTGCCAATTCAGTGGCTCTTCTTCTTCTCTCATCTCTTTCCTCTTCTTCATCCATGAGTATGTTTACAGCTTTTTCAACATCTTCTTTCTTTACCAGCACTCCGATCTCCTCTTCTTTCCCCAGGGTTAAAGGAACTTCCACCCCAATCGACACACCAATCTTTAGAACTTGAACAATTAGCTTCTCATTACAAAATTGGTCTGCGAAAAGTGGCCAAGTGATCATTGGTACCCCGGCAGATATCCCTTCTGTTAAAGAATTCCAGCCGCAATGTGTTAAGAATCCTCCAATGGCAGGATGTGACAATATTAGTATTTGAGGAGCCCAACCCCTTATCAAAAGACCTCTCTTCTTGATTCTTTCTTCAAACTTTTCTTCTAAAAGCCACTCCTCTAACCCTCTTGATTTGATTCCTTCTCTTATAACCCAAACGAAAGGTTTCTTTGACGCTTCTAAGCCCAAGCCAAGATTTATAAGCTGTGCAGTTGTTAAGTTACAAAGACTTCCAAGACAAACATAGATGAGAGAGCCGGGTTGCCAAGAATCAAGCCACTTTAAACATTCAGCTCCAACAACTGACGCTTTGTTGCCTCTGTTAACCTTGTCGACGTTGTCTTTATTACATGCTGAAACAGGCCCAATACACCAGACCTTTCCCTTTTTGGCTTTCTTGTATTCATCGACATAAGCTGACTCTAGTTCCTCAAACGTATTTATAACAACCCCGTACGATGCCATTTCAGCTGCAGAAATTTTTTCACTGAAATCATTTAAACGTAAGGCCTCTGGTAATTGAGCTTTAGTTATTTCAATTCTATCAGGCAAGCCAGGAACAACGAAGCATTCATTATCGGAGATAATATTCTCATGAACCTCGGACCTCCGCAAGTTGAACATACACAGGAGACAGAAGCAAGAAAATCCATGGAAAGTAATCCTGGGAACATTGAACTTGCAGGCTATTTTCATTGTCCAAGGGTAGCACATATCAGAAATTAGGCAGCTTGGCCGAGGGGTTAACTCTTTGAACAAATTTTCAAAGGGCAATTCAAGCAAGCCAGTGGCATTGAAGAAGTTAACAGCTAAGTCGATTGTTGTAAGCAGATCAAAATTTTCGCAGCCTTCGGGTAATCCAGCTTCTTCACAGGGAAACGAGAGTTCAATTAGCTGTATTTGTTGGCCGGATTGTATGGCACGAGCAAGAAATGTTTGAAATCTAGCAGCATTGATTGGGGTGGTGACAATGGTAACCATCACACCTTGCTGTGCCAATAATTTTGCAATGTCTACCATGGGAATTAAATGGCCTTGAGCTAAAAATGGTAACAATAAAAAGTGAAGCTGAGAAGACTGATGACCCATGCTTCCTATCTAGGAGATGAGGATATTATGGCCTAGATTGGGCTTTCTTGTTAATATAAAAAGTAACAGAGATTATGCAAGGGAATGCCATGTTCAAGCTGATATGACGTAGCTCTAGGTGAGCATGTTTGGTTTGTCCAGCTATAACGTGGCTAAGAGTAGAGGCATAACTGTAAACTTGGCTGAAAGTCAAACCTGTGTGGATAAGGTTTTGTCTTCCTTGCCTGAGTTTTATATTGAAATTAACTGTCGTAACAACAATTACAGAAGGTAATGCGTCATCCAATCTGCAGATAGAGGACAAAACCTTATCCACACAGGTAGAGGACATGACTGCCATCAAAACTGTACAAGGGCAAAAAAAAAAAAGCAAAAACTATTCCTATGTTAACAACCACCCCACAAATCATACAATAAACCACGCAAGTGTAACACAACCATGAATGCGACGCAAACAACATGACAAAGAAGCCATTGCAAGGCCGACTGGGAACACAATTGAAAGAAGCAGGCTTGAATGACCAGCCTCCAAGCTATCCGATGGGAAAGGGCATTAGCATGCGGCTCTTACTGGAGAGAGAACAGTAAGTCTCTGGACTGGACGCTACAATTTGAGCAGAGAAAAAATATATAGATACAACTCATAGCATAAACATGTCAGCAACAACTAATAGAAGTAGCAGAAAACTATGCAAGATGTCATTTGAGTAATATGCCTTTTTGGCTAAGTAGAGGGAAAAAATCTGAACAACATAGTTGGGGCAAACTTCAAGACGATTAGCAACAAAAAGTCTTCAAAGAGATGGCAAGGGAAACTTTCCTTTGGCCGGAACCAACGAGAGGAGAAGGAAAGAACCTAGAGCTTAATTATATCCAAAGCACAACCAATTGTAGAGGAGTCCTGAAAAGTTCTCCAACAGATGAGCTGGTGCCAAAGGAAAATTCTTGTTCTCATATCTGTTAGTATACGCCTTATGAACTTTTCGTGTTGTTGGTTCCGAACATTTCATCTTGTATATTTGTAATTATGATTTATTAATAAAGGAAAGAATTCTTTTATTCATATACGTAAACTAATTCCTTTATTTGTTTTAATATAAAGTATGTATGTAAACAATCAAGATAATTCACTTAATAAGTAAAAATTAAATTATCAAATTATCAAATATTATAGAATGATGTTAGTGCAGGTGGCAATAGTGGTTATATTATTAGGGCATTAGTGTGACTTAACAATTAATGAACCGTTTTTCGAACGTGACTAATAACGATAAGTCACATTGTCATTGAAACGTAGTTAATGATTTATTGTATGATTATATTAGTTATGAAGTAATCATTTGACCTAAGAGATCATTGTCGAATCTGATGTAGATGTGAGTGGTTCATATTGTGTATAAATATAGGGCTAGTCATGTTCCATACGAAAAGTTGTGTTGGTCATGTTTTGTTTGTATATGGAGACGAATGATAATCAAAACGGGATCTATTGACTCAAATTTATTGAATTTAGAGTATTCGCTAACTTGAGAATCATCTAGTTCTAAGTTCCTGAACGAATGTTGATTAGTATTGGAAACCAAAATCTCTTATCAAAGTATAATATAAATCATACGAAAGATGCTCGTGATGACATGTTTCGAATATATCGATCGATTGTCATAGAATATCAAGATTAGGCCATGAGCTCGAATTTGATCAGGATTGGACAATGAAAAGATCTTACCTACATGAAACATACGATTAAAAGAATAGGTTCAATGGAGTGTTTCTTTATCATGATTTAGGAACTATGATATATTGCTAGATGTTTACCACAGTTGTTGAGTTTTTAAACATGGTTTTCGAATCATCCAAGAAGGACTTATGGCTACGCTACGATAAACCTAAAAAGACTTACACCAATAAACCAAACATTTTAGAAAGTGAGGGGTAATTGATTATTCAAGGTTAGCTAACACTTTCTAAGAGGTAAGAAAGGTAACATCATATAAAGTGTTATATGGGTGTAAATGTAACATTTTAAGAGTTAAAATGTTTGTGAGAAAAGTTGAAGTGGCTAATGTATATATACGAAATAAATGCATAACCATTAATTAAATTAAGAATTTGCAAAGGACCATGTGACTATTAACAAATTGTTAATTAAAACCGCTAATGTATAAACAAGAAGTTTAGCTCATTTTTCATATCAAAAGCTCTTTTGATCTAAAAGCTTTTCTCACTAAAAACTGTTCTCTCCTTTTCTCTAACATTTGGCCAAGGGTGTTCCATGCTTGGTGGCTAGACTTTTTTGGAGGCTTGACAAGTGTGAAGCTCTACTCCATCATTCTACATAAAAAATTCAAGCTTAGAGTAGGTATAATCACTAACCCTTCTCCATGTTTTTCCATAGCATTGATTTTTGCATCTTTGTTACATACATGTTGATTTTTTATCATTTTCTTCACCATATTCTTTCAGAATCATAGGGGAGCTACTCAAGATTCCTACAAAAATGGCCATTTTGGATGAAGGGATAAAACATTAGGGACCTTATATGCGTTGTCAAACGGGAAACACTAACTACCCAATTTTGAAGAAAAATTCTTGGGAAAAAAATCTGCATAAGAAACAGAGTTAGTAAGAAAAAAAAAACCACTTTTAGATCCAATGAACTAGCAAACTATAACAACCATTTTCAGACAGATACCTCTAATATAGAATATGGGCCGAAGAGATGTATACAACTTAACTACTTAACTTAATACAATGGAAAAGAGCATGTGATGAAACACTTAACTAACATGCTTGTGCTAAAGATGTAATAAATAAAAACCTTGATACGGCCATTAATAATAACAATAAACTCCTTAGTACATGTGTCCGATATACTCAATCGTAAAAATGCAATGCATAGACTACATAAAATAAAGTAATAATAGCAAATGGCTTTCTGGTCCCTCTACCTCATGCAATGAACTAAGTTAGAACATTAATTCCCCTATATGCCTCGCTACTCACCTCTATCTGCAAAATCACAAAAGAGAACGAGTGAGTGATAAAACACTCAGTAAGTAAGTGACCTTTCGACACTTAGCAAAATACATAAACTAAAACTTGTGTTCTATCACTAAGTTGTTATCTGGTTACATTCAACACCATTGTGCCCTATCATAGGCCATACACACAGTCTAATAAGTCGAAGTTAAACTCGACATATATGATGTCTAGTGAAAGTAATCGACACCTCACGTGTCTATTAACTAACTATTGTGTCTTACACATATGCTGAGCAGATTATCAGGTTGACTAACTATGATGATACCTTAACCACTGGTTCTTGGTCCCTTCAACTCACTTTTTGTTCATTACCATGAATGATTGCACATCTCTTATAGAATGGTCACGCACGTTGAATTCCTCTACTAGACATTTGAGCCATGCACAAACAAGATTACCTGTTATTAAAAGGGCAAACAGACATTACCCTTTATGGATACCAACCGTTCATGACGTCTAGAACTTATGCATCTTACTAGTTTCTACGATATTCAGACAATACAACACAAGTTCAAATCTCTATTTCATCAAAAATCCAACTCTAAACATGCATGTACATGATTCCAAAGCAACACATTCTTTAAACCAATACGAATCCAAAACACATGAATCAAACACACACACACACACACATATATATAAATATTATTTGATATAAGCATAATTCCTCAGGATTTTCAATCATTAACTTACCTGAGTATTAAACGTATATATCTATTAGATATTGTAATACCCTCAGGTATGTTTCAGGGGCATTTATGTTTTTTAGCTCTATTTTGAGACATTTTCAATCTTAAATATATATGCCCAAATTTATGTGGGTATATATAGATATATAAAAGAAAAACAAAAAAAATAAGGAAGAACTACAAAAAAAAAAGATGTCTATATAAATAAGCCAAATAGGCTCAAAGACAAACCAAAAAGACATTTTCGTCTTCTTCTCCCATCATTTCCAGAAGCTTAAGTAGGGCCACCACTGAAGTAATAGTCAGCATCTTCTTTAACTCTTGGAAACTCTTCTCACTAGCATTTTACCATTAAAACCAAGTTTCCTTCTTTGTGAGAGCTGCGAGAAGTCTTGCTAACCTAGCAAACCTCTTAACAAACTTCCAGTAGTGCCCCACTAGACCTAAAACTCTTAATCTGTTTGATAGTTTTAGGCCTTTACCAATATAACACTACTTCTATCTTGCTTGAATCCACTGATATACCCTCAACATATACCATATGCGCCAAAAATGCAACTTTGTTGAGCCAAAGCTTGCATTTGGAAAATTTTGCATACAACTGCTTCTCTTTCGGCCTTTGCAAAGTAAACCTTTAATGCTCTTCATACTCCTTGTGACTCTTGGACTACACCAACATATCATCTATGAACATTACAATGAACTTGTCCAAACAGTCTTAGGACACCTTGTTCATCAAGTTTATAAACACTATAAAGGCCTTCGTCAGTCTAAATGACATTACAATAAATTCAAAATACTTATACCTTATTCGAAAAACTATCATAGGTATATCTCACTTAGCTACCTTTACTTGATGGTAGCTTATCCGCAGATAAATCTTTGAGAACACCATAATTCCTCTCAGTTGATCAAATAAATCATCAATTTTGTGTAAGGGATACTTGTTCTTGACAATCACCTTGCTCAACTTTCTATAGTTTATACACATTCTTAGGGATTCGTCTTTCTTCTTAACAAACAATATAAGAGCTCTCCAAGGAAAATGACTTGGCCTGATAAACTTATTCTCAAGCAAATCTTGGAGTTGTTTCTTTAGTCATTCTCAAGCAACAAAGACGAAAACTCTAAAACCAAAATCATGAATCATAAATTATAAACTGTAAAACGAGAATCATAAACTTTAAACCATTAACCATGAACCATGAACCATAAATCCTGAACCATGAACTTTATGCTATAAACAAACAATGGTGTATACAACATATATACAAAGAATAAATTAGATAAATGAATGTAGTATACAAACATATGTACAAAAGATAAAACTGTATAGGTATACAAAACTAATTTGTGTAATTTATATATGATAGTAGAACAAAAGGTTAGCCAACGTAGTCCTCATGCTCTTTGATTCATCCAATCTAGTTGTGGACTCTATCAATGATAAACTATTGATAGTGACTTCAACTCCACCAATCAATCAAGCTATCAAGTGTCTCATATATCCAAGCCTTCAAACCTAATGTTTGTTGTTGAAGTTAATCAGAATGTATACCTACAAACATGTAGATAATGCCATATAACCTTATTCATTTCACTTTTCAGTAGATAAGTATAAAACCACTTTAAAATTATGTTAAGTATGATATCTTTCCTTTTTTATATGAAAGGAAATGCAAATCTTTATTAGAGTGCAAAGTCTACTCATGTCTAAAGGATATCTTCATATGTTTGAATGAGTGTCATTGTAGTGATCTTGTTACATTGATCTTATTATGAAGTGGACTTCTTTTTAAAAAATTACTTCTTTTGTGTGAATGGTAGAAAATATTAATTTGAAACTTTTTTTCTTAATTAATTTAAATGTCAAATCACTTATTTAAAAAAACCCAAACCATACTTTATAATTAAAAAAATAAACAATATAAATAATAAAATATTAATTTTATCCCTATATAAAAAATATTAATTTACCCTGATATGCAAGGCATATAACAATTTTGCCCTCTTCCATTAAAAAAAAAAAAACAGTATTGGCGTATTGCCTACTAAAATTTTTGCTGAACGTATTTTTATGATTTTTTGTCAAATTTACTTTTATTTGTGAAAAATCACATCGAAATCACTTTCAAATAAACTTATCATCAACATTAAGACAATTTTCTTAATCCATTGAAATTCTAAAATTCATACTGCAAAAATAAAATATAATTTTAAACAATAAACATTTAAAAATTAATACTAAACTATAAAATTCATCCATTTAACACTTAATACTAAGTCCTAAGCCTATTTATAAAACAAGTTTTTGTTTAAAATTATGATTTTTTTTTTTTTTTTGGATATTTCTCTGCCTTCATTCGATTCATGGGTTGTGTCCTTTACACAATCATAATTTTTGTTTAAAAATTATGATTGTGTTTGTTACAAAATCTCCTTTACATAGCAGTAAAATGGTGCAACCCTATTTTAATAATTATACCTTGAAGGGTTGCTTAAAATTGTATAAATTCCATGAAAATTGTTAATTTTGGAAATGTTTCAAGGACAACGGAATTTGTCTTTCAAACAGGGACTCACATTAAGACAACTATAGATAAAAAATTTATATCCCGAATTTACTCATTTAACTAATACAGGTAGAATCTTAATTATTAAAAAAAAAAGCAATTATCATAAATAATTTATCTAAACAATTAGAATTTTGTTCAACATTTTAAACCCATCGATTCAAGTTTTTTATTCCTCCCAAAATTTAAGGTCGTACCGTAAATTCGTACCATTTAACTAAAAGTGGGTAAATGCTAAGGATTGATGCATTTACTTGAGAGAACTCAAAAATTTTTCAAACTTTCCGGGATTCAATTTTCTTTTCCTTTGGATTTTAGCATTCTGTGTTACAAAATAATTCCCACAATGGAAAATACTGAGCAGCTTGAGTGTTCTCTCTTTACAGAAACAAGCTCTAATTTGGCATACATTATTATGTACAACAATTTTATAAAGTTACTCCAGCCTTGAATCCTCAGCTCACCACACCTGCAAATAAATCATGTGGCAAAAACTGATCCATATTTTACCTTTCTGGGAAAATTCGTATCACCGACTGGACTTTGTCAGCGTTATTCCCCGTTCAGAATGAGGGCATATGAATTCATTGAGCAATAACAATTTTACTTAAACCCACATGACTTTCTCTACACTTCAATTCCTGCTCCTTCTAGTGCAGCTGCCATTGAAGCTGATGCCTCTTCAAGGGTCCTTTTCCTTTGAACAGAGTTGAAGGCCTCGATAATGTCTCCTACCTCCCAATCATCAAACTCTTCTGCCCCAATACCACACTCTAATCCAGTACTTACCTGTTCAGGAGGAATTAATGAATGAACATGCATTTAAATGAAACACAAAATGCACACTGATATTTTACATAAGCATAAGCATGTAAGTATAAACTCATACCTCTTTTACAATTTCCCTAACCCGTCTCAAAGAATCAAGCACACCCACATAGACTGACTTTCCGTTTCTTGTGACCCGAATGCCACAGCCCTTCGTTACTTTTCCCTCTGTTATCATGCATCCAGCAACACGACCACTGCCACTCCTGAAGATGGCCCGAACTTCAGCTGAGCCAATTGGTACTTGATCCTATCAATAAATAAACAGCAACTTTCAACTGTAATTCATCACTGAGAACAATTTCAGAGAAAAAAACAGCAAAATCCAAACAAGAACTAAAATTCAAATCCTCAACTCCTAAGATTCTTGGATTGCATCACTACAGACTACAAGAACTATCTATTCTTAAGACTGTCTTAGAAGAAACAACAGTAACAAGACAGCCAGACATTCACATAGGGAATACATATGATCCACCCCACATTTGATTATCAAGTTTCCCAGTCACTTCATCATCTAGAAGTTGCCCAATTAGATAGAAGTAAAAGGAAATTAATGAATATTTTTAACACTGGAGTTGAACTGACCTCAACAGGTTCAAGCAGTCCTTCCATTGCATTTCTCACATCATCAATAAGATCATAGATAACTCTATAAAGTCGAATCTCAACACCTTTGTTATCTGCATAAGACTTAACAGATCCAGGTGCTTTGATATTAAAACCCAAAATAACAGCGTTGCTTGCTACTGCAAGATCGACATCACTAGAGCCAACATCCCCAGTTGCTTGCAAGAGAAACTTCAAAGTGACATTATCGTGTGGGAGCACTTGCAGGGCTTGTCTGACAGCCTCAATGGATCCCTAGTCAAGATTAGGACAAATTAATTTACTTGCATGGTCAATGACCTTTTTAAGATTTTTATTTTTATTTTTTATTATTAGTATTATTATTTTTTGCTTTCTAGGTTAATGAAAAACTTAATTCACAAGTTCCAGAAAAATTCATAAATTTTCCAATTGGGTATTCCGTACATGAACTATATGGAAAATTCCCATGTTTTGATGAACTTTTTTGTTTACTCACAAGCTTTGATGCAATTCATACATATCCAATGTAGGTTAACTGATAATTATATATGCACTATCCACTGTTCAAATATCGTACAATTTTTACAGAGACACATTTCTTTCTAGAAATAAATTAATACAATGCCTATGCTCACCTGAAGATCAACCTTCAGAATGATATTCAGAGTGTGCAAGTCCAATCCAGACAGCTTTCCTGCTGAGACTGCAGAAGCCAAGGAAGAAAGTGTGACCTTCCCATCCCCAGCTTTAACTGAAATTCGATCATTATGCAGTGCCTCTGCACGTGCTTCTGCCCTTTCACGCGCTATATCAAGTTCATCAACAACCTCGAATTCATCACCAGCAATTGGAACACTATTCAGTCCAATAACCTGCAGATGTACACACCCAGATATTTCAACAGAATTTCTGAACCAAGGATCATAACTTCAAAGAAAATAAAACACTGGGCAAATCACATGATTGTAATCTAAGCACAACATTTCACTAAGAAAATGTTATTCTTATCAAAGGCGAAATAATTGCACTTTTAAAATTTCTTCCATTCGTTTTAATTTACACTCTACATGATGACACCATTCATTACTCCCAAGCTAAATTTATTACATACCTCTTTGAAAACTTCATACATCAAGCAAAAATTCAACGACATAATATTGGATATTTTCGCACTAACATTTTGAAAAACTGATAGAGGTTGAGAACAAGCTGGACATTTTCCAATTAACGAAAAAATTAAACCAAACTTCAGACTGGGTGAAAATTAAAATATATTCAATACACAAACAGTGAAACTTTAACAAATGATTAGTTCATTCAAACCAGTAGTCTCCAAAACACATGTTCAACAACACAAAATCCAATGTAAAATTATTACAAAATTCATGCAAAAATACAGAAAAAAAAAAAACAGCACCAAAGCTCCACAACAGTTACAATGTCTTTGACAAACTTTCCAGGCCAGAACAACACCTTGAGAATTTTCAAGGTTAAAAATGCTTGAATTACTTTAGATTATGCAAGCTACATGAAAAGGTTTTTCCACAAAGATTGCGCATTAAAAATATAGTCAAAGATAATGTCATGCATTCATAAATAAGAATAAACACAAACCTGTACAGGTATAGAAGGCCCAGCCTCATCAACACGACTCCCACCATCATCGAACAAAGCACGCACCTGATCATAGGTACAACAAAATAAATGAATAAATTCTTTCAAGATGAAATAAAAAGTCTGTATTTTAGCATTAAGTCAAAAGTAACCTTTCCAAAGGATTCCCCACAAACTACAATGTCCCCTCTTTTAAGAGTCCCATTTTGCACAATAAATGTTGCAACTGGCCCTTTAGATTTATGCAGACCAGCCTCAATAACAGTGCCCTTTGCATTTCTGTGAGGATTAGCTTTTAACTCTTGTAACTGAAAGAATCATGCACTTTATCAGAATACATGGAATCGGATAAGAAGCAATAAAAATATTAAATAGTTTGAAACACTGAAAATTTTTCATTCAGGAATGTATGCCAAAAGGCTCATTAAAAGATATGGGAACCTATTGACTTCTTTGCATTTCTATAATAACCAAGTACATCTCTGTGTGTGTGTGTTTATGTGCCACATGAATTCAAAATTATGGCATTTGCACCAAACAACCAATCTGATAGCACATATATCATGCTTATTCAATGAAGCTGTAACCAATCCAAACAACTAAACAATTAGAAAACAGATGTAGGAATTCAATAAATTAGTAAAAAACTTTCTTGATATTGATAATTTAGAAAAGAAGAAAGAAAAAAAAAGGAAAGAAAGAGGAAAAAGCAATCCATTAAAGACGAGCCATATGTGCAGTGAATTTCACTAAACCAGCCAAATACTAATTCTTCCACTGATAATCTGGGTACATGTTGAAAGGTAGTCCATAAAGAATACTGCTAAGTGCTGATGAAAAGAATCTGATTACCAGTAAAAATGATGAAGTCAAGGTTCACCAATGAATTAAGCTTTCACGGGCAAAGAATTGGAGACAAAAGAAATATCTACTAGCATTTCCCAGGTGTTGTCTGTTATTTGCATTAAAAATAGAACTCTACGTTGTTTATCACTCATTCAAGCAAATTGTGTCATCAAATAACTTTCAGTTCAAAATGTGAAACTAAAAACAAGATCACTCCTTGATTCTGTATGTATGTATGTATACACAGAATGCAAAGATAACTTAAGCAAGCCAATACAATTATTTTGTTCTAATTGCAAGAAGGATGGCAAAGCCAAAATGCAGCACAACAAAATAATTAACTCACCTCTGCAACAAGCATTATGGATTCCAACAAATCATCTACATTCTCACCCTTCAAAGCACTGATCTGTTTAAAATAAAAGAAAGTATAGGCATTGAAAAGAGGTATAAATCACCAAACAATTATTCATATGTTAAAAGATAAAGGACCTGAACCATTGGGATGTCACCACCCCAGTCTTCTGGCATGAGACCAATTGAAGACAGATCTTGCATGACTCTTTCAGGATTAGCTCCATCTTTATCAATCTGTAGAGTAGAAACAATAAGACTGAGTGTTACACAAATATTGAGCTAAACACAAGTTGCCAAGTTCCAGTGGTTTTCACCTATATAACTTTGAAAATAGAGAATCATTAGATTCAACATACCTTATTTATAGCAATTATAATTGGTACACCAGCTGCCTTTGCATGTGCTATTGCCTCCCTTGTTTGAGGGCGGATCCCATCATCAGCAGCCACTACAATGACATGCAATGTCTGTAACTTGCTCCACGAGCTCTCATAGCCCCAAATGCCTACAGCAGTGGACAATATATATACATATCATCAAGAAAGGAATGAAAGCACAAAAGTTAAATTCATAGTTGAATTTGAAATACAAAAATGGTGACAATCTATTAAGTAGTCAAATGAACAATTAATCCAAAACAAATTTGCTCCAGCAGAAAGGATAAGACAAGACAAAACAAAACAAAAAATTAAAAAACTGCTCACTTGGCAAAGAAAGTAAAGTCAGAAGAGCTAATTGAGCAAAGAAATTTACCTCATGCCCAGGCGTATCAAGGAAAACACATGGTTGTAGCTTGCCATCAACAGGTATTAACACCTTGTATGCTCCAATTCCCTGTGTGATCCCCCCTGCTTCCGAGGCAGCCACCTGAAAAAATCTAGCATTCAGGCTTCTGTAAATAATAAGCAAATCCGGACATCAACAACTGCAGATGGCCTCGGAAGCCCATTAATCCAATTTCATTTTTAATATAACTGCATAGACTCTCAATCCTGACAGATTATGTCACCACACAGATAAAAATAAAATCACGTAGCCATGAATCACCTAGAATAACAAACCACAATCAGACCCTAAACTTTCTGTGCAAACAAATAGAAAAAGAAATAAAAACAGGATGCCATAAATCACCTAGTATAACAAACCACAATCACAACTTAAAATTTCAGTGAAAAGAAATAGAAAAAGCCACATTAAGATAATTAAGCTTAGCATACCTTGGTTTTACGGATATAATCCAAGAGGGTTGTCTGCAAATGTATAAAACCAAACAGAGATTAGCAAAATCATGGAACTGAAATATAATTTTTATATTATTTTCCACTGACATTCTAGTTAAAGAGACAAAAATTAGAGAAACTAATAAAAAGATGCACAAGGTTTAATCAACAGAAAATTTGCAGAAGTTTTACAACTTACCTTTCCATGGTCCACATGGCCCATAATTGTAAGAACAGGAGGCCTATCTTCCAGTTTGTCCAGATCTTCGTCATCAAGAATCTCCTTCTTCCTAGCCATTTCTTCCATTTTAGAAGGATCAGCATCTAAGACTTCCACTTCATACTCCTTACATATCATCTTCACTATATCTTTGTCCAGTGTTTGAACCCCATCAGGCTTAATCCCCTTTGAATACAGGTACCCAAGAATTTCACCCTCACTGATTACCAAGTTTTCGGCTAACTCCTCGATCAGCATACCTTTCTCCCCAACCTCAAGAATTTCAACTTTGACAGGAGCCGCCTCTTTGGCAGCCTTAAGTTTAGCTGCCTTTCGGCTAGCTTTACTCCACTTCCTCCCTTTCCTTGCAGCACCTGGAATGGAGACATTGAGTTCAGCTGTCTCCTCATCAATAATCTCATCATCATCTTCAACAATCCGCCTCCGAGCTCCAGCAGAAGAATTTTTCTTACGATAATCATCCTTAAATTTTCCAGGGGCAGGACCCTTTCCAGGTTTTGTTGGGGCCAAGACCACCTGAGCAATCACAGGATCAACCGCTGGTTTTTTTGTGGCAAACTTGTCAATCAGAATTGGTTTCCGCTCCTTACTTCTCACAGGCAATCCACTCTGATCACCAATGGACAAATTTGGAGCAGCTCCCATATCTTTCAAGACAACAGGTTTCTTTATGATGGGCGAAGGAGCTACTGATGGCTTTGCTTGTAGTTTGGGTTGAGGTCTCAAAGGTGGCTGTGCAGGCCTCAAAGGAAAATTTGACGGAGACTCCACCTTTGCCTTTCCAGCCATTCTAGGCTCCTCTTTCTTATTATCTATCTTGGGTTCTTCCTTAACAACCTTTTGTACACTTGCAACTGTATCACCTTTCCTCCACACACTCTTCAGTGTCTTAGTCTTCCGAGTTTTGGCTGAATTCACAGGCCTATCATTTCTTCTATTATCACTCACATTAGACGTTGTCATCTTATTTACATTCCCATTCCCACTCTCTTTCCTAGTCCCTAATTTCTCAGCCTTCTCCAACACTTCATCCAACGACTCAATAACCTTATTCCTCTCCTCCTCATCTGAATCCCCACTCACTCTCGACACATCCCAACTGGCTGGATTTATCCCCAAAACCGGATCACCCTTAACCCCCAGCGGCAACTTCAACACGGGTTTAGGAGCAGGCTTAAGAAAAATGCCACTATCACTATCACCATTATCATTAGCACACTCATCTTTACTAGTACTAGTTCCTCTGTAAGTGTTAGAAGAATCAAGAGACACAGACCCATTGGCCTGGTCAGCAATAAAATCAATTGCAGTAGTTGTTGTTGTAGTGAAAGAATATCTACAAACCAATCTCTTTTTACTCCTATAATTTCCTTTAGACAACAAAGAAACCCTCTGAACTAACGAATAACACGAGGGTTCCGATGAAGAACCACTGATGCCCACAACACTTATGCCTCCTAAACTAACCAAAGAAGCTAAAGAGGGCATACTTGCCACAAGAACCAACATGCTCAAAACAAAAACATACAAAAATGATTCCAAACTCTAAATTATCATTCTAAAATAAACTTAATTGATGGGGTTTAATTTGAAGAACAAAGAATAATAGAATGAGAATAAGAATAAGAAGCTTACCAAATAGGGAGACAGAATGAGAGCGAACTCAAAACGGAAAAGTTTTATTTTATTTGTGTTTTTGTTTTTCGTTCATGTGGTGATAAAGGGAAATTGGGTGGGTTGGGCATGTGTGGTGGTTCTCGGCCTGTCCAAATCTTGTTTTTGTGATGTCTGATAAGGTATATTTCCAACGTTTTCCATGTTTGTGTGTTTGTGTGGTGTTTTTTTTTTTTTTTAAATTAAGTTTTTATATTCAACCTCTCTGATTTTATTTTTATTTTCTTTTATTCCTTAAAAATTAGGAAGAAAAACCTCACTTTTGTTTTGAATGGTATGACAGACCAATTTTGTGATAAATAGTATTATACACATAATTTTATATTTAAATAATGATGTGTCATTATATAATTAGATAATTAAAAATTAAAAATAAAATAATACTTAATTATATGATAATTTATCACTGTATATATACAAAATTTTGTATATAGTTTTATTATTTTCCAATTATTTTTCCCTTTTTTTCTATTTAAATTTGTAAGATAATAAATAGCCTATGAGGGGTTTAATGATTTAATCTAACAATAATTTTTTTTTCAAAAAAAATATATATTTCCTCGTTGTGAAATTGATTTATATTAACTTTTTTATATTCTTTCTATATATTTTTTAATAATCCCTAGAAATACCAGAAAAGTTAATTTGAGTTTTATTAGTTTTTTTTTTTCTTTAAAATTGAATATTATTCAGGGAAAGTGTTTTTTACCACCACAAAATTGCTAGTTTCTCACTTGTTTATATATGTTTTTATTTGGGAAATTATAAAAAATAGCCAAAATTAAGGGGGTCTAAGCGAAATTGCCCAAAATATTCAGGTTTAAGCAAAAATGCCCAGGTTTTGTGAAATGACGAAACTGCCCCCATGTATAAACTCAGCAAATTTCGTTACTCCCCACGGTAATTTTACTGTGCAAATTCAAAGAAAATTCAAAATTTCCCACTCTCCCACGGTCATCCAGATTTCCACCGATTCTCTTGGTTTCCGGCAATTGGAAATGGCAAAGAAGGTTAGTATATCTCTCGTAATCTTGTTTGAATCAAGTTATTGCTCATATTATTGAGATTTGATTGAGATTTTGCGGTTTGAAATTTTAGGGTTTTGATTTGAACAATGCTTAAAATGTTTTGATTCTTGGTTGTTTTGGTTGAATTGATTAAGGGGTTTTATGTTATACAACATATAGATTTGATTTATGTGGAAATCGGAGGCCGAAACAACAAAATTTTGGCAGAAAATGGCTACCGAAGAGATCGACAGTCCGACGTGGGAATAGTGTTTCCCACGTCAAGCACGTTCATCCCACGTTCAAAAGACATTGACCATTTTTTAGGGGGGTAAATTAGCTTTTTTTAAATATTGGGGCGTCGTGGGAGAGTCCTTAGCCCACGTTGGGTTTTTTTGAAATTTGTCACGTCAACGTGAGTTTGGCAAAATTACGAAAATGCCCCTATATATAAACACAGCCAAATTTACTCATTTCCCACGATAATCTTTGCGATTTTACTGTGCATTTCTAAGAAAACTCAAAACTTTCCACGCCACCACGTTCATCCCACAGCCGACCAGATTTTCGCCGATTTTCTTGCTTTCCGGCATCCGCAAATGACAAAAAAGGTTAGCATATCTCTCGTAATCTTATTTGAATCAAGTTATTACTCATATTATTGAGATTTGATTGAGATTTTGCGGTTTGAAATTTTAGGGTTTCGATCTTGAACAATGCTTAAAATGTTTTGATTCTTGGTTGTTTTGGTTGAATTGATTGAGGGGTTTATGTTATACAACGTATAGATTTAATTTATGTGGAAATCGGAGGCCGAAACAACCAAATTTTGGCCGAAAATGGCTGCCGAGGAGATCGACAGTCCGACGTGGGAACAGTGTTTCCCACGTGAAGTGCGTTCATCCCACGTTCAGCAGAGATTGGCCGTTTTTTAGGGGGGTAAATTAGCTTTTTTAAAATATTGGGAAGCCGGGGAGATTCCTGAGAACACAGCGGGTTTTTCTGAAATTTGCCATATAACAGTGGACCTGTTTAAAATAGGAGTTTTCATGAGGGGTAAATGAGAATTTTCTTATCTAGGGTTTCTGATCGTGTAGTTTTCGAATTTTATATCCGTTTTTTCTGTTCTAGGGTTTTTCAACTTTTAGAATTCGAATTTTAGTTTCGTTTTTTCGAATTTCACCGTTTTACGATATATGGACTCGTATTTTTCAGATTTTTGAAGAATTTTTCGATTGTTCCCATTCTAGGGTATTTCAACTTTTAGAATTCGAATTTCAGTTCCGTTTTTTTGAATTTCACCGTTTTACGATATATCAACTCGTATTTTTCATATTTCTGAAGGATTTTTCGATTATTGCCATTTTAGGGTTTTTCAACTTTTAGAATTCGAATTTCAGTTCCGTTTTTTCGAATTTCACCATTTTACGATATATCGACTCGTATTTTTTAGATTTCCGAAGGATTTTTGGATTGTTGTCATTCTAGGGTATTTCAACTTTTAGAATTCGAATTTCAGTTTCCTTTTTTTGAATTTTACCGTTTTACGAGATATCGACTCGTATTTTTCAAATTTCTGAAGGATTTTTCGATTGTTGTCATTGTAGGGTTTTTCAATTTTTAGAATTTGAATTTGAATTCTGTTTTTTCCAATTTCACCATTTTACGAGATATCGACTGGTATTTTTCTGATTTTCGAAGAATTTTTTGATTGTTGCCATTCTAGGGTTTTTCAACTTTTAGAATTTGAATTTCATCGTTTTACGATATATCGACTCGTATTTTTCAGATTTTCGAAGAATTTTTTCAATTGTTGCCATTCTAGGGTATTTCAACTTTTAGAATTCGAATTTCAGTTTCCTTTTTTTTAATTTCACCGTTTTACAAAATATCGACTTGTATTTTTCAGATTTCTGAAGAATTTTTCGATTGTTGCCATTCTAGGGTATTTCAACTTTTAGAATTCGAATTTCAGTTTTGTTTTTTCAAATTTTACCGTTTTACGAGATATCGATTCGTATTTTTCAGATTTCTGAAGGATTTTTCGATTGTTGCCATTTTAGGGTTTTTCAACTTATAGAATTCGAATTTCAGTTTCGTTTTTCTGAATTTCACCATTTCAGGATATATCAACTCATATTTTCTTATTTTCGGTCGATTTTTTTATTGTTAACATTCTATAGTATTTCAACTTATAGAAATCAAATTTCATTACAGTTTTTTCGAATTTCACCTTTTTTGGCTATATCGACTCGTATTTTCTAGATTTTCGATCGATTTTTCGTTTCTTAACATTCTAGGGTAGTTGAACGTGTAGAATTCGAGTTTGAGTTTTTGAGGCTCTTCACGAGGATGGTTGACGCAACGTACACCTCGAGATTATTGTACAAACCATGGGGGATGGTCGATCAGGTATAGTATATATATGTTTCTATTACATTGAATTGGTGGGCGACAACGATAATTAACTTAAATTTGTCATTATTTATAGGTTTACATCCCTATAAACTTCGACAATGCACATTGGGTCGTCGGAGTTATAGATTTCCGTGAGTGGTCGATTACGATATATGATTCAAATGTATCATATTCGGGGAATATAGGGACTCTTGAGCAGCGCATGCGACCGTATTTAACATTCATTCTCGCGTTATTAGATGCGACGAGTTTTTGGATAGCTTCTAGGATGACTCCACGACGTGATTCCCTCACTTTGCATCGAGCAACGGATGTCTCTCAGTAGGATTGGGCTCCGGTGACTGTGGCGTGTTTATGTTACTTTTTTTTGAGTGTTTGGCATTGTCACGGAGCTACGGTCCGAATGTAACTTTTTTTGATGAATAGTCTTTTTTCGAGTCGAATTTAAAAATACGAACTTCTTCGGTCCGAATGAATCCCCACTAATTGATCTTGAATAAAAATGAAAGCGAGAGAGTGAGTGTTTGAGTGATATGAGAAGTGTGTGTAATAAAAGTGAGTGAAGAGGGTTTATATAGATGAGGGGAAGGATAATTTTGACATTTTAGAAAAAGTTATGAAATAATAAAGAAATATCAAAATGCCTTTACATTGTAAAATATCCAAAAAACCCCATATTTATCTAGGATTACATTTAACCCCCCATATTTGTCAAACATTACATTTAACCCCTATATTACAACATAAAAACTAACTTAACAAATAAAATTAAGTTTTACACTAAGATTGGTATAAATACCTTTTTTTGATGAATAGTCTTTTTTCGAGTCGAATTTAAAAATACGAACTTCTTTGGTCTGAACGAATCCCCACTAATTGATCTTGAATAAAAATGAAAGCGAGAGAGTGAGTGTTTGAGTGATATGAGAAGTGTGTGTAATAAAAGTGAGTGAGGAGGGTTTATATAGATGAGGAGAAGGGTAATTTTGACATTTTAGAAAAAGTTATGAAATAATAAAGAAATATCAAAATGCCTTTACATTGTAAAATATCCAAAAACCCCCCATATTTATCTAGGATTACTTTAACCCCCATATTTGTCCAACATTACATTAACCCCTATATTACAACATAAAAACTAACTTAACAAATAAAATTAAGTTTTAGGCTAAGATTGATATAAATACCTTTTTTTGATGAATAGGTTTTTTTGAGTCAAATTTAAAAATACGAACTTCTTTATTCCGAACGAATTCCCACTAATTGATCTTGAATAAAAATGAAAGCGAGAGAGTGAGTGTTTGAGTGATATGAGAAGTGTGTGTAATAAAAGTGAGTGAGGAGGGTTTATATAGATGAGGGGAAGGGTAATTTTGATATTTTAGAAAAAGTTATGAAATAATAAAGAAATATCAAAAATTTTATTTATTTTAGGTGTATTTTGTTAAAATAAATTTGAGACAAAAAGTATATTTTGAAGTCTTTTGTGGGTTGCAATGTCGTTTAAGATAAACGATAATTCAAATACCTTCAATTAAAAAAAAAATATGAAAGTTTAGTCAAGTTAATACGGAATTTGGAAAGACTAATCTTGACCATTTAATTAGGAAAAATAATGTTTGGTCTATTTGTTGGAAAAAGGTGATAGTTTGATACATCCAAATGTTATATAATTTAATTTTATTTTAAATTAAATATAATATCCATTTCAATTAAAATTTAGGATTGAATATTCAAATAAAAAAGTTGTCATCTGTGCATTAATCACCAACACAATTATGAATTAAATTATTAAAGATTCAACAACTGTCACATATTATCTTAACCTTAATTAATTAATTTGCTTTTCTTAAAAGAGACAATTTTCTCATATTAATTTATTCCCATAATCAATTACTTAAATTATTTTCAAACCCACCTTCATCCAACTGAAATAACTATACCCAAGTTGAAGCACAAGACAAATAGTATCAAATTCTTGGAATTATTCATTTCGAACCCTCTATCTTTTCTTTGGCTTAATCTATTAATTATCTGACATTTGAATAATTTTGATCTTCATCTTCTTCAACTACAATTTGGTGGATCTGGTTGAGGAGACAAACAGAAGCCAAACCCAACTGTATTGTTGGGAAATCAACACTTTATTTACTTATTTATTTCTCATGATTTCATGGGCATCTTTGTTGTTGAAAGCTTTGAAAATTAATATGTAGTTGTTGATTCCAAGTATCTATACACATTCCATCTTACATTTATTTCTTTGCATATGGAAATGGGATCTAATTATAAAGTTTGATGCATATGGAGAAGTAAAGTTGAGGTGAGAAGACTAAATAAATTATTCGTGGATACATTGCACCGAAAAAGCCTGAAATTAAGAACTTGTGCATGCATGAAGCTTTTTATTTTTCTTTTTCTTTTTTTCACTTTCAGCGTAATTATATTTCTATCTTTTAAGCTTTCTTTGAGCGTGAAAGTCCTTTTAGAGAGCAAAAGATTATATCAAATACTTAAATTTGTAGTTAAAATTATAAATTATTTCTTCATCGTAATTCAAATAATTATAAGAGAGAAATTGATAGTGACTAGTTGGTACTTCAATTGAATGTTTTACAATTAATTATTCAATTATTAGACGAGTTGTAAAGTTATAAATTGAGTTAAAAAACTATAAAATACCATTTCAATTGATATTGTCAAAACACATAAACATATTTTATGTAGAGTTGGATTCAAAATGAGTTTTGCTCAAGCGAGTTGGAATATGAATATGAAGTAAACAAAAATAAACTTGAATACGAGTTAGGTAATAGTATAGAAAGGGAACTTGAGTTTGAACCCGAATAGAGGTCATATTCAATTTATTAGCCGAGCATTACTCGCATCATTAAAAAAATTAAAAGGAATAATGTTGTTTAGGAGAGTCAACCAGAATATCTTGTGCAAACTCAAGCCAAGTCCAACTTGTTCATATGAACTCATGTCAGGTGTGAGTTTATCATGAACTCTTAAATAATGAAATGGATTGAACACGAATTGGTGTTTTTCCATGCTCGGTGAGCATTAGCCTGAGCAAAAAATGAGCCGAACCCACCTGAAAATGAGTTAAAAATGAGTTTCATTCTATTCGAATTCAGTTCAATTTAAATCCAATTCTAGTTTTTATGTCTGTTTTTTTTTTATTAATTACTAACAAATATAAATGTTAACACTCACATTCTTACGATATAGTTGCTTTATTGAACCTATAGAGTTAATTTATTACATTTTTAAATTATCATATAATATTTTATTTTACTCAGTTAAAAATTAGATAAAATAAAATGTTAGTACTTGTACAAATTATAAATATTTTGAGTAAAAAGAATTTCTCAGAGGTGAGCCTTAATTCTTTACTTCTTTCCTTGTGTTTTTGGCTCAACAGTCGTTAATAATAATATTAGTTAATTAACTGCATAATTGGGTCGTTAAAACAGGTTATTTTGGGCAGCATAAGCAGGCGGTGCATGTGATGGAATATGCAAGAGTCAACTTTAACAATATGCAATAACACATCACATGATGCTGCCGGCGGTGGTCATGGTCACCCTCAACCCAACACACCACATAGCTCTCATCGTAGTGCAAGACAAGTTGAACATATTCCGGGGAAGTTTATCCAATTGATGCGTTGCTTAATCAGACACATTTAACGTTACAATAAAATTATATATATACATTTTTAAAAATATAATTGAATGTATAGATAATATATTATTATATGATTGAATAATTTTAAATTAAAAATAAAATAATATTTAATCATATACACTTTAGAAAACCTCTTAAATGCATTAGCTAACGTGACCCAAAAAAACTTTACAACCTTAACGCATGCTCTCATAAGACCTTCACATAGTAATGTATCCAAAAATATCTTTTGTGCATATACACACACTACCAAGAATCAATTATACATTATTACGTGGAACCACTCGCTACGATTCATTATTTATATGCATTGACACATATTTGGAAGAGTTTACTTGTTACTCAACCCCACCGTAAGCCTATAGGTGCCTCTAGAGACTACCCATGTGCCAAATGAAACCTTTCATGCCCCTCACACGCCACCAAGACATTCCCATGCGTTGTGACATGTCTCAACACGCCTCCTTCAAGGTACATGTGCTTCCACATGCTTCCAAGTTCTAAACATGTGCCTTCACACACTGAAGCAATCTCTCACGCGCGTTTACATGCTGATTAGAATCTTTCTTCCTATCATACGTGTGTGTCACGTGTGATGTTTCATCCAATAAATTTTGTGTGTACAATTCACGCATCCAAGGTCAAGGTTGCATTAAGGTGGTTTGGGTCATCTGGGTAAACGGATTAAATAAACCTAAGTTGACTTTGGCCAAGTTAGTTTTTACTAACGGGTCAAATTTCAGATTTTTTTAATTTGGTTTTGACCTGCGACCTAGACAAACTCTAATAGTCGCAAATTTTCATTTTGATATCAATATGACCAATTCCATTCAAAATTATTGACTCTGATTTGATGATATATTGTGTTTATACCTAATTATATATTAAAAAATATGTATAAATAGTTTTAATTATTTTTTTGAATTTCCATTAATAATTCTCTCCCTTCTATGCTTTATTAATATTCTATATTTTTTAAAATTTGATAATGTTACAATATCTTATTTAAAAAAAAAGGATATAAATAGAGTAAAAAATTATATAAATTGCAAATTGCAACTAAAATAGGAAAGATTTTTTGAGTGTAGTGGAAAGTCGGAAGACTGAAAATCAATGGACCGACAACACGGAAGACAGCCTGATAATTAAATTAGATTAATTATTAATTAGCATAACTTAACCACATTATTTAAAAATTATTTTACAATAAGAATTATTATTATTAGGGAAATTAAAATAATTACCCTTTTTTTTTGGATAATATAAAATTTACCCCAAATTTTAGGGTTTAAGCAAAAATACCCTTATATTGAAATATTTAAACGAAAATGCCTCAAATATCCCCATAAATACCAAAACTATCATTCAAAATTAAATTATTATTTTTTTAAGGGTAATAAAAAATTTACCCCTAATGTTGGGGTTTAAACCAAATACCCTTAATTTACGGTATTTAAACAAAAATGCTTCAAAATAATACCAAAACTACCCTTCCTCTATTTCTATATAAGCCACATATCTTCTTTCATTTTTTACATATCTGAGAGAAATTTCTAAAGAGAGAAAAAAAGTTTGTGTTTAGGATTTCAGGCGAGAAGAGAAAAGTTCGTCATTTTGATGTATTTATCCCTGCTATTATACCAAACTTGGACATAGAAGATAAAATTGCAAGAGTCTTATTCCAATACCTAGTTCTGTACCATCAAGTTCAGGAAAAAAAAAGAAGGATGAAAAATAACTGCACTTGTTAATTTTAATATAGATGTTGTCTTTGTATTTGTTTCTGTAACTCTAATGTTTGTGATTGTTAATTTTAATATAAATGTTATCTTTGTACTTGTTTCTGTAACTTTAATGTTTGTGATTGTTACATAGGACAGATTCTGATTATAAAATGTTATTTTTTTATATCGTTTTTTTTCCATTTTATTTGCCGTTTATGATAACTATATAAAAGACAAATGCATATAAATGAATCAATATATAGATAAACATATATACATATGAATAAATAAACATATATATAAATACAAATAACATATAATATAATCGTCAATCAATATCCTGAAAAAATAGCTGTGTGTCCAAACGTGTGCGTAGGCGTACTGAGTCCTCCCCCTCAAAAGATAACAATCGGCGAAGTGCTAAACACTTGATGTATCGTAACATGAACATACCACAGTCACCTGATAAGGGCGTCTGCTGTGGTATATCCACCACCCTATGCAATGCAAATGGATCGTCCCATGGACTTTGTCCCGTGTTAGACCAAAATGATGTTGTAGTTAGCAAGTGTGGTATCATCGACATATATCCCAACATCTTTCGCCTAAATAGCTTAGGGTCAACAGTGAAACTCTGTAAGGAGTCGTAAACTGTAATCTTCCATTTCTTCAAATCCAACACCCCTATTATCCAATGCGCTTTATCGAAGTTTATTGGGATATAAACCTGCACAATTTGATATAATACATATATTAGATCTTAATTCAGTATTCTTCGAAAGGTACTTGAGATTCGAATACTAACCTCATCGATCACACCCCAAGGTTGCAAATGCAACTCAGGTGGATAATCCGCATCCACCATGCCTGTAAAGAGCAGAGGGAACTAGTAGTTATATTGATCTCTTATCCAGGCGACATACTCATGAAAGATGTGTCCAACAAAGCAACTCAAAACTATCGTCCAATTCTGTCAAACATTCATAGTATCATCATGTTGGCGTCGACGTAATAATCCTAAAAACGAATCTACATGCTGAAAAAACCGAAAATATAATGTTATCATGCCGTAGAAGAATTATCTAAGCAAAAAATGAAGTTAATTTGTTAAAGTGAACTCATCTCGTTAGACAACCATTCGGATGTGTCCACGAGTGTACCCCAAAATGTAATTTTGGTCCTCTCACCTATGTCATATACATGACATTTCTCGAATAGGTTCGACTTTGTATACCACTTCTTGAATATTTCCTTACGCTCGATGCTCGATAACTGCACAGACGGTCTCATTCGTTGGCTCCGTGGTTTCAAGGGATTCATGTATGGGCTACGAATGAGGGGTCCCTTCTTGACAATCCTACCGCGAACTGTACGAAAAAACTACACCAAAACAAATAATACGTCAGTTGAAATGAATAATAAATTATTTCAACCAAACTTAATAAATTTTTTAAAAATTTGAACTTTTTAATACCTTCTGTAATGCTGGATCATAGCTGGAGAATCCGCAAGTGAAGCTATATCGACTACATTTTTTTTCGAGACCAACTGTGGTCCAATACACGAATTGACTAAATGGGATGATAAATTATTTTAATCGTACTTATTAAATTTCTTGAAAATTCAATTACCTGCTCCTGGTCCTCATGTGCAGGGAGCTCGTCATCCTGGGAGACAATATCGATCATTTGTTTTCCTTTGCTTGGAGACAATAACGATCGTCTTCTCAGACGATGAAGATGAGATCGATCAATCTCATCTTTGTTGTCTAGGAAGATGATTTCTCTTCCCAAACGACATCTTTCGGCGCCGGATGGGTTAGAGTGGAGCTGAAGAGGGCCGTCAATGAAGAGAAACCATCGGGAGAGAGAAACGACCGACGATGGCGCCGGAGAAAGTAAAGGGGTTTGGAAACTAAACCTAGGGGGCTTAATATGATCTTTTCAAACTTAGCTTAGGGGAGAAAAGTTAGTTTTTAAACTTTTAGGGGGGGAAATGAAATCATATTTAAGTTTATTTTTAATATTAACTATAAAATAACGATTTTACCCTTACTATTGTTAATTTTAATTGCTCATGGGTGAGTAAACGGTATTTTTATAGTTAATGGGGGAAACTTTGAGAATTCAGCATAATTTAGGTGGGAAATAGTCGTTTGGCCTAATATTTAATGCATTTGAAGATATCCCTAAATTGTGAAATGACAATTCTTGTTCATTTTTTTGGGAAATTAAAGTAATTGGCTAAAACAATAGGGACTTAAGCGAAATTTTTTAAAAAGTTAGAAATTAAGCAAAAATGCCATCTTTAGCTGTAATGACCAAAATGCCCTTATATATAAATAAAAAAATTTGACACCCTTTTAGCTAAATTTCCCTAGGATTACTGTTAAAATACTCAAAAATCACAGGTTTCTCACAAGGCGCTCTGCATTCATTCATTTTCTTCAGATTTTTGTCAACTTTTTCGTGTTTTTGGGCCACCAAAAATGACAAAAAAAGTTAGTATGTCATTCATACTTTTGTTTAAATCAATTTATTGTTAGGATTCTTGCAATTCCATAAAGATTTTTAGCATTAAATGTTTAGGGTTTTGATTTTGAACAATGTATAAAATGTCTTCATTCTTGGTTGTTTTGATTGAATATTTTTAGGGTTATTGCGTTATAAGATGTATAGATTTGATTTGTGTTGAAATTAGATACTAAAATAATGATTTTTTTGTCGAAATATGCATTAGATTTAATTAGAGATCCAACCCGATTGATCTCGAGATTCCCTGGGGTGAATAAATTTATTTCATTTTTTGTTTCTAAACTATTTCAACGTTTATTTTTTGGGATTCAGGGTTATTTTTTTATTTTTGTCATTCTAGGATATTTTGAATTATACTTTTCAGATTTATGAGCGATTTTTCATTTTTTGATATTTTAGGGTATTTCAACATGTAGATTTCTAATTTTAGTTTCGTTTTTCGATATTTGTCATTTTAAGGTTTTCAAATATATAATTTTCAAATTTTAGCTTAATTTTTTGATTGTTGACATTCTAGGATATTTTCACATATATATTTCTAATATTTTATTTAAATCCTGCATACATTGTGTATTATCAAAATACCCTAATATTTTTTTAACATTTCATTTAACCCCTAAATTATTATTAGATATCCAAATGCCCCTTTTACATAACATACGAACTAAATTTAACAAATAAAATTAAGTTTTGAGTTAAGATTCGTATAAATATTTTTTTCTCATGAATTAATTTTTTCGATTCGAATTTAGAAATACGAATTTTTTTCTTCCAAATGAATCTGTAATAATTGATATTAAGTAAAAATGAAAGTGAAAGTAAGTGTTTGAATGATATGAAAAATATATGTAAGTGAGAAATTTATATAGATATGGTGAAAGGTTTGGTATTTTAAAAAATATTTAGGATATTTTTACTTGAAAGTTTAAAAAATAGGTATTTTTACTTAAAAATAGAGAAAAAGATATTTTCGCTTAAGAAGAGGTAAAATGGTCAATTATTTTAGTTTCCCTTTTTTTTCTCTCTCTAAAAAGTTTTCGATAAAAATAGGTACGCTTGACTAAATTTTGTCTCTTTGTCTTTCTTCTGACCAATTTTATCTCTAGTATCTTTGTCTTTCCGTCTTTACTCTACCTTCAAGCCAACATGTGTGAGCTCTCTTCTTTGTTGGATTTAAGTTGTGTCTTAAAAGTGTGTAAATAATTTAGTTTAAATTATAAAATTGAATTAAACCATTTAAAAATTTTGGTTTGATTTAGTTTAATTTGTAAAATGATTTGGTTTATATTAAAAATTTTCAAACTATTTTTTTCATGTCTAATTAAATTTCACTATTATTATTAGAGGTAAAATTATTATTTAACAAAAATATTTAAAAAAATTAAAAATTCATTATAATTTCCTTTAGGTTTAAAAACCGAACAAATACCCTCACCAAAGTTTAAAAAATAAACGTTTTTTATTAGGGTTTTTTTAGCTATCGTTGTTGGCGTCTATTGGCGGCAATGACCACATTCTTTCTCTCTCCTAGCTTTTCTCTCCCTCCCGTTCTATTCTTGGCCATCACTAATTCAGAAAAACGATCAACAAAGATATGTCTTCATCTCCAGACAAAGATGATGCGTTGTCATCGTTTGAGAGACGACGTCTCTTGAACAATTCGTCTTGGTTAATTGGTTTCATTGGTCGATAATGATTGAAAATAGAGTGCAATTGAGGGAGAAGTCAAGAAAGAGGGAGAATGTCATCGTTGCCACCGTCTCTAATCGTTGGTAGTGTGCTAGAAAAACTCTTAGGGAGAAATAAAAATTTTCAAACTTTAGATAGGGGGAATTTGTTAGTTTTTAAACTTGGGGGTAGAAATGTGATAAATTTTTAGTTTTTAAAATATTTTTGTTAAATAAAAATTTTACCTCTGATAGTTACAATGAAATTTAACAAACGGGTAAATATTTAGATTTTTGATAGCTAATGGGTGGCAAGTTGGATTTGCATCGAATCTTGGGTGGGAAATTAACATTTGACCTAAAAAATAAATAAGGGAGGGACAAGATTTGTAGAAAGCATAAACTGAAGGCATAATGGAAATAAAGTAGTTACGTACAGTTGACCAGCTGTTGGGTACCTCTGTTTATATTTTGATTAGGCCAAATGACTATCCCACCTAAGGTTTGGTGTAAATCCAACTTCCTACCATTTAATTATCGAAAATTTAAGTATCTATATTTTATTATTATTATCTGGGGTAAAATCATTATTTAATAAAAATATTTAAAAAAATTATAAATTCATCATATTTTTCTCCATATTTAAATGCTAATAATTCCCCCCTCCTCCCTTTCCCCCACTTTCCCTTTACCCAAAGTTTGAAAAATCACTATTTTCCTATGTCCAGTTTGAAAAATTATGGTTTATCTATTAAAAATCCTTTATTTCTAAATATATTGTATTTAATAAATAATTATTGAATTATAGTTTTTTAAATTGTATGTAAATTAAATATAAAATATATATACAATAAATATGTTAAAAAATTGACAAAATAAAAATAAAAGACAAGTGATATACCTAATTATTTATTAAAAAACTTTGTCAAAATATGGTTTTATAAATATATTAAAAAATAAAGTTTATGATTGAATTAGATCTAAAAATTGCATAAATTGTAACCCAAATGATACATTAACCTAAGTTAAAGAAAATCAAATCATAGTTTTTAAATGATTTAGTTTAATTTTATTATTTGAATCAAATTATATATATTCAAAATAATTTTGTTATTGGATTAATATGAAATTTTTTTTTTTTAATATTCAATAGATAACCGGTTAACTTATAAATCAATTGGTTTTTTGTTTAACATTTTCGCTTTTGGTTAAAAAAAAATCAAATTGGTTCCTCAATTTGGCTTTTAATTAGTATTATGTGTATAAATAATATGTATAAATAATAATTATATTATTAGATAATTTAAATTTAAAAATAAAATAATTTTTAATAATTTTGTTATTATTTAATAATGATATGTTTTTATTTATGAAGCAGGTATTATGAACATAATTTTGTCGTTATTTAATTCACTTTTCCCTGTTTCTCTTTCCATCTCTCTTCATCTTTATAAACACCTTCACTTCCCTCATCCTCAACAATCAAAATTTCTGGCTGTTCACCTCCCATGGACGACGAAACCTACTTCCCTGATACTGATCTCGATCTCAGCTTCACCTCCACTGCCACCGACTGCACCTTCGCCTCCTCCAGCGCCCGCTCCAGTCTTACTCTCAACTTCAACGAATCCATCTGTTAGCATAATCAAATAATTTCAGGATCACAGAAAGCATACCCGGTTTGACTAAATCTGAACAATTGGAGATGATTCGGTGATTCGATGCACTCCTGGAAATGTCCACAACACGATTTGCTGATTATCTCTTTCGTTTCTGCAAGAATTCTCCCAGAGAATTGATTTTGGAAGAGTAATGTGATGCAATTTATGTTCTCTGTAAATTATGCTTTTTTACTTCAGTTAACTTCCCAATGGAAGTTACATGCCATTTAAACAAAGGAGGGAGTGGCAGTTATTAAAAATAACTGCCAAGGGCAAAATAGTAAAATGCCAGTAATGGGTTAACCTATAACCCTAATGGATCGGGTCAACCCATCATGGGTGGACCGGATCCAATATCTCCCACTCACACATGATGGATAATCCGAATCACAATACTCTTCTACAGAAATCTTACAGAACAGAGCAATTCATACTAGCAAACGTGTCGTGCGACCTTGCGAGCAACCTGCACTTGGGAGCTAATATACTATGCATCTGTTAGGAATAACATAGTCGCTTCAACCCAAAATAAAATAAAGCGTTAGTCTCGCAGCACCCCAGACTTACTCGATAACACTAGCTCCCTTTAATCCCTCATTCATTATAGTGTTATATTCCTATGTATCCATGATCAAGTCCAATCTCCTGTATGAGTGACATGACCGGCCGGCCAATGGACACACGTAATATATAAGTCTTCCTCATCTACTCAGAATTCTCAATTTAAACTTAGCTGCTTTTCTAGTCATGTTCCATAGACTGAATCATTCATAGCCATAGGTTTCAAGCTAAGATAGCAACACTAAGAATAAACATCAAATAACAGCAAAGAGTCAAAGGGTACCATCATGAGGTAATCCTCATAAAGTCTCACACAGTGAAGGAGCAGGGATTTATCCTTCCACTACTTCAAGCGGCCGTCTTATTCATGCACACATGGTATGAATCATGTGCTACAATGTGTATCTTTTCAAAATGTCATTACCAACATTGTACAGATCTTAGTTCAGTCGCTACACTCAGCGCCTAACTTGAGTTCTTAATCATCTCTCCAATCTTGCAGGTGTCTTTATCTATTAAGAACTCACATCTGGCATTCACAAGTTATTTGGACGTGGGGAATCCAAATCGGTCATTTTCAAATCTATCAAGTCATGACCTCATCTTGATTAATCATCAAGGCGACATATCAAATAATTCATTTCTTGAACAATTCTCATTTTCTAAGTGCGTTCAACAAACCGCATCAACCTCAAGAAATATGTCTCATCTTTGCACGCTCTCCTCAGCGTCAAAGGCGATTGCTCGTGTGAGAGAGCCAATCAAACTTGTGTGACATTATCATCTTGTTGAGATTTCAAAAATAAACTATGTGTATATCTATAAACACCATGAATTCAAACACATAAAATAAATTCAAACTCTTTGATGTTCTAACGTTGTGTTACAAGTACAATATATATTCAACAAGTCATCTATCATATTCTACGCAAGCCAAGGGACTTAACATGTGCAAGATATACATCTCTTGAGATCGGTTTTGTTAGAGGATCAGCAATCATGTTATGCGTAGAAATATATTGTACGATCACTTCCTTCTTCGAAATGATATCTCTGACAAAGTTATATATGGTGTCGATATGTTTGGTTCTATTATGGAATTTGGGATCTTTTGTGAAAGCTATCGCAGCTTGATTATCACAATGCATAACTATAGGACCAACTGATGCATCCATTACACCCAAATTCTCAAAAAATCTTTTCAACCAAACAGCTTCTTGCACAGCAGCAGAACATGCTACAAATTCTGCTTCCATTGTGGATAAGGCTATGCACGTTTGTTTCTTACTGCTCCAAGATATAGCGCCATTTTGGAGTAAGAAAGCATAACCTGAAGTTGATTTGCGTTGGTCCAAGTCACCACCCCAGTCAGCATCCGAATAGCCAACGATACGCAAATCTTTTCCTTGGTAGCATAAACAATAATCCACAGTG
Source organism: Mangifera indica (assembly GCF_011075055.1). NCBI lineage: Eukaryota > Viridiplantae > Streptophyta > Magnoliopsida > Sapindales > Anacardiaceae > Mangifera > Mangifera indica. The sequence goes on from NC_058154.1 coordinate 8,030,323, forward strand.
CCTTTCAGATATCTCAATATCCTCTTTACAGCCTTCTAGTGCTCCCTTCCTGGATTTGATTGATATCGACTAACCAATCCGACAGCGAAGCATATATCGGGACGAGTACACATCATCGCGTACATAAGACTTCCAACCGCATTTGAATAAGGTACAAGAGACATTTCATTTATTTCGTTTTGAGTCTTTGGACACAAGTTTTGGCTCAATAAATCGCCTTTTGACACAGGATTATCTACGGGCTTGCAGTTTCCCATGTTGAATCGTTCTAGAATCTTTTGGATATAACGCTCTTGTGACAGAGCCAAAAGTCTTTTTGAACGATCCCTTTTGATTTTTATACCTAAAATATAATCTGCTTCACCCATATCCTTCATGTCAAAATTTGCAGATAACCAATTTTTAATGATCATCACATATTCCAAATCACTCCCAGCTATCAGCACATCATCCACATAAAGAGATAGAATTGCAAACTTGTCATCAGATCTTTTCACATAAACACAATGATCTTGTTCTAACATCTTAAAATTATAAGACAATATTGCCTTATGAAATTTTAAGTACCACTGTCTTGATGACTGTTTTAGGCCATATATAGATTTTTGGAGCTTGCATACTTTACGCTCTTGGCCTTTTACCACGAAACCTACAGGCTGATCCATGTAGATTTCTTCGTCAAGCTCTCCATTAAGAAAAGCTGTTTTGACATCCATCTGATGCAATTCTAGATCTAAGTGTGCTACTATGGCTAGAATGACACGGATTGAAGTAAATCTCACTACAGGCGAAAAGGTTTCTTCATAATCTATACCTTCTTGTTGAGTATAGCCTTTTGCCACTAGCCGAGCTTTGTATCTATCTATTGAGCCATCCGCCTTTCGTTTAATTTTAAGAATCCATTTATTCCCAATGGGTTTTCGACCCGGCGGTATGTCCACTAGACTCCAAACTTGGTTAAGTTCCATGGATCTCATTTCTTCCTCTAATGCTTCTTGCCACTTTTCCTTATTAAGGGATGATAGAGCTTCTTTGATATTTTTAGGCTCATCGTCTTCCGGAGGAGCAGTTATGAAAACTTCATTTTCAATTTCGAAGCGTCTCTTGGGGATTCGAGAACGTTCGCTCCTTCGCAATTGAGGATCTTCACTCCCACTATCCGAAATAGGTTGGAGTATAACCTCATTGCTCCCACTATCTGTAATAGGTAGAGACATCGTCTCTTGTGACACAACTAATGGTCGCTGGGACGAACCTTCTCCACATTCCTCTTCTGTTTCATACAGATGAAGACTTTTATCGATATCACTCTTTTCAGGAAATTCATTTTCTATGAATGTCACATCTCGAGATTCTATTTCAGTCACTCTTCCATCAAAGTCCTCTCCTATGAACACGTACCCTTTGGAGTGCTCAGAGTATCTTATGAAGATACATTTCTTACCTCTTGGACCCAATTTTCCGAATTTATGGAATGTGTCATGGATATATGCAGCAGACCCCCAAGGGCGCATCATATTTAATTCAGGTTTCCTACCTGTCCATAACTCATAAGGTGTAGAAATTACTGACTTAGTAGGGACACGGTTAAGTATATAAGTCGCAGTCATTAAAGCATCTCCCCAATACGAAATTGGAAGATTTGCTTGCGCCATCATAGACCTAACCATTTCCAACAGTGTTCGATTTCGTCTCTCTGCTACACCATTTTGTTGCGGAGTTCTAGGAATCGTCAATTGCCTCATAATTCCTTTTTCACTACATAATTCCTTAAATTCGGTAGATAAATATTCACGACCTCGATCAGTTCTCAAGGCTTTTATTCTTTTGTCTAACTGATTCTCAACCTCATTCATATAATGTCTAAAGCAATTTATTGCTTCTGACTTATGGGAGATCAGATAGACATAACCAAAACGTGAATAATCATCTATGAAAGTGATGAAATAGAATGCTCCTTTTCTAGCTCTAACATTCATAGGTCCACAAATATCTGAGTGCACAAGTTGCAGAGGAACTTCAGCTTTAATAGCTTTGCCAAAAGGTTTTCTAGTAGTTTTTCCTGCTAGACAATGCTCACAAATAGGCAAATATATTTTCGTGACAGGTCCTAATAAACCTTCACGGGCCAATCTGTTCATTCTCTCTTGGCCAATATGCCCTAATCTAGCATGCCATTTATTTGCATCCACATCTAGACTATTAGGAGTTGCAAATAAAGAAAAACTAACAGTATTATCATTAATACAATTTAAGGTGTCCAGCACCATAAAACCTTCAGACATAAATCCACATCCATAAAACATATCGTTATAAAAAAAAACTTAACCAAGTTCTCAGAGAAAATAAAACAATATCCCAATTTTAACAGAACCATTACAGAGACCAGATTTCGTCGAATTTCTGGAGCATATAAAACATCATGTAGGTACAAGGTTTGACCACCGCGCAAAACTAATTTGCATGTGCCCATTCCTTTCACTTCAACTTTGGTATTATTACCTACATATATCCACCGTGTTTCTCTCGGTATTCGACGAAATTCTACGAAAGTGTCTCTGTCACGAGCTACATGGTTTGTTGCTCCTGAGTCTACAGTCCACATAGGATGAGATTCAGTTAAGAAAACGGTACTGGAAACATAAATCTCACAATTTGAGACAAGATAAGACAATACCTTTTTCGGCTCTGTGCATTCACGGGCGAAATGACCCTTGTTACCACAGTTATAACAGGTCAGTTTAGACTTATCTCTTTTCTCATAGCGCTTGCCTCTTTTGCGCTTGAACCGTTTGTTCTTGTTCACAGGTCCTTGGACGATCTCTTTTCCTTTTCCTGATTTTCGCCATTTTCTCTTATAGCCAGAAAACTTCTTCGAACTGGACTCAGCAACATATGCTTGAGCATTTAGTCCAGCAGCCTCTAGGCGCTCAGCTTCCAGTTCAAGATGGCGAGCAATATCATCAAAAGTCCTGATATTGTCATTATGGGTCATGTTCACTTTCATATGCTCCCAACTATCAGGAAGAGATCGTATAACAGCTTGCACTTGCTGTTCATCAGTCAAATCATGCCCAGCTTTCTTCAACTCAATTATCATGTTCGACATTTCCCTTAGATGTTGCTTCATTGGCTTATTGGGGACTTTCTTATATGTGTCGAACTTGATGGTCAACTGCCGCAGTTTAGAGACGGTCATTCCTCCAAACTTTTCTGTCAATGCTACCCACATAGCATTTGCAGTTTTAAATTGCTCATACTGATAAGCAATATCATCATTCATTGAGCTGATGAGTATTCCTCTGGCAGTCGAATCTTTCTTTTTCCAGGAATTATAAGCGTCCATATTACGCCTATGTTGGGCATTATTAGGATTCTGCCCCTCAGCCAGTTGGGGTTCATCCATAACCTGATTAACAGCTTCCAAGGCATCCTATTCATCTAGGATATAGTGCATTCTCATTCTCCATATTTTATAATTGTCTCCATTCAATCTTTCTCCCTTATTCAAATCGACAATTATGTTTTTCGAAGCCATTTCAATATATAACTACAGAGATACGCAACACAACACCAACAATAAGATATATACACATTTTATTGTCGCAATTGTGCATTTAAAGATTAAAACATGTCACATAAGGCATAGAGTCGAAAGTTCACCATGTTCCCAATCATCGTCTATAACACAAATGTTTCATATTTTAACAATTAATCCAATCGCGTCAATGTATATTCCAGACGAGAATAAATTAATTCTATCAGTCTCAGAATTCCCACAAATAATCCATAAAACATATATATTATATCAACATTGAGAGTTTAACATAATCATAATTAAAAAATAAACAAATATGCATGAAATAAATATGGACATGAAATTCAACGACTATGACTAACTTCTGAACTATCCTTGGTTTGAGATTTGTACAATTTAAAACAGGGCATCTTGTTAATCAAACGCTCTCCATATTTATAGGGATTTGATCTCCACCAATCAGATTGAGAAAAAACATTTTCTCTATCTCTAACAATACTAGGAGTAACTTTATCTAAGATAAAGTTATTATCATACTTGCGATAGCCTACATGCCTCGCACTACGTTGATTTGGGAAAATTGAGAGTGATGTAGATTTTCTTATATTCATTACAATTCTGCGTTCTTCAGCGAGCTGTAATTCATCCACACATTGCCAATAATTCTTGAATTTCTTACCCCGAACAAGATTAGAAATTATTGAAGTCCAATAATCTGGCAATGATCTTAGTAATCTAGATATCCTCTCCTTTCCAGTTAATTTTATGCCCTTGTCTTTTAAATCGTTATATCTCTCATGCATGACACCAATGTGAGTGTAAAGATTGTGCACTGGATTCATCTTATAGTTCAGATAGTAGTCCTTAGTCAACATGTTTACCCTATATATGACCAACAAATGGACAATAATAAATTATACATGCATAACAATATAAACAACACATGTTCACATGTTTAGCAAAGTATAATTCAAAACCATGATCAAAATAACACATATAAGTGTTTAATTCATGCATAAACAGATCACAAAGAACTGAATCTGAGCTAATATAAGCTGTCAGGTATAAATAGAAGCATTCACGCGCTCCCACTAGCCAAAGTAATGTCTCACGCGCCTACACGCTCCGGGAAATGAACGTCACGTGCCTCCACGCGCCGGACCATGGCCCTCACGCGCCTCCACGCGCTCTCATGCGCGGTCAAAGCATTGACCGTTGACTGGTCAATATTTTGACTGTTGACTGGTCAATGGTTGACCGGGTTACCTCGGGTCAGGATCCGGGCTGGATCGACCCGGTTGACTAAACGGTTTGAACCGTTGACGGTCGGGTTTGACCAACCCGTTGACTACTCGGGTCGGGCAATTGGGTTTTCCCAAACCGATTTCGACCCGCGACGCAGTATGAACCCTAATTATTTGACGGCAAAATTGGCCGTCTTCCGGCCATCCTCCGGCAACAATTTCATAGGGCTTTTGAAGCCCGTGGCACAACGATGAGAATTCATTAATTTTCAGGCGACGGAGTCACCGGAATTTGGCGAATTAAAGGCATGAATGTTACGGTTTATGGGTGAAGCATAGTCCTCTGAATTTCGTCCAATTTCATGCGGTTTCATGCAATTTTTTTCTAATTAATCATGAAACTCATATTCAGGAATCATCCTAACATGATTCTAAGCATTAATTTCACAAAATTGCAACAAATCCATCATTAAGCAAAATCGTCCGTACGCATTATTTAATAAATAAAATACTGTTCACGTAATTCAATCCCTAAACATGCTTCTTAATCATGTTTATATCACCAACATCACAATTGAACAGATATAAGTGGCTCTGATACCAATGTTAGCATAATCAAATAATTTCAGGATCACAGAAAGCATACCCGGTTTGACTAAATCTGAACAATTGGAGATGATTCGGTGATTCGATGCACTCCTGGAAATGTCCACAACACGATTTGCTGATTATCTCTTTCGTTTCTGCAAGAATTCTCCCAGAGAATTGATTTTGGAAGAGTAATGTGATGCAATTTATGTTCTCTGTAAATTATGCTTTTTTACTTCAGTTAACTTCCCAATGGAAGTTACATGTCATTTAAACAAAGGAGGGAGTGGCAGTTATTAAAAATAACTGCCAAGGGCAAAATAGTAAAATGCCAGTAATGGGTTAACCTATAACCCTAATGGATCGGGTCAACCCATCATGGGTGGACCGGATCCAATATTTTCCTCCAATACCTCAACCCCTACAAACGCCAACGCCACCGCAAACACAAGCGTAAATAGAATATCGGATCCTCATTGGTCCGCCATTAAGGCCGCCATGAAACTCTCCTCCGATGGGAAGCTCCACCTCAAGCATCTCAAACTCGTTGGCCACCTCGGAACGGGGAACCTCGGGAGAGTCTTCCTCTGCCACCTCCGAGACTGCAGCTCCACCGCCTTTGCGCTCAAAGTCATAGATAAAGACTCACTGACCTCCAAGAAACTCTCTCACGTTCAAATGGAGGCCGAGATCCTCTCCATGCTACACCATCCGTTTCTCCCTACACTCTACGCCCACCTCGAAGTGCCTCATTACACGTGTCTATTAATCGACTACTGTCCCAACGGCGACCTCCACTCTCTCCTCCTCAAGCAACCGCGCAATCGCTTCTCAATCCAAGCTGTCAAGTTCTTTGCCGCCGAGACGCTCGTCGCTTTGGAATATCTCCATGCCCTCGGGGTCGTTTATCGCGATCTGAAACCAGAGAACATTCTTTTGCGTGAAGACGGACACATTATGTTATCGGATTTCGATTTGTGTTTCAAAGCCGACGTGGTGCCGACTCTTCAGAACCGGCTTCATCGGATAAGTAATAAGTTCTGGCTGAGAAGAAACCGGTGCTGTTGTTTCGGTTCCGTCGCGAACCGCCGCGATTCGGACAAAATGGAAGCGGAGTTTGTGGCGGAGCCGGTGACTGCGTTTTCGAAGTCTTGTGTTGGTACACATGAGTATTTGGCGCCTGAGTTGGTCTCTGGTAACGGTCACGGTAACGGAGTTGACTGGTGGGCGTTCGGGATTCTTATACACGAGTTGTTGTACGGGATGACGCCGTTTAAGGGACAGAGCAAAGAGAGCACGCTGCGTAAAATAGCCTCGAGCAGACAGTTGAAAATCCAGGTGGAGAAAAAGGAAGAGAAAGGTGTAGCGGAAGCGCGAGATTTGATTGAGAAGTTATTAGTGAAAGACCCACGGAGAAGGCTAGGATGCGCAAGAGGTGCGACGGATATTAAACGTCAACCCTTTTTTGACGGGGTTAAATGGCCGTTAATTAGGAGCTACATGGTGCCGGAAGTGCGTGGGTTAGTGAGAAGAACAACATCGCACGTGTGCAGCACGGTTAACATTTCCCACAAGAACCGCGACGCTGGTGGAAGATTATATCGTTTTTAAGGAAAAAATAATAATAAGGGTTTTAAAAGTAATTTACTTAATTTGAATTGTCATTAGAATAATAATAATTACTATAAATACTCCTTTGTTAATAAAACTGGGAAATTATATTAATTAGGTGGGAAAATTTAGTGAGGAATTTCAGAGTGTGAAGATGATTGAGAATTTTTTTCAATTTTGTTTAAGGGTACATGGATGTGATTTATTGTATATTAACCAAAAACAATATACATGGTGAAGTTTCATCTTTTGTGGTTTATATATTGCATTTGTATTAGGGTAACTTTGATTTAAGCCTAGTTCGGACAAGGGTATACTTAAACTAGACTTGATTTAAGTAGGCAGTTGTTTAAAATTGCTTTGAGATTGATGAGCTTTAATTTTTTTTCCTTGAGCTCCGCTAACAAGTTACTCGATTTTGGATTTTCTTTTTGTATAAATTATGCACAACTAGACCTGGCCACGGTTCATAAACCGTCGGTTTCGGTTCGGAACCACCGGTTCACGGTTCGAAAATATAAGGAACCTGAACCGAAACCGTAACAGGACGGTTCGTCTACGGTTCGGAACCGCCGGTTCCGGTTCATGGCTGCGGTTCGAAACTGACGATTTCGGTTCGAAACCGATATTGAACAGTCAATTCTAATACATGATCTTGATTTAATTTTTAAATTATTAATTACAATAATTGAAAATTAAAAGAAAGACTTGGACTTAATTACAATAAATAAAATTAATTATATAAATAAATTATATGATTAATTATAAAAGATAATAAAAAAAATTAATTATAGAAATAAATTCTATAATTAATTATGAATTGTATAAAAAAAATTAAAATTGAAATTGAAATTAATAAAAAATTAAGAAAGAATTTAATTAAATTTAAGAAAATTTGATTGAATTGAAAGATTTAGAGAGTATTAAAAATTTACAAAATGAGAATGAGAGTTTGAAGGATTGAGTGAGAGAGTAGAAAGATTGAAATTTGAGAGAATGAAATTTGGAGGAGTATATATAGGAAAAAACTTTTTTGAAAAAAATTAAAAATAGGAGGGTGAATTGAGATTCAGAGAAATTGCAGGGGACCAAGTCCCCTGATTTTCTCTGAAAATCAATTTTTCCTTCAAAAGGCAACGGTTCCCTGCGCGCAGGGAACCGTTGCCTTTTTAAATAAAATTAAAAAAAAAATCAAAAAAATTTCAAAAAAATTTCAAATTTTTTTCGGTTCATCACAGTAAGCCGCCGGTTCATAAACCGGTGTGAACTGGCGGTTCCACGGTTCCAATTTATGTGAACTGGAACCGAACCGTAAAGCCACGGTTTCGGTTCCGGTTCAGTCCAGTTCTGGGTTTATCCGGGCCGGTTTCGGTCCGGTTCACGGGCCAAACCGGCCCGTGGCCAGGTCTATGCACAACCAATGCGATTAAGTAACAAATTCAAATATATATTGTTATAAATAAAATACAATAAAATTATATATATTTACTTTAAATATAAAAATAAATATACACTTGATATGTATTATCAAATGATTGAATGATTTTAAATTAATAATAAATAATACCTAATTATATGATAATATAAATCAAATATATATATTGCTTTGTATTAGGATAACTTTGATTTAAACCTAGTTCGAACAAGGGTATACTTAAACTAGACTTAAAACATATATAGAATTCTACTTGGCTAATAACAAGCTATAAGTCAACACATTACATGCATCCTTGAATCCCAACTTTTCAATCGAATCCAAGTATCTCCATCATCAATTCAGTTCACAAGCCAGATTCATCATCCCAAATATAACAAAACAAAAGAGTTCAAAGACCATCACTAATTCACCATACAAGGCCAAATCTACTATCCCAAAAGTAATTTAACAAAATGAGTTCATGGACATCAATCAGTTCTTCACAGAAGGCAACATGCCCACTAAAATCAACTTTATAGTTCGGTAATAAAATCTCAATTTCACTATCAACCTGCATTAAAAATAAATGAAATAAATAAAAACTAAGATTGAGAATCATTAAAACAAACAAAAGGAAAAAAAAATCAGCATATATCAAGGATGTATTAAAACAAAGAAGCATATTCCCTAATCCAGTCTCATCCACAAAGAAGCATATTGAAAGCTTATGAAGCTAAAGATGTCCTGTAAGGGTGAAGTACTGATGAACCATAGCAAAATGCTTGCTCTGAAGTCATATAAGAGACCAAAATTGGTAAGGTTCCAACATCTATTTATCCAAATTTATGTGTATTGAAAGTGGGTGTTTATGGAAATTTCTTTATTAATGATTTTTGTTTGACTTGATAATAAGGTGATGTGATTGATGAGGTGACATACACCATTAGTTGGTAAGTTATTAGGTTTCTATTTTTATAATAAGGAAATGCAAGTGTGACCAAAGCAATGACCTAATCTTGGAAGAGCCTAGATGCTTTTTCTTGGGAAATAATTTAATCTGTCTTTATTTATTTATTCACTTTTTCAAATGCAAAGTGAAGACCAAAATTTTTACGGAACTACAAAGTTTTCTATAAATTGACCTGGAAAGTCTTCACTTTTCACCAACAACATTATTACTTAAAATCCTCGACTTATTTCAGCTGAGTGTAGAGTTTGTGTAACAATGGCGGACGAAGTGATTCTGTTGGATTTCTGGCCGAGCATGTTTGGCATGAGGGTGAGGATCGCATTGGCGGAGAAAGGGGTGAAGTATGAATACAAAGAGGAGGATTTGAAGAACAAGAGCCCTTTGCTTTTGCAGATGAACCCCATTCATAAGAAGATTCCGGTTCTTGTTCACAATGGCAAACCCGTCTGTGAATCTTCCATCATTGTTCAGTACATTGATGAGGTGTGGAAGGATAAAGCTCCTTTGCTCCCCTCTGATCCTTACAAGCGAGCTCAAGCTCGGTTTTGGGTTGATTTCATTGACAAGAAGGTAAGTAATTGTTGCTGTTATATTGATTTTTTTTTTCCAATTCATGGCAAAGAGGGTAACCCACTGAAGAAAATTGCAGTTATTTGATGCTGGGAGGAAGACATGGAACACAACAGGTGAAGCACAGGAGAACGCAAAGAAGGAATTCATCGAAATAATAAAGACCTTGGAAGAGCAGCTGGGAGACAAGCCTTACTTCGGAGGTGAAACCTTCGGCTACGTCGACATATCGTTGATCCCTGTTTACTGTTGGCTTCACGCATACGAGACATATGCCAAGTTCAGCGTAGAGGCAGATTGCCCCAAATTCACTGCCTGGGCTAAGAGATGTATGCAGAAGGAAAGCGTTTCCAAGTCGCTCCCTGATCAGAAGAAAGTGCTAGGGTTTGTTGCAGAATTGAGGAAAAGGTTTGGGTTGGAATAGTAGGAATTTCACCAAAAATAAAATTATATATACAAATAAATTATACAAAATTATCTGTATAAATTGAGATGATAGTTTGTGATTGGATGATATGATTATTTATTTTTTCTCTCACTTTAAAATCAATTAATCAGATTCTATCACCTCAATTTATACAATAAAGTTTGTATAATTCTTTTGTATAGATAAGATATATTACTCTTTTGCGAATGGGAAACGTGGTTGCTCTATGAGACTTGTGTTGTGTTTGTGCGTGTATTGTTGTAGTTTTGCTTTCTGAATAAACTGTTGAGAATATATGCATGTATTATTGTAGTTTTGTCTTCCAAATAAATTTATGAGAATATGGATGTAAAATTTCATAGTTAATCATCCAATAATAATTTGTAAAAATCGATCTAGCATGTTAAATCACATTATCACGTAATGATTATAAAACATTGAATTGGAGTTCATAGCTTTAAAAATTGGGTTTGATTGGCTTGTCTAATTGATTGAATCATCAACTATTAACTAAATCAATTAGATTATGTATAAAATTGGTTTGATACAGTCAATACAGAAAATTAATTTTAAAAAAATTATTATGAAAACTTGAAGTCAAACCTCATTTATCATATTTAAATATATATACCATCAAATTATGTTTATTTTAATATTAAATAAGTCAAATTTTATATTTAAACATAAATTATAAAAAGTTTTTAATATTATTTTTAAATAATTAACTAATTTGATCATTGATTGAACCATATCACTCTCTCTACAGGATCAATATTCATTTCACATTATTAGAGCTTGTATATGTAGAAGGAAAGTTAATCCTCACTAGTCTGTCTTTCCCAAAACTTTTACTATGATTCTTGTTAATAGTTCACATATTTAGGATTTGGTAATACCTAATCAATCCACATTTTTACCATCAACCTAAACTACTAAATAAAAAGTCAAGATATTAATTAAAATAAGCAGCCGCTTTCCCGTCTAAACATTTTTCAGCAACAAATTTGACGTTTTACCTTTTTAAGCAAATTATTTTTTCATTCCAAAAATACCCCGCATTTAATTTCTCAACCTTACCGTAACATTTCGCCTATTAATTGCCTACCTTTCACGAAAAGTATTAAGATTAAATTATTTGTAATGAATAAAATTTATAAATTGAAAAATAAATTAATTTTTTATAAATAATTGATGGTTATATATCGAAAATAATCGATATATCGAATGTTTTTCTCAAAACGGTGCGTTTTTCTCAAAACAGTACGGGAAAGGTGCGACAATTGTTAAAAGGGTGTATGGAAGGGTGCGACAATTTCTGAAAGGGTACGACAAGCATTGCGGGTGCGTGGAAGGTTGCGGCAATTTCTGAAAGAGTGCGACAAGTGTTGCGGGTGCGTGGAAGGGTGTGGCAATTGTTGAAAGTGTGCGTGGAAGGGTGCGTCAATTTCTGAAAGGGTACGAGAATTGACTAAAGGGTACGGGAATGAGTGTGGGTGCGTGAAAGGGTGCGAGAAGGGGTGTGAGTGCCTGAAAGGGTGCGGATGCGTGATGGTGCGAGAATTAGTGCAGGTGCGTGAAGGGCTACAGGAATTGACTAAAAGGTGCGAGTGCATGAAAGGGTGCGGGTGTGTAAAAAGGTGTGAGAATTTACTAAAGGGTACAGGTGCATGGAATATAAAAAATATATATAATATATATATATTATATATATATATATATATATATATATATATATATATATATATATATATATATATATTATTAATATATATTATATATATTAGTAAATTCCTGCACCCCTTCATGCACCCGCACCTTTTAGTAAATTCCCGCACCCCTTTCATGCACCTTCACCAATTCCCTTTACTAAAGGGTGTAGGAATTTACTAAAAGGTGCGAGAATTGACTAGTGCGTGAAGGGGTGCGAGAATTTACTAAAGGGTGTGGGAATTGGTGTGGGTGCGTGAAGAGGTGCGAAAATTTACTAAAGGGTGCGGGTGTGTGAAAAAGTGCTAGAATTAGTGCAGGTGCATGAAGAGGTGCGAGAATGGGTGCGATTGCGTGAAATGGTGTAGGTGCGTGAATGGGTGCGAGAATTGACTAAAGGGTGTGGGTGCGTGAAGGGGGTGTGGGAATTTACTAAAGGATGCGGCAAATTGCACCCCTTTACACACCCCTTTATATTATATAAAGGGGTGCGGGAAATGCCTAAAGGGTGCAGGAAATTGTACCTCTCCACGCACCCCTTTATATATAAAGGGGTGCAGTATTATATATAAAATATATATATATATATATATATATATATATATATATATATATATTATATTATATATTTTTGATATTTCATGCACCCGCACCCTTTCACGCACTCGCACCCCTTCCCGCACCCTTTAGTAAATTCCTGTACCCTTTCAGAAATTGCCTCACCTTTCCACTCACCCTTTCAAAAATTGCCGCACCCTTCCACGCACTCGTAACGCTTGTTGCACTCTTTCAACAATTGTCGCACCCTTTCACGCACCCACAATGCTTGTCGCACTCTTTCAACAATTGCTGCACCCTTCCACGCACCCGCAATGCTTGCCGCACCCTTTCAGAAATTGTCACACCCTTCTATATATCCTTTCAGCAATTGCCACACCTTTCCCATACTGTTTTAAGAAAACGCATTGTTTTGATAAAAACGTTCGATATATCCATTATTTTCGATATATAACAATCAATTATTTTATAAAAAATTAATCTATTTTTCAATTTATAAATTTTATTTATTACAGATAATTTAATCTTAATGCTTTTCGTGAAAGGTAGGCAATTAATCGACGAAATATTACGGTAAGGTTGAGAAATTAAACGAGGGGTATTTTTGGAATGAAAAAAATAATTTGCTTAAAAAGGTAAAACGTCAAATTTGTTGCCGAAAAAGGTTTAGGCGGGAAAACGGCTACTTATTTTAATTAATATCCCTAAAAAGTCTATTAATACCCAATTTTATTAAATAAAAAATCAATAAAATTATGTGTATCTATTTTAAGTACACAAATAAATATACATAAATATACATTTATTTGTGTCATTATGTAATTATGTGATTTTGAATTAATGGTAAAGTAATACCTAATTATATTAAGATATACATAAGTGTGTATTTATTTGTATATAGAAAATAAATATGTATAGTATTACTCATAAAACATACAATCAATATTAGTCAAAATTAGAAAATTAATCATCGATGTTTAATGCATAAAGATCTAACCTTCATGAGAAACGAATTTATTTCTTGAGAAAGGGATAATAGATAATGTAGCACTTCATTGAAATATAAAATGACTTGAAAGTTCCCTGTTAAGAGATTTGCAACCCATCCTAGAATTATAACCTACATTGAATTCTCTGTTTAAACCTTACACAATATTGTGGTTCAACATTTTCATCTACACTTTGATCCCTGATCTCAAACTAGAAGCCACTCACTCTTCGTCCTCCAATTCAAAGTAAACTTCATTTGCATAATTATCATTGTCAACTATGTAGCAAAGTGTAGATGAAAAATGGTTCTTTCATAGTATACAACCATGTAGCAAGTTTTCCTGCCAATTAATTCATCAACTTCTTTGACATCAGTTGAGATAAGGAATGTGAAAGATGACCCACACAATTCATGAAAAATGGATTCAAAATAAATAAAGTTTACAAAATCACATAGCACATGATTATCGTAGGCTTAATGAAACTTATGCATTTGGTTTGGATAACTTATTCATTCGTTAACTTTCTCTTGGATGTCCATTAATTTGAGGATGTAAGTAATGGTTTGTCTTTATATTCAACATCAAATAGTGTTACACTTGATAAACACTAGTATAACTATATCTTGTACAAAATTATATGAAAACAACCACTTTGTAACGTATACAAGGATTATTTAAAATTATATTATTATAAAAACACCATAATAATAGCGTATACATACCTAAAACGCAAGGGAAAACACTAATTATTAAAGTGTTCTTAGCTAACTTTCTATGATGACAATCAAACTCATGTAATATTTCTTACATACCCTAATAAGGGACTTGCATGGTGATTTCTATGCAAGTTTTGCCTATGAGTATGAGTTGAAGGACTCTAAGTAATCAACCCATTTCAAATAATTTATCTTAGCTTTTTCTCAAAATTTTCTACTCAACACAAATGTCTCTAATATGATAGTTAAGGCTAACTTGACAGCGTCTTAAGGAATCGTGCTCTCCTTAAAGTGTTTATCTTTATATGAAGAAACTAAATCTCTTATTTTCATTTTTGGTATGTAATTGGATGTCCAAAACATATCTCTTAACATATTGCCACTAGCAAGTTTTGTCAATATCAATGATTCTCTAAATCTTAACTGTATAACTATGTAATCTGTGTTAGGAAAATCTAAACAACCTTCTACCTACTCTAAACCACATCTCATTATGCAATTTGAATGATGAACCTCCTTCAGAAGAGTATTAGGACATAATTTTATAGAAAATAAGATGGGCCAAATGTAAAGGAACTTGCCAAAACATGTTATCTTGAACATATTTAGTTGGCTATGAATCAAGTTAACCCATAATGTACCAAAGACATAATATAATGTTAGGTTATACGACCTTTTACAACAATCGAATTGGAATTCAATTTTTTTTTTCAAAATTCAAACATCATAAAACCTTTATAGGATTTCACTCATAGGCTCATTGATTTATAAACATGCATAAACATCCATAGGGTGTTTCAAGGTTTGTACTTACATTTGAAGGCTTTGTTGTCTTTTAGAGTCATTGGAGGGTGACAAAGAATGCTTTTGATCCAAGGGTTAGATCGCACCTCAGTATCCATATTGAGAACGAACGAAAAAAAATGGGAAACATATACCAAGGTTTGCTAGAGCGTGATGCACAGTTGTGGGTTGTTTGTGTACGACATGAATGTGTGTATATTGAAAAAGAATTTTGAAATTGTGAAATTCATGTTTGTATATTTAGACACTATGTATGATTGTGTAAGATTAAAACACGCTCGTACATAGCCTTATCCATATCTTGTACAATTCATATTATATCTAGATTTATAGGCATACAAAGATAAAAGATTATGCTTTTCCAAGGATGATCCATACATGACAGTACATAAGCCAAAAGAAAGACATTTGAGTTTAGCCTTATCCATTGAATAAACCTCAACTTTCATAATTTCCAACACATACAAACACCATAGGATTATTATATTTAGGTCTCTAGGTGCAATAAATTGGATTTTGAGCCTAAAGACCTCTAAAGAATCAAAATGCTTAACTTGCTTTTGGGGTTGAATTCAACTTGAATAATTTTGTGAGTTTGATCAACTTTTTTTATGTGTGACCTATAGGTTATTTTTAAGGTTAGTTGTGATTAGATTTGTGTTAAGCTCTTAACCCAACAAACATCCAAACACAAAACAATATTAGGCTCTATTAAGGCATCATGGCCACTTAACTAACGTAATGTCAGTGATTAACTCTTTAACCTATCAACAATATAATTACTCATACACGATTTGATCATTTCATCATACAATGTCTCTTCAAGGTTGAGACATAGACTAAGTGTCTCCCTTCAGGAACCCTTAATACACATGGATTAATTTCTGTCAATGATTAGATGATATTGAATTAAGCACAAACTTAGTCTTACTATGACCAAAGATCTATGTGGTCATTATCGTTCGTTAGTGGGTCTCTATGAGATATCAACTCTTATGCTTAGAAGTGACAAATCATCACTGATCTACCATAAGCTTTATAGCTATCTTGGTATGACCAATCACCAAATTTCTAGTAACACTCTATAAGGATTATGTTGGGTTAGTGTCAAACCATACTAATTAGTGTACGAGGTGGTTTGGTGACCTTAAGTCTAAAGATCACATATACCTTCATTCACTAAGAGGAATTATTTTATAAACATTGGAGTAACCATACATATGGAATCCTCTTGGAAAGTTTGTTTGGCGGATGCATCCATAACGTTCCCTCACGTGTTACACCAAGTCGTTAGCAAATAGTTTTGACGCATGAGATCTGTCACCATCTTTCAATAAGGTCAATCAATACTATAATAGTTTTACCATTATTACATGTGTCATTAACCAAGGTCATATCAAAACTACGAACATTATAAGAATGAACACCTAATCTGAACATAGGGTATTTATGATTAGTTTGTTAGAGTAATGTCCTTGAGTTAATTGCCATCGATGTAATTTTTATAATCATCATTATTTTAATTAATAAAAATGTATGCCATTCTATCATCTTTATTGTGCATAAAATTGGATAATTGTCCTTAGAATGGTTGAACCATGACGAGAGACTTAGTGCATGACAACTAATTGTAAGGACCCGTTGTTCACATCAGGTGGCCGTTTTTAAAATGTCTGTAGTTATAACACCTTTAGGTATGCTTTATGGGCATTATTATTATTTCCTTAATCTTGGGATGGAATTCAAAATGAATTAGACGAAAATGAAAAATTAGATATTAATTTTTGCCTAACGTATGACCATGCCTATTGGACGCACACTTGTATGTCATTTGTGTAGGTGTATGCTCGTACCTAATGAGATGTACAATCTTACATCATTTAGCATAAGGACTCCCAATTTAGGGAAGAGTCTTGAGTAAAAAAGGAAAACACCAATTATATATAAGCATTCCTTCTCAGATTACTAAAACCTTAATTTGTTATACCTTCTTACAAACCAGAAAGAGAGTGTTTGAGAGAGACAAGACTTTTGA
The DNA here is from genome assembly GCF_011075055.1 of Mangifera indica. NCBI lineage: Eukaryota > Viridiplantae > Streptophyta > Magnoliopsida > Sapindales > Anacardiaceae > Mangifera > Mangifera indica. The sequence continues at coordinate 8,047,500 of NC_058154.1, forward strand.
TAGCCGGAGAAGATAGTTTTTGATGAGTAACTAAGGGAAAGAAGAGGAGAACAAATTTCAACCATTAAGAACCAATAAAAGGTCAACTCTAAACTTAACCTGCATGAAAACCAAGTAAGTATAAGAATTCTTTCTGCCCTCTTGGATGGATTTTAGATTAAATTGATGATTTCCTTTTTGGATTATACATGTTTAGGATTGTATGAATGATTTACATGTTTAGGCTTTCAAGAATTCTTATAGATTGAATATACATTGAGATATTAATTTTGTTCGATGCTTTTAGACAATGAGATTGATAATGTAATGGTAGTGTATGAAAAACAACCGAAAATTCGGCTAAGAATGGCCAAACATCAAATTCCAGGATGCCATGTATAGTCATGCCTTACATGGTTATAAGCGTACATAGGCTATAATAGTGAAAATTATTAAAGGTGCGTGCCCATGCATGGTGGCATGCACATTCATATTTTCTTTCTTGAAATTTTATTTTGCTAGTGGATGGACATGCGACGAAGTATCCATGACCATTCATGGCTTAGAGGAACTTTTCAATGTTATATATGCCTATATGCCAAACAAGTATAGTTGTGCATGATTGCAAATTTGATTAAATAATAGAGTCTCAAGGTTGAAGATGAATGAATAGTGTTTGAAAGATGGTGGCAAATCTCTAGTGTTAAAGTTGTTCATTGATAGCTTGGTGTAACACGATAAACTTGCTAAGAGGATTCCATATTGATGGTTACTCCAGTATTTATGAAATATATTCTTTTATTGAATGAAGAAGACGTGATTTTTACACTTAAGATCACCATACCATATTGTACAAAGATTGATATAGTTTAACACCGACCCAACATAGTATGAATTGAGGATTTCCAAAAAGGTGGTATCGACATATGTACAAGGGTTATGATGGATCAATGTAAGATTCATCACTAATAAGTACCAAAGCTAATATCTCAGATGAGCCCACTAATAAATGACAACGACCACTTAAATCTACAACTATAGTTGGATTAAGTCATTATTGAATCCAATACCATTCCATCATTGAAAAAAGTCTATCCATGTGTATTTTTTGAGGGAGACACTTTAGCTATACTTTAACTTTGAAAGAGATATCACATGACGAAAGGATCTAATTGTATGAATACCCATATTAATGATAGGTTAATAAGTTAAATTGACATTCTGTTAGTCAAGTGGTTGTGATGCTTTGTTAAAAGCTAATCTTGGCTTATGTCTAGATAGTTGTTAGGTTGAAAGCGAAGAGTCGATAAGTCACATATAAAAAAAGTTGATCAAACTTTAAAAACATAAGATTATTTAAACTAGATCTGATCTAAAACTTAGATAAAGGATTTTTAGTCTAGGGAAATCTTTGTGTAAGGTTTCTAGGATGCTAGGAATCAATAATGTAGCCAAATTGAAAGTTTTAAAAATAAAGAATCCCATAAACTCAAACTAGGATACCTATTTTGAACGTAAATTTAATGAACATGCAAAATAGTCATAAATTGTTTTAAGATTATAGTTGCGTTGATGACTCTTTCAATCTTCAGGTGACTTAAAGACAAAATGCTATCCAACCTTTAAGAGGCGGTGCCTTGGTATCCATATGAAGCACAAACATGAAAAAAAACTATTCTAATCAAAGAGGCTACTAAGGCTCTTAATTGGAATGTGTGTTCTCAGGAGAAAGAGAGAGACTCGATGGTAACTAGGTTTTATAAAAATAAAACTCATTCTTCTGTTTCATGAATGCACCCCTTTATATATAGTTTTAGGATGCATAACATAACCAATGCCATTAATGAGGCATGGTTGGCTTTTTTCAAAAACACCATGCACGATTGGTTTTACTTATGTGGAATGACAAACATTCATTTCACCAAGATACACGATCAGCTAGTAAGGTGTATAGTTATGCACTTGGTCAAAGTGTGGTCAAACTAGACCTTTAACTCAATTAGACAAGCCTAGTCTATTTGCAATCTCTCTTATCCTTAAACACCAGGATTATCAACAAAAAAAATCATTACCTTTGAGTTAAAATCAACTCTTTTGTGTGTGTGACCCATAAGCTTTCCATCGAATCGTTAATATTTAGATTCAAATCAAATCCAAACACAGACCAAAATTGGCCTCTAGTAAGGCATCATGACTAGCCATTTGATAGAGTGTCAACAAAAATCTCTTTAGCTTTTACAATATGGTAGTTATGTGTAATTCAATCATTTCATTGATCAATATTTCTCAAGGCTAAGACATAAAAGTGTGTCTATCTCAGTGGCTTCCCAATATGAACTTATACACAATGATGATCAACACGAATTAGGCTACAACCTAATCCTACTGTATTCATAGATTTAGGCAGTCATAAATATCTTTTAGTATTCTCATGCAAGATATCTTAGATGTGCTTATGAATGACCAATCTATTATTAATCAATTATAACCTCCATATATCTCACGATATAGCTAATAACTACCTTTATGGTTACCTTTGTTACAACAATACATTGGACAACATCAAGCCATATTGATTCTTACATGAGATGGTCTGACAAATCTCAAGGTAAAGGATCACATGCACCCCTTAATGTTTAGAAGATTTATTCAGTAGATACTAAAATAACCATCCATATGGATATCCTTTGTCAAGTCAGTTTAGTAAACACGTTTACAAGATGCATTTATGTGTTGTATTAAACTATCTATAAACAGTTTCAGTACGTTAGAACTGTTGCCACCTTTTAGTGGAGTAGTTCAATACTATGATAATCGCATCATCATTACATGTGCCCTTGTTGATTGTAATATTCGAATTATGAACAATTCTAGAATGACCACTTAATGTGTTCATAGAGTTTCCCTGATTAGTCTTTTAATCCCTTGGTCATAGTTCTATCATTTTAAGGACATTATTCATATAATTATATAATTAATTGACATGTGTATTGAATAATAATAAATCTTTTATATATAGTTAATATAAAATTATAATTAGGGTACCTACCTTAACATTTTGGGCTCAACGTGCAATTTATTGCACCTAAGGACCAAAGTGTAATAGTTTTTGAGTATTTTTTTATGTACAAAATTGTGATGGTTTGGGCTAATGAAAAAAAGGAAAAGATAAACCTATTTGGATTTCTTTTGGCCCATGTATGACCTTGCAAGTTTTATGCAAGGGTGTAAATGAATGTTGAATAAGCATTATTTGTTATCCTTATTTACGCCAAAATCCAAATAAATCATAAATTATAGAAGATTGGATAAGACAATATACAACTGCACATTATCAATGTATGATTGTACTTGACATTTATAAATACATATACAAATTTCACAATTTGTCACAATTTGTTGATACTATTCACACATACACACGTATGCTCGTACAAAATACTCCCCTACCAGTACATAGTATTCTAGTAGACCATTGTGTGCAATTATGACCTCCTCTCAATTTTTATTTCATGTGGATATCGGGGTGCGGTCCTACATTTAGATCGAGAGCAACTTTGACACCTTCCAATGACTATGATAGACGAAGGAATTGCTAAATGTAGGTATAAGATTCTAAATACCTTATGGTTATTTATAATTTGTTGTGAATCAATGATATATGAGTGAGATCCTAAGGGAGGGTTTTATGGTCATATGTTTGCTTTAACAATTTTAAAACACCTATTTTGTTGCTACTGAAAGTTGTAAAACCTTATACCTAGTTGACATGCATTGAACCCTTCGTCATGATTCAACTACCCTAAAAACATTTATCTGATTGGTTTCACAATATAAGATAAAGAATTTCCATAAATTATGAATTATAAATAAGATTAAATTAATAATTACCACAGTGATGATTGGCTCTAAGACATTATCCTAACATATAATACAAATCATCTAACTCACTTTCAGTCTCTATTATATACAAAACATCGTAAGAGATAGAAACCATAAATAGTGACAAACAACAACACAACACTATAAATATTTGAATTAATAAGGAGTCTAGACATCATTCAACATGGTTTTTTTTAAATTTAATAAGCCTTTACAAGTTTGGAGAAGGTTTTGTTCAAAAAGCGGTTTTAAATGATAGTTAATCTTAGTGTTAAAAACCTTTTAACTGCCAATTCAAACAATATTTTCAAGATACACCAAATAAAAAAACAAAATTAATCAAGCAAATTACTTATTGAAGCAGATGACAACACTAACAACAATGAAAACAACTATATTTTGAAGACTTTCTCAGAGAAACATGCATTTATACATGAAACAAAAACTTTTGTCCAAAAAACACTATAGGGAAATTACTTGCTTCGAGGAATGATATCTAATAACATAATTAACAAAATAAAAAAGAAGTGTTAACACCCCTTTTTATAGGATTTTAATAAATAGTTATTGACATTTTTAACAACTTTTTTATATTAAAAAATTTGTCCGAAACCATAGTATATCTTATTTCAAATGACTTTAGATATAAAAAATTTGTTCAAAATTACTAGTTATTGTCTCTTAAAATGAACTATTTTATATAAAAAGTTGGTTAAAAATGATAATAATTGTCAATCTTGACAACATTTGATGTAAAAATAAAAAATTGAAAATGGCATTAATTGCAATTTCAAGCAACTTTTTCTATAACATAGAAATTCTCTATGAAACCTACGTTTTCTCAATGAAACCATGTGTTTCAAAAAAAAAATATAAATTTATGTCAAAAAATTGAAACAACATAGTTACTATTTAAATCAAACCTAAAAAACCTTAGATTTTGAAATATGGTAAATATGTATCTTATGTATAAAAACCTAAAAATATATGAGTCATAATGTCTCAAGATGGAAAGAATTTAAGCAAATGTAATTGGAGGACACGACTAATTAGTGTTTTGAACAAAAAGACAAAGAATTATATTATTAAATTTAAGTGCATTTGTGGTCTTAAAAGTAGTAAACAAAGAAGAAGTGACATACACTAAGAAAAAAAAAATGTGACACCTTAAACAAACCCCACACCAGTTAAGCAAGAAAAAGATTTTGAGTATGTATATGCATCCCATATTGCCTAGGGATGCTAAGTTATGTTGAAGATCAAGATTGAATGCGTGAATATTCTTGATATATTGAGGATTGAGATTGACTGTGTGAACATTCCGAATATTTATTCTTGCCTATCATCCCACGATTTCTTCTTATTGTGGTGAGATGGATTAGAAAATCACTAATTGTAAATCAAATCTATGATTGTGTTTTGTACCTATATATTAGAAGTAAACTCATTAATAATCAATATACAAAAACATACGAAATGCTTATTTCTTCAAAATCAAAGTTGGTATAAGAGTTTGGTAATACCTTTGAGTCATCAAAAAGTATCAGCCAAGAATTACAATTTGTGTTCGAATCTAAAGACATTGAAATTGGTAGTCAAAATTACAAATAATGGAGGTATGGTATGTTTTAAATATGTCTACACTTGTTTTTAATAGTACATAGATAATTGATTTTGGTGCTACAAATCATATGACATTTTATTCTAGACATATTTCACATCTTTAACTACCTTCTTTGAAATTATTTCCACTACTCATAATAACACAACTCCACCCTAATTATCAGAAAGGGATCCTTAACCCTCACTGATACTCTAAATTTAGAATCCATTTTAATTGTACCATCTTTAAATTATAACCTTATGTCAATTTCCCAACTAATAAATGTCTTATCTTGTGTTGTTATTTTTTTCCTAATTTTTGTCTTATTAAGGATATCCAAAGAAGACAAATAATTGGGTATGTTGTTAAACGAGGGAAGTTGTATTACTTGGATTTAAAGTCAGAAGATTCAAGTGAACTTCAACAAACATTAATTGTAATGTTTATTGAGAGGAAGAAAACAAAGTATGAGATTTGGTTAAAGAAATTATTTGGCTATTTAAAGAAATAATTTTCGAGTATTTTTTTAATATGATTTTCTCTTTTTAGTTGTAATATATGTGAACTCACAAAAACTTATCGTACTTCTTTTTCTTTAAGTTTGAATAAAAGTCTATACCTATTTATGGTTATCTATTCTAATGTTTGGAGTCCTTCAAAAGTTCCAACATTAAGAGGATCTAGATGGTTTGTTATTTTTATTAATGACTGTACTAGGATGATATGGCTATGTTTAATGACAAAAAAAAAAAGAAGCAATGAATTTGTTGTTTAAGAAGTTTCATAAAATGGTTATAAATCAGTACAATGCAAAGATACAAGTTATCTAAAATGATAATGGTGGAGAATATCAAACTTTTTATTTTCAACAATACCTTAAGACACATGAGACAATTCATCAAAGCACTTGTTATAATTCACCTCAACAAAATGAAATGACTGAGCAAAAAGAATCGACATTTGTTAGATGTTGTTTGACCATCATTGATTGAAGTTCATATGCCTTTATCATATTAGGGAGAATCACTTACTTTTGTAGTATACTTAATTAATCATGTACCTACTAGCTCTTTTGACTTTTGCACACCAATCTAGACCTTTAGTTAAACCCCAATTGCCTTATATGTTCTAATTTAGCTCATTGTATTTTTGATGTGTTGCATTTGTTTACCTTAAAAAAAAATCAACGAAATAAGTTAGCTCATAGAGCATTATGATGTGTTTTTCTTGGCTATACTATGTAATAGAAAGGTTATTGGTGTTATCATCCTCCAACTGAATGAATATTTATCATGATGGATTTAACGAGTTATGAAGATTCGATGTATTTTTTGCTTAAGCCTAAAATTCAAGGGAGCATCATAGGGACATTTAAACTCTATATTATGAAAGTCATCACATCTTTGAGCAAGATATAAGTACATTGAACGAGCAAGATATGAGTGCCATGGATGACAATGGTATAACTTCATATAACCAAATAGGCAATAATCATTCATAAGAGATAAATGCACCATCGACAATTGTTGAGTCCTTGGAGTCAAAATGACTTGTAAATACACCAAACCAATCGCTAATTAAGAATGTCATTGATCCCCTACCTATGCCATATAGACAACGATTACCACAGTGTCATAATAAAGGTATTCCTAAACCCATATATGAAGTTGATTTTCCTAGCAAAGTAAAGTATCTTATAATTAATTTTTTTGTCATATCATTATTTATCGAAATCATATAAGTCATTTGTAAATCAATTATTTACTACAGTTATTTCTAACAGTGTGTAGAAAGCCTTAGCTAATCCCGGGTGGAAAACAACAATGAATGAAGAGATGAGATCCTCACAGAAAAATTAAATATATGAATTGGGTGATTGCCCACCTAGAAGAAACTAGTAGGGTGTCAATGGATTTATACTATAAAGTACAAAACAAATGGTATGATTGAATGTTTCAAGGCAAGGTTGGTGGCAAAAGGGTATAACCAAACTTATGGGATAGACTATACAAAGACATTCACAAATATTGCAAAAATTAACACCATTTGAGTATTGTTATTATTGGATGCAAACTTGGATTGACCATTACAACATTTCAATGTAAAGAACTCTTTTATACATGCAAAATTATTTGAGGAAGTATACATGGACCTCCCACTAGGATGCATGGTATCCAAAAAAAGTATTAAAAAAGTATGTAAATTAAAGAAATTATTGTATGAGTTGAAACAGTCTCTTAGAATTTGGTTTAGAAGGTTCACATGGTCAATGATAGACTTTGGTTATAATCAAAGAAATGTGAATCATTCTCTAGTTCTAAAGAAATGAAATGGTAAGATCATTGTACTCATTATATATATGGGCAACATGGTGGTGACGAGGGATGATCCAAAAGACAGAAATACTTTATAAAGATACTTATTTAAAGAATTCAAAATGAAAGATCTATGCTTTTTGAGGTATTTTCTTGGCATTGAAGTTTCTCAATCAAATAAAAAAATTTATTTATCCTAAAGAAAGTATGCCTTAGATCTCTTGGAAGAAACAAGCATGTCAAGATGTCAACTGATTTATCCAATAGAAGAAGGTTTGAAGTTGAACATTAAACTTACTCAAGTTACTGTTAATAAAGGGAGATACCAAAGACTTATAGGGACATTGATGTATGTATCACATACATGACCATATTTAGCTTATTCACTAAGTGTTGTTAATCAGTATATGCATAATCTTGGTGAGCTATATGAATACAGTCATGTGCATTTTAAGATATCTAAAGTCTGCTCTTGTAAAAGAAATTTTATTCACAAATAATACGAATTTTCAAAACATTAAGGTATATATAGATGTTGATTAGGGCAAGAAACAACATGTTTTTGCCCAATCTAGAGTTGAAGCAAAGTTTAATGGTATGACACTCGAACTATGTGAAGCATTATGGCCATGACTCTTATTGCAAGATTTGGGTTATTCATCTAGGTATCCAATTTGGTTGTGATAATAAATTTGCATGTGGCATTGCTCATAACCCAATATAACATGATTGTTCTAAGCATGCAAAAATGGATAGATCCTTCATAAAGGAGAAACTTGATAAGAAAATCTTGGAACTACCTTAGATTAGGTCTAAAGATCAATTGACTAATTTTTTTACTAAAGCAGTTTTAAGTTGATTATAAATTATGTTTATACATGAAGAACATGAAAATAAGAATATTGAAATATTTTAAAATTATGTTTATACATGAGAGATGTGGAATCATAAAACGATTAACATTGACTATGTATTCTCGTTTACAGTAGCTACTGAAATTATGAATGATGATGATTTTGAACCATTTACTATGGATGAGTGTAGACAAAGATATAACTGCCCTAAATGAGAAGAAACAATTCGAGCAGAATTAACTTCACTTGTAAAATGTCAAGTGTTTTGGCTTGTAGTCTCAATACCTAAAGACGTACAACTCATTGGATATAAATGAATATTTGTGAGAAAAAGAAATGAGAAAAATAAGACGTACAACTCATTGAATATAAAAGAATGCCATTTACTATGGATGAATGGCTTGTAGTCCTAATGCTTTTCCTAAAGGCCAGGTATAGATTTTGATGAAACATATGCACTTGTGATAGATATAATCACATTTAAATATCTGATTAGCTTAACAGTCTCAGAAGGATGGATATGCCTCTAATAGACATAGTTACTATTTATTTATGTGGAAATTTAAATACTGAAATTTATATAAAACTCCTTAAAGGATTTAAATTGCCTGAAACAAAAAAAGTTAATCTAAGAGGCATGTACTCAATTAAATTATAAAGATCATTATATGTATAAAAACAATATGGAAGAATATGGTACAATCGTCTTAGTAAAAATTTAAAAAAAGAGGGTTATATGAATGATCCTATATGTCCATGTGTCTTTATAAAAATGTTAGAATCAAGATTCGCCATTATAATAGTATATGTTGATGATATTAATTTAATTAGGACCTTTGAAGAGCTTAATAATGCTACTAAATATTTGATGAAGGAATTTAAAATGAAAGATTTGAGAAAAATAAAATATTATCTCAACCTACACATTGAACATAATTCAAATAAAATACTTATTCATCAATTAGCATATATTGAAAAATTGTTAAAACGCTTTAATATGGATAAAAATTATCCTTTGGGTACATCAATGGTTGTTCGGTTTGTCAATCTAAAAAAAGACTTATTTCATCGTAAAGAATAAGATTAAAAGATACTAGGTCCTGAAGCACTGTATCTTAATACCATTAGAGCTTTATTATATTTGACTTAATGCACTAGACCTAATATATCATTTGCAAGGAATTTATTGACCCAATTTAGCTTTGTACCAACTCATCACCACTGGAATGAAATCAAGTATATACTTTGTTACCTATATAGAACAGATATTTGAGATTATTTTATTCTATCAAATCTTCTAAAAATTTTAGTTTGGTTAAATATGCATATACTAATTATTTTTCTAACCCTTATAAGACCCGTTCACAAATGGATATATTTTCACTTATAACGACACAACAATATCATGATGCTTTGGTTGCAAAATCTTCAAAACATTTAAAGATTCTAGCTCTCCATAAAGCCAACTAGGAATGCATATGGTTACGGTTTGTGATCTATCATATTCAAAATACATGTAGTCTTCCTTTTACAATAGATACTCCTATCATATTATATGAAGACAATACAACATGTATTGCTTAAATTAGAGGTGGATACATTAAAGGAGACAAAACCAAACATATCTCATGAAATTCTTTTACACTCATGAATTCCAATAGAGCCAAAATATTGATGTCAAGTAAATACAATCTAGTGACAGCTTTGCAAATTTATTCACCAAAACATTATCAACATCAACATTTGAAAAGTTAGTGTATGACATCAGTATGCAGTGGTTCAACAAGCAGCCAAATTAATTCCATTACAAAGAGAGAGAGCATTCATCAAGTGGAGCACTTGTCACGGGAAGCAAATTATTTAAATATGTTACTTATTGGACAAAATATGTACTGTACTTTTTTTTTTCCTTTATTAGGTTTTGTCATACTAGGTTTTCCTGATAAGGTTTTTAATAAGCCAATTTAAGCACATTTAACCTCACTTTCAAGACATTAAATAAGTAAATTATTTTGTTTTGGCTTTTTATCCCAATGGATTTTTCCTTAACAAAATAGATGTAATTATTTGTAAGTGGGAAAAATTCAAAAGGAAGTGTTATGAAAGTGTGTCTTTTCACCTATTAAAATAAAAGAAGATTTGGTATGATATTTATAGGTTAAACATCATTTATGACTTTGAGTTTGGATGCATTTAATGCAATTAAAATCAAATTTTTGGGCTTATAAGGCGGTGGCTAATGGTTATAAATTCCCCCTTTCTCTTTGTATTTTGATCATCCCATTTTTACATGAATCTTACTCTCTCATTCACTTTATTTGAGCACAATTTTTTTTTTATTACATTTATAATGATTAAGTGAATTACAAAATTGTCCAAGATTGTCCATCTTTGTTTTTTGATGAAAGGGTTTTATATACGTGACAACATGAATAAATTGCCATCTATGAAGTTTGAGGTGACAAGAGAAGGTGCATAATAATAATAATAACAATAATCATATCAAAAAAAGGTCAAATGACTATTTCCCACCCAAAGTTTGGTGCAAACTCAATTTTCACACATTAACTATTGAAAATCCAAATATCCACCCCTCTAATTAAATTTCACTATTACTGTTAGGGATAAAATTATTATTTAATAAAAATATTTAAAAAGCTCTAAAAATTTATTATAGTTCCCTCTAGGTTTAAAAACCTAACAAATACTCTCACCCAAAGTTTGAAAAATAAACATTTCCTACTAGGTTTTTTTAGCTATCGTTGTTGGCGTCTATTGGTGGCAACAACCGTATTCTTTCTGTCTCCTAACTTTTCTCTCCCTCCCGTTCTATTCTTGGCCATCACTGACTCAGAAAAACGATCAACAAAGATATGTCTTCATCTCTAGACAAAGATGATGCGTTGTCATCGTTTGAGAGACGACATCTCTCGAACAATTCATCTTGGTTAATTAGTTTCATTAGTCGATAATGACTGAAAATGGAGTGCAATTGAGGGAGAAGTCAAGAAAGAGGGAGAATGTCATCGTTGCCACCGTCTCTAGTCATCGGTAGTGTGCTGGAAAAACTCTTAGGGAGAAATAAAAATTTTCAAACTTTAGGTGGGGGGAATTTGTTAGTTTTTAAACTTGGGGGTAGAATTGTGATAAAGTTTTAGTTTTTTTAAATATTTTTGTTAAATAAAAATTTTATCTCTGATAGTTATAGTGAAATTTAACAAACGAGTAAATATTTAGATTTTTGATAGCTAATGGGTGGCAAGTTGGATTTGCACCAAATCTTGGGTGGAAAATACACATTTGGCCTAAAAAACAAATAAGAGAGGGACAAGATTTGCATAAAGTCATGCAGAATGCAAAAACTGAGGGTTTGATGGAAATAAAGTGGTTACGTACAGTCGACTAGCTGTTGGGTATCTCTGTCTATATTTTGATTAGGCCAAATGACTATCCCACCCAAGGTTTGGCGTAAATCCAACTTCCTACCATTTAACTATTAAAAATTTAAGTACCTATTTTTTATTGTTATTATTAGAGGTAAAATTATTATTTAATAAAAATATTTGAAAAAATTATAAATTCATCACATTTTCTTCCATATTTAAAACCTAATAATTCCCCCCCTCCTTCTTTTCCCCCACTTTCGCTTCTCCCAAAGTTTGAAAAATCACTATTTTCTTATGTCCACTTTAAATTATGGTTTATCTATTAAAAATCCTTTATTTCTACATATATTGTATTTAATAAATAATTACTGAATTATAGTTTTTTAAATCATATATAAATTAAATATAGAATATATCTAAAATAAATATGTTAAAAAATTGATAAAATAAAAATAAAAGACAAGTGATATACCTAATTATTTATTAAAAAACTTTGTCAAATATGGTTTTATAAATATATTAAAAAATAAAGTTTATGATTGAATTTGATCTAAAAATTGCGTAAATTGTAACCCAAATGATACATTAACCTAAGTTAAAGAAAATCAAATCATAGATTTTAAATGATTTGGTTTAATTTTATTATTTGAATGAAATTATATATACTCAAATAATTTTGTTATTTAATTCCCTTTTCCCTGTTTCTCTTTCCATCTCTCTTCCTCTTTATAAACACCTTCACTTCCCTCATCCTCAACTATCAAAATTTCTGGCTGTTCACCTCCCATGGACGACGAAACCTACTTCCCTGATACTGATCTCGATCTCAGCTTCACCTCCACGCCCTCGGGGTCGTTTATCGCGATCTGAAACCAGAGAACATTCTTTTGCGTGAAGACGGACACATCATGTTATCGGATTTCGATATGTGTTTCAAAGCCGACGTGGTGCCGACTCTTCAGAACCGGCTTCATCGGATAAGTAATAAGTTCTGGCTGAGAAGAAACCGGTGCTATTGTTTCGGTTCCGTCGCGAACCTCCGCGATTCGGAGAAAATGGAAGCGGAGTTTATGGCGGAGCCGGTGACTGCGTTTTCGAAGTCTTGTGTTGGTACACATGAGTATTTGGCGCCTGAGTTGGTCTCTGGTAACGGTCGCGGTAACGGAGTTGACTGGTGGGCGTTCGGGATTCTTATACACGAGTTGTTGTACGGGATGACGCCGTTTAAGGGACAGAGCAAAGAGAGCACGCTGCGTAAAATAGCCTCGAGCAGACTGTTAAAAATCCAGGTGGAGGAAAAGGAAGAGAAAGGTGTAGCGGAAGCGCGAGATTTGATTGAGAAGTTATTAGTGAAAGACCCAAGGAGAAGGCTAGGATGCGCAAGGGGTGCGACGGATATTAAACGTCACCCCTTTTTTGACGGGGTTAAATGGCCGTTAATAAGGAGCTACATACTGTTGGACGCGCGTGGGTTAGTGAGAAGAACAACGTCGCACGTGAGCAGCACGGTTAACGTTTCCCATAAGAACCAGCGACGCTGGTGGAAGATTATATCGTTTTTAAGAAAATAATAATAATAAGGGTTTTAAAAGTAATTTACTTAATTTGAATTGCAATTAGAATAATAATAATTACTATAAATACTCCTTTGTTAACAGTGACAGTAATAAAAATGGGAAGTTATATTAATTAAGTGGGAAAATTCAGCGAGGAATTTCAGAGTGTGAAGATGATTGAGCATTTTTTCAATTTTGTTTAAGGGTACATGGATGTGATTTATTGTATATTAACCAAAAACAATATACTTTGATTTATATATTGCATTTGTTTAAGGGTAACTTTGATTTACGCCTAGTTCGGATAAGGGTATGCGTAGACTAGACTTGATTCAAGTAGACAGTTGTTCACAATTGCTTTGAGATTGACTAGTTTTAATTTTTTTTTTGGATTTTCTTTCTATATAAATTGTGCACAATCAATGCGATTAAGTAACAAATTCAAATATATATTGTCATAAATAAATTACAATAAAACTATATATATTTATTTTAAGTATAAAAATAAGTATACACTTGATATGTATTATCAAATGATTGAATGATTTTAAATTAATAATAAATAATACCTAATTATATGATAATATACATAAAATATATACTCATTTATATATTAATATGGATAAATATAGTTAATGATTTTAAAATCGAATCGGATCGATCGATTCAATCGGTTAAACTGAGAATCGGCTCCAAGTGCGGTCTGGTTAACGTGAAAAGACGGTTTAGTCATTGACTCAGTCAAACCTGATGAATCTGTTAAAATTGGGTTTCATACTTAAAACATACATAGAATATATGAAGACCACAAAAATAAATAGTCATGAACTTTTTCATACTTAAAACATACATAGAATTCTACTTGGCTAATAACAAGCCATAGGTCAACACATTACATGCATCCTTGAATCCCAACTTTTCAACTAGGGCTGGACTCGAGCCGAGCCAGCTCGAGCTCGGCTCGATCGAGCCCGAAATGAGCCGGGCTTGGCCGAGCTCGAGCTGGCTCGGTAGATTTTTTAAAAAAATTTTTTATATAAAACGACGTCGTTTTGACCAATATATATTAAAAACGATGTCGTTTTGATAACGAAAAATGAGCTAAGCCGAACTGAGCCGAATTCGAGCCCAAAACGAGCCGACCTTAGCCAAGCTCAAATCGAGCTTGAACCGAACTTGAGCCGCCCATATATGAACCGAGAATCCAGCCTGATTTTCAACCAAATCCAAGTATCTCCATCATCAACTCAGTTCACAAGCTACATTCATCAGACCGAATATAACAAAACAAAAGAGTTCATTGACCGTCACTAATTCACCATACAAGGCCAAATCTACCATCCCAAAAGTAATTTAACAAAATGAGTTCATGGACATCAATCAGTTCTTCATAGAAGGCAACATGCCCACTAAAATCATGGATGTGAGAAGAACAACGTCGCACGTGAGCAGCACGGTTAACGTTTCCCATAAGAATCGGCGATGCTGTGGAAGATTATATTGTTTTTAAGGAAAAAATAATAATAAGGGAACATGGATGTGATTTATTGTATATTAAATAAAAAACAATATACATGGTGAAGTTTCATCTTTTGTGGTTTATACATTGCATTTGTATTAGGGGACAAGGGTATGTTTAAACTAGACTTGATTCAAGTAGACAATTGTTCCAAATAGCTTTGAGATTGATGAGCTTTAATTTTTTTTTCTTGAGCACAGCTAGCAAGTTACTCGATTTTGGATTTTCTTTCCGTATAAATTATGCACAACCAATGCGATTAAGTAACAAATTCAAATATATATTGTCATAAATAAATTACAATAAAACTATATATATTCACTTTAAGTATAAAATAAATATACATTTGATATGCATTATCAAATGATTGAATAATTTTAAATTAATAATAAATAATACCTAATTATATGATAATATACATTAAATATATACTCATTTATATATTTAATATGGATACATATAGTCAATGATTTTAAAACCAAATTAGATTGATCAGTTCAATCGGTTAAACTGAGAATTGGCTCCAAGTGCGGTCCGGTTAACATAAAAAGACGGTTTAGTTATTGACTCAGTCAAACCCGATCAAAATCAAGTTTGATCGGATGAATCTGTCAAAACTGGGTTTAATCAAGTTTTGGCCAAAATTTACAATTTTTTAAAATTTTAATTATTTTTTAGTAATTTGATTAGTTTTTATTAGATTGGATGAATTTCTAAAAATTTATAAAGAAAAATATGTTCAAAAATAAAATAAAAAAGAAAAAAAAGTATCTTATATCAATTAAAATGTCTTCTATATGTAATAATTTACAGAATTATGTTTTTTTATATCATGAGATTGAGACTTTTTATATTTTTATTGTTTCATTAAAATCAAATGAATAATTGTTATTTCTTAAAAAAGATATGTTTTAATCTCTATAGGTATAAGTATTTTGATTAATTTTATTTTATTTTATAAATTTTTAAGCAAAATCTATTAGTCATTATAATTTTATGATAAGTTAAACCGATCGACTTTTGGTTAAACCAATCGAACTATGAACCAGTGAGATAGTTAGTTCAATCATTGGTCTGATTTTAAAATTATTACACATAGTATTACTCGTAAAAATTAAAGAACAAGATATGAAACATCGGTAATTATAAACCATATCAAACTCTAAATATATGAAGACTACAAAAATAAATAGTCATGAACTTTTTCATACTTAAAACATATATAGAATTCTACTTGCCAAATAACAAGCCATAAGTCAACACATTACATGCATCCTTGAAACCAAACTTTTCAACCGAATCCAAGTATCTCCATCATCAATTCAGTTCACAAGCCAGATTCATCACTAATTCACCATACAAGGCCAAATCTACTATCCCAAAAGTAATTTAACAAAATGAATTCATGGACATCAATCAGTTCTTCACAGAAGGCAACATGCCCACTATCAACCTGCATGAAAAATAAATGAAATAAATAAAAACTAAGATTGAGAATCATTAAAACAAACAAAAGGAAAAAAAATCAGCATCTATCAAGGATGTATTAAAACAAAGAAGCATATTGAAAGCTTTTTCTAAACAATGCTATTCAATATAATTTCTCAAATCAAATAGCACAATTATATACTAAAATTATTTAGAATACGCAGTACGTTATATATATTTCCTTGAGGAAAATATTACTATATTTAAAGCTAACAAAATTCCAAGTCAAGGAAATGCAAGTGTGACCAAAGCAATGACCTTATCTTGGAAGAGCCTAGATGCTTTTTCTTGGGAAATAATTTAATCTGTCCTTATTTATTTATTCACTTTTTCAAATGCAAAGAGAAGACCAAAATTTTTACGGAACTACAGAGTTTTCTATAAATTGACCTGGAAAGTGTTCACTTTTCACCAACAACATCATTACTTAAAATCCTTGACTTATTTCAGCTGAGTGTAGAGTTTGTGTAACAATGGCGGACGAAGTGATTCTGTTGGATTTCTGGCCGAGCATGTTTGGCATGAGGGTGAGGATCGCATTGGCGGAGAAAGGGGTGAAGTATGAATACAAAGAGGAGGATTTGAAGAACAAGAGCCCTTTGCTTTTGCAAATGAACCCCATTCATAAGAAGATTCCGGTTCTTGTTCACAATGGCAAACCCGTCTGTGAATCTTCCATCATTGTTCAGTACATTGATGAGGTGTGGAAGGATAAAGCTCCTTTGCTCCCCTCTGATCCTTACAAGCGAGCTCAAGCTCGGTTTTGGGTTGATTTCATTGACAAGAAGGTAAGTTAATTGTTGCTGTTATATTGATTTTTTTTTTTTTTCCAATTCATGGCAAAGAGGGTAACCCACTGAAGAAAATTGCAGTTATTTGATTCTGGGAGGAAGACATGGAACACAACAGGTGAAGCACAGGAGAACGCAAAGAAGGAATTCATTGAAATAATAAAGACCTTGGAAGAGCAGCTGGGAGACAAGCCTTACTTCGGAGGTGAAACCTTCGGCTACGTCGACATATCGTTGATCCCTGTTTACTGTTGGCTTCACGCATACGAGATATATGCCAAGTTCAGCGTAGAGGCAGATTGCCCCAAATTCACTGCCTGGGCTAAGAGATGTATGCAGAAGGAAAGCGTTTCCAAGTCGCTCCCTGATCAGAAGAAAGTGCTAGGGTTTGTTGCAGAATTGAGGAAAAGGTTTGGGTTGGAATAGTTGGAATTTTATAAAGAATAAAATTATATAAATAAATTATACAAAATTATCTGTATATATTGAGGTCATAGTTTGTGATTGGATGATATGAATATTTATTTTTTCTCTCACTTTAAAATCACTTAATCAGATTCTATCACCTCAGTTTATACAATAAAGTTTGTATAATTCTTTTGTATACATAAGATATATTACTCTTTTGGGAATGGGAAATGAGTGAAATAAGGCAACATGCAGAAATGTGGTTGCCCAATGAGACTTGTGTTGTGTTTGTGCGTGTATTGTTGTAGTTTTGCTTTCTGAATAAATTGTTGAGAATATATGCATGTATTATTGTAGTTTTGTCTTCCAAATAAATTTATGAGAGTATGGATGTAAACTTTCATAATTAATCATCCAATAATAATTTGTAGAAATCGATCTAACATGTTAAATCACATTATCACGTAATGATTATAAAACATTGAATTAGAGTTCATAGGTTTAAAAATTGGGTCTGATTATAAATCATCAACTATTAACTAAATCAGTTAAATTATGTATAAAATTGGTTTGATATCGTCAATACAGAAAATTAATTTAAAAAAAATTATTATGAAAACTTGAAGTCAAACCTCATTTATCATATTTAAATATATATACCATCAAATTATGCTTATTTTAATATTAAATAAATCAAATTTTATATTTAAACATAAATTATAAAAAAAAAAATTAATATTATTTTTAAATAATTAACTAATTTGATTACTGATTGAACCATATCACTCTCTCTACAAAATCAATATTCATTTAACATTATTAGAGCTTATATATGTAGAAGGAAGGTTAATCCTCACTAGTCTGTCTTTCCCAAAACTTTTACTATGATTCTTGTTAATAGTTAACCTATTTAGGATTTGGTAATACCTAATCAATCCACATTTTTACCATCAGCCTAAACTACTAAATAAAAAGTTTATTAATACCCAATTTTATTAAATAAAAAATCAATAAAATTATATGTATCTATTTTAAGTACACAAATAAATATACATTTATTTGTATCATTATGTAATTATGTGATTTTGAATTAATAGTAAAGTAATACCTAATTATATTAAGACATACATAAGTGTATACTTATTTGTGTATAGAAAATAAACATGTATAGTATTACTCGTAAAACATACAATTAATATTAGTCAACAATTAGAAAATTAATCATCTATGTTTAATGCATAAAGATCTAACCTTCATGAGAAACGGATTTATTTCTTGAGAAAGGGATAATAGATAATGTAGCACTTTATTGAAATATAAAACGATTTGAAAGTTCACTGTTAAGAGATTTGCAACCCATCCTAGAATTATAACCTACATTGAATTCTCCATTTAAACCTTACACAATATTGTGGTTCAACATTTTCATCTACACTTTGATCCCTGATCTCAAACTAAGAGCCATTCACTCTTCGTCCTCCAATTCAAAGTAAGCTTCATTTGCATAATTATCATTGTCAACCGATTCTATTGTGACAGGAAATCCATGATGAATAATGGTTCTTTCATAGTATACAACCATGTAGCAAGTTTTCCTGCCAATTAATTCATCAACTTCTTCGACACCAGTTGAGATAAGGAATGTGAAAGATGACCCACACAATTCATGAAAAATGGATTCAAAATAAATAAAGTTTACAAAATCACATAACATATGATTATCGTAGGCTTAATGAAACTTATGCATTTGGTTTGGATAACTTATTCATTCGTTAGCTTTCTCTTGGATAACATATGAGGATGTAAGTAATGGTTTGTCTTTATATTCAACATCAAATAGTGTTACACTTGATAAACACTAGTATAACTATATCTTGTACAAAATTATATGAAAACAACCACTTTGTAACGTATATAAGGATTATTTAAAATTATATTATGATAAAAACACCATAATAATAGGGTATACATACCTAAAACGCAAAGGAAAACACTAATTATTAAAGTGTGCTTAGCTAACTTTCTTACATACCCTACTAAGGGACTTGCATGATGATTCCTATGCAAGTTTTGCCTATGAGTATGAGTTGAAGGACTCTAAGTAATCAACCCATTTCAAATAATTTATCTTAGCTTTTTCTCAAAATTTTCTACTTAACACAAATGTCTCTAATATGATAGTTAAGGCCAACTTGACAATGTCTTAAGGAATCGTGCTCTCCTTAAAGTGTTTATCTTTATATAAAGAAACTAAATCTCTTATTTTCATTTTTGGTTTGTAGTTGGATGTCCAAAACATATCTCTTAACATATTGCCACTAGCAAGTTTTGTCGATATCAATGATTCTCCAAATCTTAACTGTATAACTAATGTAATCTATTTTAGGAAAATCTAAACAACCTTCTATCTACTCTGAACCACATCTCATTATGCAATTTGAATGATGAACCTCCTTCAGAAGAGTATTAGGACATAATTTTATAGAAAATAAGATGGGCCAAATGTAAAGGAACTTGCCAAAACATGTGATCTTGAACATATTTAGTTGGCTATGAATCAAGTTAACCCATAATGTACCAAAGACATAATATAATGTTAGGTTATACGACCTTCTACAACAATCGAATTGGAATTCAATTTTTTTTCAAAATTCAAACATCATAAATCCTCCTTAGGATTTCACTCATAGGCTCATTGATTTATAAACATGCATAAACATTCATAAGGTGTTTCAAGATTTGTACTTATATTTGGAGGCTTTGTTGTCTTTTAGAGTCACTAGAGGGTGTCAAAGAATGCTTTTGATCCAAGGGTCAGATCGCACCTCAGTATCCATATTGAGAATGAACGAAAAAAAGTGGCAAACACATACCAAGGTTTGCTAGAACGTGATGCACAATTGTGGGGTGTTTGTGTACGAAATGAATGTGTGTGTATTGAAAAAGAATTATGAAATTATGAAATTCATGTCTGTATATTTAGACACTATGTATGGCTGTGTAAGATTAAAACACGCTCGTACATAGCCTTATCCATATCTTGTACAATTCATATTATATCTAGATTTCGAGGCATATAAGGATAAAAGATTATGCTTTTCCAAGGATGATCCACACACGATAATACATAAGCCAAAAGAAAGACATTCGAGTTTATCCTTATCCATTGAATAAACCTCAACTTTCATAATTTCCAATACATACAAACACCTTAGGATTATTATATTTAGGTCTCTAGGTGTAATAAATTGGATTTTGAGCCTAAAGACCTCTAAAGAATCAGAATGCTTAACTTGCTTTTGGGGTTGAATTCAACTTGAATAATCTTGTGAGTTTGATCAAGTTTTTTTATGTGTGACCCATAGGTTATTTTTAAGGTTAGTTGTGATTAGATTTGTGTTAAGCTTTTTTCCCAGCAAACATCCAAACACAGAACAATATTAGGCTCTATTAAGGCATCATGGCCACTTAACTAACACAATGTCAGTGATTAAATCTTTAACCTATCAACAATATAGTTACCCCTACACGATTTGATCATTTCGTCATACAATGTCTCTTCAAGGTTGAGACATAGACTAAGTGTCTTCCTTCAGGAACCTTTAATACACATGGATTAACTTCTGTCAATGATTAGATGATATTGAATTGAGCACTAACTTAGTCTTACTATGGCTAAAGATCTATGTGGTCGTTATCGTTCGTTAGTGGGCCTCTATGAGATATCAACTCTTATGCTTAAAAATGACAAATCCTCACTGATCCACCATAAGCTTCGTAGCTATCTTGGTATGACCAATCACCAAATTTCTAGTAAAACTCTATAAGGATTATGTTAGGTTAGTGTTAAACCATACTAATTAGTGTACAAGGTGGTTTAGTGACCTTAAGTCTAAGGATCACATATATCTTTATTCACTAAGAGAAATTATTTTATAGACATTGGAGTAACCATACACATGGAATCCTCTTGGAAAGTTTGTTTGGCGGATACGTCCATAACGTTCCCTCACGTGTTACACCAAGTTGTCAACAAATAGTTTTGACGCATGAGATCGGTCACCATCTTTCAATGAGGCCAATCAATACTATAATAGTTTTACCATTATTACATGTGTCGTTAATCAAGGTAATATCAAAACTACAAACATTATAAGAATAAACACCTATTTTGAACATAGGGTATTTATGATTAGTTTGTCAGAGTAATGCCCTTGAGTTAATTGCCATCGATGTAATTTTTGTAATCATCATTATTTTAATTAATAAAAATGCATGTCATTCCATCAGCTTTATTGTGCATAAAATTCGATAATTGTCCTTAGAATGGTTGAACCATGACTAGAAACTTATTGCATGACAACTGATTATGAGGACCCGTTGTTCACATTAGGTGGCCGTTTTGAAAATGTCTGTTGTTATAACACCTTTAGGTATGCTTCATGGGCATTATTATTATTTCCTTAATCTTAGAATGGAATTCAAAATGAATCAAATGAAAATGAAAAATTAGATATTAATTTTTGCCTGACGTATGACCATGCCTATTGGATGCACACTTGTATGTCATTTGTGCAGGTGTATGCTCGTACCTGATTAGATGTACAATCTTACATCATTTAGCATAGGGACTCCCAATTTAGGGAAGAGTCTTGAGTAAAGAAGGAAAACACCAATTATGTATAAACATTCCTTCTCAGATTACTAAAACCTTAATTTGTTATACCTTCTTACAAACCAGAAAGAGAGTGTTTGAGAGAGAGAAGACTTTTGATAGCCAGAGAAGAGAGTTTTTTATGAGTAACTAAGGGAAAGAAGAGGAGAACAAATTTCAACCATTAAGAAACAATAAAAGGTCAACTTCAAACTTAACCGGCATGAAAACCAAGTATAAGAATTCTTTCTGCCCTATTGGATGGATTTTAGATTAAATTGATGATTTCCTTTTTGGATTATGCATGTTTAGGATTGTATGAATGATTTACATACTTAGGCATTCAAGAATTCTTATAGATTGAATATACATTGAGATATTAATTTTGTTGGATGCTCTTAGACAGTGAGATTGATAATGTGATGGTAGTGTATGAAAAACAACCAAAAATTTGGCTAAGAATGGCCAAACATCAAATTCCAGGATGTCATGTATAGTCATGCCTTACATGGTTATAAGCATACATAGGCTATAATAGTGAAAATTATTAAAGGTGTGTGCCCATGCATGGTGGCATGTGCATTCATATTTTATTTCTTGAAATTTTATTTTGCTAGTGGACGGACGTGCGACGAAGCATCCATGACCATTCGTGGCTTAGAGGAGCTTTTCAATGTCATATATGCCTATATACCAAACAAGTATAGTTGTGCATGATTGCAAATTTGATTAAATAATAGAGTCTCAAGGTTGAAGATGAATGAATAGTGTTTAAAAGATGGTGGCAAATCTTTAGTGTTAAAGTTGTTCATTGATAACTTGGTGCAACACGATAGACTTGCTAAGAGGATTCCATATTGATGGTTACTCTAGTATTTATGAAATATATCCTTTTATTGAATGAAGGAGATGTGATTTTTAGACTTAAGATCACCATACCATCTTGTACAAAGATTGATATAGTTTAACACCAACCCAATATAGTATGAATTGAGGATTTCCAAAAAGGTGGTATCGACATATGTACAAGGGTTATGATGGATCAATATAAGATTCATCACTAATGAGTACCAAAGCTAATATCTTAGATGAGCAATGTTGAATCCAATACCATTCGATCATTGAAAAAAGTCTGTCCATGTGTATTAAAGGTGTCTGAGGGAGACATTTTAGCTATACTTCGACTTTGAAAGAGATATCACATGATGAAAGGATCTAATTGTATGAATACCCATATTAATGATAGGTTAATAAGTTAATTTGACATTCTGTTAGTCAAGCGGTTGTGATGCTTTGTTAGAAGCTAATCTTGGCTTATGTCTAGATAGTTGTTAGGTTGAAAGCAAAGAGTCGATAAGTCACACATAAAAAAAGTTGATCAAACTTTAAAAACATAGGATTATTTAAACTAAATCTGATCTGAAACTTAGATAAAGGATTTTTAGTCTAGGGAAATCTTTGTGTAAGGTTTCTAGGATGCTAGGAATCAGTAGTGTAGCTAAATTGAAAGTTTTAAAAATAAAGAATCCCATAAAATCAAACTAGGATACCTATTTTGAGCATAAATTTAATGAACATGCAAAACGGTCATAAATTGTTTTAGGATTATACTTGCGTTGATGACTCTTTCAATCTTTAGGTGACTTAAAGACAAAATGTTATCCAACTTTTAAAAGGTGGTACCTTGGTATCCATGTGAAGCACAAACATGAAAAAAGGCTATTCTAATCAAAGAGGCTACTAAGGCTCTTAATTGGAATATGTGTTCTCAGGAGAAAAAGAGAGACTCGATGGTAACTAGGTTTTATTGCACCTAAGGACCAAAGTGTAATAGTTTTGGAGTATTTTTTTATGTACAAAATTGTGATGGTTTGGGCTTATGAAAAAAAGAAAAAGAAAAACCTATTTGGATTTCTTTTGGCCCATGTATGACCTTGCAAGTTTTATGTAAGAGTGTAAATGAATATTGAATAAGCATTATTTGTTATCCTTATCTATGCCAAAATCCAACTAAATCATAAATTATAGAAGATTGGATAAGACAATATACAACTGCACATTATCAATGTATGATTGTACTTGACATTTATAAATACATATACAAATTTCACAATTTGTCACAATTTGTTGATACTATTCACACATACACATGTATGCTTGTACAAAATACTCCCCTTCTAGTACATAGTATTCTAGTAGACCATTATGTGCAATTATGACCTCCTCTCAATTTTTAATTCATGTGGATATCGAGGTGCGATCCTACATTTAGATCGACAACAACATTGACACCTTCCAAAGACTGTGATAGATGAAGGAACTACTAAATGTAGGTATACGATTCTAAATACCTTATGGTTATTTATAATTTGTTGTGAATCAATGATATATGAGTGAGATCCTAAGGGAGGGTTTTATGGTCATATGTTTGCTTGAACAATTTTAAAACACCTATTTCATTGCTATTGAAAGTTGTAAAACCTTATACCTAGTTGACATGCATTGAACCTTTCGTCATGATTCAATTACCCTAAAAACATTTATCTGATTGCTTTCACAATATAAGATAAAGAATTTCCATAAATTGTAAATTATAAATAAGATTAAATTAATAATTACCACAGTGATGATTGGCTCTAAGACATTATTCTAACATATAATACAAATCATCTAACTCATTTTCACTCTATCTATTATATACAAAACATTGTAAGAGATCGAAACCATAAATATTGACAAACAACAACACAACACTATAAATATTTGAATTAATTAGGAGTCTGGACATCATTCAACATGGTTTTTTTAAAATTTAATAAGCCTTTACAAGTTTGGAGAAGGTTTTGTTCAAAAAGCGGTTTTAAATGATAGTTAATCTTAGTGTTAAAAACCTTTTACCTGCCAATTCAAATAATATTTTCAAGATACACCAAATAAAAAAACAAAAATAATTAAGCAAATTACTTATTGAAGCAAATGACAATACCAACAACAATGAAAACAACTATATTTTGAAGACTTTCTCAGAGAAACATGCATTTTATACATGAAACAAATACTTTTGTCCAAAAAACACTTTAGGGAAATTACTTGCTTCGAGGAATGATTTCTAATAACATAATTAACAAAATAAAAAAGAAGTGTTAACAACCTTTTCTATAGGATTTTAATAAATAGTTATTGACATTTTTAACAACTTTTTTATGTTAAAAAATTTGTCCGAAACCATAATATATCTTATTTCAAATGACTTTAGATAAAAAAAATGTGTTCTAAATTACTAGTTATTGTCTCTTAAAATCAACTATTTTATATAAAAAGTTGGTTGAAAGTGATAATAATTGTCAATATTGACAACATTTGATGTAAAAAAAATATATATTGAAAATGGCATTAATTGCAATTTCAAGCAACTTTTTCTGTAACATAGAAATTCTCTATGAAACCTACGGTTCTTAATGAAACCATGTGTTTCAAAAAAAAAAAATTTATGTCAAAAAATAGAAACAACATAGTTACTATTTAAATCAAACCTCAAAAACCTTAGATTTTGAAATATGGTAAATATGTATCTTATGTATAAAAACCTAAAAATATATAAGTCATAATGTCTCAAGACGGAAAGAATTTAAGCAAATGTAATTGGAGGACACGACTAGTTAGTGTTTTGAACAAAAAGACAAAGAATTATATTATTAAATTTAAGTGTATTTGTGGTATTAAAAGTAGTAAACAAAGAAGAAGTGACATACACTAAGAAAAAAAAATGTGACACCTTAAACAAACCCCACACTAGTTGAGCAAGAAAAAGATTTTGAGTATGTATATGCATCCCATATTCCTAGGGATGCTAAGTTATGTTGAAGATCAAGATTGATTGTGTGAATATTCTTGATATATTGAGGATTGAGATTGATTGTGTGAACATTCCGAATATTTATTCTTGCCTATCATCCCACGATTTGTTCTTATTGTAGTGAGATGGGTTAGAAAATCATTAATTGTAAATCAAATCTATGATTGTGTTTTGTACCTATATATTAGAAGTAAATTCATTAATAATCAATATACAAAAACAAAATGCTTATTTCTTCAAAATCAAAGTTGGTATAAGAGTTTGGTAATACCTTTGAGTCATTAAAAAGTATCAACCAAGAATTACAATTTGAGTTTGAATCTAAAGACATTGAAATTGGTAGTCAAAATTATAAATAATAGAGGTATGGTATGTTTTAAATATGTTTACACTTGTTTTTAATAGTACATGGATAATTGAATTTGGTGCTACAAATCATATGACATTTTATTCTAGACATATTTCACATCTTTAACTACCTTCTTTGAAATTATTTCCACTACTCATAATAACACAACCTTAATTATCAGAAAGGGATCCTTAACCCTCACTGATACTCTAAATTTAGAATCCATTTTAATTGTACCATCTTTAAATTATAACCTTATGTCAATTTCCCAACTAATATATGTCTTATCTTGTGTTGTTATTTTTTTCCTAATATTTGTCTTATTAAGGATATCCAAAGAAGGCAAATAATTGGGTATGTTGTTAAACGAGGGAAGTTGTATTACTTGGATTTAAAATCAGAAGATTCAAGCGAACTTCAACAAACATTAATTGTAATGTTTATTGAGAGGAAGAAAACGAAGTATGAGATTTGGTTAAAGAAATTATTTGGCTATTTAAAGAAATAATTTTCGAGTATTTTTTTAATATGATTTTCTCTTTTTAGTTGTAATATATGTGAACTCGCAAAAACTTATCGTACTTCTTTTTCTTTAAGTTTGAATAAAAGTCTATACCTATTTATGGTTATCTATTCTAATGTTTGGAGTCCTTCAAAAGTTCCAACATTAAGAGGATCTAGATGGTTTGTTATTTTTATTAATGATTGTACTAGGATGATATGGCTATGTTTAATGACAAAAAAAAAAGAAGCAATGAATTTGTTGTTTAAGAAGTTTCATAAAATGGTTATAAATCAGTACAATGCAAAGATACAAGTTATCTAAAATGATAATGGTGGAGAATATCAAACTTTTTATTTTCAACAATACCTTAAGACACATGAGACAATTCATCAAAGCACTTGTTATAATTCACCTCAACAAAATGAAGTGACTGAGCAAAAAGAATCGATATTTGTTAGATGTTGTTCGACCATCATTGATTGAAGTTCATATGCCTTTATCATATTAGGGAGAATTACTTACTTTTGTAGTATACTTAATTAATCATGTACCTACCAGCTCTTTTGACTTTTGCACACTAATCTAGACCTTTAGTTAAACCCCAATTGCCTTATATGTTCCAATTTACCTTCTTGTATTTTTGATGTGTTGCATTTGTTTACCTTAAAAAAAAAATCAACGAAATAAGTTAGCTTATAGAGCATTATGATGTGTTTTTCTTGGCTATACTATGTAATAGAAAGGTTATTGGTGTTATCATCCTCCAACTGAATGAATGTTTATCATGATGGATTTAACGAGTCATGAAGATTCGATGTATTTTTTGTTTAAGCCTAAACTTTAAGGGAGCATCATAGGGACATTTAGATTCTATATTATGGAAGTCATCACATCTTTGAGCAAGATATAAGTACATTGAACAAGCAAGATATGAGTGTCATGGATGACAATGGTATAATCATTCATAAGAGATAAATGCACCACTAACAATTGTTGAGTCCTTGGAGTCAAAATGACTTGTAAATACACCAAACCAATCGCTAATTAAGAATGTCATTGATCCCCTACCTAAGCCATATAGAAGACAATTACCACAACGTCATAATAAAGGTATTCCTAAACCCATATACGAAGCCGATTTTCCTAGCAAAGTAAAGTATCCTATAATTAATTTTTCGTCATATCATTATTTATCAAAATCATATAAGTCATTTGTAAATCAATTATTTACTGTAGTTATTTCTAATAGTGTGTAGAAAGCTTTAGCGAATCCCAAGTGGAAAACAACAATGAATGAAAAGATGAGATCCTCATAGAACAATTAAACATATGAACTGGTTGATTGTCCACCTGAAAGAAACTAGTAGGGTGTCAATGGATTTAAACTATAGAGTACAAAGCAAATGGTATGATTGAATGCTTCAAAGTAAGGTTGGTGGCAAAAGGGTATAACCAAACTTATAGGATAAACTATACAAAGACATTCACAATTATTGCAAAAATTAATACCATTTGAGTATTGTTATTATTGGATGCAAACTTGGATTGACCATTACAACATTTCAATGTAAAGAATGCTTTTATACATGCAAAATTATTTGAGGAAGTATACATGGACCTTCCATCAGGATACAAGGTATCCAAAAAAAGTAGTAAAAATGTATGTAGATTAAAGAAATTATTGTATGAGTTGAAACAGTCTCTTAGAATTTGGTTTAGAAGGTTCACATGGTCAATGATAGACTTTGGTTACAATCAAAGAAATGTGAATCATTCTCTAGTTCTAAAGAAATGAAATGGTAAGATCATTGTACTCATTATATATACGGGCAACATGGTGGTGACAAGGGATGATCAGAAATAATTTTATAAAGATACTTATTTAAAGAATTCAAAATGAAAGATCTAGGCTTTTTGAAGTATTTTCTTGGCATTGAAGTTTTCAATCAAATAAAAAAATTTATTTATCCTAAAGAAAGTATGCCTTAGATCTCTTGGAAGAAACAAGCATGTCAAGATGTCAACTGATTGATACAACAGTAAAAGAAGGTTTGAAGTTGAACATTAAACTTACTCAAGTTACTGTTAATAAAGGGAGATACCAAAGACTTATAGGGACATTGATGTATGTATCATATACATGACCATATTTATACATGAGAGATGTGGAATCGTGAAACGATTAACATTGACTATGTATTCTCGTTTGTAGTAGCTACTGAAATTATGAATGATGATGATTTTGAACCATTTACTATGGATGAGTGTAGACAAAGATATAACTGGCCTAAATGAGAAGAAACAATTCGAGCAGAATTAACTTCACTTGTAAAATGTCAAGTGTTTTGGCTTGTAGTCTCAATACCTAAAGACGTACAACTCATTGGATATAAATGGATATTTGTGAGAAAAAGAAATGAGAAAAATAAGATTGTTCAATATAAAGCAAAGCTTATGGCCCAAGGCTTTTCCCAAAGGCCAAGTATAAATTTTGATGAAACATATGCATTTGTGATAGATATAATCACATTTAAATATCTGATTAGCTTAACAGTCTTAGAAGGATGAATATGCCTCTAATAGACGTAGTTACTATTTATTTATATGAAAATTTAGATACTGAAATTTATATAAAACTCCTTGAAGGATTTAAATTGCCTAAAACAAAAAAGTTAATCCAAGAGGCATGTACTCAATTAAATTATAAAGATCATTATATGTTTAAAAACAATATGGAAGAATATGGTACAATCGTCTCAATAAATATTTAAAAAAAGAGGGTTATATGAATGATCCTATATGCCTATGTGTCTTTATAAAAATATCAGAATCAAGATTCGCCATTATAATAGTATATGTTGATGATATGAATTTAATTAGGACCTTTGAAGAGCTCAATAATGCTACTAAATATTTGATGAAGGAATTTAAAATGAAGGATTTGAGAAAAATAAAATATTATTTCAAGCTACACATCGAATATAACTCAAATAAAATACATATTCATCAATTAGTATATATTAAAAAATTGTTAAAACGCTTTAATATGGATAAAATTTATCCTTTGAGTACCTCAATGGTTGTTCGGTTTGTCAATCTAAAGAATGACCTATTTCATTTTCATCCTAAAGAATAAGATTAAAAGATACTAAGTCCTGAAGTACCGTATCTTAATACCATTGGAGTTTTATTATATTTGACCTAATGCACTAGACCTAATATATCATTTGCAAGGAATTTATTGACCCAATTTAGCTTTGTACCAACTCATCACCACTGGAATGAAATCAAGTATATACTTTGTTACCTATATAGAACATATATTTTAAATTATTTTATTCTATTAAATCTCCTAAAAATTTTAGTTTGGTTAAATATACAGATACTAACTATTTTTCTAACCCTCATAAGACCCATTCACAAATGGATATATTTTCACTTATAACGACACAACAATATCATGATGCTTTGGTTGCAAAACCTTTAAAACATTCAAAAATTCTAGCTCTCTACAAAGCCAATTAGGAATGCATATGGTTACGGTTTGTGATCTATCATATTCAAAATACATGTAGTCTTTCTTTTACAATAGATACACCTGTCATATTATATGAAGATATTACAACATGTATTGCTTAAATTAGAGGTGGATACATTAAAGGAGACAAAACTAAACATATCTCATGAAATTCTTTTACACTCATGAATTTCAGTAGAGCCAAAACATTGATGTCAAGTAAATACGATCTAGTGACAACCTTGCAAATTTATTCACCAAAATATTGCCAACATCAACATTTGAAGAGTTAGTATATGACATCGGTATGTAGTGGTTCAACAAGCAACCAAATTAATTCCATTACAAAGAGAGAGAGCATTCATCAAGGGGAGCACTTGTCACGGGAAACAAATTATTTAAATATGTTACATATTAGACAAAATATGCACTGTACTTTTTTTTTCCTTTATTAGGTTTTATCATACTAGGTTTTCTTAGTAAGGTTTTTAATGAGCCAATTTAAGCACATCTAACCTCACTTTCAAGACATTAAATAAGTAAATTATTTTGTTTTGGTTTTTTATCCCATTGGATTTTTCCTTAACAAAATAGATGTAATTATTTGTAAGTGGTGAAAATTTAAAGGAAAGTGTTATGAAAGTGTCTTTTCATCTATTAAAATGAACGATAATTTGGTATGACATTTATAGGTTAAACATCATTTATGACTTTGAGTTTGGATGCATTTAATGCAATTAAAAGCAAATTTTTGGGCTTATAAGGCGGTGGCTAATGGTTATAAATACCCCCTTTCTCTTTGTATTTTGATCATCCCATTTTTACAAGAATCTTACTCTCTCATTCACTTTATTTGAGCACATATTTTTTTTATTACATTTATAATGATTGAGTGAATTACAAAATTGTCCAGGATTGTCCATCTTTGTTTTTTGATGAAAGGGTTTTATATCTGTGACAACATGGATAAATCGCCATCTATGAAGTTTGAGATGACAAGAGAAGGTTCATAATAATAATATTAACAATAATCATATTAAAAAAGGTAAAATGACTATTTCCCACCCAAGGTTTGGTGCAAACTCAATTTTCACACATTAACTATTGAAAATCTAAATATTCACACGTTTAATTAAATTTCACTATTACTGTTAAGGGTAAAATTATTATTTAACAAAAATATTTAAAAAAAACTAAAAATTTATTATAGTTCCCTCTAGGTTTAAAAACCTAACAAATACTCTCACCCAAAGTTCGAAAAATAAACATTTTCTACTAGGGTTTTTTTAGCTATCGTTGTTGGCGTCTATTGGTGGCAACGACTGCATTCTTTCTGTCTCCTAGCTTTTCTCTCCCTCCCCGTTATATTCTTGGCCATCACTGACTTAGAAAAACGATCAACAAAGATATGTCTTCATCTCTAGACAAAGATGATGCATTGTCATCGTTTGAGAGATGACATCTCTCGAACAATTTGTCTTGGTTAATTGGTTTTATTGGTCGATAATGATTGAAAATGGAGTGCAATTGAGAGAGAAGTCAAGAAAGAGGGAGAATGTCGTCGTTGCCACCGTCTTTAGTTGTCGATAGTGTGTTGGAAAAACTCTTAGGGAAAAATAAAATTTTTCAAACTTTAGATGGGGGAATTTGTTAGTTTTGAAACTTGGGGGTAGAAATGTAATAAATTTTTAGTTTTTTAAATATTTTTGTTAAATAAAATTTTTACCTCTGATAGTTACAGTGAAATTTAACAAACGGGTAAATATTTGGATTTTTGATAGCTAATGGGTGGCAAGTTGGATTTGCACTAAATCTTGGGTGGGAAATTACGTTTGACCTAAAAAATAAATAAGGGAGGTACAAGATTTGCAGAAAGTAGAAATTGAAGGCATAATGGAAATAAAGTGGTTATGTACAGTCGACTAGCTGTTGGGTACTTCTGTCTATATTTTGATTACGCCAAATGACTATCCCACCTAAGGTTTGGCGTAAATCCAACTTCCTACCATTTAACTATAAAAAATTTAAGTATTTATATTTTATTGTTATTATCAGGGTAAAATTATTATTTAATAAAAATATTTAAAAAAATTATAAATTCATTATATTTTCCTTCATATTTAAATGCTAATAATTCCCCCCTCCTTCCTTTTCCTTCATCCAAAGTTTGAAAAATTACTATTTTCCTATATCCACGTTAAATTACGATTTATCCATTAAAAATCCTTTATTTCTAAATATATTGTATTTAATAAATAATTATTGAATTATAGTTTTTTAAATCGTATGTAAATTAAATATGAAATATATATACAATAAATATGTTAAAAGTTTGAAAAATAAAAATAAAAGACAAATGATATACCTAATTATTTATTAAAAAACTTTCTCAAATATGGTTTTATAAATTTATTAAAAAATAAATTTGATCTAAAAATTGCGTAAATTGTAACGCAAATGATACAATAACCTAAGTTAAAGAAAATCAAATCATAGATTTTAAATGATTTGGTTTAATTTTATTATTTGAATCAAATTATATATACTCAAAATAATTTTGTTATTTAATTCCCTTTTCCCTGTTTCTCTTTCCATCTCTCTTCCTATTTATAAACACCTTCACTTCCCTCATCCTCAACTATCAAAATTGCTGGCTGTTCACCTCCCATGGACGACGAAACCTACTTCCCTGATACTGATCTCGATCTCAGCTTCACCTCCACTGCCACCGACCGCACCTTCGCCTCCTCCAGCGCCCGCTTCAGTCTTACTCTTAGCTTCAACGAATCCATCCTTTCCTCCAATACCTCAACCCCTTCAAACGCCAACGCTACCACAAACACAAGCGTAAATAGAAAATCGGATCCTCATTGGTCGGCCATTAAGGCCGCCATGACACTCTCCTCCGATGGCAAGCTCCACCTCAAGCATCTCAAACTCGTTCGCCACCTCGGAACGGGGAACCTCGGGAGAGTCTTCTTCTGCCACCTCCGAGACTGCAGCTCCACCGCCTTTGCTCTCAAAGTCATAGATAAAGACTCACTGACCTCCAAGAAACTCTTTCATGTTCAAATGGAGGCCGAGATCCTCTCCATGCTAGACCATCCGTTTCTCCCTACACTCTACGCCCACCTCGAAGTGTCTCATTACACGTGTCTATTAATCGACTACTGTCCCAACGGCGACCTCCACTCTCTCCTCCTCAAGCAACCGCGCAATCGCTTCTCAATCCAAGCTGTCAAGTTCTTTGCCGCCGAGACGCTCGTCGCTTTGGAATATCTCCACGCCCTCGGGGTCGTTTATCGCGATCTGAAACCAGAGAACATTCTTTTGCGTGAAGACGGACACATCATGTTATCGGATTTCGATTTGTGTTTCAAAGCCGACGTGGTGCCGACTCTTCAGTGAGGAATTGTTAATAGTGGCAGTAATAAAATTGGTAAATTATATTAATTAGGTGGGAAAATTCAGTGAGGAATTTCAGAATGTAAAGATGATTGAGATTTTTTTTCAATTAGGGTACATGGATGTGATTTATTGTATATTAACCAAAAACAATATACATGGTGAAGTTTGTGGTTTATATATTGCATTTGTATTAGGATAACTTTGATTTAAGTCTAGTTCGGACAAGGGTACGCTTAAACTAGACTTAAACTAGACTTGATTCAAGTAGACAGTTATTCGAAACAGCTTTGAGATTGATGAGCTTTAATTTTTTTTTCTTGAGCTCGGCTAGCAAGTTACTTGATTTTGGATTTTCTTTTCGTATAAATTATGCACAACCAATGCGATTAAATAACAAATTCAAATATATATTCTCATAAATAAATTACAATAAAACTATATATATTCACTTTAAATATAAAAATAAATATACACTTGATATTTATTATCAAATGATTAAATGATTTTAAATTAATAATAAATAATATCTAATTACATGATAATATACATCAAATATATATTCATTTATATACTTAATATGGATATATATAGTCAATGATTTTTAAACCGAATTGGATCGATCGGTTCAATAAGTTAAACTGAGAATCGACTCCAAGTGCGATCTGTTAACATAAAAAGGCGGTTTAGTCATTGACTTGGTCAAACCTGATCAAAATCAGGTTTGACCAGATGAATCTGTCAAAACAGGGTTTAATCAAGTTTTGGCCAAAATTTAGAATTTTTTAAAATGTTAATTATTTTGTATAATTTGATTATTTTTTATTAGAATGAATGAATTTCTAAAAATTTATAAAGAAAAATTGTTCAAAAATTAAATAAAAAAGACGAAAAAAAGTATCTTATATCAATTGAAATGTCTTCTATAGACAATAATTTGTAGAATTATGTTTTTTCTCTGTATTATGAGATTGAGATTTTTTTTATTTTCATTGTTTCATTAAAATATAATGAATAATAATAATTTCTTAAAAATGATATGTTTTAATCTCCATAGGTATGAGTATTTTGATTAATTTTATTTTTTTATAAATTTTTAAGTAAAATCTATTATTCATTATAATTTGATAATAAGTTAAACTGATTGATTTCTGGTTAAACCAATTGAACTATGAATCAATGAGATAACTAGTTCGATCACTGGTCTGGTTTTAAAAATATTACACATAGTATTATCCGTAAAAATTAAAGAACAAAATATGAAACATCAGTAATTATAAACCATATCAAACTCTAAATATATGAAGACCACAAAAATAAATAGTCATGAACTTTTTCATACTTAAAACATATATAGAATTCTACTTGGCTAATAACAAGCCATAAGTCAACACATTACATGCATCCTTGAATCCAAACTTTTCAACCGAATCCAAGTATCTCCATCATCAATTCAGTTCACAAGCCAGATTCATCACTAATTCACCATACAAGGCCAAATCTACAATCCCAAAAGTAATTTAACAAAATGAGTTCATGGACATCAATCAGTTCTTCACAGAAGGCAACATGCCCACTAAAATCAGCTTTATAGTTTGGTAATAAGATCTCAATTTCACTATCAACCTGCATGAAAAATAAATGAAATAAATAAAAACTAAGATTGAGAATAATTAAAACAAACAAAAGGAAAAAAAATCAGCATCTATCAAGGATGTATTAAAACAAAGAAGCATATTCCCTTATCCAGTCTCATCCACAAAGAAGCATATTGAAAGCTTATGAAGCTAAAGATGTCCTATAAGGGTGAAGTACTGATGAACCATAGCAAAATGCTTGCTCTGAAGTCATATAAGAGACCAAAATTGGTAAGGTTCCAACATCTATTTATCCAAATTTATGTGTACTGAAAGTGGGTGTTTATGAAAATTTCTTTATTAATGATTTTTGTTTGACTTGATAATAAGGTGATGTGATTGATGAGGTGACATACACCATTAGTTGGTAAGTTATTAGGTTTCTATTTTTATAACATTTCTGTAATTATAACATTAAAAGTAATAAACAATGAAGAAGCGACATACACCCCAAAAAAAAAAATCTCAATTCAGTTTTTTCTAAACATTGCTATTCAATATAATTTCTCAAATCAAATAGCACAATTTTATACTAAAATTATTTAGAATACGTTATATATATTTCCTTGAGGAAAATATTACTATATTTAAAGCTAACAAAATTCCAAGTCAAGGAAATGCAAGTGTGACCAAAGCAATGACCTTATCTTGGAAGAGCCTAGATGCTTTTTCTTGGGAAATAATTTAATCTGTCTTTATTTATTTATTCACTTTTTCAAATGCAAAGAGAAGACCAAACTTTTTACGGAACTACAAAGTTTTCTATAAATTGACCTGGAAAGTCTTCACTTTTCACCAACAACATCATTACTTAAAATCCTCGACTTATTTCAGCTGAGCGTAGAGTTTGTGTAACAATGGCCGAAGAAGTGATTCTGTTGGATTTCTGGCCGAGCATGTTTGGCATGAGGGTGAGGATCGCATTGGCGGAGAAAGGGGTGAAGTATGAATACAAAGAGGAGGATTTGAAGAACAAGAGCCCTTTGCTTTTGCAAATGAACCCCATTCATAAGAAGATTCCGGTTCTTGTTCACAATGGCAAACCCGTCTGTGAATCTTCCATCATTGTTCAGTACATTGATGAGGTGTGGAAGGATAAAGCTCCTTTGTTGCCCTCTGATCCTTACAAGCGAGCTCAAGCTCGGTTTTGGATTGATTTCATTGACAAGAAGGTAAGTTAATTGTTGCTGTTATATTGATTTTTTTTTTTTCCAATTCATGGCAAAGAGGGTAACCCACTGAAGAAAATTGCAGTTATTTGATGTTGGGAGGAAGACATGGAACACAACAGGTGAAGCACAGGAGAACGCAAAGAAGGAATTCATTGAAATAATAAAGACCTTGGAAGAGCAGCTGGGAGACAAGCCTTACTTCGGAGGTGAAACCTTCGGCTACGTCGACATATCGTTGATCCCTGTTTACTGTTGGCTTCACGCATACGAGACACATGCCAAGTTCAGCGTAGAGGCAGATTGCCCCAAATTCACTGCCTGGGCTAAGAGATGTATGCAGAAGGAAAGCGTTTCCAAGTCGCTCCCTGATCAGAAGAAAGTGCTAGGGTTTGTTGCAGAATTGAGGAAAAGGTTTGGGTTGGAATAGTTGAAATTTCACAAAGAACAAAATTATATATACAAATAAATGTTACAAAATTATCTTTATAAATTGAGGTTGTAGTTTGTGATTGGATAATATGATTATTTATTTTTTCTTTCACTTTAAAATCACTTAATCAAATTCTATCACCTCAGTTTATACAATAAAATTTGTATAATTTTTTTTGTATACATAAGATATATTACTCTTTTGCAGATGGGAAATGAGTGAAATAAGGCAACATGCAGAAATGTGGTTGCTCTATGAGACTTGTGTTGTGTTTGTGCGTGTATTGTTGTAGTTTTGCTTTCTGAATAAATTGTTGAGAATATATGCATGTATTATTGTAGTTTTGTCTTCCAAATAAATTTATGAGAATATATGATGTAAACTTTCATAATTAATCATCCACTAATAATTTGTAGAAATCGATCTAGCATGTTAAATCACATTATCACGTAATGATTATAAAACATTGAATTGATAGTTAATTTGGGAAACAAAAAATTTATGTTAATTTGAACCATAATATAATAGTTTTGAATCATTTAAATTGCCTGAAACAAAAAGAGTTAATCCAAGAGGTATGTACTCAATTAGATTATAAAGATCATTATACGTATAAAAACAATATGGAAGATTATGATATAATCGTCTCAGTAAATATTTAAAAAAAGAGAGTTATGTGAATGATCTTATATGTCTATGTATCTTTATAAAAATGTCAGAATCAGGATTCGTCATTATAACAGTATATGTTGATGATATGAATTTAATTAGGACCTTTAAAGAGCTCAATAATGCTACTAAATATTTGAAGAAGGAATTTAAAATGAAAGATTTGAGAAAAATAAAATATTATCTCAACCTACACATCAAACATAATTCAAATAAAATACTTATTCATCAATTAGCATATATTGAAAAATTGTTAAAATGCTTTAATATAGATAAAACTTATCCTTTAAGTA
Source organism: Mangifera indica (assembly GCF_011075055.1). Taxonomy (NCBI): domain Eukaryota; kingdom Viridiplantae; phylum Streptophyta; class Magnoliopsida; order Sapindales; family Anacardiaceae; genus Mangifera; species Mangifera indica. Next base: position 8,085,768 of record NC_058154.1, read on the forward strand.
CCTCAATGGTTGTTCGACTTCTCGATCAAAAAAAGGACTTATTTCATCCTAAAGAATAAGATTAAAAGATACTAGGTCTTGAAGTACCGTATCTTAATACCATTGGAGTTTTATTATATTTGACCTAATGCCCTAGACCTAATATATCATTTGCAATGAATTTATTGACCCAATTTAGCTTTGTACCAACTCATCGCCACTGGAACGAAATCAAGTATATACTTTGTTACTTATGTAGCACATATATCCGAGATTATTTTATTCTATCAAATCTCATAAAAATTTTAGTTTGGTTAAATATACAAATATTGGTTATTTTTCTAACCCTCATAAGACATGTTCACAGATGGATATATTTTCACTTATAATGACACAATAATATCATGATGCTCCACTAAATAGACTTTGGTTGCAAAATCTTCAAAACATTCAAAGATTTTAGCTCTTTCTAAAGCCAACTAGGAATACATATGGTTACGGTTTGTGATCTTTCATATTCAAAATACAGGTAGTTTTCCTTTTACAACAGATACTCCTGTCATATTATATGAAAACAATGCAATATGTATTGTTTAAATTAGAGGTAGATACATTAAATGAGACAAAACCAAACATATCTCATGAAATTCTTTTACACTCATGAATTCCAGTAGAGCTAAAACATTGATGTCAAGTAAATACGATCTAGTGACAACCTTGTAAATTTGTTCACCAAGACATTACCAACATCAACATTTGAAGAGTTAGTGTATGACATCGATATGCGGTGGTTCAACAAGTAGCCAAATTAATTCTATTACAAAGAGAGAGAGAATTTATTAGGAGAAACATTTATCAAGGGGAGCAAATTATTTAAATATGTTACATATTGAACAAAATATTCACTGTACTTTTTTTTTTTATTAGGTTTTATCCTACTGGGTTTTCCTAGTAAGGTTTTTAATAAGCCAATTTAAGCACATCTAACCTCACTTTCAAGACATTAAATAAGTAAATTATTTTGTTTGGTTTTTTATCCTATTGGATTTCTCCTTAACAAAATAGATGTAATTATTTGTAAGTAGTAAAAATTCAAAGGGAAGTGTTATGAGAGTGTGTCTTTTCACCTATTAAAATGAAAGAAGATTTGGTATGACATTTATAGGTTAAACATCCATTTATGACTTTGAGTTTGGATGCATTTAATGCAAGTAGGATAGAATCAAATTTTTGGGCTTATAAAGCGGTGGCTAAAGGTTGTAAATACCCCCCTTCTCTTTGTATTTTGATCATCCCACTTTTACATAAATCTTACTCTCTCGTTCACTTTATTTGAGCACATATTTTTTTTATTACACTTATAATGATTGAGTGAATTACAAAATTGTCCAGAATTGTCCATCTTTGTTTTTTGATGAAAGGGTTTTATATGCGTGACAACATGGATAAATCACCATCTATAAAGTTTGAGATGACAAGAGAAGGTTCATAATAATAATAATAACAATAATCATATTAAAGAAAGGTCAGATGACTATTTCCCACCCAAGGTTTGGTACAAATTCAATTTTCACATAGTAACTATCAAAAATCTAAATATTCACTCGTTTAATTAAATTTCACTATTACTGTTAAAGGTAAAATTATCATTTAACAAAAATATTATAAAAAACTAAAAATTTATCATAGTTCCCTCTAGGTTTAAAAACCTAACAAATACTCTCACCCAAAGTTTGAAAAATAAACATTTCCTACTAGGGTTTTTTTAGCTATCGTTGTTGGCGTCTATTGGTGGCAACGACTGCATTCTTTCTTTCTCCTAGCTTTTCTATCCCTCCTATTCTATTGTTGGCCATCACTGACTCAGAAAAACGATCAACAAAGATATGTCTTCATCTCTAGACAAAAATGATGCGTTGTCATCGTTTGAGAGACGACATCTCTCGAACAATTCGTCTTGGTTAATTGGTTTCTTTTGGTCGATAATGATTGAAAATGGAGTGCAATTGAGGGAGAAGTCAAGAAAGAGGGAGAATGTCGTCGTTGCCACCGTCTTTAGTCATCAGTAGTGTGTTGGAAAAACTCTTAGGGGGAAATAAAATTTTTGAAACTTTAGATAGGAGGAATTTATTAGTTTTTAAACTTGGGGGTAAAAATATGATAAATTTTTAGTTTTTTAAATATTTTTGTTAAATAAAATTTTTACCTCTGATAGTTACAATGAAATTTAACAAACAGGTAAATATTTGGATTTTTGATAGCTAATGGGTGGCAAGTGGATTTGCACCAAATCTTGGGTGGGAAATACATACTTGACCTAAAAAATAAACAAGGGCGGGACAAGATTTGCATAAAGTCACGCAGAAAGCAGAAACTAAAGGCACAATGGAAATAAAATGGTTACATGCATGAGTTGTTGTACGGGTTGACGCAGTTTAAGGGACAGAACAAAGAGAGCACGCTGCGTAAAATAGCCTCGAGAAAGGTGTAGCGGAAGCGCGAGATTTGATTGAGAAGCTATTAGTGAAAGACCCATGGAGAAGGCTAGGATGCGCAAGGGGTGCGACGGATATGAAACGTCACCCCTTTTTTTACGGGGTTAAATGGCCATTAATAAGGAGCTACATGGCGCCGGAAGTGCGTGGGTTAGTGAGAAGAACAACGTCGCATGTGAGCAGCACGGTTAACGTTTCCCACAAGAACTGGCGACGTTGGTGGAAGATTATATCGTTTTTAAGGAAAAAATAATAATAAGGGTTTTAAAAGTAATTTACTTAATTTGAATTGCCATTAGAATAATAATAATTACTATAAATACTCCTTTGTTAATAAAACTGGGAAATTATACTAATTAGGTGGGAAAATTCAGTGAGGAATTTCAGAGTGTGAAGATGATTGAGAATTTTTTTCAATTTTGTTTAAGGGTACATGGATGTGATTTATTGTATATTAACCAAAAACAATATACATGGTGAAGTTTCATCTTTTGTAGTTTATATATTGCATTTGTATTAGGGTAACTTTGATTTAAGCCTAGTTCGGACAAGGGTATGCTTAAACTAGACTTGATTCAAGTAGACAGTTGTTCGAAATTGCTTTGAGATTGATGAGCTTTAATTTTTTTTCCTTGAGCTCGGCTAGCAAGTTACTCGATTTTGGATTTTCTTTCCGTATAAATTATGCACAACCAATGCGATTAAGTAACAAATTCAAATATATATTGTCATAAATAAATTACAGTAAAACTATATATATTCATTTTAAGTACAAAAATAAATATACATTTGATATGTATTATCAAATGATTGAATGATTTTAAATTAATAATAAATAATACCTAATTATATGATAATATATATTAAATATATACTCATTTATATACTTAATATGGATACATATAGTCAATGATTTTAAAACCGAATCCGATCGCTTGGTTCAATCGGTTAAACTGAGAATCGGCTCCAAGTGCAGTCTAGTTAACATGAAAAGGTGGTTTAGTCATCGACTCAGTCAAACCCGATCAAAATCAGGTTTGATCGGATGAATCTGTCAAAATTGGGTTTACTCAAGTTTTAACCAAAATTTAGAATTTTTTAAAATTTTAATTATTTTTAAGTAATTTAATTATTTTTTATTAGATTTGATGAATTTCTATAAATTTATAAAGAAAAATATGTTCAAAAATAAAATAAAAATGAAAAAAAAGTATCTTATATCAATTGAAATGTCTTTCATAGACAATAATTTACAGAATTATGTTTTTTCTGTATCATGAGATTAAAACTTTTTTTATTTTAATTGTTTCATTAAAATCAAATGAATAATTGTTATTTCTTAAAAAAAAATATGTTCTAATCTCTATAGAAATAAGTATTTTGATTGATTTTATTTTTTTATAAATTTTTAAGCAAAATCTATTATTCATTATAATTTGATAATAAGGTAAGCCTATCGATTTCTAATTAAACCAATCGAATCATGAACTAATAAGATAGTTAGTTCGATCATTGGTCTAGTTTTAAAAATATTACATATATTATTACTCGTAAAAATTAAAGAACAAAATATGAAACATCAGTAATTATAAACCATATCCAACTCTAAATATATAAAGACCACAAAAATAAATAGTCATGAACTTTTTCATACTTAAAACATATATAGAATTCTACTTGGCTAATAACAAGCCATAAGGCAACACATTACATGCATCGTTGAATCCAAACTTTTCAACCGAATCCAAGTATCTCCATCATCAATTCAGTTCACAAGCCAGATTCATCATCCCAAATATAACAAAACAAAAGAGTTCAAAGACCATCACTAATTCACCATACAAGGCCAAATCTACTATCCCAAAAGTAATTTAACAAAATGAGTTCATGGACATCAATCAGTTCTTCACAGAAGGCAACATGCCCACTAAAATCAACTTTATAGTTTGGTAATAAAATCTCAATTTCACTATCAACCTGCATGAAAAATAAATGAAATAAATAAAAACTAAGATTGAGAATAATTAAAACAAACAAAAGGAAAAAAAATCAGCATATATCAAGGATGTATTAAAACAAAGAAGCATATTCCCTAATCCAGTCTCATCCACAAAGAAGCATATTGAAAGCTTATGAAGCTAAAGATGTCCTATAAGGGTGAAGTACTGATGAACCATAGCAAAATGCTTGCTCTGAAGTCATATAAGAGACCAAAATTGGTAAGGTTCCAACATCTATTTATCCAAATTTATGTGTGTTGAAAGTGGGTGTTTATGGAAATTTCTTTATTAATGATTTTTGTTTGACTTGATAATAAGGTGATGTGATTGATGAGGTGACATACACCATTACTTGGTAAGTTATTAGGTTTCTATTTTTATAATAAGGAAATGCAAGTGTGACCAAAGCAATGACCTTATCTTGGAAGAGCCTAGATGCTTTTTCTTGGGAAATAATTTAGTCTGTCTTTATTTATTTATTCACTTTTTCAAATGCAAAGTGAAGACCAAAATTTTTACGGAACTACAAAGTTTTCTATAAATTGACTTGGAAAGTCTTCACTTTTCACCAACAACATTATTACTTAAAATCCTCGACTTATTTCAGCTGAGTGTAGAGTTTGTGTAACAATGGCGGACGAAGTGATTCTGTTGGATTTCTGGCCGAGCATGTTTGGCATGAGGGTGAGGATCGCATTGGCGGAGAAAGGGGTGAAGTATGAATACAAAGAGGAGGATTTGAAGAACAAGAGCCCTTTGCTTTTGCAGATGAACCCCATTCATAAGAAGATTCCGGTTCTTGTTCATAATGGCAAACCCGTCTGTGAATCTTCCATCATTGTTCAGTACATTGATGAGGTGTGGAAGGATAAAGCTCCTTTGCTCCCCTCTGATCCTTACAAGCGAGCTCAAGCTCGGTTTTGGGTTGATTTCATTGACAAGAAGGTAAGTTAATTGTTGCTGTTATATTGATTTTTTTTTTTTTTTCCAATTCATGGCAAAGAGGGTAACCCACTGAAGAAAATTGCAGTTATTTGATGCTGGGAGGAAGACATGGAACACAACAGGTGAAGCACAGGAGAACGCAAAGAAGGAATTCATTGAAATAATAAAGACCTTGGAAGAGCAGCTGGGAGACAAGCCTTACTTCGGAGGTGAAACCTTCGGCTACGTCGACATATCGTTGATCCCTGTTTACTGTTGGCTTCACGCATACGAGACATATGCCAAGTTCAGCGTAGAGGCAGATTGCCCCAAATTCACTGCCTGGGCTAAGAGATGTATGCAAAAGGAAAGCGTTTCCAAGTCGCTCCCTGATCAGAAGAAAGTGCTAGGGTTTGTTGCGGAATTGAGGAAAAGGTTTGGGTTGGAATAGTTGAAATTTCACAAAGAACAAAATTATATATGCAAATAAATTATACAAAATTATCTTTATAAATTGAGGTCATAGTTTGTGATTAGATGATATGATTGTTTATTTTTTCTTTCACTTTAAAATCACTTAATCAGATTTTATCACCTCAGTTTATACAATAAAATTTGTATAATTTTTTTTGTATACATAAGATATATTACTCTTTTACGAATGGGAAATGAGTGAAATAAGGCAACATACAGAAATGTGGTTGCTCAATGAGACTTGTGTTGTGTTTGTGTGTGTATTGTTGTTGTAGTTTTGCTTTCTGAATAAATTGTTGAGAATATATGCATGTATTATTGTAGTTTTGTCTTCCAAATAAATTTATGAGAATATGGATGTAAACTTTCATAATTAATCATCCAATAATAATTTGTAGAAATCGATCTAGCATGTTAAATCACATTATCACGTAATGATTATAAAACATTGAATTGATAGTTAATTTGGGAAACAAAAAAATTATGTTATTTGAACCATAATGCAATAGTTTTGAATCCTTTAAATTGGAGTTCATAGGTTTACAAATTGGATCTGATTCGCTCCATTAACTAAATCAATTAGATTATGTATAAAATTTATTATGAAAACTTGAAGTCAAACCTCATTTATCATATTTAAATATATATACCATCAAGTTATAATTATTTTAATATTAAATAAGTTCAAATTTTATATTTAAACATAAATTATAAAAAAAAAATTTGATATTATTTTTAAATAATTAACTAATTTGATCACTGATTGAACCATATCATTCTCTCTACAGGATCAATATTCATTTAACATTATTAGAGCTTATCTATGTAGAAGGAAAGTTAATTCTCAGTAGTCTGTCTTTCCCAAAACTTTTATTGTGATTCTTGTTAATGGTTCACCAATTTAGGATTTGGTAATACCTAATCAATCCACATTTTTACCATTAGCCTAAACTACTAAATAAAAAGTCTATTAATACCCAATTTTATTAAATAAAAAATCAATAAAACTATGTGTATCTATTTTAAGTACACAAATAAGTATACACTTATTTTTGTCATTATGTAATTATATGATTTTGAATTAATGGTAAAATAATACCTAATTATATTATGACGTACATAAGTGTGTACTTATTTATGTATAGAAAATAAACATATATAGTATTACTCATAAAACATACAATTAATATTAGTCAACAATTAGAAAATTAATCATCCATGTTTAATGCATAGAGATCTAACCTTCATGAGGAACGGTTTTATTTCTTGAGAAAGGTATAATAAACAATGTAGCACTTCATTGAAATATAAAATGACTTGAAAGTTCCCTGTTAAGAGATTTGCAACCCATTCTAGAATTATAACCTATATTGAATTCCCCATTTAAACCTTACACAATATTGTGTTTTATCTCCTCTCGATGTCAAAATTGTAATGGGATCATAAAGTCAAAATTAATTATACCTTAGACACAAAATTTTTTACAAATGGTTCAACATTTTCATCTACACTTTTATCCCTGATCTCAAACTAGGAGCCACTCACTCTTTGTCCTCCAATTCAAAGTAAACTTCATTTGCATAATTATCATTGTCAACAGATTCTATTGTGACATGAAATCCATGATGAATAATGGTTCTTTCATAGTATACAACCATGTAGCAAGTTTTCCTGTCAATTAATTCATCAACTTCTTCGACATCAGTTAAGATAAGGAATGTGAAAGATGACCCACACAATTAATGAAAAATGGATTCAAAATAAATAAAGTTTACAAAATCACATAGCACATGATTATTGTAGGCTTAATGAAACTTATGCATTTGGTTTGGATAACTTATTCATTTGTTAGCTTTCTCTTAGATAATTTGAGGATGTAAGTAATGGTTTGTCTTTATATTCAAGAGCAAATAGAGTTACACTTGATAAACACTAGTATAACTATATCTTGTACAAAATTACATGAAAACAACTACTTTGTAACGTATACAAGGATTATCTAAAATTATATTATGATAAAACACCATAATAATAGGGTATACATACCTAAAACGCAAGGGAAAACACTAATTATTAAAGCGTGCTTAACTAACTTTCTATGATGATAATCAAACTCGTGTAATGTTTCTTACATACCCTAATAAGGGACTTGTGTGGTGATTCCTATGCAAGTTTTGCCCATGGGTATGAGTTGAAGGACTCTAAGTAATCAACCCATTTCAAATAATTTATCTTAGTTTTTTTTCAAAATTTTCTACTCAAAACAAATGTCTCTAATATGATAGTTAAGGCCAACTTGACAACGTCTTAAGGAATCGTGCTCTCCTTAAAGTGTTTATCTTTATATAAAGAAACTAAATCTCTTATTTTCATTTTTGGTTTGTAGTTGGATGTCCAAAACATATCTCTCCACTAACAAGTTTTGTCAATATCAATGGTTCTCCAAATCTTAACCCTATAACTAATGTAATATGTGTTAGGAAAATCTAAACAACCTTCTACGTACTCTGAACCACATCTCATTATGCAATTTGAATAATGAACCTCCTTAAGAATAGTGTTAGGACATAATTTTATAGAAAATAAGATTGGCCAAATGTAAAGGAACTTGCCAAAACATGTGATCTTGAACATATTTAGTTGGCTATGAATCAAGCTAACCCATAATGTACTGAAGACGTCTAGAACCACATAACATAATATTAGGTTATATGACCTTCTACAACGAACGAATTGGAATTCAATTTTTTTTCAAAATTCAAACGACATCATAAAACCTCTCTAGGATTTCACTTGTAGGCTCATTGATTTATAAACATGCATAAACATCCATAGGTTGTTTCAAGATCTGTACTTACATTTGGAGGCTTTGTTGTCTTTTAGAGTCACTAGAGGGTGTCAAAGAATGCTTTTGATCCAAGGGTCAGATCGCACCTTAGTATCCATACTGAGAACGAACGAAAAAAAGTGGGAAACACATACCAAGGTTTGCTAGAGCATGATGCATAGTTGTGGGGTGTTTGTGTACGACATGAATGTGTGTATATTGAAAAAGAATTGTGAAATTGTGAAATTCATGTTTGTATATTTAGACACTATGTATGATTCTATAAGATTGAAACACGCTCGTACATAGCCTTATCTATATCTTGTACAATTCGTGTTATATCTAGATTTTGAGGCATATAAGGATAAAAGATTATGCTTTTCCAAGGATGATCCACACACGATAGTACATAAGCCAAAAGAAAGACATTCAAGTTTATCTTATCCATCGAATAAACCTCAACTTTCATAATTTCCAACACATACAAACACCTCAGGATTATTATATTTAGGTCCCTAGGTGCAATAAATTGGATTTTGAGCCTAAAGACCTCTAAAGAATCAGAATGCTTAACTTACTTTTGGGGTTGAATTCAACTTGAATAATCTTGTGAGTTTGATCAACTTTTTTTATGTGTGACCCATAAGTTATTTTTTAGTTTGGTTGTGATCAGATTTGTGTCAAGCTTATGACCCAAAAAACATCCAAACACAAGACAATATTAGGCTCTATTAAAGCATCATGGCCACTTAACTAACACAATGTCAATGATTAACTCTTTAACCTATCAACAATATAGTTACTTATACACAATTCAATCATTTCGTCATATAATGCCTCTTCAAGGTTGAGACATAGACTAAGTATATCCTTTCAGGAACCCTTAATACACATGGATTAACTTCTATCAATGACTAGATGATATTGAATTGAACACTAACTTAGTCTTACTATGGCCAAAGATCTATGTGGTCGTTATCGTTCTTTAGTAGGCCTCTATGAGATATCAACTCTTGTGCTTAGAAGTGACAAATCCTCACTGATCCACCATTGAACTTTGTAGCTATTTGGTATGACCAATCACTAAATTTCTAGTAACACTCTATAAGGATTATGTTAGGTTAGTATCAAACCATACTAATTAGTGTACAAGGTGGTTTGGTGACCTTAAGTCTAAGGATCACATATACCTTCATTCACTAAAAGGAATTATTTTATAGACATTGGAGTAACCATACACATGGAATCCTCTTGGTGAGTCTATCTGGCAGATACATCTATAACGTTCCCTCACGTGTTACACCAAGTCGTCAGTAAATAGTTTTGACGCATGAGATCTATCATCATCTTTCAATGAGGTCAATCAATACTATAATAGTTTTACCATTATTACATGTGTCGTTAACCAAGGTAATATCAAAACTATGAACATTATAAGAATGAACACCTAATCTGAACATAGGGTATTTATGATTAGTTTGTTAGAGTAATGCCCTAGAGTTAATTGCCATCGATGTAATTTTTGTAATTTTCATTATTTTAATTAATAAAATGCATGCCATTCCATTATCTTTATTATGCATAAAATTGGATAATCGTCCTTAGAATGGTTGAACCATGACGAGAGACTTAGGGCATGACAACTAATTGTGAAAACCCGTTGTTCACATTAGGTGGCCGTTTTTAAAATGTATGTAGTTATAGCACCTTCAAGTATGCTTCATGGGCATTATTATTATTTCCTTAATCTTAGAATGGAATTCAAAATGAATTAGACAAAAATGAAAAATTAGATATTAATTTTTGCCTGACGTATGACCATGCCTATTGGATGCACACTTGTATGTCATTTGTGTAGGTGTATGGTCGTACCTGATGAGATGTACGATCTTACATCATTTAGTATAGGGACTCCCAATTCAGGGAAGAGTCTTGAGTGAAGAAGGAAAACACCAAGTATATATAAGCATTCCTTCTCAGATTACTAAAACCTTAATTTGTTTTACCTTCTTACAAACTAGAGAGAGAGTGTTTGAGAGAGACATGACTTTTGATAGCCGGAGAAGAGAGTTTTTGATAAGTAACTAAGGGAAAGAAAGGAGAAAAAATTTCAACCATTAAGAACCAATAAAAAGTCGACTCCAAACTCAACCTACACAAAAACCAAATAAGTATAAGCATTCTTTCTGCCCTTTTGGATGGATTTTAGATTAAATTGATGATTTCCTTTTTGGATTATGCATGTTTAGGATTGTATGAATGATCTACATGCTTAGGCTTTCAAGAATTCTTACAGATTGAATATACATTGAGATATTAATTTTGTTGGATGCTCTTAGATAACGAGATTGATAATGTGATGGTTGTGTATGGAAAACAACTGAGAATTCGACTAAGAATAGCCAAACATCAAATTCCAAGATGCCATGTATAGTCGTGCCCTACATGGTTATAAGCGTACAAAGGCTATATTAGTGAAAATTATTAAAGGTGTGTGCCCATGCATGGTAGCATGCACATTCATATTTTCTTTGTTGAAATTTTATTTTGCTAGTGGACGGACGTGCGACGAAGCATCCAAGACCATCCGTGGCTTAGAGGAACTTTTCAATGTCATATATGCCTATATGCCAAACAAATATAGTTATGCATGATTGTAAATTTGATTAAATAATAGAGTCTCAAGGTTGAAGATGAATGAATAGTGTCTAAAAGATGGTGACAAATCTCTAGTGTTAAAGTTGTTCATTGATAGCTTGGTGCAACACGATAGACTTGCTAAGAAGATTCCATATTGATGGTTACTCTAGTATTTATGAAATATATCCTCTTATTGAATGAAGGAGATGCGATTTTTAGACTTAAGATCACCATACCATCTTGTACAAAGATTGATATAGTTTAACACCAGCCCAACGTAGTATGAATTGAGGATTGCCAAAAAGGTGGTATCGACATATGTACAAAGTTATGATCTAATGAGTACCAAAGCTAGTATCTCAGATGAGCCTACTAATAAATGACAACGACCACTTAAATCTATAACTATAGTTGGATTAAGTCAATGTTGAATCCAATACCATTCGATCATTGAAAAAAGTCAGTCCATGTGTATTAAAGGTGTCTAAGGGAGACACTTTAGCTATACTTCAACTTTGAAAAGGATATCACATGACGAAAAGATCTAATTGTATGAATACCCATATTAATGATAGGTTAATAAGTTAATTTGACATTCTGTTAGTCGAGTGGTTGTGATGCTTTGTTAGAAGCTAATCTTGGCCTATGTCTAGACAGTTGTTAGGTTGAGAGCTTCAAATTAATTTGATCACTATCGATTTAGTGAAGAGTTGATAAGTCACACATAAAAGAAGTTGATCAAACTCTAAAAACATAGGATTATTTGAACTAGATCTGATCTAAAACTTAGATAAAAGATTTTTAGTTTAGGGAAATCTTTGTGTAAGGTTTTTGGGATGTTAATAATCAGTAGTGCAACCAAATTGAAAGTTTTAAAAATAAAGAATCCTATAAACTTAAACTAGGATACCTATTTTGAACGTAAATTTAATGAACATGCAAAACAGTTATAAATTGTTTTAGGATTATACTTGCGTTGATGACTCTTTCAATCTTCAGGTGACTTAAAGACAAAATGCTATCCAACCTTTAAGAGGCGGTACCTTGGTATCCATACGGAACACAAACATGAAAGGAGACTATCCTAATAAAAAAGGCTACTAAGGCTCTTAATTGGAATTTGTGTTCTTAGGAGAAAGAGAGAAACTCGATGATAACTAGGTTTTATAAAAACAAAATTCACTCTTCTGTTTCATGAATGCACCCCTTTATATATAGTTTTAGGATGTATAACATAACCAGTACCATTAATGAGGCATGGTTGGCTTTCTTCAAAAACACCATGCATGATTGGTTCTACTTATGTGGAACGACCAACATTCATTTCACCAAGATGCATGATCAGCTAGTAAGGTGTATAGTTATGCACTTGGCCAAGGTGTGGTCAAACTAGACCTTTAACTCAATTAGACAAGCCTAGTCTATTTGTGGTCTCTCTTGTCCCTAAACACCAGGATTATTAACAAAAAAAATCTTTGCCTCTGAGTTGAAATCAACTCCTTTGTGTGTGTGACCTATAAGCTTTCCATCGAATCGTTAATATCTAGATTCAGATCAAATCCAAACATAGACCAAAAATAGCCTTTAGTAAGACATCATGACTAGCCATTTGATAAAGTGTCAACAAAAATCTCTTTAGATTTTACAATATCATAGTTACGTGTAATTCAATCATTTTGTTAATCAATATTTCTCAAGGCTAAGACATAAAAGTGTTTCTATCTCAATGGCTTCTCAATATGAACTCATACACAATAATGATCAATACGAATTAGGCTACAACCTAATCCTACTACAGTCATAAATTTAGGTGGTCATAAATATTTTTCAGTATTCTCATGCATCTCACGATATGGCTAATAACTACCTTTATGGTTACCTTTGTTACGACGACACATTGAATGACATCAAGCCATACTGATTCTTATATGAGATGGTCTGACAATCTCAAGGTAAATGATCATATGCACCTCTAATGTTTAGAAGATTTATTCAGTAGATACTAAAATAATCATCCATATGGATATTCTTTGTCAGGTTAGTTGGTAAACACGTTTACAACATGTACTTATGTGTTGTATTAAACTATCTATAAACAATTTCAACACAATAGAACTATTACCACCTTTTAGTGGAGTAGTTCAATACTATGATAATCTCATCATTATTACATGTGCCCTTGTTCATTGTAATATCAAGATTATGAACAATTCTAGAATGACCATTTAATGTGTTCATAGAGTTTCCATGATTAGTCATTTGATCCCTTTGTCATAGTTCTATCATTTTAAGGACATTATTCGTACAATTATATAATTAATTGACATATGTATTGAATAATAATAAATCCTCTATATATAGTTAATATAAAATTACAATTAAGGTACCTACCTAAACATTTTGGGCTCGACGTGCAATTTATTGAACCTAAGGACCAAAGTGTAATAGTTTTGGAGTATTTATTTATGTATGAAATTTTGATGGTTTGGGCTTATAAAAAAAAGAAAAAGAAAAACCTATTTGGATTTCTTTTGGCCCATGTATGACCTTGCAAGTTTTATGCACGGGCATAAATGAATGTTGAATAAGCATTATTTGTTATCCTTATCTATGCCAAAATCCAAATAAATCATAAATTATCAAGATTGGATAAGACAATATACAACTGCATATTATCAATGTATGATTGTACTTGACATTTATAAATACATATACAAATTTCACAATTTGTCACAATTTGCTAACACTATTCACACACTCGTACAAAATACTCCCCTACGATTACATAGTATTCTAGTAGACCATTGTGTGTGATTATGACCTCCTCTCAATTTTTATTTCATGTGGATATCGAGGTGCGGTCCTACATTTAGATCGAGAGCAACTTTGACACCTTCCAAAGACTATGATAGACGAAGGAATTGCTAAATGTAGGTATAAGATTCTAAACACCTTATGGTTATTTATAATTTGTTGTGAATTAATGATATATGAGTGAGATCTTAGGGGTGGGTTTTATGGTCATATGTTTGCTTTAACAATTTTAAAACACCTATTTCGTTGCTAATGAAAGTTGTAAAACTTTATACCTAGTTGACATGCACTGAACCCTTCGTCATGATTCAACTACCCTAAAAACATTTATCTGATTGGTTTCAAAATATAAGATAAAGAATTTCCATAAATTAAGAATTATAAATAAGATTAAATTAATAATTACCACAGTGATGATTGGCTCTAAGACGTTATCCTAACATATAATATAAATCATCTAACTCATTTTCACTTTATCCATTATATACAAAACATCGTAAGAGATAGAAACCATAAATATTGACGAACAACAACACAACACTATAAATATTTGAATTAATAGGGAGTCTAGACATCATTCAACATGGTTTTTTAAAAATTAAATAAGCCTTTACAAGTTTGGAGAAGGTTTTGTTCAAAAAGCGGTTTTAAATGATAGTTAATCTTAGTGTTAAAAACCTTTTAACTGCCAATTCAAACAATATTTTCAAGATACACCAAATAAACAAACAAAAATAATCAAGCAAATTACTTATTGAAGCAAATGACAACACCGACAACAATGAAAACAACTATATTTTGAAGACTTTCTCAGAGAAACATGCATTTTATACATGAAACAAATACTTTTGTCCAAAAAACACTTTAGGGAAATTACTTGCTTCGAGGAATGATATCTAATAACATGATTAACAAAATAAAAAAGAAGTGTTAACAACCTTTTCTACAAGATTTTTATAAATAGTTATTGACATTTTTAACAACTTTTTTATGTTAAAAAATTTGTCCAAAACTATACTATATCTTATTTCAAATGACTTTAGATATAAAAAATTTGTTTGAAATTACTAGTTATTGTCTCTTACAATCAACTATTTTATATCAAAAATTGGCTGAAAATGATAATAATTGTCAATCTTGACAACATTTGATATAAAAAAAAAAATTGAAAATGACATTAATTGCAATTTCAAACAACTTTTTCTATAACATAGAAATTCTCTATGAAACCTACGTTTTCTCAATGAAACCATGTGTTTCAAACAAAAAACTATAAATTTATGTCAAAAAGTAGAAACAACATAGTTACTATTTAAATCAAACCTCAAAAACCTTAGATTTTGAAATATGGTAAATATGTATCTTATGTATAAAAACCTAAAAATATGAGTCATAATGTCTCAAGACAGAAATAATTTAAGCAAATGTAATGGGAGGACAAGAATAATTAGTGTTTTGGACAAAAAGACAAAGAAGTGACATACACTAAGAAAAAAAAATGTGACACCCTAAACAAACCCCATATCAGTAGAGCCAAAGAAAGATTTTGAGTATGTATATGCATCCCATATTGCTTAGGGATGCTAAGTTATGTTAGAGATCAAGATTGATTGTGTGAATATTCCTGATATGTTGAGGATTGAGATTGACTGTGTGAACATTCCGAATATTTATTCTTGCCTATTATCCCACGATTTCTTCCTATTGTGGTGAGATGGATTAGGAAATCATTAATTGTAAATCAAATCTATGATTGTGTTTTGTACCTATATATTAGAAGTAAATTCATTAATAATCAATATACAAAACATAGAAAATGCTTATTTCTTCAAAATCAAAGTTGGTATAAGGGTTTGGTAATACCGTTGAGTCATCAAAAAGTATCAAACAAGAATTACAATTTAAGTTTGAATCTAAAGACATTGAAATTGGTAGTCAAAATTACAAATAATTGAGGTATGGTATGTTTTAAATATGTCTACACTTGTTTCTAATAGTACATGGATAATTGATTTTGGTGCTACAAATTATATGACATTTTATTCTTGACATATCTCACATCTTAAACTACCTTCTTTGAAATTATTTCCACTACTCATAATAACACAACCCTAATTATTAGAAAGGGATCCTTAACCCTCATTAATACTCTAAATTTAGAATCCATTTTAATTGTACCATCTTTAAATTATAACCTTATGTCAATTTCCCAACTAATATATGTCTTATCTTGTGTTGTTATTTTTTGCCTAATTTTTGTCTTATTAAGGATATCTAGAGAAGACAAATAATTGGTTATGTTGTTAAACGAGGGAAGTTGTATTACTTGGATTTAAAGTCAAAAGATTCAAGTGAACTTCAACCAACATTAATTGTAATGTTTATTGAGAGGAAGAAAACGAAATATGAGATATGATTAAAGAAATTATTTGGCTATTTAAAGAAATAATTTTCAAGTACTTTTTTAATATGATTTTCTCTTTTTAGTTGTAATATATGTGAACTTGCAAAAACTTATCGTACTTCTTTTTCTTTAAGTTTGAATAAAAGTCTATACCTATTTATGGTTATCTATTCTAATGTTTGGAGTCCTTCAAAAGTTCCAACATTAGGAGGATCTAAATGGTTTGTTATTTTTATTAATGATTGTACTAGGATGATATTGCTATGTTTAATGACAAAAAAAAAAAAAAAGCAATGAATTGGTTGTTTAAGAAGTTTCATAAAATGGTTATAGATCAGTGCAATGCAAAGATATAGGTTATCTACAATGATAATGATGGAGAATATCAAACTTTTTATTTTAAACAATACTTTAAGACACATGAGACAATTCATCAAACCACTTGTTCTAATACACCTCAACAAAATGAAGTGACTGAGCAAAAAGAATCGACATTTGTTAGATGTTGTTCGACCATCATTGATTGAAGCTCATATGCCTTTATCATATTATGAAGAATCACTTACTTTTGTTGTATACTTAATTAATCATGTACCTACTAGCTCTTTTGACTTTTGCACACCAATCTAGACCTTCAGTTAAACCCCAATTGCCCTATATGCTGCAATTTACCTCCTTGTATTTTCGATGTGTTGCATTTGTTTACCTTAAAAAAAAATCAACAAAATAAATTAGCTCATAGAGCATTATGATGTGTTTTTCTTGGCTATACTATGTAATAGAAAGGTTATTGGTGTTATCATCCTCCAACTGAATGAATGTTTATCATGATGGATTTAACAAGTCATGAAGATTCGATGTATTTTTTGTTTAAACCTAACCTTCAAGGGAGCATCATAGGGACATTTATACTCTATATTATGAAAGTCATCACATCTTTGAGCAAGATATAAGTACATTGAATGAGCAAGATATGAGTGTCATGGATGACAATGGTATAACTTCATATAACCAAATAGGCAATAATCATTCATAAGAGATAAATGCACCACTAACAGTTGTTGAGTCCTTGGAGTAAAAATGACTTGTAAATACACCAAACCAATCACTAATTAAGAATGTCATTGATCCACTACCTAAGCCATATAGAAGACAATTACCACAACGTCATAATAAAGGTATTTCTAAACCCACATCTGAAACTGATTTTCCTAGTAAAGAAAGTATCTTATAATTAATTTTTTGTCATATCATTATTTATCGAAATCATATAAGTAATTTGTAAATCAATTATTTACTACAGTTATTTCTAACAGTGTGTAGAAAGCATTAGCTAATCCCAGGTGGAAAACAACAATGAATGAAGAGATGAGATCCTCACAGAAAAATTAAACATATGAACTGGTTGATTGTCCACTTGGAAGAAACTAGTAAGGTGTCAACGGATTTATACTATAAAGTACAAAGCAAATGGTATGATTGAACGTTTCAAAGCAAGGTCGGTGGCAAAAGGGTATAACCAAACTTATGGGATAGACTCTATAGAGACATTCACAACTATTGCAAAAATTAACACCAATTGAGTATTGTTATTATTGGATGCAAACTTAGATTGACCATTACAACATTTCAATGGAAAGATTGCTTTTATACATGGATAATTATTTGAGGAAGTATACATGGACCTCCTACCAGGATGCATGGTATCCAAAAAAAGCAGTAAAAAGGTATGTAGATTAAAGAAATTATTGTATGAGTTGAAACAGTCTCTTAGAATTTGGTTTTGAAGGTTCACATGGTCAATGATAGACTTTGGTTACAATCAAAGAAACGCGAATCATTCTCTAGTTCTAAAGAAATGAAATGGTAAGATCATTGTACTCATTATATATACGGGCAACATGGTGGTGACAAGGGATGATCCAAAAGACAGAAATACTTTATAAAGATACTTATCTAAAGAATTCAAAATGAAAGATCTAGGCTTTTTAAGGTATTTTCTTGGCATTAAAGTTTATTGATCAAATAAAAAAATGTATTTATCCTAAAGAAAGTATACCTTAGATCTCTTGGAAGAAACAAACATGTCAAGATGTCAACTGATTAATACACCAATAGAAGAAGGTTTGAAGTTGAACATTAAACCTACTCAAGTTACTGTTAATAAAGAGAGATACCAAAGACTTGTGGGGACATTGATGTATGTATCACATACATGACCATATTTAGCTTATTCACTGAGTGTTGATAGTCAGTATATGCATAATCTTGGTGAGCTATATGAACACAGTCATATTCATTTTAAGATATCTGAAGTCTGCTCTTGTAAAAGAAATTTTATTCACAAATAATACGAATTTTCAAAACATTAAGGTATATATAGATGTTGATTAGGGCAAGATCAATTAATGATAGATGATCCACTTTAGGTTATTTTACCTTTGTAGGTGGTAATTTAATTACTTGAAGAGGCAAGAAACAACATGTCTTTGCCCAATCTAGTGTTGAAGCAGAGTTCAATGGTATGGCACTCGAACTATGTGAAGCGTTATGGCTATGACTCTTATTGCAAGATTTAGGTTATTTGTCTAGGTATCCAATTCGGTTGTGATAATAAATTTGCATGTGGCATTGCTCATAACATTATTGTTCTAAGCATGCAAAAGTGGATAGATCCTTCATTAAGGAGAAACTTGATAAGAAAATCTTGGAACTACCTTAGATTAGGTCTGAAGATCAATTGACTAATATTTTTACCAAATCAGTTTTAAGTCGATTATTCTCGAGATTTTTAGACAAGTTAGCCATGAGTAATATTTATGCGCCAAATTCAGGGAGAGTGTTGATGATCAATATTGTTTATGTGAATATTTTCGATATGTTGAGGATGGAGATTGGTTGTGTGAATATTCCCAACATTTATTATTGCCTATTATCCAACGATTTCTTCCTATTGTGATGCGATAGATTAGAAAATCATCAATTATAAATCAAATATATGATTGTGTTTTATACATATATATTTGATGTAAATTTATATATAATCAATATACAAAAACATACAAAATAATTATTTATTCAAAATCAAAGTAGTCAAAATTAGTTTAATAGTCTGTAAGTTGTTTAAATTGTCGAGACACGTTTTTAATTGTAAAGTTAAAAGTAAAACTATGATATATTATACGTTCAGAATAAACAATATCTTGACAAGATATTGTTGAAAATTTAAAAAAAATTAACAATTCTCAATTCAGTTTTTCTAAACAATGCTATTCAATATAATTTTTCTAATCAAATAACATAATTATATTCTGAATTTACATAGAATACGTAGTTGTATATTTTCCTTGAGGAAAATATTACTATATTAAAAGCGAACAAAATTTTAAGTGAAGGAAATGCAAGTATGATCAAAGCAATGACCTTATCTTGGAAGAGCCTAGATGCTTTTTCTTGGGAAATAATTTAATCTGTCTTTTATATATTTATTCATTTTTTCAAATACAAAGAGATGACCAAAATTGACACGGAACCAGAAAGTTTTCTATAAATAGACCTGCAAATTCTTCACTTTTCGCCAACAACAGCATTACTCAAAATCTTTTACTTATTTTAGTTGTGTACAGAACGATGGCGGATGAGGTGATTCTGTTGGATTTCTGGCCGAGCACGTTTGGCATGAGGGTGAGAATCGCATTGGCGGAGAAAGAGGTGAAGTATGAATACAAAGAGGAGGATTTGAAGAACAAGAGCCCTTTGCTTTTGCAAATGAACCCCATTCATAAGAAGATCCCAGTTCTTATTCACAATGGCAAACCAGTCTCTGAATCTTCCATCATTGTTCAGTACATTGATGAGGTGTGGAAGGATAAAGCTCCTTTGCTCCCCTCTGATCCTTACGAGCGAGCTCAAGTTAGGTTTTGGGTTGACTTCATTGACAAGAAGGTTAGTTAATTGTTACTATAAAATTGATATTTTTTATTTTTGCTGTGTTAAAATCTTGCCTGATTCATGGCAAAGACGGTAACCCAGTGAAGAAATTTGCAGTTATTCGATGCTGGGAGGAAGACCTGGAGCACAACAGGTGAAGCACAGGAAGAGGCAAAGAAGGAATTCATTGAAATAATAAAGACCCTGGAAGAGCAGCTGGGAGACAAGCCTTACTTCGGAGGTGAAACCTTGGGGTACGTCGACATATCGTTGATCCCTGTTTACTGTTGGCTTCACGCATACGAGACATATGCCCAGTTCAGCGTAGAGGCAGATTGCCCCAAATTCACTGCCTGGGCTAAGAGATGTATGCAGAAGGAAAGTGTTTCCAAGTCGCTCCCCGATCAGAAGAAAGTGCTGGGGTTTGTTGCAGAATTGAGGAAGAGGTTTGGGCTGGAATAAACCGAATTTTGCATGGAATAAAATTATATATACAAACTAATTATACAAAATTATCTATGTATAAATGAAGGTGGCAGTTTATGAATAGGTGACGTGATTATTTATCTTTTCTCTTATTTAAAAATCATACAATCAAATGTTATCTACCTTAATTTATATAGTTAAGTTTGTATAGTTTATTTGTATATATAGAATTACTCTTTTGCAAATGGGAAATGAGTGAAATAAGGCAACATGCAGAAATGTGCTTGCTCTATGAGACTTGTACCCTGTTTGTGGGTGTATTGTTGTAGTTTTGCTTTCCGAATAAATGGTTGAGAATATGCGCATGTATTATTGTAGTTTTGCTTTCCGAATAAATTGTTGAGAATACGTGCATCTATTATTGTAGTTTTGTTTGTCGAATTAATTTTGAAAATGTGGATGTAAAATTTCATGATTAACTTTGGAGCTTGTACACGTAGATGGACGATTAATCCTGACTATTCTATATCTCCATGAACTTTCCCTGTGATTGTCAATACTGGTTTCATCTATTTAGAATTTGGTTAAAAACCCAATTTACCATCAGCCCAATCTGCTAATTAAAAAGTGTATTAGGTTTACTTTAATGATTATATTATACCCAACATTTCGTTGAACTATAATAATTCCCGTTTTTATTAAATATAAAATACAATTAATATTAGTCTGTGATTAGAAAATTACTCATCAATGTTTCATGCATACAAATCTAATCTTTATGAGAAACCGTTTCATTTCTTGAGAAAGAGATAATAGATAATGTAGCACTTCATTGAAATATGAAAAGACACCAACATGTCACAACCTATCATAGAATTATAACCTACATTGAATCCCCTATTTAAACTTTATACAATATTGTGTTTTACCTCTTTTTGACGTCAAAATTTTAATGAGATCATAAATACAAAATTAATTATAACTTAGACATAAGTTGTTTTACAGGTGTTTCAACATTTTCATCTACACTTTGATCCTTGATCTATAACTACATGCAACTCATAGGTAACTCTTTGTTCTCTAATTCAAAGTGAACTTCATCTATAGAATTATCATTGCCAAGCGATTCTATTGTGACATCCACTTCATGAAAAATAATGGTTCCTTCATAGTATACAACCATGTAGCAAATTATCTCATTGATTAATTCATCAACTTCCTCGATGTTAGTTGATATAAGGAATGTGAAAGATGACCCATATAATTCATGAAAAAATGGATTCAAAATAAATGAAGTTTACAAAATCACATGGCATATGATTATTGTAAGCCTAATGAAACTTATGCATTTGGTTTGGATAACTCTCGTGAGAACTTCTTCATTTGTAAGCTTTCTCTTGGACTTCTTTGAGGATGTAAGTAATGATTTTTGTCTTTATATTTAATAGCACATAGTGTTGCACTTGATAAACACTAGGATAACTATATCTTGTACAAAATTACATGAAAACAACCATTTAGTTATGTATACAAGGATTATATACAACTATATTATGATAAAACACCATAATAATAGGGTATACATACCTGATAGGGCATACATACCTAAAATGCAAGAGGAAACCCTAGCTATTAGAACATACATAACTAACTTTCTATAACAACAGTCAAACTCGTGTAATGTCTCCTACATGCCCTAATAAAGGACTTGTGGTGTGATTCCTATGCAAGTTTTGCCCATGGGTATGAGTTAAAGGACTCTAAGCCATCAACCCACTTCAAATAATTTATCTTAATTTTTTTCAAAATTTTCTACTTAACACAAATGTCTCTAATATGATAATTAAGGCTAACTTGACAACATCTTAAGGAATTGTGCTATCCTTTGAAGTTTATATCCTTAAATATAGCAACTAAATCTCTTATTTTCTTTTTTGGTTTATAGTTGGATGTCCAAAATATATCTCTTAACGTATTGCCATTAACAAGTTTTGTCAATATCAATGGTTCTCCAAATCTCAACCCATAACTAATGTAAACTGTGTTGGGTAAACCTAAGCAACCTTTTACCTACTCTAAACCACATCTTATTATACAATTTGAATGTTGAACCTCCTTTTGAAAAGCATTAGGACACAATTTTATAGAAAATCAGGTGGGGCCAAATGTCAAGGAACTTGCCAAAACACATGATCTTGAACGTATTTAGTTGAATATGACTCAAGTTACCCCTCAATGTATCAAAGACATCTAGAACCACTCAATATATTGTTAGGTTATACGACCTTCTACAACCACCAAATTGGAATTTAATTTTTTTCAAAATTCAAACAACATTGTAAAACCTCCCTAAGATGTCATTCATAGACTTATTGATTAACAAACATGTATAAACATCCATAGAGTGTTTCAAGATCTATATTTGTATTTGGAGGTTCTATTGTCTTTCACAGTCACTAGAGGGTGTCAATGAATGTTTTTGATCCAAGGGTAGGATTGCACTTGTTATACACATTGAATACAAATGGAAGAAGGCAAGAAACACACACCAAGGTTTACTAAAACTCGATGCATAGTTGTAAGGTGTTTGTGTATGAAGTACATCAGTGTATATATTGAAAAAGAATTGTGAAATTATGTATATATAGACACTATGTATTATTGTGTATGGTTGAAGCACCCCCGTACATAGCCTTATCAATATCTCATTCAATCCATGTTATATTTGGATTTTAAGGTAGATAAGGGTAAGGGATTATACTTTTCCAAGGACCATGCACATCTGTGCATGATCCACACATAATAGTACAATGGCCAAAAGAAAGCTATTTGACTTTACCCTTATCCAATTAGATAAACCTTAACTTTCATAATTTCCAACATATAAAAAAACCTTAAGATTAGTATACTTAATTCCCTAGGTGCAAAAACATTATACATTAAGACCAAAAATCTCTCAAGAATCAAAATGCTTAACTTAGTTTTTAGGTTGAATTCAACTTGAATATCTCTTTAAGGTTGAGGTATAGATTAAATGTCTCCTTTATGAAACCCTTGATACACATAGACTAACTTCTATCAATGACCATAAGATTTTGAATTGAACGCCAACTCAATACTATTATGGCAAAAGATTTATATAGTCGTTATCATCCATTAGAGGGTTTTTATGAGATATCAGTTTTCATACTCGAAAGTGACAAATCCTCATTGATCTACCATAGCCTTCATAGCTATCTTACTATGGCTAATCATCATTTTTCTAGTAACCTTTTATAAGAATTACATTGGGTTAGTGTCAAACCATACTAATCCTTGTATAAGATGGTTTGGTGATCTAAAGTCTAAGGATCACATGTACTTTTGTTCACTAGGAGAAATTATTCTATAGATATTGGAACAACCATTTATATGGAATCCTCTTAGCGAGTTTGTCCAGTGGATACATCCACAACATGCCCTCATGTGTTACACCAAACCATAAACAAATAGCTTTGATAGATAAGATCTATCACCAACATTCAATGGGGTCATTCAACACTATAATAGTTTTATCATTATTAAATGTGATTTAAGTTAAGGTAATATCAAAACTATAAACGTTTTAAAAATGACCACCTAATTTGGACATAACGTCCTTATGATAAGTTTGTTAGGGTAATGCCCTAGAGCTAATCATCATCAATGTAATTTTTGTAATCATCATTAATTTAATTAATAAAATACATGTCATTCTATACTAAACTCAACCTCTTACTTGAGAGCTAATATGATGAATCATGAGTGCTATTATAGCTTGTTGGAAAGATCTTTGAATCTTGTTTTCAATATATATAGCTTGTATGAATTAGAAACTATTTGTACTATTAAATTGCATGAACAAAAAGTCTACCTTACCAAATAAATAGTAAATATAGTTTTTTGCCATTAATTTCATCCTATGTTTTGACTACCTTATCTGATGAATCATGAGTATTATTATAGCTTGTTAGAAAGCTTTTTGAATCCTCTTTTCAATCATATATAGCTTGTATGAGTTAAAGACCGTTTGGACTATTAAATTGCATAAACAAAAAGACTACCTTACTAAAGAAACAGTAAATACAGTTTTTTGTCCCTGATTTCATCCCATGTTTTGACTGCCTTATCTGATGAATCATAAGTGTTGTTATAGCTTGTTGGAAAGCTATTTGAATCCTCTTTTTAATGATATATAACTTATATGAATTAGAGACTGTTTGGACTATTAAATTATATGAACAAAAAGACTATCCTACTGAATGAACCGTCCCATGAACAATAATTTACAGTTTTTGGAAAGAAAGAATGAAAGAAAAGGAGGAGAAAAAGAAAAGCAAGAAAAAAGAGAAAGGAAAGGAAAGAAAGGAGAGAAAAAGAAAAGAAAGAAAAACAAGAAAAGGAATTTAGGGCTTAGGATTTAGGGGTCATCTCGAGAATATTGTCTGGTGGGTTATGGATAGTTTTAGATAATGCACGTATGCATGCATGCTACAAACTATGAAGGGGCATTTTATGCTATACCACCCGTTATAGGGCACGTCCACAATAAGACACTTTTGTAGTAGAAAATAGACCTACAGTAAGGTTAGCTTACAGTAGAGCATGCTCATAGTAAAACACAATTCAAATTCACAAATGGTGTAGTGAGAGAAAAGTATAGTGCTCGAGCTTAGAAAAGAGTCAAATCCCTATAGTCAACTTTCAAAAAGTATTAGATGGACGCTAGATGGGACAAAATGTGACCCAAATAGTAAAGAATGAGCTAGATTATCCTCTCAATTCTTTAAGGAGGATATGACGTGAGATTAAGTCTTAAGAGTGATTTTGAACAAAAAAAGAGATAGTTTACTTAATTCTTTTCCCTTACTGAGTGTTTTTATCTCTCATTTCCTTTTCTTTCATAATTACATGTACAAGTGATCAAGGTAACTGTGAGGTAAGGTCAGGTCAATGAAGATAGATCCAGACTGGAGCAGGTTATCTCTGGTTTTTGTTATATACATATAATCGTATGTTATTGTTGACTTTTGACCTTATTAAGATGGTTGTATAGTTGTATATGATTACTTTATATTTTTAGATTCTTTCCGATGAGTTTTTATATATGATATATACATTTTTTGTTTGCCTCTAAATTTTCAGTTTTCTCAAAATAATTTCATAACGTTTTTAGCGATGAGCCATTTTAAAATTTTTTTAAAAATAATCACTTCAGCTATTAATTTGTAACATTTTTCCTCTAAAAGATAACACTTTTGGGGGGAGGGGGGATGTTACACCCTCAGACACATCTAGACACCTCTATGAGCCTTAAATCATAATCAAAATTTACTAATATCTCTTAGATGTAGAGCATATGAACAAATAAGTCATGGTTGTACTTTTTCTTCTATGTATAGGCTCATGAGATGTTTCATGGATGTATTATCACTCCCAAGGCTTGCTCAATGCATATATCTCTAATGTCATTCATGTAAGGTATGACACGTTTATGTCCATAGATGTACATCTTCTTTATTCGACAAGTATGGTCACGCCCTATTCTTATAGGCATACACACATGCATATCAGGGGGACGTATAGGCATGCATGTAGACATTCGTCTTCCAAACACTATTCATTCTTCTTTAACCTAAATACTCTACTATTTAATCAAATTATCAATCATGCATGACTAGTTTGGCGTCTAAGTATACATGTTGTCAAAAAGTTCCTCTAACCCCATAGATGGTCGTGGATGCTTCATCGCATGTTCATCCACTGGTAAAATCAAATTTCAAGAAAGAAAATATAGGCATACACCCTTAATAATTTTCACTAATCAACCCATATACACGCTTGACTATACATGTTATCATGGAATTCAATTTCTAGCAATTCTTGGACAAATTCTTAATTGTTTTCCATACATAACCATCACATTATCAATCTTATTATCTAAGATCATTCAACAAAATAACTATCTCAATATATATTAAATTTGGAATCAATCTCTAAGAATTCTTAAAAATTTAAACATGTAAATCATTCATACAGCCTTAAACATCTATAATCCAAACATGAAATCATTAATTTAATCTAGAATCCATCTAAGAGTTAGAAAGAATGCTTTTACTTTCCTGGTTTCTGTGAAAGTTAAGTTTAGAGTCGACTTTTTCTTTGTTCTTAATAGCTTAAATTCTTTCTCCTTTTCCTTCCTTTATTCACTTATTGAAAGCTCTCTTTTTTGGCTATCAAAAGTTTTCTCTTTCTCAAACACCCTCTTTGTGGTTTGTGAGAAGGTATTGCAAATTAGGGTTTTGGAAATTTGAGAAAGAGAGCTTATATATAATTCACGCTTTCTTTCTTCATTTAAGACACCCCCCTAAATTGGGAGTCCTTATATTAAATGATGTAAGAACATTAGCTATTTTTAAAAATTTATTTCAAGAAAAGGAAAAGCAATTTTTTTGACTCCCAGGTAACCAATATTTCAACTTCAAAGTGGCCACTATTTAAAGAAAACGAAATAATACAAAGATAAATTATACTATAATAATTAATTCGGTTAATATGATAACTAATAGTGAACCAGAACATTACTTATGTCATTTAATTGATATAAGATTGTTCATAATCATAATTACTAATAAACAAATCAATATAAATCAATCATCTAAGAGTGTGACTGAAATAACACTCAATAAAGTGATCACTTGTAGTGTTATGTCTCTGTCAATCATCATTATGATTTCTCTTTAACTTTTATATTTCAAAAGAAATAAGAGAAATCCATGTATGTTTCAACTTTACTCGAGACTCATAAGACATACACATATAACTTGCATACTCAAGAAAAACCTTTGTCTTTACACAAATGTTGTATCATAACTACATATGCACATATATCCATACACAAATAAGTATATCCATATCATCATAATCAACAATAATTATCAACAATTACAATAAAAAACTCCCACTAACCTTAAATATCAAAAGACCCCATCAACATGATTTTTTGAGTTATAAGTCTTATACCTTTGGTTAGGGCCTTAACCTATATAAACTCTTTATATATGCACTTTACCTTAGTGTATCTTTTCTTTATGAGGTTCTTGACTTAAATTTTTTTTTTGTCTTAATCTACTTGTAGTCTTTTACCTAATTGCACTATTAGCATAGTAGATAAAGTTGATACCAAGTAGTCCCAAATGTAATCTTTCAACCATACAAGTTGAGAAGTTGCCCCATACCAAGCTATGAATCCAATATCCATGGTTGAGGCTTCTACTATTGACTACTTAATGCTTTTCCAAAATATAGCTCATTCAGTGACTATAATAATATGTTCAAAATAGATTTTATATCATCTTTATGACCACCAAAAACTTGATCTTTTGGAAGTACCTCATTACCTCTTAAGCTACAATAAATAATCAAAACATAGATTTGATTCATATGGATTGAGAACCTCAAATGCAAAAGTTATATATCAAACTTGTACAAACCTTTGCTTCCCTCAAACTTTAACAGTGTCATTATAGTGGATATTTCACATAGATTCCTTTTCAATCTCATTTTATAGACACTACTTGATGCTAATCTTATCTCTTTATATTACAGACATATAACTTGCCTTGCAATTCTGCATGTTAAGTTTTCTTAAGCACATACTTCAAGTATGCATTTGAGATAACTCAAAAGGTCTAAAAGTCCATTCATAATGAATTTCAATAACAAGAACAAATGATGAATATTCAAGATCCTTCACATCAAAAATCTTGGATAAAATTGACTTGATCTCATGAAACAAGTTGATATCACTATTACAAATATATTGAATCATACCATGAAGACAAATTTGTTTCCACTGATCTTCATATACCTATATTTGTCCAATTTGTTTCATATGAAGTCCTGTAAAGTTGAAACTTCATTAAAATTTAGACACTACAATCAAGAAGTCTATTTCAACCATAGATAGACTTTTTAGATTATATACTAAAAGCTTCATTCCTTATATTTTTGATAAACTCGATTGCACCATGTAGACATCCTTACTAACAATTATGTCAAAAAATGTAGTTTTTACATCCTTTTGATAAAGCTCTAGTCAAAATGAGCTACCAATGCTATTAAGTTATTACATCAGATTTTATATTTTATTATCAATCATAGACTTTATCTTTTCTCACATGACTATAAATACTTGTCAGATTGATAATTCATTAAGGCTTCAAAAGGATTAGATTCAATAGTCTGACTAATAACATAATATTATTTACTAAGGTACACATAACAATACTTAGTGATAGTAAATCATCTTTTTATAATAGATTTTCTCAACAAAGTTTTCATAACTATGTCAATCATATTTGACTTATCTATTATGAGATTAGCTATCATTTCTTTAGTGAGAACATCCTCTAAAATGATATCAAGTTCTATGAAACTTCGTAAATCTTATTGACTCTTGTTGTTATTTCAACCAAGATACTATCATATCTTATGGAAATTTCGAAAATTAGATAGATCTACTTCGTTTCCTTTAAAAGTGGAAAAGTATTACTTTTGATTGTCTCAAGACTCGATAACTTTGCTATATTGAAGTCAATTACTTTAATACCTTGATTGGGGCAATAAATTCTATATCCCTTGGAATACCCTGAATGAATAATGATGTAGTAATGAACTAATCTTAGATTTAGTCTCTTCTCAACAAGATTACATATCCTTACTTAAATGAAGTATCTCTATCTCAAAAATGTATTAGGCTAGTATTTCTTCATGTCCAAAAACCGACAGGAAATCTTTGATATAAATTTACAAAGAAATTCATTGAAAACATACTATGTTATCTTGACTACTTTACTTCATAGACACTCAGTCATGTTTGCTTCTTATTATAACTTTATGTTTATAATTGAGTTTTATAGCTACACCATTTTGAAGTCTTAGAATCTTAAAAATTTGGCAAAATATCCATTATACCTATATTGATAACTTCAAACCTAAATGTGAACTCCTACTTACTTAGTATTCATCTATTAACCAACTTCACACCCACAAACTTTAATCCTTACTTTATAATTGGACATTAATTGAACAACCAAACTTGCTATTAAAGACTTCTTCACTTTAGGCTTCTCTTATTTAAGAACATTTAGAATTCAAATTAACAATACTTCATATATGATTTTAAGACCATATAACTAGTCCTGATTTGACTGAAGCTAGATAAGAGTTTTTATAGAGCTTTTTGGCTTTGACTAAATACTTATTACTCTTTGATTTCTTTAGGATTATCATACCTTGTTCAAGTCATACCACTTACCAAACAAGTATCTCTAATATTATGAGATATTTGACTAACCTTATTGATGAATTTCTTAAGACTTATAATGTAAGGTAAACCTCTAATATGCTAATCGACAATGGATTCTTTACAACAAAAAACCTTAACCTGATGGATTTCTTCCACTTGACATGAAAATTCTTTTATTTAATTTAGCTGTTAGTGTTGGGCTTAGGTGGTTCATCAACTTGCTGTGCCAAAACTATATCATTAATCAGCAGTGCAAATTCAATAATTTAGATCCAACTCTTTAAAGTTAGAGTCAGTTTGGATGTCTATTATGACATTATTATTATTATTCACAATAATAAAGTTTATTAAAAATATAATGCAATAAACAATATCATTGACAATAAATAACTTCAGAACTTTATAAGCAATTATCGATGAGGGTTCCAAGTGTATAATCATATTATCACTTTTGGTTAAAGAATACGACGTAAAATTAGGGCTCTAAAGCATAAAGTTACAAATAAGGAGAACATGTAACTTTTGGAAAGTCTATCACCTTTAGGCAGATAAACCTCCTAGGTTACTATTCTATTGCACACCAATAGAAAAAATATATGTTGATTAAAAAATAAAAAACCGTCTTTAGGTGAATTGAAATTTCAATGACCAATGTAATTCCATGATTTCCTTATACAACCATCAATTTTAATACACACAATAACCACGTTTGGGTAGGAAATTATATGCATCAAATTGAAGATTGTCTCCTTCATCAAATATAAAAATTTTATAGGCTTCAATGAATGCACTGTTATTAAGATTAAATAATATTTCCAAAATTAAGACTTGATGAGATAAAACAAAAAATTACCTTTGACAATCATAATTAAGTATTGTAACAAATCCGTATTAGGCAATAATCAAAGTACCTTTAAAATTGTATAAACCACACCTTATAAGAATTCCTAGTGTATCATTGTTAAATCACCTTTAGACAAAAAAAATGACATGCTATTAGGATCCCAAACAAAAGATTATATAAGCCATAATGAGGATAGATATACTTCATAAGATACTGTTCATCCTATATGTAATAAGAAAACATGTATCAATTTAATAAACCCAATCACCTTTGGGTATATTGAGTTTTTCACAGCCAATGCATTTCCAAAATTAACCTTATATGCATTAAAAATCAAATAATGTATCATTACTGAGCGAAAAATTTTGTAAGTTTCAATAATGTACCACTTTGGCAATTAATATCATCAAAACTCACAAAATTATTTCAATAATACTAAATATCATTATCTTCATTAAGATTTGATAAGACACTATATAACAATCTTCCTTAAAATTATTGCATTGAACTCAATAAACAATAGTTTTGACCTAATCTAGCAATTTAAATTTATCAATCCAAACAAGAGCAAAGTACTTTATGCCACAATATTCATTCTAAAAAATAAATTCACCTTTCATGGACATCTACAAGTGCCTCATATGTCTTTACTCCCCACCACTAGCATTCATGTGCCACCATAAGTCCTTAATGCATGTCATGGGTTGTTGCTTGCCATTCACATGCTATTATATATTGTCACATATCCTTAATGCGCTTTACGCACTACCTTATACTTTTTATGCATTTTAATATGCCTAAACTAATCCTTATGCCCTTACATACACCTTAAAATAAAATCTTTCATGTGCACCAACGTGACCTAGAAAAACTTCACAACCTTATCACATGCTTTCATAAGACATTTACAAACGTAAATGTGTCTAAGAATCCTTTATGCACACACATGCTACTAGGAATCGATTACGCATAATAACGAATAACCACTCGGTAGAATTTACTATTTATGTGCATGGACATGCTTTTGGAAGACTACTTGTTACTTGTGCCGATTATAATCCTACATATTGGATTCGGGTCCACCCATAATGGGTCGACCCGACCCGATTTTCTTAATTGTCAAAGGGCAATTATTTGTGGTTAATAATTGACATTTGGACTCTTATATAAAGCTAATTGCCTCCCCAAAATTATGATTATGCTAATTTTTATTATTAAAGAGCATAATTCTCTCCCCTCTTCTCCTACCAATGTAATGCACAGATCTTGTCTCCCTAATTGAAAAGAAATACTTAGTGCAAATTAGGTCGTGGAAATAGACTAACTTCAATACCTTACGCCTAGGATATGTATTTGCTATGTTTTCTGTGACTCGTATTGCGTATATTGTGCAAATTAAAATCTATATATTGAATTTTGTTTTAAAAATTTGTTTTTGGGCACAAATTTAATTCGGCCAAAATTGCATGAAATTGGTGTTGGGAAACATGTTGGATGAATGATTGGAATGGTATTACATGTTTTAAATTGAAAAACAACTTAAATTAATGTTAGAATCGATAAAAATTGACCTAAAACTGAGACCAAAGGTGTGTTTCTCTTCTTCAACATCTCGATCGATTCTGATGCCATCGCGTCAAAACTTGGAACGATTCAATTTGTCATCAACTAGGCTATAAAAGCCCTATGGTTTCATCATTGAAAAATCGTTGAAAAATGGCCAATTAAAGGGAAAGAAAACTAGGGTTTATCTCATAGAACCAGGTCGAAATCAAGTTGGCAAAACCCAATTACCCGACCTGTTGGTCAACAAATTGGTCAAGACTTGTCGGTCAATGGGTCAACCCGTTGAGTCAGCTGGGTTGAACCCGAACTGATCAACAGTCATATAGTTGACCATATCGTTGATTGATGCATATGCACGCATGGAGGAACGTGACAACTTACTTTCGATGTGTGACGATGCGTGCAACATAATCTCGACGCGTGCAAGTGTGCGACAATCTTTTGCTAACATGTGACAATGCATTCGACTCATTCCTAGCGTGTAAAGTCACGTGTTAACTTATTTATGGTGCCTAGAGGTACGTGCAGTGTCGTCTCAATGTGTGAAGGAGCGTATGAGCTTATTTTGGCATGTGAACACTCATTTCAGAGTGTCTTGGCATGTGAAACCTATGTTCTGGTCCTTAGAAGTTGTTTAGTACTTGGATCTGTATATGAGATGTGTTATATGGGTCTTACGGTGCATAATGACATGTAATATCTTATTCCGACTACCAAAAACACATATTGGTGTTTTGAAATACATGTTTCTACTTCATGTAAATTTGTTGACTAGAGACCATTACATTGCATGTTGAAACTAACAATACTCTATTGAATTCTCTTAATTGAAAAAAAGATAATATTCATGCGTGAATGTAAGGCTCGTAATCAATGATCTTATTCGGGGTAAGAATCTGAAACTTTTTGGGATTGGGTGGATTTATTACAGTTTGCTATAGAGCGATGCTTAGTAATGTACAAGAGAATGTCCACTACTTTAACGTTATTCCCAAATTAATAAAATACAAGGTATTTGACCTAACACAAATGTAATAAAAACTTTATCATGGATAAAGAAACTCAGAGATCAATACGGGGTTAATGAAATAGTCCTAGTCAAAATAGATGATGTATTCATTGTATCATATATACTTATTACATATGAGAATTCTGAGATTGGTAAAATTTAATGAAATTTTGATCCAAAATTAATATTAGTGCAATTAGATTTAAGTTTAAAATGTCAAGTATTTGTGTCATGGAAGATGATTGGGAACATAGTAAACTTTCGATTTTGTGCCTTTTGTAAGATATTTTAAAACTTTTAATACATAGTTGTGACAATTGATGTGTATTTGATAGCTTTGTGTCTGATAGATATACCTCTGTGATCTAGTTAACCATAACATCTTAGAAAATGATGGCTGATTTGAATGAGAATGATACTGAATAGAGAGAATTACAACGTGTGGCATTTGAAATGCACAATATCTTTGATGAGCAAAAGACTTTGAAGGCTATAGATCAGGTTAAGATAGAATTATGGCTGACTAAGGGATAGAAACCCAAATAAGTACCTTACACAAACGTGTTGTGGATGCACATCACGTATGTAAGAAGAAAGACTCACTTCGTGTGATATCTTGATCAGTTTCATAAATAACAATCTAGTATATGAGTACCAGTAATATTCAACTGCATATGCCATAAGTATGGTTTTAGTTGAAAAGTTTGGAGAAATTGTAGTCCCCAAATAAAGACAGTTGATTGTTGAATTTGATTGAATATCAAATCTGATTATGAAACTAAAATCAACTACGCATAACCTGATACATGAACAATAGCTTCATTTAGAAAAGCGATCCCTTCCCGATAATAGGAGCGTATGAAGGTACATATGACCCACAATGAGGAAAAAAGAACTTTTGTTAGTTGTTCTAGCCATATAGAATAAGAGGACAAATGCCTTTGAGGCAGTTGAACTTGGTACTCGTGCATATGTTGCAAAATCAAGTTTTAAAAGTAAGTGACTCAAATCCTAATATAGGAAGGAGATCGTATAATGCTCAAAGAATAAGAACAAGGAATTGAAATGGAAAAGTAGCAAAAGTACTAGAAGAAGAGACAGAAACAAGATGAATATTTACAATAGAAGCAATAAGAATTATATCGCCTATGAATGAATAGAGCTAAAAATGATAGTCTTTTTCAACATAAAGTGATGAAACTTTATTTTCTAGTACTATAATATTAATTTAGTTTTGTCCTACATGGATTATAGACTCAAAAGCCACTGATCAAGTAACTCATGATAGAAGATCTTTAGTAGATTTTTGTCAAACTCTAAATAAAGTGAATTGGATGTATGTAGACAGTAACACAAGGGTTGTAGTGAGAGGAATAGACACAAGCAAATGAGTTTTGCAAGGTGGTCAAATCCTATACCTATACGAAATCCAATATGCTCCAAATGTTCAACAAATCTTGCTCAAAGTACTTGTTGTTCTTAAACTAGGATATAATTTGAATTTCTCTGGGTGTTTTATTGAAATGCGATAGAATTGATTTCTATAAATTTGGTTTGTTGGTTGAATGGTTGTATGGTATTTGTCACCTTACATTTTGATAATGTTAAGTTTTTCATTATTTGTTTCTCTTATATGTATGGATATGAATGTAAATATATGACATGTTGAATTAGGACATGTTGGCAAAGATGGGTTGAATAAATTGGCCTATGAAAGTTTATTAGAAACTTTCACATAAATACAACTGTCCAAATATGAGTATTGCTTACTTTAAAAAACCTCTAGAAAACCATTCAACAAAGTTATAAGAGCTTGACTTCTTTGCAATCTATATACTTAGGTATATGTTTTTCTATGAATGTAAAGTTTGAGAATGTATCTTATATTTCATTACTAGTGATAATAACAATGCTCGATTCAATCTTATTTATTTGATCTCTCATAAGTTAGAAGCAGTAAACTGCTTTAAACACTATATATAATTGAAGTTGAGAATCAATGAAAGAAAATAGATAACTATCTAAATGTGAGCATTGCCTAGTTTAAAAAACCTCTAGAAAACCATTCAACAAAGTTGTAAGAGTTTGACTTCCTTTGCAATCTATATACTTAGGTATATGTTTTCCAATGAATGTAAAGTTTAAGAATGTATCTTATATTTCATTACTAGTGATGATAACAATGCTCGATTCAATCTTGTTTACTTGATTTCCTATAAGTCAGAAGTAGTAGACTGCTTTAGGCATTATATATAATTGAGGTTGAGAATCAATTAGACAAAATAGATAAGAGTTTTATAAACTCTCTGAGATCTTGAGCATTTGTCCAAAAAATTCAAAAAATTAAGTAATGAAAAAGAAATAGTATGGTACATAGTAATTCCAAAACTTCGCAACAATCAGTGTAGCAAAAAAAAGTAATTGAACTCTATTAGAAATGGTTAAGTCAATGAAGGCGCAAGCAAAATGTCAAGTCACTTTGTGATGATATGATGTTTTATTACTACTTGTGTACTTAACTGATTGTCTACTAATCCAGTTGCTTTCATTCCCTATGAGTTATGGTTAAGTAGAAAATCTGAGTTAATTGATTGTAACCTTAGTAGTTAGCAATGTCTATCCATAGTTTTTCCCATAAGTTTGAATAATTGGAACTAAAAAGAAATGAATGTATCTTTTTTAGATACACTAACCACTCCAAAGGGTATGTGTTTATTAGGGAGGATTTCGCTAGAAGATTAAATGAAATTGTATAATGAGATGCTACATTCATAGAAGATATTTTTTTAATAGGGATGAAACTGATAAAATGTTTCATTTGAATGAGATGAGAAAAAGAATAAGGATGGGTATATCTTAGCGACCATTAGTTGAGTCTTAAGAAATAAAACCTATACTTGTTCTAGATAATGGGAGCAAATGCAATTGAGCTCCAACCTATTTCAGATAGTAGGAGTAATGATTTTCAATTGCTTATTTCATTCATCTCAACCTAGTAGGAGCATGGAGACTAAGCTTTAATCTATTTCGGATAGTAGGAACATTAATTCTCAATTGCATTGGAGTGGATGTCCAAAAGTATTAAAGTGACGTTTTGAAGTGAAAACAAAGTTTTCATAACCACTTCCCAAAATGATAAAGAACCTGAAATAATAAAAGAAATTATCTCATCCCTTGAGAAGAAAATTTTGAAAATACATTGGAAGAAGAGATGAAATATAAAGAAAACAAACCAATTTAAGTTTTGATTGACTTACCATTGGATCAAAAATTCATTGAGAATGAATGGGTTTCCTGAATTAGTCATAAGACGGATGACTCAATAAATAAATATAATTTCGCTTAATAGCGAAAAACTATACCTAATGAAAAGGTATAGATTGTGTAAAAAGATATTTTCGTCATTTATAAGATTTATTTCAATATGTTTAATTCTAGCTGTAGTAACACATTTGAATTTAGAATTACACTAGATGAATGTTAAGACAATTTTCCTTAGTGGAAAACTTAACAAAAAAATATGTGTGAATAGGTCTGAAACACAGAGTGTGCAAGTTTCAAAGACGTTAAATGACTTAAAATTGTCATCCAGATACTGGTATTTAACTTAAAATTTCATAAGTGTTAATACCTTATGACTTTGAAATGATTAATCAAGACCATCATGTTTATATGACAAAGTCTGATGACAAATTTGTAATTCTATCAATGTGTGTGATAATGTATAAATAGCTAAAAATGATTTGAAGTAAGTGATAATCATCAAAGGATGGTCGTCCATAATTTCAACTTGTAGGATGTGAGAAAACATATTACATATTGTAAATTTAAATCTAGAGGAACTGTTCAAAAAAACTTTTGACTCTGTCATAAGAGCATTATATTCAAAAGATTCTAGAACAATCCAATATGGTATACTGTGAACCCATATATATATATATATGGTATACCGTGAACCCATATATATATACGTAGTCCCAAGTTTGCATAAAGTATGATTATAACCAGAATACATATTATAATATTCTAAATATTAATTACAAAACCAAAAGTTTTGTAAATATAGGATAATATATGGACCTGAAGCTTACAAAAATTAGTCTCAATATTTCTCTTGCAAAATCAGCTATTTTGTAAATATGAGATAATATTTGAACCTAAAGTTTCAAAAATTAACTCATATATATTGTCTACAAAATCATAAGTTTTGTAAATATGATAATATTTGGACATGAAGTTTCTAAAATTGGATAGGTAGTATTAAATGGGTTTTTTATATGATTCTCCATCTCAAATTTATAAGCCTTAAAAAATTGATTAAATAAAATGTCCTAGAAGGACAAATACAAGGCCATTATTTTTGGCATCATGTCACTAAAGGATTGCAAGCCGAAATATGGATATAATGATAAATCTATTAAATTTATGGAGAAATTTGAAAGATACATTTGAATAACAGATTCAATAATACTCACATTGGCTCTATAATTTAGTATAACTCTGCGATATTCAAAATCATTTCCTTAATATGAAAGATAAAATATTTTCCATATTTTATTTTATGCTCCTGTAGTAGCAATATCGAGAAAAGAAATTTTGAATTAATATTTTCTCATTATACATTATTCTCTGAAGTGAACACAACTATCAGAAGTGGTTATCATGGGTATGAGTAATTTGCCCCATGAGTATTATATTGTTCCCTAAAGTGAATGTAACAACTAGAAGTAGTTATTATAGGTGTAAGAAATAATTTTTTATTCAAATATCTGTATAATAGAAAATCTCAATTATAGCACCAAAAGTGGACTAAGGCTGAAATGAAATAAATTATAATGTAGAGTAAACCACAAAACAATAGATATGGTTATAAATGTCATTAGTGGTGTACTTGTAGTACACACAAACATTGAGTGGATCTATATTAAGCAACTATAAGTATTTAATTTTTGATAAGTTAGATCTTATCGATCTAATAAATCTTGATGTTTCAAATTCTCTTTCAAAAAATAAAAATATAGGATTTTTAAAAATTATTTTTCTTATGAATTATGACTAATGTAATTTTTAAATGAAAGGAAATAGACTTCAAAATTGAAGTGTTGACTTCAAAAGCTGATGAGGAAGACATATGTTTGGTGGATAGTGCAACAAAGCACACAATTCTCAAGGAAAATAAATTTTTCTTAACTTTAGCATTGATTAAAGCTAAAGTTAATACTATATCAAGATCAATAAATCTTATTGAAGGCTTTGGAAGAGCCGCAATTGTGTTGAAAAATAGGATCAAATTAAGCATCAATAATGCATTATATTCAAGTAGATCCAGAAGAAATCTACTTAGTTTTAAAGATATAAGAAAAAATGGTTATTATCTTGAAACCATGAGTGAAAATGTTGCAGAATTCATCTATATAATTGATAATGCCTCCGAAAGAAGGCTTATACTAGAAAAATCGTTGTTTTATCATCTAGATTGTATTATACAATCATTAAAGCAATTGAAACCTACGTAGTATCGAACCAGAAGTTCTTTGATTAAAAAACATTTATGCTTTGGCATAATCGTTTAGGCCACCTAGGATCGAAAGACACTGTTCCTCAAAAAAGAAAAGAAAATAATCAAATAGATATCAATCAGATGATCTTAAAATGAATGAAAAATCTACACTCTTTAATATTCCTCTAGAAGAGGTTAGGGTCTCTGAAGAGACTCAAGCCCCTAAAGTGGT
Source organism: Mangifera indica (assembly GCF_011075055.1). Classification (NCBI taxonomy): domain Eukaryota; kingdom Viridiplantae; phylum Streptophyta; class Magnoliopsida; order Sapindales; family Anacardiaceae; genus Mangifera; species Mangifera indica. Next base: position 8,125,160 of record NC_058154.1, read on the forward strand.
ATAAACCCCTGAAGTGACACAAATCCCTGAAGTGGTACAAAATCCTAAAAAACAAGAAAATGAGAATATTGAAATATCTTTAAATTATGCTCATACACGAGAGATGTGGAACCGTGAAACAGTTATAATTGATTATATATTCTCATTTACAGTAGCTATTGAAATTCTAAATGATGATGATTTTAAATCACGTATTGTGGCTGAAGGCAAACAAAGACATGAATAGCCTAAATGGGAAGAAGCAATTCGAACAGAATTAACTTCTCTAGCAAAATGTTAAGTGTTTGGGTCTGTAGTTCCAACACCTCAAGACGTACAACCTGTTGGATATAAATGGGTATTTATGAGAAAAAGAAATAAGAAAAATGAAATAAGAAAAATGAAATTACTAAATATAAAGTCAGGCTTATACCCCAAGACTTTTCCCAAAGGCCCGATATAGACTTTGATGAAACATATGCACTTGTGATAGATATAATCACATTCAGATATTTAATTAGTTTAACAGTCTTTGAAGAACTAGATATACATCTAATAGACGTAGTTATTGCCTATTTGTATAAAAACCTGGATACTGAAATTTATATAAAACTTTCTGAAGGATATAAATTGCCTGAAGTTAAAAAGGTCAATTCAAGGGGCATGTACTCAATTAAATTACAATGATCATTGTACAGATTAAAACAATCCGGACATATGTGGTACAATTGCCTCAATGAATATTTGAAAAAAGAGGGCTATATGAATGACCCTATATACCCATCTGTCTTTATCAAAAGGTCAAAATCGAGATTTGTCATTATAATAGTTTATTTTGATGATATGAATTTAATTAGGACTCTTAAAGAGTTCTCAAAAACTGTTAAACACCTGAGAAAAGAGTTTGAGATAAAGGATTTGAGGAAAACAAAATATTATCCCAGCCTGTAGATCGAGCACAATTCAAATGAAATACTTATCTATCAATCAACGTATATTGAAAAATTATTAAATTGCTTTAATATGGATAAGACTTATCCTTTGAGCACCACAATGGTTGTTCGATCTTTTGATCTGAAAAAGACATATTTCACCCTAAAGAAAAAGATGAAAAGATACTTGGTCCTGAAGTACCGTATCTTAATGTCATTGGAGTCTTATTGTATTTGTCTAAATGCATAAGATCAAATATATCCTTAAGAGTTAATTTATTAGCCTAATTTAGCCTTGCACCAAACCTGTTGCCATTGAAACGGAATCAAACATATACTCCGTTACCTATGTGAAACTAGAGATTTGAGATTATTCTATTCTGTCTAATCCCCTAAAAATTCTAGTTTGGTTAGATATACAGATGCTAGTTATCTTTCTAACCCCTACAAGGCCTGTTCACAGACGGGATATGTTTTCATTTATAATGACACAACAATATCATCATGCTCTTCCAAACAAACCTTGGTTACAACTTCTTCAAATCCTTTAGAAATTTTAACTTTCCATGAAGCCAGTCGAGAATGCATATAGTTACGATTTGTCATCTATCATATCCGAAATACATGCAGTTTTTCTTTTATAACAAACACTCCTTCCATATTATATAAAGACAATGCAACATGTATTGCCCAAATTAGAGGTGGATACATCAAAAGAGATAAAACCAAACATATCTCATCGAAGTTCTTTTACACTCATGAGCTCTAGCAAAGTAGATAGATTGATGTCAAACAAATAAAGTCCAGTGAGAATCTTACAGATTTGTTCACCAAGACACTATCAACATCAGCATTTGACAAATTAGTATATAACATCAGTATGCGACGGCTCAATAAACAACGAAATTAATCCCACTATAAAGAGGGGGAGTATTCATCAGGGGGAGCATTCATCAAGCAAAATTTTGAAGTTTATCACATATTAGACAAAAGGTGCACTGTAATTTTTTTCCTTTATTAGGTTTTGTCCCACTGGATTTTCCTAGTAAGGTTTTTAATGAGATAGTTTAAGTACATCCAACATCAACTTACAGAACATTAAATAATTATGTTCCTTTGCTTTGGTTTTTATCCTATTGGATTTTTCCTTAACAAGGTTAATATAATTATCTGTAAGTGGTGGAAACCCAAGGGGGACTGTTATACATGGTAGATTTTTCCACCACATGAATTAGACTTTGGCCAAAAGTAACGAGAAAGCATTAAAGAGATAACCATTTCCCTTGACTTAAGGGGCTACATGAAGACTTATAAATACCCTACACACACCCCCCCACCCTACCCCTCCGTCCTTTATAATTAGATCATCCGGGAAAAGGCGATACATATATTCACTTTTCTCCTCTCAATTTGCTTATTCTTCTTTCTCTTCCTTTTCTATATCTCAAATCTTCTTCCTCATATATTTATTTCCATTATATTTATAACAATCCTGAATGCTAAAATTGATTTTTCTAGGCTGAAATTTGACCTTTCAAATCCTAGTTTAGCAATTTTCAGACTTTAATTTCAAGGTTGAATTAATCAATACCAACCCTGATTTTAAGATTGAAATAAAACCTAATTTCAATTTTTCAATCAAACCCTAACCTTATGTTGTATAATCCTTATTTCATTTTTAAAAAATTCAGATTTCATAATCTAATGCATTAGGTTTTGATACCGCATATAAGATTTATTATATACAATACATGGTACATGATACAAAAAATTACGTTACAATACACAATATGATATGTGATTTGACTATCATAGTTTATAGTCATGTGACAAGTAAAACATTTTAAAAACTAGCAAAATTTAAATGTGATATCCTATAGGCTTTCACATATGTGAGGGGAATGTATGAAATTTTCAAATTGTAAAGGGAGATGGTCATGAAAATCATCTTATTGAAATGTTGATTGAAAATAGATAGCGATACAAAGAAGAGTTTCATAACAAGACAATGTCCCAAGGTCGGTGTACTTGAATATTTGGGTGTGAATATTGTTTCCATTCAACTTATTAATTTTGGTGTTACTTGTTTGTGTATGATTTAAATGGGATCAATTATAACTAAATGAACTATTTTTTTAAACCTAACATCTGGAGCTCCAAGTCCATCTCCATGTTGGTATATGCAACGGGCCATCCGAGCAAGATTAAAAGTTGTTGCCATAAAAACTTCAGAAAATGGGTGCTTTTCACTCAAATCCTTGTTCATTTGTTTCCATGTTTTCTCAATAAGCTTCTTTATATCTTCGCGAGCAACTTCCTCCGATAAACTTGTTTCTTGCATATAGCAGAAAATTGAATTTACAATTTCACCTCTCTCTACCTCAGCCTGTGTGTAATAAAACACATAAGAGCGAGTTCTTTTATAAATAATTAGAACAAATAATGATGAGATTATCATGTGAAAATCATACCTTTGAAGTACTTAAATCATTGCAAAGTCGAAAAATAAGGGATGGCCAACGTAACAGATTATTATACTTTTTTAAAGAGTCAAGTGCTTCTTCGGTGATATCTTGATCCAATAAAAAGTAGGAATGAACCAACATGAGTGCCCCTGATATTGATAGCCATCCATTGTCTAGATATTCCTCAAATGTTGGTGTGTATTTGTTGTAACTCCATTTTGCTTCTTCCAAAAATGCTTTGCATATGTCTCGCCACTGAATCAACATAAAAAAATTACCCTTCAGCATGTTAATTAGATGGAGAAATGGTATTGATTCCATCAATTGAAAGGCTAAATGTTCAACACTCAATGCATATTCAATAGCATACCGCTTTCGTAAGGGATGGAATAATGTTCACTCCTTGTTCTTTTAGGGTGTCATAACCGATCTCATTAACACTATTGAAGAGTGCCAAGAAACATAATTTCATATAGTCTGGTAGTTCATTCACACAATTGATATCCCATCTAAAATCACCATTAAGCAATCAAAAGTAATTATCAAGTATATAGAGAAACAGAACTAAACATTTAAATAATTATAAATTTTTAGTCAAATGCAAACCTTTCAACTGCATCAGTAAAGTGTTCTAATTCATCCAAAGAACCATATAAATCATAGATGTCGTCAATGATCGTTATAAATAAATTTACTTTCGTTAGTCCCTTACGACAATTACTAAATTGTGGATCTGAGATCATTCCAACCGTCCCTAAAAAACATTCCATCAACCTATCCCTAGCAAATGTCAACTTGTTTGCTAGATCAATTTCTTTCCACCACCTAATTAACAAAAGGAAAAACCATATATGCATATTAATTGGTCAAAGAGCATGAGAGATTCGATGTTTGATCTATAACACATAAATTTAGTGATAGTTTTACCTTGACATATCTTTAAGATCTTTTTTGTATATTGATTGCACCCTGTTAAAATCAAGCTTAGCAAATTCAAGTAGCGAATAATTTAGTTCATTCCTTTTACTGTAGACTTCAAAATACCACCGAGCTTCAAGCCTTTGCATTCTATGATGCAACGGAAGTTCCAAAGCATGAGTAACAAGATCCAATAGGATTGGATCAATATCTCTCTTTAATTGGGTGAGATGTGTTAACGAGAAGGTTTTGGCCGCGTCCAAGAGCTTTTCTCCTTCAAAGGCGAGACATGAAGCTTCATACAAACTTAGCAATCCTTTGACATCCTTCTCCAAGTATTCCATGTAATTGCTTTCTTCATCAAGGAAAATCTTGAAAATATCTGTGAATCATGAAATTACTTTTTATTAACCAATAACGACATTATTGTATAATTTATATGAAAGCATGATTAAAAGATGTTTTAATTCTTGCATTAACATCTTTTTGTATGTTTTTTTAATTTTTTTCTTTGGTTGAAGTTTAGGAATTAAAATTAAAGTCCTTAAAACTTGTTTCTGTGTGAATGAGATTTTAAGATCTCATATGAACTTATAAGTTAAATAAGCTTGCTAGCGGCTGCTCACTATGTTTTAATATACTAGAATCATAAAAGTTTTAATATACTCATAGAATCATAAAAGTTAAAAAAAATGATAAAGTATCTTTGTAATTAGAAACAACATGGCCATTTTGGTCTCTCTGACGAAGCAATTTTTTTAATTAATCTTTAAAAGATACCTATTGTCACCGTATCCGGCACATTCATATATTTGAAATTTTACTTTAAGTGATATACCTTGAGAAATGTGGAAACCATGTTGTCTAAGAAGCCTGAATCTTAGAGAAGTAGAATGGAGTTTGTTTTCTGCTTTGGCATCATCATCATTTTCTTCCCAAGACGTACTAATTCTACCAAGAGCTATCTTTATGTCCTTATGGAACCGGTATCCTAAACCTAGACGCTGAACGTCATCAATCAATTCAAGAATGCTCAATAATTCTGCATTCTCATTGTTCATCATACTTCTCACCTCCTCCTCCAGCTTCTTTGCCTTGTCCTTGCATTCTTCATCCTACAAAAAAGAAAAAAAAATGTAGAGAATAAGATAGAGATATGATGTTTACAAGAAGAGATTCCATTACCACCTTGTTTAGTGATTCAAAAAAATTGGTCGTTTCATGGTGCAACATGCAGACTCTACAAGCAAACGGTGCTATGCTCACTTGCTAGAATTCTCAGCTTTGAGCGGAAAAAAACAATAGATTGAGTTTATAAACACATAAAATAAAATTTGATTGCATTATTCATATTCTACAAAAACAACTGGTTGGATAATTGAGTAGATGAAAATGAGGGAATGGACAATGTTTAATCACCACATCATTAGTCCGTAGAGACTGCAGAAAATTGTAATTCCAAGTAGTTGGCTGGTAATTTGCAGATAGTCTACCACGGGAAGTTTGTGTAGATTTTAATTCCGAATGAGGCATAGGAAAACTGCAGAGATGGAGTGCCATTGCTGTTTTTGCTCAAGTTTTGTACTTTAAATGATCAACTTAGAGTTATATATTTATACAATGAGGGTTAGAGTGTGCCACGAGATTCACTTGCTTGCATTAGGTATTGTGACGTCGAACTAGCATTGTAGGCAATGACAGGCTGATGGTCAGTCCAACGAGATTCACATGCTTTAATTATTTTTTATTTTTCTCATCTGAATCCCATTCACGTTCACACTCTTTGGTAAAGTCATTTCTGATATAATCTTTCATTCATTATGTGCCACAACAAAATAAAAGTAATGTTAACTAAAAGCATACAGGAAATATGTACCTAAAACTATATAATGTAATTGAAGTTGATATGTTGAACAACACTTCCATTTTAAGAAAATCATTTCAATCCATATTACTTGCCAATATAAAGAAATGAAAAAAATTAATTAATAATATTTTAACCTTATAGTTAAATATATTTTACCAAATCAAATGTATCTCTCAACATAACATTTATGCAAAAATGAATATGTAGAAGGGAAATGGATAATTTCCCATCAAAGTTTTAATCCAATCTCAAAAACACACCCATGACAGATAAAAAATCCAAACACCCACCCGAATCTTAGAGAATCATCATACCTACTCTAGTGACCATTCTTTAGGAAATCTCTCTCTAGTCCAAGTTGTCTAATCACTCATTACCATTTGACAGACCAACGATCCTAGCTAAATCAATTAATAAACTTCTAATCAGTAGACTCTCTATATCCTGGTAAGTCTTAGACCCACTAATCAATGGACTAATCTACATTCTAGGAAGTTCTAGTCAATTGATAGACTCACAGTCCTAGCAATAATGTATCTCTTAATCTAAGAACACCAATCGATGGACCTTATCCTATCTGCGGGTATGCCTAGGTCAAAAATACTTTCTTACCAACCTAAAATCTCCATCTCTATGTCCTATCAAATAATCTCAAATCTCAGTAGAATATCTGATCCTTATTGATGCCCAATCTCTTGAAACACTCTTAGACTTATCTCGAGTCCAACTCAACCTAGAATTTCTTTCTCTTTTGATCATATGTATTCTCTCTCCATAGGTACCTAACTCGTTAGGTATCTTTCCCATATTCATATCAAATCGTTTCCTTGAATATATCTTGTATCAATCTTATTACTTTCATTGGATATTTTACCCCTTGAGGATTTATCTCAAATTTGTATCAAACCTTTTCCTCAAGTACATAACCCATAAGATATCTCTCATATTCGTGTTAAATCTTTCCCTTAGGTATCTTTTGGCACCTCCACATGTATTCTATCTTAATCACACATATCTCAATTCTAATAATTTCTATGTCTTATTCAATTACGCATAACCAATTTACGTCTATATTTTTCCTTTAAAGTATGACAAATCTTCCATTGTATTCAGGTGTACAAATCAATAGGCTAACGTTTGATTCTCTTCAGTCATAATTCGAGTGTATATAACCAAAATTGATTAAAGTTGAGTGTGTTTTTCCTTATCACACATAGAACTTTATTTCAAAACCTATTTGTGGCAGTAACAAAAGAATTTCTTAAAAATTAAAATTGACGATCACAAAAAAAGAAATTTATAGGTTTATTCTCAAGGTAACTTATGACCTAATCCAAAAATCCAATTCAGACTCAAAATCCAAATGCATCACATTCAACAGTCCCATAAAGGAACCTCACAGCAACTCGTCGACATCATTGGAAGGTAGATTTTCTAGCCAAAACTTGGTCTATTGTCTAGACAACATCATCAAACAATATACTAATTTCTCTTTATTGGCTGATTCTTGGGGGGACTTACGATCTAATTTTCAGCCAAAAATCTCATCTAGACTCACAACCCTAACGTATCACATTCTAGAGCTTGTGTGGTAGTCCTATGGGGAACCTCACAGTAGCTTATCAACAATCCCAAAAGGGAGATTTTCTGACTCAGCTTATCATCTAGGTTTAAAATTCTACAAATCATGACATTTTTTTCACGTATCCTTTCCTTTCATTCAGTCCACACATAGAAGAACTTCCATGTCTCCTTGTACCTTACATGACATGAATCCATATAATTTCACATGCCCAGTAAATTCATTCAGCAACAAAAAAGTCAAAAATCAATATAAGAGCCCTCTAAGTTGCTGCCACAGTAAATCAAACACTTATATTTTCTTCTCATGCAGTCCACACAAGGAAGAACTTTCATGCCTCCCTGTACCTTACACGACATGAATCCATATGATTTCACATGCCTAGAACTTCATTTAGCAGTGAAAATGTAACACCCACAGGCATGTCTGAGGTTAATTTGGTCGTTTGTCTCTTGATTTTGCTTGTTTATCTGTGGTCAAGTGCTTTTGGAGTTGTACAGCTGTGTGGGAAGGCCTAATTTGTTGATTTATGTGATAATGCATTAAGGATGTTAAATTTGTTGAGTTTGGTCAATTTGAATAGATGAGTTTGGTCCTTTTTATTAAAATTACGATTATTAGAAATGAAACTAACTACAATGTTGGAGACTGTCTCCACTGTCATCTTAATCCCTAAATCGCAAAAAACATTGCCCCATTGTCATCTCATCTCATCTCTCCTCCAGTATCCACCATGTCCAGTTGAACCGACAAATGCTCTCCTCTAGATTATTCTTCTTCCGGTATGATCTTTTCTTATTAAATTTTAAAGGCCTGAATTTATATTTGATTGAGTTTTCTAATACATAGTACTTGGAGAAATACTAAGTTCTAATATTGCCTATTCATGTCATTTCATGACACTGTGGCTTTGTAATGATGTGTGTGTTTATTAGAGACATGTAGAATGCACGGGCGGCGAGTGAGTTGTCCCAATAATAAAAATATGAAACCATTGTCAAAGATTATAAGGATTATCTCCAACAAACAACAAACTTCCAGTTGTTATTATGTAGAAATCACAATATCGTACTCAGACTTGCTAAAAGAAACATACCTAAATGAAATTAAATGCGGAGGATAGAGAATAGAAGTAATTTTCTGTTGAAGGCGGCGGCTAAGTGACGTTTCAGGGGAGAGATGAACCAAAGAAATTAAATGTGTATTAAGTTAAAATGAAGTTACAATTTCAAGTGTTAGTTTAGTTTTATTTTTCTGGAGGATTACTTTTATTCCTTATTCTTCACATTTAATTTCATTTAAGTTCGTCCTTCCAGTAAGTTTGATTATGATATTATGCTGTCTACATAGTAAATATATTGATGGTCAGAAAGTTGTTGGTTGCTGGAGACAGAAGCAGGTGGATGTTGTTGATTTCCGTCCCAATTAAAAGGAAGAAAGTGAAATTAGAAATGGACACTTAATAGACATGGCATACGATCATTCTCATTTAAACAAAACAATAATCCTTCTAAAATGTGATAGTGGATTCGTCGACTCACTCCCTGCCTCTCCGTTCAAAACAGTTACAACCTTACAAACCCACGATATCATCAGGTCACATGAAAAAACCCTAATTAGTATATATACAAAAATTATACGATTTTAATACAACAAATAATAAAAAATATGCTTGTAAAAGTAAAGTCATAAAGTTTGGATACGGGATAAATACAAAACATATATATTCAAGTTTCATATGATACATCGTCAATAATATATTTTTAAAAATACAATATTATCAATCATAATTTTAGGAGCACTTGCTTGAAATCGGTATAGTATTTCAAATCAAAGCATTCAATTGGCCATTAAATCTAACATAACACATTATATTATCCATTTTCAAATTATAGTCTCAATATTTTCAAGCACAATACATGACTAAATTTTAATATATTCTCTTAAACACATAACATAGTTAATTAATAAATCACAATGGTTGATTATTCTAGTTTACATGAAAAGATTTAACAATAAATGATTTATATCTCATATTTATCTTTTATAGTCGAATCAAATTCAAGTCATGAAGATATTGTCCGCAAAAATTTGAAAAAAAATTCAGAAGTAAATATTAATTTAAAAAACCTAAACCTTACATTCAAACGAAAAAAAACGAGACAAATAATTTTTTACCTCTAAAATTTCTATCTTGTCTTACATACTTTGCTCCAGTTAAAAGAAAGTTCAAGTTCTAGTGATCATGTTACACAATATGATTAATTATGCATGTATTTTTCCATATATGGATTATCATTGGGCTTTGATGTCAAATAATAGAAATAAAAAAAATTATCATATCTATACACGTCAATTGGGCCGGGCCTCTATTTGGCTCGACCCGAAGCATGAAAAAAAGCTCGGGCATGATAAAACCTAGTCTGACACTCTACAGTGTCGAGCCAGACTTAGGGCTTTAATATTAGACCCATGGGCTGGCCCAGCCCAGCCCGACATTGTTTATAAAATAAAAATAAAATTTTTTACTTTTTTTTTCCTGTTTATTACCAGAAACCGCTTCTGCCAAATGGTAGAAGCTGTTGCTTAATTTTTTTTAAAATTTTTAATTAATTTATTTTTTCTCTATAAAAACCTATTCAGTTTTTCATTTTCATTTTCAATTACAATTAAAAATTTCTCAAACTCTTAGTCTCAATTATTTTATTATATTTTTAATCTCATTTTATTTTAATTTTATCATTATAAAATATTACAAATGGATCTAATGTCAAATGAATTCAATTCATTTGAATATTATCATGTTGGTGCTGATGATATTATTGATGATGCACAAGGTGGAATAGGTGGAGCACCAACGGGTGAAAGTAGTATAGTTACAGGTTCGTATTATTCAACAGAGAGAAAAAGAAAACAAACGTCAATGGTATGAGAGCACTTCGATAAAATAGAGGAAACAATAAACGAAAAATTAATTCGTCGAGTAGTATGTAAACATTCTGGTTCTTGTTTAACATGTGCAAGTACAAGTGGGACGGGACATCTTCACCGACATGTTATCGATTACTGTAAAAAAATTCCACGTGAGCTTAAAAGACAAAAACAAATTGCATTCACCAGATCACGATCCGTTGGTCCAAGTGCTACTTCAGTAGGAGGTTCGAGTGGTTCCGGACATATGGGAGAAATGTCGACTTTTACGTACGATCAAATGAAGATGCGAGATTACATGGTCAGGTACGTAGTTGCTTATGATAAACCTTTTAGTTATACAGAAGATGAAATTTTAGAATGGATGATGCAAATTAGTATTCAACCAGTATGTAAAAGAATTTCTAAGTCAACTCTTAGGTCAGATATATTGAAAAATTATGAATTAATTAAAATAAAAATTATTGGAGAATTAAGTAATTGTAATGGTGTTATTTCGATAACTTCTTATTTATGGACAGCTACAAATCAACATATAGGGTATTTTTGTGCAACTACCCATTCTATTAATTTTGATTGACAATTATACAAAAAAATTATTGCATTTAGAAATTTAGAATATCCGCATGATGGTCTTACAATTTATTGTGCATTAGCAAATATTTTTGAGGAATATAAAATTAATAATTTTATTTTTTCAATTATTTTTGATAATGCTAAAAATAATGATAAAGTTATTGAATATATGTATAATCATTTATCTCCTCTATTTAATAGAAAATTATTTTATGTTAGGTATGCATGTCATATTATTAATTTAATTGCTCAAAAAGGCTTGAGCTTGGCAAAAAAACATTTAGAAGTAATTAGACATGTCATTGCATACATTTCATCATCCCCATCACAGGTACAAGCATATCATCAATTATGTAGATCAACGGGATTAAGAAGGAAAAAATTAAAAATAGATATTAAAACTAGGTGAAATTCAACATATCTCATGTTGAAAGCATGCGAAAGGTATAGAGTTCCTATAATACGATACTTCAATACCCAACAAAAAGATTTGCAAGATCCCATTTTTTTTACAGATCAAGATAGGGAAATAGCTATAGCTTTAATGAACTTGTTAGAGCCATTGAAGATAGACATAGATCATTGCTCAAGTGTGTATTATTTAACAACTTGTTCTATAATATATAGTATGGTAGAAATAAGTTATATTTTTAAATAACATAGGTATCATCACTCTCATAATACTTTTCAAAATATATGTATGCAAATAGAACAAAAATTTTAAAAATATTGGAGTGAAATTCTTTTACTTTATTCAACAGCTACTATTTTAGATCCTAGGGCAAAAACTAATAGAATACAAAATTTATTTGATGTTATTAATGAAAATTTGTTAATTAATAGCAATGTAAATTCTTTTGAATATGTTCAAGATTTTTACTTGATATGTATAGTATTTATGAATAAAAATAAGGAAAAACTAGACAAATGACAGGACCCATCCCGACTCGCTAATCTCATAACCTTTGAAAATACCGTTATAGGCTTAGAAGGGCAAAATGCATCTTGTATTTCTGTTTGAAAAACGTTTCTACACCATAACCTAGCATGTAATATAATATCATCTATAGGCCTCTGGTCTTTATATGAGTACATGTCAAAATACATCCTGATTAAAGCCTAGAAATCATAAAATAAACTTGTAATCAGGCCTTCGACTTTATCATTTACATAACAACAATTTACATCTTCACTCATTTCAAAAAAATCATGAGAATAGTTTAATTAGGCCTCCGACCCTTCAACATTTCATAAGTTTCTCAAAAAAACAACAAAAAGTCTATATGGATGTGTGCAATGAGGACACCTACTAAGGATGCTACACCGTGGCACAACCCAACGAAACACTATCTAACACGATCTGGAGGATGTCCTGGAGGGAAATATTTATAAAGGTGAGCTGAAGGCTCAGTGAGTAGGAAATTTAAATCCTTGAGAACATTAAATGCATGTCAAACAAATAATACTATGCCATAATATCAGCCACACACACAATTTTTAAGTTTTTAAGGGGAGATTAACAATCCAACTATGACATATGATACTTTAATCCAACACCATGCTAATTATGCTTAAGGCCACATGTTTCTCATGTACATTAACTTGAAATGTTCATCACACAATAACATCACACAAGTTGATTGTCACAAGAATGAAATTAACAACACTACCTTTATCTCATAGGAACATATCGATCATTCACGAATTTCCACTTCCAACTCAATAACCATTGCAAGACTCTAAAATAATAGGTTTTCTTACATATCAAAACTCTAAAATAATTACCCATAGATATCACACAGTTACAATATAACTATATACATAAAAAATACCATATAAAAGGAAATCTGTCATACCCAAGGGGTGTCCCCCACATAGGCAGAGCAAGAAGAAAACAACTGTCATACTCGATATAATCTCTCACGAGCAGAGCACACAAATCTGTCATACTTGGCATGAAATAAAACACAAGCAGAGTACTAAATTCTGTCGTACCTGCATGAATATCACATAAGCAGAGCACCTAAATTTGTCGTATCTGACATAAATATTGCACAGGTAGAGCACTTATTGCATAATAGGTAATAACCACTCTTATCACCATATATATAATAAAATGACTTGATATTATGAACTTTTAGAACAATAATCATCGGCAAGCGCCACAACTACATAAGCAAATGTCAATCACACATAAGGCTAAACTAAACACTTCCAACTCAACCACAACACAAAACATCAATTTAATCAATTTCCAAAATTTCACTTGGTCACCAACTAAATGTTTTAAAGTCACGATAGTCATTAGTTACACACATAACATAACTTAACTAAGCATTCTGAACCACATAATAATATAACTTTTACTCTATAGCCACCCATAACCTAAATCCATAACATACATAAAGAAACTATTATTTCCCTTGATTTTATAAGAGATTTCCACCAAAAATCTATACTACCATTTTCAAGGATTCACAATAAATTAAATACTATAAAATTTTACAAGACTAATAAATATTAATTTCATAAAGATTATAGATAAAAGTTTATTCTCACTCACTGATTTGGGTTGTCTCTAAGTCGATGTTGAAATCTCTTGTTATTCTTTCTTCTTCTTCACCTATTCAAACTAATTTGAAACAACATGGTCAGAGTTTTGGAAATCCCTAAATTGAACAGTGAAAAATCAAACCCTAAAATTATTTAAACAAAAATTAAATACCATATCCCCTTTTCCCTTAAATTTCCTTTCTCTTCCTTCTTCTTTCTCCCTCTTTCTTTCCTTTCTTCTTTCTTCTCTCATTTTCTTTCTTCCCTTCTCCCCCTTTCCTTCTCTCTTTTCCCTCGCCTACGTCTCTACTTCTTTTTGTTGAAGAATGAAAAGAAAAACAAAGCCTAAAGGCTTTATTAATTTTTATTGGAAACTTTTATTTAAACCCATACTTACACAAAATTTCACATAGCCCCCCTAAAGTTTCCCATAACTAATATTTGGGTATTTCAACAAAGTTCTACACCAGAGGTAAGTTCTGGTAGTTCAGGTAAAAAAAGTCGCGCATATGGTCTCTATTGCACAAAGGTAAATAAACTACTAGTCAAAGTACTAATTATAGTCAATTTTATAATTATATCAATATTGACCATTATCCTGAAATTAGTTAAAGATATAATACTGAAAAACTAGATGTTTTGGCATGGTGGAAAGACAAAGCAGAAACGTTTCCTATGCTTTTAGCCATGACCCAAGATCTACTAACACCTAATGTCAACTGTAGCATCGAAATCCGCTTTTAGTGCGGGTGGACGCGTGTTGGATGATAAACAGTCTAATTTACATCCGAATATAGTTGAAGCGATAATGTGCATTAAGGATTGGGTCAAAGCTGATTTCAAATTACAGAATCATGTGGCAAAAGATGTCTTTGAAGAATTCAGAGATTTGGATGTAGAAGATGAATAGATAAATGTTATATAGTAGATATATTTTATTTATGTTTTGTAATTTATACAGTATGTAAATTAATTTATTTATACTATGTTATCAATTTATAATATTTTTCATCATGTAACCACAGTATTCCTCTGCTACAAATGAGGGATTATAAATAAAATATTCGGGGTACTGTCCTCAATTTTAATAATTGAAAAATAATTTGTATTTAAAAATTTTAATTAAATTTTTTTTTAAATATTGATTAAATGGGTCGGGCCGGCCCGATAAAAGCTTGACCCAATTAAGGCCTGTTATTATATGGGCCAGGCCTTAGACCTTTATATTTCAATGGGCCAGCCCAACCCATTATTGTTTGGGCCTCGAGCCCAGCCCATTAACCCAATGGGCCGAGTCGGAGCCAGCCCGGCCTGACCCCATTGACATCTCTAATCATTATCAATCAAGTTTAAGTTTTCTTTACCATCAAAACAATGGCAATCAAAATATATTATTATAAGACTATTCTAGCATAATTATGACAAACTAATAAGTTTCTTGATCAAGTCACTAATGTGAACAACCGTTTTCAAGTTTAACAAATTGAAGGATAAAATAATTAATTGATGGTGAAAAATAGAAATTAAAAAGAAAAATATGAGATCGTAAGATATTTTTAATTTTGAGTGCATAAATATGTACACACATGATATGTCATTATATGATTAAATGTTACTTTATCCTTAATTCAAAATCATTCAATCATTTAATGATATATATTAAGTATGTACCTATTTATATATTCAAAGTAGGTATGTATAATTTTGTTGTCATATAACAATTTAATAAAACATAAATTTACTAAGGAATGAATAATATTTCCACGTAATATTCTTTTTAAGTAAACTCGATCAAGTATTAGCCCAGGTCATTGAGATTTAAGAAGAGAAATAACTTACTAGAATAAACAAGCCTTGAGTTGAGCTTTCATCGGCCCAACTAGAGATGGTGAAGATCAGACAATAGATGAGATGAGATTGGGGTTGGACCTAAATTGAGCTGGGTAAGGTTTGAAAGTCAGCTCGATTTGATTCAAATTTATTTAATGCGAATTCAAGCCAAATTTGAACTAAGAGATTTTGCTCATTTTTTAGACCAATTCAGACTCGAGTTTGAAAGAGTTCAACTCAGTTTGGCTTGCAAATCGAGTGGATGACTTAATTCAATTTAAACTTGGCTCAGACTCGATTTAAATTATATTAAATAATTGTTAAAATGACATTGTTTTCTCATTATTAAATAAAATGACATTATTTTATCAATAAGTCACAAGTTTGAACCATAGATCCTAGTCATAAATTTGAACCATAAACTTAAACCAAATCATTTTCATTTGAACTAAATTCGGATTACTCTTAATTTTGGGTCGACAAACTTAAACCCAAATTAAAGTATTTTTTATTCGAATTAAACTCAGATCAAAAGGCGTTTGTACTCGACTCAATTCGTATCCATCCCTAAATGAGCTGATGGTGGAGTGATTTTTTTGTGATTTAGGGATTCAGATGACAATGGAGCGAGTCTCCAGCACAACAACTTGTTTAATAAAACACCGTATTTTATTTTTTCAATTGTCAATTTCAAAAATCATTTGAGTTTGTTCAAACTAGCCTTGTATCAACTCACACACTATTTGATTCAATTTTGATTGTCCCGAACATAACTTAAACTATATTTATTATAAAAAAATCTCAACCTAAATCTTAATATTATTATTTTCTTGTCTCATCAAGTTATTAGGTTGTGTAAAAAAGTTGCCAACCCTAGATTTCTTTTTGAAATATTATATAGAATAGTTAAATGTATCAAAAAATGTAAAAAAGTCAATTCAATGAATAGATAAAGCCAATGGTACAACAGACAACATTGTATACCAGTGAATTAGCTTCCAAGGTCGAGCAGTTACAATTTCACTACAGTATTTGCAAATGAATGATGGGCTGGACCACCTTAAATGGCGTGAGCCGCATGTGGGGAGACCCGCACGTATGGTTTTTAGGGGAATCTAGTCCAAAGGAAATACTGGCAAACGCCCACCCGACTAGAGGGATTGAGAAATTAATAGAGTATAAAACTTAACTTATCTTCTAGCTTTACCTTATTCTGATAATTCAGAGGACGATTGTGGAGTCACTGAATGAAGTCCTCCATTTCTTTTAGAGGTGCTAACCCGCAACGAGGCATAGATGACTAAGTGACATATGAAATATGGTGACGACAACAACATGTCGTAGAAGAAGATAACAGGTAGAGCCAACAACCCACTAAGACTAACGTATCTAATCTACATCTACATCCCTGAGCAACAGTCAAATGGAGGCGTGAATGCAATACATAACTGTTACCTGTCTTTGGAATGATTGTTCCATCATGTCCACAAAAAAAAAAAAAAAAAAAAACTATAGCAAATCTCGTTGAAATACTCAACTACAATACACAAAAATCATTCATCGTTGCTTCCTAACATATGTCTAAGTCTCATAAATGTGTTTTACATAACAGAACCATATATCATATCCTAAACCTAATAGATATCACTACATATTATTCATAAAATATATTTCCAACAACAAATTCATAATTTCATGCCTAAATCCATTTATAATTCAATATAATCATATTTTGACAATCAACATAATCACATATTTTCCATATGTATTTCAAAATCACATCTCAACCTATAACATCATGAATATACAAGAATTCGATGAAACTTAACCTTCCCACTTACTTAGGTTGGTTGCTAAAAGAATTCTGGGAATATTTAATAGTGGATAAAATGAAATTTGATCGTACATATCATAACGCTTAAATAGAAATTCAAATTTAATAAGCATTGGAACTCATTCACCATTAGTAACCTCTAAATCCTTACATCCTATGCAATCAGAGCATAAACTAGAAAATTACCCCCCCCCCCCCCACCCCCAAGAAGTTTCAGTGCTTGTATTATAAAACCAAACACTGAAGAGCCCAAAACAATGTGTTAGTGACTTGAGGTTATTTGTGTCTTTTAATATAATCCAAGTCAGCATAACCATTTTGTTAGTTTATGTTTTGTTTAAAAATAGATGATGATCCATATTTTATGAAACTTTTTCTAATACAAGTATGGTTTGCCTTACTTCTTGGCATGTGAACTTGTACTTTGATGTATAAATGACTTTATTTTGGGAATGAAAACATATCTCTGTTTCTGATTTTTAGCTCTCTGTTTTATCGTGGAAAAATAATCTTGGAAATCTAAGTTAAATCCCTTTTTCATTCGAAAATGTTTAATCTTTTGGTCTAGCTAATTGTTTCCAGGTTCTGCAACATGGTATCAGAGCTTCTATTATCTTAGTGGAGCTATGTCATTTCAAATCAAAACTCATCAGGAAAAATAAAAAAGGCTTTCTTTAGTCAAGTGAATGGTTTCTTCCTCATCTTCCTTATCACCTCCTGTTTATAATGGTGAAAATTATCACATTTGGGCAGTTAAAATGAAAGCTTTCTTAAGGGGTGTAGGTCTCTGGCAGTATGTTGAGGAGGAGAAAACACCACTTCCATTAGGGCCCAATCCTACTTTGAATCAAATAAGGATGCATGAAGAAGAAGTTACCAAAGGTCTAAGAGCCCTGTCCATCATCCACCAAGGAGTAACTGATGTTGTTTTCACTAAAATTGTAGTTTGCAAAACAGCTAAAGAAGCTTGGGACAGACTTAAAGAAGATTCCCAGGGCAATGAAAGATCAAGGCAAATGCTTACTCTAAACTTAAGGAGAGAATTTGAAGTCTTAAAGATGAAGGAAGCAAAAACTATTACTGAATACACTGATAAAATCATGAAGGTAGTGAATCAGATTAGGCTAATGGGTGAGAAATTATTAGACATAAGGATAGTAGAGAAATTCCTTGTAAGCATTCCTGAAAGGTATGAGGCAAAGATATCCTTATTAGAGGATTCAAAAGACTTTTCAGAATTGACTTTTTCAGAAGTAGTAAATGCTTTAAAAGCTTAAGATCAAAGGAGAGCATTGAGGCATGAAGATGCAACTGAAGGAGCTTTTAATGTAAAGCTTAATGAGAAGCAACCTGGCAGTAGCTTTGGCAAGAAAAATCATGTGGAAAAGAGAGAAAAATGGAAACAAGGGAGCGAAGGACAGAGAAATAGTGAGAAGAAGAGGAGATATCTTTCATGTCTATACTGCAAAAAGAAAGGTCATTCACAAAATCATTGTTGGTTCAGACCTAATGTGAGGTGTAGAATCTGTAACCAATTAGGCCATATAGATAAAGTATGCAAGAACAAAGGAGGAAATCCAACTCATCAAGTTTAGCATGCTCAATAAGCTGAGAAACAGGAAGAACCAAGTGAAAATTTATTTGTTGTAACTTGTCTTGCAACTAACAGAATGCATAACACTTGGTTGATAAGTAGTGGATGCTCCAATTACATGACATATGAAGTTGAACTTTTCAGAAACATGGATAAAACTTACCTCTCCAAGGTGAAGATTGGCAATGGTGAACTCTTAGATGTTAAGGGAAAAGGAGTTGTATGCATAGAAACCCCATCAGGTACTAAAGTCATTAAAGATGTTCTTTTAGTTCCTGAAATTAATCATTATTTGTTAAGTGTGGGACAAATGTTGGAAAATGGTTATACTTTGCATTTTGAAAACAGGTCTTGCATTATTTTTTATTCATTAGGCTGTGAATTAATTACTGTTGACATGAAAGACAAGAATTTTGCCATAGATTGGAAGCAAACTTGTGTTAATGCATATCAACATGTTGAACAAAGCTCTAATTTATGGCATAAAAGGCTTGGTCACTTTAATTATTCAACAATAAAGCAAATGCATACTAAGAGTTTAATGATGAATTTGTCTACTATAAGTGATCATGATACAATGTGCAAGGTGTGCCAACTAGGAAAACAGACCAAACTTTCATTTCCTATCAGCAAATTAAGAGCAAGTGATAAACTTCAGTTGGTTCATACTGATTTGTATGGCCCCATGAGTGTCTTATCCTTGAATTGAAGCAGATTCTTCTTGTTTTTTATAGATGATTACTTTACACTTTGTTGGATTTACTTCCTCAAGCAAAAGTCAAAAGTGTTAGACATATTCAAAAAATTTAAAGCTGAAGTAGAGAAGTAATTAGGGTGTAAGCTTAAAGTGATCAGATCAGATAATGGATCTAAATACACTTCAAAGGAGTTTGCTGCATTCTGTAATGCTGAAGGGATTATACACCAATTGACCACACCATATACTCCACAGCAAAATGGAGTTAGTGAAAGAAAAAATAGGTCTATAATGGAGATGTCCAGATGTTTAATGTTTGAAAAAAATTTGCCTAAAGTTTTCTAGGCTGAGGCAACCAACACAACAGTGTATTTGCTTAATTTGCTACCTACCAAAGCCTTGAATTATGTGACTCCTTATGAAGCTTGGCATGGCTTTAAGCCTTCGGTAGATCATTTGTGTTATGTCTATGTGCCTAATGAGAGAAGAACTAAGTTAGATGAGAGGTCAGAATGTGGAATATTTGTAGGCTACAGCAGTGTATCAAAGGGGTATAGAATTTATAACCCCAAGACCAAGAAGATTATTATCAGTAGAAATGTCAAGGTTAATGAATAAAAAACCTAGAATTGGGAGGAGAAAAAAGAAAGCAACCTTGGTTCAAATCTTGATTACAGAATCAATGTTTTGCCAGAAAATTATTCTCCTTCCAGTGATGAAAAGGTTGTCCCTACAATTAAAATTAGATCACTTGAAGACATCTATAATAGGTGTAATGTTGCTCATGTTGAACCAAAGTCCTATGAGGAAGCTGTAAATTATGAAGGGTGGAACAAAGCCATGGAGAATGAAGTTGATATGATTGATAAAAATTCCACATAGAGCTTGGTTGAAAGACCTGAAGATCAAAAGATTATAGGTGTCAAGTGGATTTATAGAACCAAATTCAATCCTGATGGTTCTGTAAATAAACTCAAAGCTAGATTAGTAGTTAAAGGTTACTTGCAACAATATGGGATAGACTTTACAGTTACATTTGCTCCAGTAGCTAGATATGACACAATCAGATTTTTATTTGCTTTGGCTGTAAAATCAAGCTGGAAAGTGTACTATCTTGACATCAAGTTGCTTTTTTAAATGGCATACTAGAAGAAGACATTTATGTAGAACAACCTGAAGGCTTCAAGGTACCAAGAGAAGAAGAGAAAGTGTATAAACTTCATAAGGCTCTGTATGACTTAAAACAGGCACCAAAGGCATGGCACAGCAGGATTCACTCTTACTTGCTGAATCAAAACTTCTCTTGTAGCCAAAATGAGTGCACCCTTTATGTAAGAAAGGGTAAAAATGATTTAACTCTTGTTGTTTTCTTGTATGTGGATGACCTTCTGGTGACAGGAAGAGATGCAAAGTCAACTACTGAATTTAAACAAAATATGCAAAGAGAGTTTGATATATCAGATTTGAGGGAAATGAAATATTTTCTTGGTTTGGAAATAGATCAAACTTCCAGTGGCATATTCATCTCTCAAAAGAAATATGCTATGGATTTACTGAAAATGTTTCAAATGGAAAATTGCAAATCAGTATATACTCCTTTGGTTATGAACTACAAGCTTAGAAGGAATGATGTTGAAGAAAAAGTATAAGTTTCTCAATACAGAAGCCTTATTGGTAGTCTGTTGTATTTATCTTCAAGCAGACCTGACATCATGTTTCCAACTTCTTTGTTGTCCAAGTTCATGCAATCACCAAGCAAAAATCATTTATGTGCTACTAAAAGAATACTCAGGTACATAAAAGGAACTATAGAGTATGGGTTATGGTTTTCAAAACAGAATAGTGGCAAATTAATCGGTTACTCAGATAGTGATTGGGCAGGCAGCTTAGATGATTTTAAAAGCACATCAGGGTATTGTTTCTCTCTTGGTAGTGCAGTGTTCAGTTGGAACTTAAGGAAACAAGAGGTGGTTTCACAATCTTCTGCTGAGGCAAAATATATTGCTGCTGCAAGTACAGCAAACCAAGCCATATGGTTGCAAAAACTCCTATCTGATTTAGATCAAGTTGAACCTAAAAGTATGACTATTTTTGTAGATAACAAGGCTGCAATTGCCATCACTAAAAATCTTGTTCATCATGGAAGAACTAAACACATCAATGTGAAGTTTCATGCCATCCGTGAAGTAGAGAAGATGGGAGAAATCAGTTTAGTGCACTACAGCTCTAAAGATCAATTTGCTGACATCATGACAAAGGCAGTTGCTAAGCCTCAATTTGAATCCTTAAGATTGAGACTTGGAGTTGTCGAAAAAACCTCAAAAGAGGAGTGTTAGTGACTTGAGGTTATTTGTGTCTTTTAGTTTAATCCAAGTCAGCATAACTATTTTGTTAGTTTATGTTTTGTTTAAAAATGGATGATAATTCATATTTTATGGAACTTTTTCTTATACAAGTATGGTTTGCCTTACTTCTTGGCATGTGAACTTGTACTTTGATGTATAAATGACTTTATTTTGGGAATGAAAACATATCTCTGTTTCTCATTTTTAGCTCTCTGTTTTATCTTGGAAAAACAATCTTGGAAATCTGATTTATATCCCCTTTTCATCCGAAAATGTTAAATCTTTTGGTCCAACTAATTGTTTCCAGGTTCTGCAACACAATGTCTGATTCAATAGTGGATACCAATTGGTTTCAGGCCATGAATGAAGAATATTATACACATATTAAGAATCAGAGTTGGCCCCTTATACCTTTCAGCCCCAATATGATAGGCTGGGCATAAATGAGTGTTTAAAACCAAGTACAAACCATATGAGTCAATTCTAAAATTAAATGCAATATGGGTAACGAAAGGTTTACAACAAACTCAATGTATAAATTAACTACAAGCATTAGTCTAGTTACTACACCAACCACTGTTAGAGTGATTATTACTTTTGCAATGACATATAAGTGGAAAATACATTAGATTGATGTTAATAATGTTTTTTTAACGGTGATCTAACTGAAAATATTTATATGGCATAACCTGAAAAGTTTATAGACCACGTGAATTTTAATCATGTATGTAAATTGTCCAACGCCTTATTTGGGTTAAAATAGACACTCAAAGCTTGGTCTGGCAATTAGAAACATCTTTACCAAGTAAAGATTTTGTCAGCTATTCAAATTTGTTTGTTTAAAAAATAGATCGGGTTACAGTTTATATTCTAGTTTATAGACAAGAACAAACTCTACCTATATAGAAGGTTCAGTGGTTGATTTAGACACACATTTTTCTCTTAAAAATCTAAAGGAATTGAGCTATTTATTGGGAATTTAAGCACACAGATCAGGTGATGATCTGCATTTATCACAGTCTAAATACATAGTGGATCAACTTTTTTAAACAAACGTGAGTAATGCTAATCCTAATTCTACACTTATGGTTGTTGGGACTAAATTCTTTGTGGAAGACAGTGAATTATTTAAGAATCCTCGTTTACAAAGAAGTGCAATTAGAGTTATCTTGTTAATAAACTTAGTCAGTTTTTAAAAGCTCCAACTAGACTTCAATGGTAAGGGTGCAACAGAGTGTTAATGTTCATAAAATGAACCATGAGTTATGGTCTATTCTTAAACCAGCCCTTCATTTGAAGCTAGAAGCGCTTTCAAATATAGATTGGGTTGGAAATATTGGTGAGAAAAGATCCACAAGTGGATATTATGTTTACTTCAGGAATAATCTTATACAAAGGAATAATTTATTTTTTTGTTTTCCAGGAATAATCTTATAATCTTTATTTTTTCCACAAGTGGATAATATTATCGTTCATTTATTCGTTAATTACAAATATAATTGTCAAATATGATATTATCGGTCATTTATGACAATTGGGGCTATAAGAATACTTACAAGAATTTTTTTATGATATTTTTATTTAAAGACACTAAAAATCATGGAAAGTAAAAATTTATTGTGGCATTTTATAATAATTGCTGTTTAATAACATTTTAATAATTTCTTTTATATATAAGTTTAATTACAATAATTTTTCAGGTTTACCATTTATATTTTTCCTTTAACTAATTTTTTAGTTTTGGACATATTTTTTCATGTCTGGCAAAAAATTTTAGATACTGTTTCGTGGTAATAGGGAGTATTTTGAGTACATTCAACATTAGTTGTTATCATTTATTTTTTTTAAATTAATAAATTGGAGATATCTATTAGGTAGGGGTGGATTCAAGTCAAATTGATTTCGAACAAGAGTTAATTCGAATTCGATTTGAATTCAAAACTATTCTGACATTCCCTCTTCACTTTGGCTCAAATCACACTGAATCAAGCCAATGGATGAGTCTAGGGCACGAAGAGAGCCCAATGATTGCAAATTTAACCATTGCCCAAACTCGGTACCTTACACCGGTTTTTCATATCACGGGTTTGTATTGATTTTAAATTCCTTGTGCATAACATTATGCATTTGATAAAATTCCTCATTGATATATTCAATTTGTATGTATCCCAAGCTATTTCATTGGTTTTCTTGGGAGTAGTTTCTCAGATGAGTTCCACTTAAGGATATTGTTAGAGACTTAGGGCTATTGTTAATTAACGGTTTAAATTGTCATATGATAAATGTTGAAAGTTTGTTTATGGAAGATTGTGATGGAATTATGTAATCGTTTGTGCAAATTGTTTATACTTTGGTTTGTTTCGTTTGTTTTTATTGCATAATGTTATGGCAGGTTTTCGCAAATTCATGAGTTTGAGAAACCAAACGGTGAGAGAGCTTTGAATTTAATGAACTATTGTGTTGTTGCAATGCAGGACTACCCAGATATCCTTTTCATATGCGTACAATGATGTGCATAGGTTGGTGGGTTCACTTTTATTTTTGTATTTTATAATAATTTGGTTTAGTTCAGTTTCAGGTGTTTGAGCATTATACGATTATTTGTGTCATAATCTGATGTGATATGCAGTTTTGTTTTCAAGAAGACGACTAAGTTTTACCAAAGGATAGCCAGGTTTTTCGTTCATTTTATTTATTTTCTTTAGTGATTATTCAATGTGGTTTTTTTCTTTTTTTTTGCATCTACTTTATGTATGTCTATGGAATATATGCATAGAACAGAAAATAGAGCATTCATAATATTACAACTGTACCTACTTTGATATTTCCTATTTTTCATAATGCGAAACTTGAGTTTAGGAGGACTTTAGGAAGTCTATTTTGTTTTACATTGCAGTTTGGCTGCTCTTGATGTTATTGTATGATGGAGGAATGTTGCTTCTTCCTATAATGGACAGTTTACTCCTTTTATACCGGTGGTTTCGCTACATTTGTTACTTTTTTAGTAAACGTGCCTTGATCACTTCTCCATTATGGCTTATCAATTTGGAATCTAGTCATTCTTGTTTTCCATTAATTTGATAGTGTTTTTTTGTTTGATTTGTAAATAGGATTATTCAACTTTATACAATCCAATGCGCAACAAAAGGAGACAATAATTGTAATTGAAAGTAGTTAGGTTGATAAATAATTCAATAAAATTATTGAATTGAATTTCTATTTAGTAAATTGTCCCGCTTAATTTATAGTATTCTCATAAAGATTATTTCATTTTTGATTAAGTAATATAAATTGATTTGTTTTAGTTTTTTTAATTATCTACTTATAGTTTTCTCCTCTCTTTTTTTTTTTCTTTCCGTGTTACATATATGAATTGATTGATTGTTTGGAGCTAGATTTTATTAATTACAATTTATTTTTTAGGAACTTAAAATCTGTTATATTTCTTACATTATATAATTTTTGTTTTTTATAATCGAAAGTTGAAGGTTGAATTAAGAGCTTATTGTTAGTTATATATATATATATATATAAGGCTATTATTGATATATAAAAAAAATCTTTTGTAGCTATTATAAATGTCATAATAATTTATTGATTAATTTTTTAAACTTTTATAACAATTAAAATTACCATTAAATATCATAATAATTGACAGAAAGAGGATATTTTATAGTTTTTAATCAAAATTATAAAAGTTGGTATAAATTATGATAAAAACTTTTAATGGCAATTATAAACTAATGGTAGAAATTATAATAATTACTCTTTAGTGACAATTGCAAATGTTAGTGAAAATTATGGTCATCACCTTTTAGCGGCAATTGCAAATGACGGTATAAATTATGGTATTTACTTTTTAGCAAGAATTACAAATGCCATTAATTGTATGTTAATTAACTTTGCAAAAAAAAAAAATTAAATTCAGTGGCAATTCTAAATGCCATAAATAAATGCTAGAACATTGTCAAACTTTTGCCAACATTTATTTTGTATTTATATCAATGTTGTAAATAATTACTGCTAAAACCTATAGTGATACTAGATTTAGTGGAATTTGTCTTAATGTCTTTAAAAATATTAGTGACATTTATAAATACCACTAAAATTATAAAAAATGCCACTAAAAACTCTCATCTCCCAAGAAACCCTAGCCAACCGGGAGTCTTAAAGCAAAGGGAATCTTTATGTCGTGTTGATAAAAAATTCTAGCATTATTAAGGCTCCAAAGAAAAAATTCTAGCATTATTAAGACTCCAATGACTCCACAAGGATTCGATTTATTTCTAGTATCAAGATTTCAAGTTTAACGAATGAAAGCGCAAACTCTACACCTACCTTTCGATAGTCACTTGAACCTACTAACATGTGTAAAATTGAGCCCTAAACTGAACACAAGACACTGTAAATCCATTCATTAAGTCAAACATCGACGATATTATTAAAATATAAAATATAAAAATACTTCAAGTTTATGAGGATCGAAAGATAGCTCTTAGTTCCTAGAATAGTAAAATTTAGCCACTCATTTATAAATCAGAAACACAACAATAAATATATAAAACATCGCATTACAATGGAACTATTGGAAGTTAGATATATACATAAATATGCATAAATCTTGATACTGCTTTTGCAATTGAGGCTCTCAATTGACACCTCGCAAATCTATATCTTGATCACTATGTTATAACTATAGAGGTAATGAGATGTTAACAAAAGATTGAGGATAATGATTATTATCAAGATATAATGAAATCTAGGTCTAGATATATTATTATACTCATTAAAAAGATCATATTCTAGATAAAATATCAAGTTGTTTTAAGTAGTGCCCTTAGCCATATACATGAAATTTATGACCTGCTATTTGTCTCAAGATGTGCAATTAAAGTATTGCTTTCTTAACTACTTGTTCAATTTCCAAAAAAATGCATAATCTACTATGATAATAGTGCTTATGTGTTCTTTACTCATAACAACAATACCGCAAATAAATCGATATGTAAAGAAATAAAATATCACACAACCAAGAACCTTATAAATATGGTAATTGTTATAAAGGAGTGTGTAAATACAGAGTTGATAAGGTTATATCTCCTAACCAAATGCCTAAGACCAGTAGGTCATACAGTCATGTTGAAAACATGAAGGCATTTAGGGTCTTTTTTATATTTAGGGTTAGTGGGAGAAATTGTAATTTGCCAACTCAATGACATATTCTTTATGATTGAGTAGATAATTTTATTTTGATTATGTTCATTTTGAAATAAATATATAATTATATTTTATATATGCACATATATGTGGTTATAGTAAAACATGTGTCTCAAGAATAAAGTTTCTCTTGAGTATGGTAGTTGTATGGTTGATTATATTAAAATATATGTATACAATATGTGTCTCAAGAAAATGGTTCATCTTGAGTATGAGAGTTGTATCTATACAACATATGTCTCAAGAATATGGTTTATCTTAAATATGACAATTGTATTAGTATGTTTCTTTGTTTATCTTGAGACTATTGATGAAACATACTATTTCATCGAAAGTTGTGGATTTCTTTAGTTTTTATATTTAAGCATATTGATTAAAGAGAAATCATATTGAGCACTAACGAGTGATAACATATTTTTCTTATCACTTTTGGATGTTATTCTTTCTACACTTCTAAATTAATGATCCATGTAATATAGTTGTGAGTAATTGTAATCATGGATGTCTTATGTTGTTTTGAGACATATAAATTGTTTTGGTTCTTTATTAATAATCAAGATTGTTTGGCTAAAGTGTTGTCCCTGAACTATGTTGTATTTCTTAAAATGAGTGGCCACTTTAAAAGTAGAAATATTGTTTACCCAAAAAAAAAAGATTTCTTTTCTTAAAAGAAAAAAATTTGATAATCAATGTTGCCCAAAGAGGAGAATGTTGGAATTTCTTCTGTGGACATACATTGATTATATTTTTATATTTGATTAAAATAAAACCAAGCAAATGTATGCTCCAAAATCAATTTATTAGGTATTATATGTTTATATTGTAAAGACCAATTACACCTCAAATTGGGCCTTTTAATTTTGGTGACTAACGTGGGCTATTGTAGTCTATCGAGATTTTAACGAGAAAACCCAATAAACTTATTATAAAAGAGCTAGGTTCCCTTCCCAAAAGCTATAGAAGCAATACATGTACTCATTCACAATCATCGTGTTTTGGTTATATGTGTTATTGAATTGGATGACTAGTTTCACCTAATCAATAATCGATCAAATTTAGAATTGATCGGACATTAAGTACAACGTATCAAGTTCATCTAATTCCCTACCTATTGATATTTAGTATTCTATAATCAATATGCATATCAATTAATAATGAATATTGAATTTAGAATTGATTAAATGCATGGATTTATTGTTGAGAATATGTGTTGTTTAATCCCACGGTTATGATATCTTGAAATGTTTTGTTGAAACATACAGGGTTCATTGGAAATCACTGACATCATTGGAAGCTATAAGATTTCCTTGTTGTTAAATACTTTTGTAATGGCTAATATGAACCTAGAGGGGGGGGGGGGGTGAATAGGTTCTTAAGAATAAATTAAATGATATACTGTAACAAATTCCAGAGTAAACTTTACAAACCACACAACCAAAATACCAATAATAAATTCAATAGTAATAAATTTTAAAGTAGAAATAAACAATAATAGCAACAGAGACAAACAACAAGCTGAAATAACTAATAATAGTAACAACAAATGTCAATATTGATTACAACAATAAATAACAATAAATACCAATAATAATAGATAATATTTAAAATATAGAGTTGTAAAAATGCTCATTTAGAGTGGTTCGGAGCTTTCTCTTGCAAGTCTTTTATGTCCACTTCTCCAAGCAAACTGTCTTGAAGATTCACTATCTCTAGAATAATTTCTATAGGTAGTATATCTGAGATTTCACCCACTACACTAGTTAATACAGGATTGCGCCCATAATATTTGATTGCAAGATATGAACACATTTTAAGTGAACAGAACTCTCAAACAATAAAAGTTTGAAGCTTACGGAGAGTTACAACCTTTATTGATGATTACTCCAGAAAGGTATGGATGTATTTTTTAAAACATAAGGATCAAGTCTTTGATTGTTTTAAAGAATGGAAAACACTTGTTGACAATCTAACTAACAAAAAAATAAAGGTTTTACTGATAATGGATTGGACTTTTGTAATAAACTCTTTTCAAATTTTTGTAAGAAAGCAGAAATACTTAGGCATAGAACATGTACTGAAACACCTCAACAAAATGGGTTAGCTGAAAGAATGAATAGAACCATTATGGATAAAGTTAGGCATATAATGGCAGATTTAGGTTTAAGTAAAAGATTTGGGCAAATGCAATTGCCACTACATGTTACCTAATTAATAGATCACCTTTATCTACATTGAATTTTAAAACACCTATGGAACTTTGGAATAAAAAACCACCATCATTAAGTCATCTGAGACCCTTTGGATGTCATGAATATGTTCATGTGAATAAGGGAAAATTAAATCCTAGGGTTTTAACAACTGTTTTTTTAGGGTATCCTACTGGTACAAAAGGATATAAATTGTGGTTGATTGATGATTAGAAATGTGTGATAAGTAGGGATGTAGTTTTTAATGAATCAAAATTTTATAAAGACTTATTTGTTAGTAATCAATCAGGACAGGTTCAAATTAAGATGGAGACACCATAGTCTAGTTTTCATAGGCAGTCTCAAAAGTCTAGTGGTGGACCTGAATTGGGTTTGGATTCAATTCGTGCTTCAAAGTACAAAATCTCAAACTTGAATCAGCAACCACCACTACCGAGTCAAGAAGAAAGTCCTCAATTTGATAGTAGTCCAACTATCAGCTTGCTAGAGATAGGGTTAAAAGGGAAATTAAATTACCTTCTAGGTATGCATATGTAGATCTTATTTCATATGCATTATAGATAGGTGATGCACTAGAAATGGATGAACCTATTAATTTCAAGCAAGTGTGTAAAAGTAAATACAGGGATGAATGGATGAAAGCTATAGAGACTGAGATGACTTCTCTATAGAAAAATCACACATGGTCACTTGTAGATAGACCTAAAAGTCAAAAGGTAATTGGATGTAAATGGGTTTTCAAAAGAAAACTTAGTATACCAAGTGTTGAACAAACAAGATTTAAAGCAAGAGTTGTTGCTAAAGGCTTCTCACAAAGAGAAAGCATTGATTATAATGAGGTATTCTCTCCCGTGGTAAAGCATACATCTATTAGACTAATGTTATTTGTTGTTGTTTTGTTTGATTTAGAATTAGAACAAATGGACGTTACGACTACCTTTTTGTATGGAAAATTGGAAGAACAAATATACATGGAATAGCCTGAAGAGTTTGTGAAACCTAATAATGAAAATAAGGTTTGTTTACTTCATAAATCTTTGTATGGCCTTAAACAGTCTCTTAGACAATGACACAAAAGATTTGATGATTTTGTTCTTTCAATTAGATTTTCCAGAAGTAGTTATGATCATTGTGTTTTTTTTTAAGAAAATTGAAAATGGCAGTTTTGTATATTTACTGATTTATGGGGATGACATGTTTATAGCTTCTAAGGATATGAAAGTTTTACTTGATTTGAAATGTATACTGAATTCTGAATTTGAAATGAGGGACTTGGGTCCTACGAAAAGAATACTAGGTATGGATATAAGTAGGAATATAATGAAACAATGTTTGACTTTGTCTCAATCTACTTATATTAGAAAAGTACTTGAATTATATTATATGATCAATGCAAAGTGTGTGAATGTTCTTATGGGTGCTCATTTTAAATTAAAATCTACTGGATTGTTGTATTTTGATGAATCTGATTTCATGAAGAATATACCATATTTTAATGTGGTGGAAAGTCTAATGTATGCAATGATAGGTACTAAACCTGATATAACATATGTCATTAGTCTTGTTAGCAGATTTATGAGTAATTTAGGTAAAGAACATTGAAATGCAACAAAATAGTTATTGAGGTATTTGAAGGGTACATCTGATTATGGCTTGTGTTATACTGTGATTCAGATTTTACAACTAATCGTGATAAAAAGAGATCCTTCACTAGTTATATTTTCACCCTTGGTAGAAATGTTGTAAGCTGGAAGTGTAATTTGTAACACATTGTGGCACTTTTAACAACTGAGGTTGAATACATAGCATTAACTGAAGCAGTTCAAGAAGCACTGTGGCTGAAGGGAATTATTTCTGAGTTGAGGCTGATTATTGGTGTTCCAAAAGTCTTTAGTGATTCACAGAGTGCTATTCACTTGTCCAGAAATTCTGCATTTCATGAGAGGACAAAACACATTGATGTAAGGTTACATTTCATCAAAGATGTGTTGGCTGCCGGTAAAGTTAATGTGAAGAAAATATTAAGAGATGTCAATCCAGCTGACATCTTAACAAAGCCTGTGCCATTAAGTAAGTTTAAGGATGCCTTGAATTTGCTCAAAATTTGTCCACTGTAAGTGTGTTATGGTCTACAGAAGAGTCCTTAGATATGTTAGTTTTTTTGTCAAGTTGGAGTTTTGTGAATCTGTGACTTAAAAAACTAATGGCGGTCTTGTAATTAGGAGAAAAAGTTTGAGCAAAGTTTGGGTTGTAGTTGTCCAGGGCAGTTTAGTCTTTGCTTGGTTAAGTCGTTTAACTAATAGATATAAACCATTAGTTGGTTTATTGAGAAATAGAAAAAAAGAAAGGCATTTTGTTAGCTGTTTTTAGAAGAAAAAAACAGGGTGCTTTTGGGCGTGTATATTTCTCTCTGGTTCCTCATATTTTCTCTATTAGAGCTGCTAGGAAATGCATAAATCCACTGGTTTTCTTTCAATCTCGCTGTCTAAACTCTTAAGTCAGTGTATATGGTTGTTATAGTGCTCGGGTTTAGGAAGGATTTGAGTCCACAAGGCTGGATTTAGTTCTGTTTGCATCTATAATGTTAGATTGGCTTTTGAATCTGTAAGTTATACAATATTCTTACTGATTAGTGGATTTGCTAGAGGATTCTTTTGTCTTGGATGTAGGGTTCTAATCTTTTGAACCCAAACCAAGTAAATTTGGTGTGTTGATTTGTGTATGATTTATTATACTGATCTTATGTAATTCTTGGCTGATTTATGATTCAAATCTCTGATTAATATTCGAACTCGGTAATAATAAAACATTAACAACCAGGTTGTGCACGATTGAAGTATGAGTTTAATTTTAAAAAATGGCATAGTTGGAACATTTTGAAAAACTGCATAGGAGGGACGAATTTTACATGCATCGCACTTATACTAAATTTTGTGTCACGATTGGGATAGTTTTCAGAATGGTCCGATTGGGACAATAAATATTTTGACACATGGTAGTGATGCATTGGACAAATCTGATAGCAATTCAGATGAAAATGTCATAGTTGGGATAATTTTCAGAATTATCTGACTAGGACAATAAATATTTTGACACATGATAGTGACGTATTGGACAAATCTAACAACAATTCAGATGAAAATATCACGGCTGGAAAGGTTTTCAAATGTCCTAACTATGACATTTAATGGAATTAGACACATGATAATAAACAATGAATTTTGAAGCTTTCTTGGACACATGGCGACAAGCAATTAGTTAGAGATGACACTTGGCAAGAAAATGTGAAAAGAAATGTCATAGGTGGGACAATTAATGCTTATGGTTAAAAGAAATAAATCTAATTGATTTTGGTCAGCTAAATTAATACTTTAAAACATTAATATTTAATTTAGGTCATGATTGGACTATGTCATTTTATTTTCAAAAGGTTGAACGATTGATGTATGGTTTGATCACAGTTTGGTCACGGGGTAGATATGACAAATTTTCACCAATATTTTCTTGATTCAGATTTATCTACAAATTTTGCATTTTGTCAATCTTGTAATGTATTTTTTAGATATATTAGTAAATTAAACTTAAATTTTTATCATAATTAAAACATTAAGATTCAACACTTGCTTTCTTAAGTGAAAAGGTTAGAGAGAAATTTAAGGCCAAACAACTATTTTTCACCCAAGGTTTGATGTTTTCTCAAGTTTCCACCCTTTAACTATGGAAACACCAAACACCCACCCATGGCCGGTTAGATTTAACAAAACCCTAACCGTGGTAAGGGTAAAATGGTCATTTTTGCTATAATATTAAAAATAAACTAAAATAAAATCTAATTTTACCCCCCTAAACTTTAAAAACTAAAAATTTTCCCCCAGCCTAAGTTTTAAAAAATGGTAGTTTCACCCTAGGGTTTGGTTTTGAAATCTCCGGCGATCGTTCCGGCTCCATTGCCGACGACCTCTCCCTCCCGAAGCAGCCTCTCCTTCCGACGAATGTTTTCCCCCATTTGAAGGCTCGATCGGCTTCGTCTTCGCCTTGGGAGGAAAGCATTCACCGGAAGACGAAGAGGCGAAGACGAAGCCGATCGAGCCTCCAAATGGGAGGAAAGCATTCACCGGAATGAGAGGCTGCTTCGGGAGGGAGAGGCGTCGGCAATGGAGCCGGAACGGTCGACGGAGATTTCAAAACTAAACCCTATGGTGAAACTGCTATTTTTTAAAACTTAGGCTAAGGGAAAATTTTAGTTTTTAAAGTTTAGGGAGGCAAAAAGAGATAAAATTTTCAGGCATTAGGGTTTTGTTAAATCTAACCGGCCATGGGTGAGTGTTTGGTGTTTTCATAGTTAAAGGGGGGACATTTGAGAAAACATCAAACCTTGAGTGGGAAATAGTCGTTTGGCCGAAATTTAATCAGGACTAATAGAACGTAACATGTGATTTTGATCACTTGTTAGGTGCTATTTTGCAATACTACTAGACCAGCGATCTATAATTGACTGCTAGTAATCATACTTATGAATGTATCTTATGCCAATAATATAATGATTATTTCAGTTCATTATTAAAAGTCATATTGATTAGATTATTGTCGAGTCTATATTTCTGAATTATTTAAAATTTTAAAATGGTGGTTACTTAAAAAAAAAATTTAATCTATGAGAGAGACGTTTTATTACATGTTTTATTAAAAAAATAAATTAATTCATGTGAAAAAATGTTAAAAAAATTTTTAATTGTATTCTACCATTAATAATATTTTTTATTTAATAAATGGATGGCAATATAATTCAATAAGATATTATGGGTTTAACCACTATTTTCAAAATTGGATCAGATTGATTAATTCAATCAGAAATCAGTCCACAGTCTACTCTAGTTTATGTGATAAGCTGGGTTAGCTTAAGACTTGATCAAACCTGATGAATCAGATAACCGGTCAAAACCCATTGAATGTGGTTTGACCAAGCTTAAGCCCTAATTTGATAATTTGATTTCTATTCTTTCCTATTGCTGTATCGCTCACCAAAGAACCAAGGAAGCCACAGAGCTGCATTCTTCCCTTCTCAATCTTTCTCCGTACATAGCCAATCATCTTTACATTGATTCATAAATCTGCAAACTTGACTCAATATCATTCTCTTCCGTTTGGTAAGTCTCTTCAGTCTTCAATGTTCATCACAGACTTTTTTTTTTTTTGGTGAGGTGTTGATGTTGCCAGACTATTTAGGCTTGGGATTGTTTTGAACTTTGAATGTAACCATGGTACTCTGAGCTTGGGATTGTTTTTTGAAATTTAATATCATTCCGGGTTATTTTTGTTATGCCTTCTTATAAGCTGTTACTGTTGGTAATTAAACTAATTTCTAAGATTTTCCTAATCTTGTAGACTGCACTTTGGATAATTAGGCTTTGGAAGCAACAAGTTAAAAAGAAAATCTCTTATTGCTGATTATGAAGGAAGTAGATATTAAGAGCTGCATCTTCCTGGAGTTCTTGATTAATAGGTTTGGTCTTTCTGATGTCATTCAATCATTTTTGTTCGTTTGGCA
Source organism: Mangifera indica (assembly GCF_011075055.1). Taxonomy (NCBI): domain Eukaryota; kingdom Viridiplantae; phylum Streptophyta; class Magnoliopsida; order Sapindales; family Anacardiaceae; genus Mangifera; species Mangifera indica. The sequence goes on from NC_058154.1 coordinate 8,160,235, forward strand.
TTTAGAAACTCTTCGAAAAGCAGGACACTGAGAGAATTTGCTTAGGAATTTTCTTCAGAATTTGTGTGTTAAAATCATTCAATTTTTTATTTAGGCTTGTGAAATGAGCACATTTTTGTTGAAATCATATTAAATTTATGGGGGATTTAATGAAGAATATCTTTCTTCATCTTTTCCAAGCTGTTAAAGTCGGTAATATTGACAGTATCTTGAGATACAAGACTATGAGCATTACGGGGTCATAGACGCAACTTTCTTTATCAATTTAAGCAATGGTTAGAACAAATTTGGCATATTGCAAGAACGCCAACGTTAAACCTGGATATTTTTTCGCCTCTTTCATATCGACATACCTAACAATCTAAATAAAAAGTTTATCTAGTTAGTTGAACACATATTTCTATCTACCTACTTAAAGAAATTCATAAAATAATTTAAAATTAAGTTAAACCAATCAGTTGAACTGGTTAAACTATAAACTAATAAAATAATCAGTTAAATCATTTTAAAAACCTTTAAATTAATATTATCATTAAAGTAAACCCTAAACACTTTTTATTTAAAAATTTGGGGAAATAGTAAAAGTGTGGACCAGTTGGGTTTTACTAAATCCACAATAGATGAACCAATAACGAGAATTTTAGTGAGAGTTTTCGGAGAGGTGAACTAGTCAAGATTAATCATCTGCCTCCATACTTAAGCTTCAATTCAAGGGTTCAAAACTTCCGCATTAATTATGGAATTTTACATCCATATTCTCACCAATTTATTCGGAAAGCAAAACTACAATAATACACGCACTAACAGAACACAAGTCTCATAGAGCAAGCAACATTCTGCTTGTTGGGTTCATTCACCCATTTCCCATTTGCAAAATTCTCTCTATCTATTCAATCCCAAACCTCTTCCTCAATTCTGCAGCGTATCCCACAACTTTCTTCTCATCAGGGAGCGACTTCGAAACGCTTTCCTTCTGCATACATCTCTTAGCCCAGGCAATGAATTTGGGGCACTCTGCCTCTACGCTGAACTTGCCATATGTCTCATATGCCTCAAACCAACAGTAAAAAGGGATCAACGATACATCGACGTAGCCAAAGGTTTCACCTCCAAAGTAAGGCTTGTCTCCTAGCTGCTCTTCCAAGGTCTTTATTATTTCAATGAATTCCTTCTTTGCCTCCTCCCGTGCTTCCCCTGTTGTGCTCAATGTGTTCCTCCCAGCATCATGAAACTGCAATTTTCTTCACTGGGTTACCCTCTTTGCCATGAATCAGGAAAGATTTTAACACATCTAACACATCATATAACTGGGTTATTCAAAATCATCCCGATCCGGTGGGGCTGACAAAAGTGGTGAAGCTGTAGAATCCGTAGGAAGGCTTGGTTTTCAAACTAGATGAGACCATGACTAGTGAAAACCTGACTTACATGGTACAAAGTTGTGTGTGCAGTCATTATACCCTGGAGTTTGCCTATTTAGCCATGCTGAGTAGGATTCCCGATCATTAAAAAAAAAAAAAAATCATGCTAATCCCCAACTTCCGATTGAATTCATTAAACTAAAAACTATAAGCTTCTGAAAATGCGCATAAATCTATTCTAAAATTCATAGCAAAAACATTCACTAAATTAACTAGAAACCTCATAGAAGGCACGCTAAATTCATTCAATCAATAACAATTAATAAACTTAAATTAAAAAGAAAAAATTCAATCTAATAGTAATAATTAACTTACCTTCTTGTCAATGAAATCAACCCAAAACCTTGCTTGAGCTCGCTCATAAGGATCAGAGGGGAGCAAAGGAGCTTTGTCCTTCCACACCTCATCAACGTACTGAACAATGATGGAAGATTCACGGACAGGTTTGCCATTGTGAACAAGAACCGGGATCTTCTTATGAATGGGGTTCATTTGCAAAAGCAAAGGGCTCTTGTTCCATAAATCCTCCTCTTTGTATTCGTACTTCATCCCTTTTTCTGCCAATGCGATTCTCACCCTCATGCCAAACATGCTCGGCGAGAAATCCAACAGAATCACCTCGTCCGCCATCGTTACACGAACTCTGCACACAACTAAAATAAGTCGAAGATTTTAAGAAATGATATGTTGTTGTGAAAAGTGCAGAGTTTACAGCAATGTTTATAGAAAACTTTCTGCTGATTCCGTATAAATTTTGGTCTTCTGTTTGCATTTGAAAAAGTGAATAAATAAATAAATAAAAGACAGATTAAATTATTTCCCAAGAAAAAGCATGTAGACTCTTCCAAGATAAGGTCATTGCCTTGGTCACAGTTGCATTTCCTTGACCTAAATTTTTGTTAGCTTATAATACAGTAATATTTTCTCCAAGGAAAATATAAAAATATATTACTACTCTACATAATTTCGGGTTTTAATGGGAGAACCCAATAACTATTATAAAAGGAGGTTAGATCCTCTTTCCCAATGCATGCATAAATATTTATTTATCATAATATCGTCTTATTGGTGGCAGGTAGGGAAAGAAGACCCATTTTACTATATAGATAATCAATCACATTTAAAATAGATTCTACATCAATTATAATATATAGGTTTGTTTAAATCTATAAAATTTTTAATTTTGAGTATTCTATAATCTTTATGCTTGAAAATTACGTAATTGTGGTATGATTCAATCAATTAATTACATGAATATTATTGATAAAGTTGTGTAATTAATCCAACAAAGAATTGTTAATTTTTTAATTCTTTTCTTAGTGTATTTCATGTCACTTCTTCATTGTTTACTACTTTTAATAGCACAAATATACTTAAATTTAGTAATATAATTTTTCCTCTTTGAGTTCAAACAAAAATAAATTATTCCTGTACTGCCACTACATTAGTTTAAGCTCTTTCCACCTTGAGTCATTGTGAATCCTGTTTTTTCTTTTCTAAGTTTTCGGATGTAAGGTACGCATTTACACCTAACATTTCAAAATCCAAGGGTTTTAAGGTTTGATTCAAACAATAATTACATATGTTGTTTTCAAAAGGCCAAACGGCTATTTCCCACCCAATGTATGTTGTAATGACAAGTTTCCACCTTTTAATTATGAAAACACCAAATACTTACCCATGGCCAGTTAAAAATAACGGTGGTAAAATTGTCATTTTCTCTATAATATTAAAAAATAAATTAAAATATAATTTATTTTTACCCCCCTAAACTTTGAAAACTAAAATTTTTCCCCAACCTAAGTTTTAAAAAATGACAGTTTCACCCTAGGGTTTGGTTTTGAAATCTTCGGCGACATCTCCGGCTCCATTACTGACGGCCTCTCCCTCCCGAAGCATCCTCTTCTTTCGGCAATCTCTTTCTTCCCATTTGGAGAGCCGATGGCGTCAGAGACGCCTTGGGAGACAAAGAACTTCGTCAGGGAAGTAGTTACCTGACGAAGTAGTTATGTTTGGAGGGTTGACCTCAAAGAGTTCATTTTGACCGCATAAGAACCTTAACTAACTGACGAAGATGAAATCGTAACTTCCTTTTAACTAAAAATCCATCAAACTTTTCATCCTAATTGTGTAATTTGTTTGGAAATGTTTTGAAGCCTAATTCCATGTCCAATTAGTTGAGTTAAATATTACAGAAGGTAAGCAAACTAATAACAGAGATTTATCATAACACAAACTATACATAAACCGTTTTCCTTACATGCTTGTATACTATGAGTTAAATTAAATTATTAACTAACTTCTGTCTTTGTATATTTTCATATGAATTAAAACAAGCAAGTTGAACCCGGGCTGGCACATATTTAAATACAGAAGATAATTGAATTTACCTGGATATCAATTTTTTTTATAGTGAAGAAGATAACTAAGGATAATTATATGCATAAATATTGTCAAATTCAATATAAACAAAGAACTTGACAATTAGATGGTTTCCAATTATGTTCATGGAGTACAAATGGTTGTCAAATCGGAACTAGACGAAACACATTTATCGCAATTCATATAAGAGCAATGTTATGTGTACACAGATATATACATATTGTGATTAAGTATTATTTTATTATTAATTTAAAATTACTCAAACACATAATGACATATCTTATGTGTATCTATTTGTGTACTCAAAAAAACGCTTGTATGCATAGATTTAATGTTCAGATAATACATCAAATTAAGTTGATGATCACACGAAGAAATTAAACAAAATTCAATGGGAATAAATTGAACACATTGCAAAGTTCACATCTTGGCTATTATTATTGTATATATAATATTTTATGGTCAGTGCATGAAACTAAGGGGATTGATGAAGATGATGATGAGACGATCAGCCGTGGAAAACAGGAGGAATTTCAATAGCTTTGGTGGTTGGATAGGTGATGGGAGCATCATATTTGCTGAAGAGTTTGTAACAGGAGATCAGTGAAAGCACTGCATAACAAGGCACTGCAACAAATGTGACGATTACAGATACGGTGGCTTTGTGGCAGAATCCAGCGAATGTGCCGCAAGCAGCGCTCCGGGTGATGGCTAAATCTCCCTTTTCTTCCAGGTACAGCACCTCGGCTGCCACCGCTCCGGCAGCCAGAATCAAGTAAGTCAGAACCTGAGCCCAGATGCATAATTTGGTAAAAGGCTATAAATCTTGTTTGGGACAACAGATGTTTACAAAATTTATTTACTTGTTTGCTGGAGACTCGGCTTTCAGGATTTATTGTTAATTGAATAAAACTATGTATATAGTTTTAAGTACATAATTTGACTCAAATTTACAATGGACCATAGAAACCAACACAACAATTGACATTTAGCAGTAAGTACCAGGTCAAGGAAGAAGATAGTCCAGGCTTGAGACATGGTGAAGGGGCGAGGCATGGCTGCGATAATAGCTGAAAGAAGAGAATAACCCGCACAAATTCCATTGGCGTGCACTAAATACCTGCTCCATGAAAATTAATTCATAAACCAAAGTCTTTTATCTTATTCAGATGACAGAATTTCTTACAATATTTGACTTCTGAAGGACTATTCATGCTTCATTTTAAAATAAAGTACGTAATAATCAATAAAAAGAAACAAAAAGTACGTAAAATTCAAAATAAATTTAAAATATAAACCTAAAAGCTCTAAGGTCGGAGTAAGACAGAGAGCCAAAGTCATTAGTCTCAGAGTTTTTTAGCATGACCACGAGGGCCGCCACACATAGAGCCATCGGCACCAATCGCGCTACCGGCTCCGCCGTCCACACTGCCACCACATCATTTTCATCCCTCGATCTATGCAGCATCGGCAGCGGAGATTGACCAATAGGGGCATCATTGTTTCCCTTCTCTATCTTCTCCATAATCTTCAAATTAATTCAACAGAAAATATGCAACATAAAATGGCTCAAAATGAATAAACCACCTTTAAGCGAAAGTGCAATGAAAAGAAGAAGACGAATAGAAAATCGCTAGCTGGTAGTTCTTGTAGAAGAAGAATTAATGGAAGTTAGATGCGGTTGGTGGAGAAGCATTGAATGCCATTCATGGCGAGTCACACTTTCCCATGTTACTTCTCCAGCCCACTGTGGCCACATTTTCATTTCGCAACTAAAGTAATTCGAAAGATAGAAAAGAAAATGATACATGCACGAGAATATATATTTAAGTTTTTTATGATAATATATCAATATTAAATTATTAATTTATTTAATTTAGAGGTCATAATATCAGTTATTAAATTTAAAATTTATTTTATTTAATATAATTAGTTTAATTTTAAAAAAATAATTCAATTCGGATAAGGTTTCTGATTTTTTTTGTTTAAAAGGACATTTACTTTTCACTATTTGCTTAATATGACATGTCATGTCTGTTGTCGCAAATTTGATCTTTGCCATAAAATTTTGCAAGGTCGATTAAATTCCAAGAATTCATGCTAAGTTCATCCATGGTCAATAAAACTAGGCCGAATATTTTTTTCACATCCGAATTTTGATAAAATGATTTTTTATTATTTAAGTTTAAAAATTCAATTTTCCTCCATCTAAAATAAATTTGCTAACAAAATCTATTAATTTTTTTATATAATTACTGAAAAGATAAAAATACCCCCAAACTAATATTATATAACTGAATATTAATTTTTTTTTAATTTAAAATCATTTTAATCAAATTAAGTAAAGTTGAACCATATAAAGGGTTAGATTACTTAGAATCCCAACTGTGTCAAATCAGTCTCGATTTCAATGATTTCCCTCATATTCATAGATACCCTAAATTATCTATTGAATCCGGTCCTCCCATAATGGGTTGACCTGATTTATTAGGGTTAAGACATATTATTAATTAACGCTTGCAGAGAAAATAATTGTATTACCCTTGGCAATTATAAAGGTTAATTATGGTTGGGATTTTAATGTTTGAATTCCCAACTGCCTCTCATATTTAAACTCTCAAAATTACACTCTCTCTTCTGCAACTCCTTCTCTACAAAATTATCACAGAATACAGAAAGACAATTAGGCATATTGTGTTGTGTATTGATAATTGGAACACGTGAATCACCAATCATCATCAAAGTATAAGAATATCGAATCCAGGTATGTTTTTCATGATCTTGGAATTATTTAATTTTCACTAACATTGGTATCAGAGCATGGTTATATGTTTGATGGTGATATAAGCATGATTTTGAAGCATGTTTTAGAAATTAATTGTTATAAACAATGACCAATTTTAATAAAAATTTGTATGGGCAAGTTTTCAAATTATTGATGAATTCAATGTAATCTTGTATAATTGTTGCCTAGAATTATGTTAGGATGAATTCTAGATATGATATGCATGTTTAGTTATAAAAGATTGCATCAAAATCGCATCAAATTTATCGAATTTTAGTGGCAAATTTTAACCTAGAAACCCTAACATTCTTGCATTAAATTTGATGAAATCTGGCAATGTTTTCACTAGAAGTTACATGAATATGAATCTTTGAGTCACAAGCTTCAAAAGCCCTATCAAATCATCATCGTTTGATGGCTAAAAGTTGGCTAATTTTCTCAACAAAATTGCTAGGGTTCTGTTTTTGTCGTGAATCAAAATCGAGTTGGAAAATCCTGATTACCTGACCTGTTTGTCAACAAGTTGGTTAAAAACCCATTGGTCAACTAGGTGACCTAACCTAGGTCTCAACCCACGAGTTAAATGACTTTCAATAGTTAACATTTGACCAATCAATAATCAAAGTTTGATTCGCAAGGAAAAATCCAACACTGGCATGTGAAGGCACGTGTAGGCACATAAGGACCTTTCCCCGATGTGTGGCAGCATGTGAGAAACATTCTCCAGTGCATGGTGGCACATGAGCCAAATTTTTAGCCCATGAAAGCATGTACATGCTTTTGTATCTGTCTAACAACTTGTGTAGACTCAGATTCTATCGATTAAAATGTATGACCTATTTTTGCATGAATTGAACACTTATAGATGTTTTTCAGATCATAGTTTTGAATTATACATTGTTAAATATGTGAACATGTGTTGTTTATATAGTAATGCATATGTAATTTTGATCATCCATTTGTTGGTCATATATAGGGTGAAAATGTTGACTAAAGACTACTATCTAAGCTATAAGATGAATCCGGAGCATAACTTCTTCACTCACATTTGGACCACAACTGAGAGAATATTAGAATTGAGAAATGAGGGCATATCTTTAACTCATAATAAATGGATATATGGACTTTTGATGTCGATGTCCGATTATTAGACCCACATAATTGCCAATATTATCCTAGATGATGAGAAAGTATTGAATTTTTGGGATTGTTTATATGAGTTATGACTAGCAAAAAAGTGAAATATTGTTATGAACATAAGAAAATCTACAACTCTTTCTATTTTCCCAAATTAGTAAAGTGCGAGGCATGTTGGCTAATGCAAACAATGTAGGAACTTTATCTTGAATAAAGTCACTCTAAGGATCATTAAAAATACTAAAGAGGTATTTTGTCTCTAGGATTAGTATAGAGTGGAAGAACGACTAATTGTCAAAATGTCATGTTTCAACAATTATAAGTCGCAGATCAAGGATGGTTCAGATTCTAGTTCTAGTAAAAAATGGTCCTAGTCACTGAAACTAGTCATTGAAATGTTTGAATTTCATACTTATATTTATTTTTATTTGATCTTTATTTTCTGTTTTTAGTGATGCTATTATATAAAACTTCTTTTTGAATTATAAATAGATTGAACTATATATTGATCTAATAATTATTATGATTATTTGTGAGAATTCTAAGATTAGTAGAATTTAACTATTCTCGTTTACAATATACATTGATGCAATTGGATTAATTGTTAAAATATTAAATATTTGTGTCATAGATGATAATTGGGAAAATAGAAAACTTTTGACTCTATGTCTTGTGTGAAATATTTTAATTTTTTAATGCACAATTGCAACAATAAAATGTGTAAATATCTTATTGTTGGTGTTGTGTTGGCATATCGTTGTAGTTAGATAAATAATGGCTTTAAAAAATAGTATTGACAATCTGAATAAGGGAGAAAGATTGAATAGGGGCAATTATAAGATCTGAAGAATGAGAATCCATTATATCCTAGATGAACAGGATGTCTTAGAGGTTGTTAATTGGGTTATAGAAGAGCCTCAATTGGCTGAAGGGCAAAATCCTAACGCTGCCAAACATGAACGCTTACAATGCTTGGAAAAAGAAAGATTCAACTACTAAAGAAATTCTTACAGCTCAATGAATGATAACATTGCTTATCAGTATGAGCAATTTAAAAATATAAATATTATGTTGGTGGCACTGATGGAGAAGTTTGGAGGAATGATCGTCTCCAAACTGAGACAGTTAACTATCAAGTTCGATACGTATAAGAAAGTTTCCACTAAGATAATGAAAGAACATTTAAAGGAAATGTCAAACATGATAACTGAGTTGAAAAAGGTTGGGCATGACTTGACTGATGAATAACAAGTTCAAGCTATTATATGATCTCTACCTGATAGTTGGGAGCACATGAAAGTCAACATCAGGACTTTCGATGACATTGCTTGTCATCTTGAACTGGAAGTTGAGCGTTTAGAGGTTACTGGATCAAATGCTCATGTATATGTTGTTGAGTCCAATTCCAAGAAGTTTTTTGGAGAAGTTATATGGGTGGCTTTTAAAACTGTAAATGTTATATAGGTGGCATCAATGGAGAAGTTTAAAGGAACAACTATCTCCAAACTGAGATAGTTGACTATCAAGTTTGATACATATAAGAAAGTTCCCAATAAGATGGTAAAGCAATATTTAAGGGAAATGTCAAACATGATGACTGAGTTGAAAAAGGTTGGGCATGACTTGACTAATGAATAACAAGTTCAAGTTGTTGTACGATCTCTACATAATAGTTGGGAGCACATAAAAGTCAACATAAGGACTTTTGATGACATTGCTTGTTATCTTGAACTGGAAGTTGAGAACCTAAAGGCTACTGGATCAAATGCTCACGTATATATTGTTAAGTCTAGTTTCAAGAAGTTTTCTTGTTACAAGCAAAAATGGCAAAAATCCAAAAAAGGAAAAGAGATTGCCCCAAGACCTGTGAATAAGAACAAGTAGTTCAATCATAAACGAGGCAAACGTATTGGAAAAAGAGATAAAACCAATCTAACCTATTATAACTGTGGGATCAAAGGTCATTTGCCCTGCGAAGGCATGAAGCTGAAGAAGGTATTGTCTTATTTTATCTCAAATTGTGAGATTTATGTTTCTAGTACTATTCTACTAACTGAATCTCATCGTATATGGACTGTAAACTTAGGAGCCACAGACCATGGAACTCTTGATAGAGAAGCTTTTGTGAAATTTTATTGAATACTGAGGGAAACAAGATAGATTTATATGGGTAATAATACTGATGGAGGCATCGTAGAAGCATTAAGTCATCAATGGGGATCCACTACACATTCCAATTGGGCCAATTACAAGATGCAACATGCTTTAGTTAGGCTCATGGAGAGCTTAGAGACTAAAACCAACTCACTCAAGGATGATTGGATGCTTGAAGGAGCCAACCGAGAGGTCAACTTGATTCAGGCCCAAGCTTATGCACAAGCAGACTTTAAATGGCCATAACCTTTAATCCGGGAGGAGTTATGGTACGTGCTGTCGTTGACACCCAAATTAAATCCTAAATTCCTGCAACAAAAATGTAGTAAAGGAAAGTAGGGATTGTTCCCTCGAAGAGCTTTGATTAGTATGTCGTCACGAATAAATCGAAACAAATAAATAAAAAGGGGGGTTTTGAAGTGAATGCAAATTATAATGAATAACACTAATTAAAAATTTAGTAAAATAATCTAAAAGGAATAAATCGATTTAACAAACCTTGGTCTTCGGTCACATCCACCATTGGAACTACGATTGATCATCGAAACAAAATATCAAATTGATTATTCAAATATTCGTTGTGGTATTAAATTAACCTGTCCTTCCTTACGATTAGTTAACCAAAAACATGTATTCCAATTAACCCTTATTGATTAATAATTTGGATACGATCTCGAATTTAATTAAACAATAGCATTACGAATTAGAAAGACCAACGAAGCAAGACAACACAAACGTACGACGTTGCATTTAATCTAGTTGATTATTTCCCTAGGATTATCGCTTCTGACGCAGCAAACGATAAACTTAGTTGCCACTTCGATTAGATGGATTGAACAATTACGGATTCAACATCTAAACTAGCAATAGATTATATTAATTGATAAACTAATCGTGCGCCTTAGAAATCAACCAACACAATCAATAACAAATAATTCAGAAAGATAATCAATACTCAAATAATCAAAAAGATGCATTAAAGAACAAAATAAATCTCACAATCATTGTAGTTCCATGGTTTCAAATCCCTTCAACAAGATAAATTACTCAGCCACTGTAGAACATGTTTTGCTCTCTAATTCTCTAATTACAATCGTTTTTCATTCTCAAATAAAAAATAAGAGTATATATATTTTCTTCCTACTAAAAATCTGGAAATTGGAACTACTCTCCTAATCCAATCAAACAAAGTGATACATATCTTCCCAAAAAGAAAGGAAAAGATATGTATCTTTAATATATATCCTTCTTCCTAAAATCTCCTTCCTTATCTAGCTCAATTAATCCTCTTTTCCAGCTGGTGATTATCCCTTTCCTTGGAAGCAAATCTTAATATTTTATGGACTCTTGCAACAGATCTGGACGTTCAGATCTGCTTTCCGGATTCTGCTCTCATCTTTCACGTGCCCACGCCTAGTCTGCATTACGAAATTTTCAGTTTAATATATCTGCTTCAGTTTTTCCTCTTTTTGGCCCAACTTATTCCAAAATTGCTCAAAACTTCTTAAATGCAAAAAGATAAGTAATTCCATTAGATTAAATCAAATTTCCACACAACATAAGGGAATTATAAATCAAAATAGTAGCAATTAATGGTTTTATCAAATTCCCCCACACTTATCTTTTGCTCGTCCTCGAGTAAAACAAAAACAAAAACAAAGCAAACACAAAAAATGTTCCATCAATCTCTTTTCTCACGATACCGACAAGTGTACATACCTTAAGATTCAAACCAACCAAGATTCAAGCATCAACACACATCATTATCGAACTTTACAAGGAAGTATGCACAAAGACAAATCAAGATAATCGCATTCTGAAGCATGTATAAAGCTTTGGTGAATCATCCTCATGGTTATCACTCATATCACTCATGTGTTTAATGATTCGGTGTTTCGCTCAAATTCTTCCAATGCAAACATTCTACCATAAGCTTGCTTATGCACCAAATCTCCACCACTTAGATTATATACATGCATAAATCAAAAGGGCTTTATTTTAGGTTGTAATGGGGCTTTGGGTAAAGGTGAGGATTAATGGATACAAAAGGTTAAAACCATGAATATTAACAAAACATTTAAACATATAAGGGGAACAAAAATGTAAAGCTAAAGTCACCATATTCACCACATTTCTTTGCTACTTGCCATTGCCTTTCTCTTCTCTCTTTTTCAACTTCTTTTCTTTTTTTTTTTTTTCTTTTTCAGCATTTTTTTCTTTTTCTTGAATAACTAAGAGAGTTGGGTAGCAAAGATAACAATATAAGGCAATCTCAATAGCACTCTTCAGCCAACTTCTTTTCATCATCTCTTCTTATACAATTAAGTTCCCTTTTCCCCCACATTTAAATTTCTCAAGACAACAAATTCACCAAGCAACAAATTCTTGTTTAAATGCCTTGCTTATTTTCATGGTTGGGTGAGGATTTTTACTTGAAGGCTTGGGTTTGTAATATGGTTTTAGCACAAAGAATCAAGGGTTTTGTAAGGCTCAAGGGGCTAACTAAGGAAATTAAAATAGGTTGGCTTTTTAAGCTAAAGGGTTCGAACAAGAATGCCTTTATCATTTTCATGCATGCATATTTCAATGTGGTCTCGAAACGGTTCAAAGCAAGTTCTAGAGATATATTCACATGGAAGAATATCACTCATCAAAGAAAATATAGATTGATATGAATGTTTCAATCTTTTTCGGCTCAAAACTCACGAGTTAAATAAATTCACCTCAACTTCAAACAAACTCGAGCACTCAATTATCAAAATTTGTTTAAATGCATACCCCTAATTAATCTAACAAATCAGTGCGCAATGTTCTCCTATTGAATCGGCTAAATTCCAAGGCATGCATACAAATTAATTCATTCAAAGTGAGATTAATGGAACTGTTTGGCTGACTACAAACAGGGAAGGATATACTAGCTGCCATAAAAATCAAACTTTATCCAGCAAGGCGCAACAACATAGACAAAACAAAGCAAAAAAAATTGAGGCATAGCAGAACAAACATATCACAAAGAAGACATAACAAAAAACTGACAGAAAAAAAATAGAACTGATAGAACTGAACAAATTGAAAGCAGAACAGAAGGATAAAACATAAGAACAGAGCAGAGAAAAAAAAAATAAATATAGGACTGAAAGACAGAACAGTAAGCAGCAGAAAATAAAACACAAATACACCCTCCCCTACACTTAAACCAAACATTGTCCTCAATGTTTAAACAAAACAGAATAATAATAAAACTAAAATTTAAAAGAAAAAGGAAGAGGAAACTTCTCTGGTTTTATGGAGAAGGAAGAACAATTTGAATTATGGAGATGGTGGAGATGGCGGCGTGAATCCTTGCGAATGGAAAAAGGCGAGCAGATTATGCTCCATACGGTCTAATTTTCGTTCACATCTCTGCAGTTGGGTCCCTATACTGTCGAATGAATGAGTATAGGAAGATGATGGAAGATCTACTTGTGGTTGGGTACTGTTGGGATCTGCTTCTGCTTGCGTTCTGAGCTGCCTATTTGGCCTGGAATAAGGCGGTGCCGTTGGTCCAGGTTGCAGGAAACTGAAACTACCATCTGCTTGTTGTCTTACAATCCCCATCCTGTCTAAACAAGTCATATCCAATGGTTCCACCTCACAAGTAGTATGCATGTTATGATTAGAAATATCTAATAAACCCAAGTTAACGGCTAATTGAGTAATATATGAACCAAGGATTAAGGGTTTATTCTTTTTCTGGACCACTGACTGGAATTGGGTGAGTAACCAAAAGCCTAAATTAACCTGAATGTTATGCTCCATACACCATAAAAAATAAAACTCAACTTTGGAAATGGTACCTGCACTATCCCTCCTTCCAGAAAAATTAAAAGCTAAGAATCGTTGTAAATATTTGAACACGGGGCTTTTTAAATACGAACTCTTAGAAGCACTAGGATTATAAGGGGTAACATCAACTGACCATTCATGCCATAATTCAATAGGATTAAAATCAGGACTGTAATCACATTGGGATCGTACGTAGCGCTCACTCTTTTCATCCTCTTTTTTCAAAAACCCCAAAGCAATGTTAAATTCAGAAATTGAACATGAACATTTTTTCCCCATTATCCTAAACTCAACTATCCCCTTGGTAAACAAATCAAATTCCTCAGCAATATTAAATTGAAATGTTGTATAAAATTCACGGGTGAGCTCAATAAACGCAGGGCAGTCCACATATACATAATTTTGCCAATTCAATCTATTCACTAGCTCATCAATTTCATTACGAATTCCTAATTGCTCAAGAGTGTGAGCGTGAATATACTTACATGGGTAGATTTTGCGCTCACACATGGACCCATACCGTTGTTGGTCTTGTGCATCAATGAATGTATTGAAGCCGCCTAATTTGAGTTATAGGCTACTGGAGATTTCCAATTGCTTCCCTTTTTGAGTGCGCGAACGTGGACCCGAGCGGACGGAAGCCGTGGTGGTTGGTTGTGGCTGAGGTGACGATGAAGGGAATGATGGTGAAGGAGTTACGTTCGTCGGAGACGGTGTAGACTGTGGAGCGCTATTGCTCAGTGAATCGTCGAAATCGGACAACAGCTCTAGTGTGAATGGTCTTCGATGGCTGGATTTTGCTACTCGATGACGCTGTGAACGGGTTCGAACCATGGTGTTTCAGAATGGAGGAAAGGGGGCTGCTAGGTTTTCGTTTTAGGTGGAGAGGAATTTTTTAGGCATGGGTTTGTCGAATATGTCTCTGGAAGCAATTAACCCAGCCCTTTTTAATCACACAAATCATATGGCCCCCTTGGTTTCAAGCAAATATCAAAGCCAAAAGTTGGACTTTTGACAGAAATACATAACCCAGCTCCAGATTACCAAAGTGCAGATTCCTCCCCTCGTGAACATTTACAGAAGGAAGAAGACGATTGAACAGTAACCTGAAAATAAATTAAAATAAACCCAATAAAAAAAATCATAAAATAATTGCTAATTAACTATCTAAACATCCTAAAACCGAAATTTAAAACAAAAAGATTGAACACATAAACCGAAATTAAAGAAATTGTTGAGAAAATTGAAATTGAAACATTAATCAAAATTAAGCTTGGGTTGCCTCCCAAGTAGCACCTTTGTTTACAATCGTCAGCTCGACGTAATACCTTCGTCTATTCATCCATGTACATGGGATCTTTCAGCTCCACTTCTCCGACGTTTTCAGTCGGCACTCCTTCGTAAAACAGTTTGAGTCTGTGGCTATTAACTTTAAATACTTTCGATGTCGTTAAGCTCTGAATCTCTACTGCACCATGAGGAAAAACGTTAGTAACAACGAACGGCCCAATCCAATGAGAACGTAATTTACCTGGAAATAATCGAAGTCTTGAATGATAAAGGAGAACTTTTTGGCCAAGTGAAAATTCCTTTCTGGAAATCATTTTGTCATGGAAAGCTTTTGTTTTCTCCTTGTAAATTCTAGCATTCTCGTACGCGTCATTGCGAATTTTTTCTAATTCTTGCAGCTGTAATTTCCTATGTTCGCCACTCTCATCCAACTTCATATTGCAATGCTTGACAGCCCAATATGCTCTGTGTTCTAATTCAACTGGAAGATGACAGGCCTTACCGAATATCAACCTATACGGCGACAACCCAATTGGCGTTTTGTACGCTGTTCTGTATGCCCACAACGCATCTTCCAATCGCAAACTCCAATCCTTTCTTGTTGGACCAACTGTTTTTTCTATGATTGATTTAATTTCTCGATTCGAAACCTCAGCTTGTCCACTTGTTTGTGGATGGTACGTCGTAGCAATCTTGTGTGTTACATCATATTTTTTTAGCAGCACCTCTATTGTTCGGTTGCAAAAATGTTTCCCTTGATCGCTAATTAGAGCCTTCGGAATGCCGAACTTGCTGAATATGTTAGATTTAAGGAAACCTGAAACAACTTTAGAGTCATCAGTTCGGGTAGCTTTTGTTTCTACCCATTTCGAGACATAATCAACTACCAATAAAATATAAACGTAACCAAACGAAGATGGAAAAGGCCCCATGAAATCAATACCCCAAACATCAAAAATTTCGCAAACTAAAATAGGAGTTTGAGGCATTTCATTTTTTTGTGAAATATTACCTGTTTTCTGACAGCGTTCACAAGATTTACAAAACAAGTATGTGTCTCGGAATAAAGTTGGCCAGAAAAATCCATAATCTAGAATTTTTCTTGCTGTCCGTTTTGCTCCAAAATGGCCTCCACAAGCATACGAATGGCAGAAGGTAATAATAGAAGAAATTTCAGTTTCAGGTACGCACCTTCTAATAATTTGATCAGCGCAACGCTTCCATAGATACGGATCGTCCCATACGTGATATTTTGCATCATTTTCAGTTTGTCTCTTTGAGCCTTAGATAAATCAGTTGGCAGTGTGTTAGTAACTAAATAATTCACCATGTGTGCGTACCAGGACAGCCTGCAGCTCGCTGAAAATAACCGCTCATCAGGAAATTGCTCCTGCAGATCCTGCTCTGTTTTAACATGAATCAGACGGCTTAAATGGTCAACAACACGATTTTCTTGTCCAGCTTTATCCTTGATCTCCAGGTCAAATTCACTCAGCAGCAGAACCCACCTTATAAGCCTTGGCTTTGCCTCCTTTTTTGTAATCAAGTACCTAAGAGCTGCATGATCAGAGTAAATAACCACTTTAGTACCCAATAAATACGAACGGAATTTTTCTAATGCAAAAACAACAGCCAAAAGTTCTTTTTCAGTGGTCGAATAATTTTTTTGTGCATCATTTAAGGTCATTGATGCATAATATATGGCATGTGGCACCCTTCCAACTCGCTGCCCCAACACGGCTCCTACTACATAATCACTTGCATCACACATTATTTCAAACGGGAGACTCCAATCTGGTGGCTGGATTATTGGTGCAGAAGTCAGCAGCTGCTTCAACTTGTCAAATGCCTTTTTACAGCTTTCATCAAACTCAAAAGTCACCTCTTTCTGAAGCAGCTTACATAAGGGCAATGCAATACGTGAAAATTCTTTAATAAAACGTCGGTAAAAACCTGCATGGCCAAGAAAAGAACGAACTTCCCGCACACTAGCGAGGTAAGGTAAAGATTGAATAATATCCACTTTAGCCTTATCTACCTCAATACCCCTAGCTGAAACTACATGCCCCAAAACTATACCTTGCTCAACCATAAAATGACATTTTTCAAAATTTAAAACAAGGTTCGTTTCAATGCATCTTTGTAACACAAGTGTGAGATTCTGCAAACAATTATCAAATGAGTCTCCGTGAACAGTAAAATCGTCCATAAAAATTTCGATAATGTGCTCAACATAATCCGAAAATATACTTACCATACACCTTTGGAAAGTAGCTGGTGCATTACAAGCTCCAAATGGCATCCGTTGATATGCAAAGGTTCCAAATGGACATGTGAAAGTTGTCTTCTCTTGATCTTCGAGAGCAATTACAATCTGAAAATATCCTGAAAAACCATCTAGAAAACTATAGTAAGCTCGGCCAGCCAACCTTTCCAACATTTGATCAATAAACAGTAACGGAAAGTGATCTTTACGGGTTACAGAATTTAATTTCCTATAATCTATACAGACCCGCCACCCATTCTGAACTCGAGTAGGCACCAATTCATCATTCTGATTTTTTACCATTGTGATGTCAATCTTCTTAGGAACGACTTGAACAGGGCTGACCCATTCGCTGTCTAAAATAGGATAAATTACTCCGGCTTGAAGCAACTTCAAAATTTCCTTCTTTACCACTTCCATCATTGGTGGATTCAGCCTCTTTTGTGGCTGTCGAATTGGTTTCGCTCCCTCTTCAAGATGAATTCGATGCATGCAAGTAGAGGGACTGATTCCTTTTATGTCGGCAATGGTCCATCCTATGGCTGTTTTATGCTTCTTCAGAATCTGCACCAATTTTTCCTCTTGCTGCTTAATTAACTTGCTGGAAATAATCACTGGCAAGGTCTCCCCATCTCCAAGGTACACATATTTTAGGTTATTTGGAAGAGGTTTCAGCTCCAGCTCTGGTGCCTGCAAAACAGAAGGTATCAATTTTTCGTTAGGCATTGGCAACTCAATATAAGATAAATTATCTATATTTTTCAGCTCTCTGCACTCATTCATCGCTGCCACTGTATTCTGCACATCTGAAATTAATTTAGGTTCATCCCTTTCTTTCAAAACATTTTCCTGGTTAGCTGCTTCCAACTCATCTTCATCATAAAAAATTTCCTACGCTAGAGAATCAATTAAATCAACTGAATACATAGGAAAATCCACATCAGGATATTTCATAACATCATAAATATTAAATTGGACAGCTTCACCATCAAATTCCATGGTCAGTGTGCCTTTATGAACATCAATTTTCATTTTAGCAGTTTTCAGAAAAGGTCTTCCCAACAAAATAAGTGCAGACTGGTCATTATTTTCCATGTCAAGAACATAAAAATCAGCTGAAAAAATTAATTTATCATTAACCTGAACAAGAACATCTTCAATTAATCCTTTCGGATATGTGTTCGATCTATCGGCCAACTGAATAACTACACCAGTTTGTTCTAAAGGACCCAGATTAAGAGCAGAATAAATGGAATATGGCATTACATTAATAGATGCTCCTAAATCTAACATGGCTTTTTCAATTTTTGTTCCTCCTATGGTGCAAGGGATGCAAAACATACCTGGATCTTTGCATTTTTCAGGAAGACTCTTTCGAATTATGGCTGAAACATTTTCTCCTACCTTTATTTTTTCATACCTTTTGAGTTTTTGCTTTCTTTTCAATGTACACAGCTCTTTCAAAAATTTAGCATAACGAGGCACTTGTTTTATTGCATCAAACAATGGGATATTGACTTCACACTTTCGAAAGGTCTCATATAAATCCGCATTGCTTTCACACTTCAGTTTTAAAGCTTCAGGAAAATGAGGAACAGGTTTGTATTCGCTGAAAGGAGGATATTTACCTGTCGCTACCTTTTCGGAAGGATTCTTTTCTACCACCACTTCCTTTCCGTTTTTTGCTTGCTGTGTTGGTACAGGTGGTTCTT
The DNA here is from genome assembly GCF_011075055.1 of Mangifera indica. Classification (NCBI taxonomy): domain Eukaryota; kingdom Viridiplantae; phylum Streptophyta; class Magnoliopsida; order Sapindales; family Anacardiaceae; genus Mangifera; species Mangifera indica. Next base: position 8,179,207 of record NC_058154.1, read on the forward strand.
TAATTGGCATCTCCAACTGTTTTCCATTTCTCAATACTATGGCACTAGCATTCTCCTTTGGGTTCACCACAGTTTGTGACGGCAATTTACTTGAATTTTGTGCTTCCAGCCTACTGATTGCAGTAGCCATCTGACTCATTTGATTCTCCAAATTTTGAATACTGGTTCTTGTTTCCTGTTGAAATTTCACAGTGTTAGTAGCCATAGTTTTAACAATATCCTCAAGAGATGTACCTGAACCAGAATTTTGGGTTGGTTGCTGTTGTCTAGGAACATAGGGCTGCTGATACGGCTGAAAATTATTTGAAGGCTGATTCGCATTTGCATTCCCATAACGAAAATTAGGATGATCTCTCCAATCGGAGTTGTAGGTATTCGAATAAGGATTATAATTATGATTTCGCTGCTGCTGTCCTAAAAATCCGCCCACTACATTAGCATGTTCAGAGCAGTCCTCCTAAAGTGTTGGGCACATATCAGTTGGATGTCCTCCTACCGAACAGATTCCATAAACTTTCGCTGCCTCTGTTTTTCCTACAGCTATTTGACGTACAAGAGTAGTTAGATCATCAAGTCGTCTTTCAAGAGAAGATACATTTACCTCATTGACGCGCCGAGACGAATGGTCTAATCTATTTCCAAATTGTTGTGAATTTGACGCCATATTTGCAATTAAATTTCGGGTTGCTTCAGGTGTTTTGTCAGCAAATGCTCCACCACTCGCTGCATCAATCATATTTCTCTCATTTGATAGAAGTCCTTCATAGAAATATTGAATAAGCAGCTGGTCACTAATTTGGTGATGTGGACAGATTGCACAAAGTTTTTTAAAGCACTCCCAATATTCGTATAAAGACTCTCCACTCTGCTGCCGAATGCTACAAATTTCTTTTCTTATGCTGGCTGCTCTTGATGCTAGAAAAAATTTTTGCAGAAATAATCTTTTCATCTCATGCCAAGTAGTGATACTTCCAGCGGGTAGATAATACAACCAATCTTGCGCATCATCTTTCAAAGAAAACGGAAAAGCCCTCATCTTGATTTGTTCTTCGGTTACTCCATTCGGTTTCATTCCGATGCACACCACATGAAATTCCTTTAAATGTTTATGAGGATCTTCACTTGCAGAGCCACGAAAAATAGGTAAAAGATGAATTAGTCCAAATTTTAATTCGAAGGTGGTATTAACATCTAAATTCGGAAAAGTAATGTAGTGTGGTTGTTGATTTAAATCTGGAGCAGCAAGCTCTCTTAAAGTTTGATTTTCAGCCATGTTTTCCTCTGTTTCGTAAGCAGATTTGTATGCTTGCAGTCTCCTTTTCGCTTCTTTTCTCAGCCCTTTTGCAGTCTTTTCAATTTCTGGATCAAACTGTAAACTAGCTTGTTTCAAAGATCGCGTAACGAACATACAAATTAAAAACTCCCCGACAACGGCGCCAAAATTTGGTATGTGCTGTCGTTGACACCCAAATTAAATCCTAAATTCCTGCAATAAAAATGTAGTAAAGGAAAGTAGGGATCGTTCCCTCGAAGAGCTTTGATTAGTATGTCGTCACGAATAAATCGAAACAAATAAATAAAAAGGGGGGTTTTGAAGTGAATGCAAATTATAATGAATAACACTAATTAAAAATTCAGTAAAATAATCTAAAAGGAATAAATCGATTTAACAAACCTTGGTCTTCGGTCACATCCACCATTGGAACCACGATTGATCATCGAAACAAAATATCAAATTGATTATTCAAATATTCGTTGTGGTATTAAATTAACTTGTCCTTTCTTACGATTAGTTAACCAAAAACATGTATTCCAATTAACTCTTATTGATTAATAATTCGGATACGATCTCGAATTTAATTAAACAATAGCATTACGAATTAGAAAGACCAACGAAGCAAGACAACACAAACGTACGACGTTGCATTTAATCTAGTTGATTATTTCCCTAGGATTATCGCTTCTGACGCAGCAAACGATAAACTTAGTTGCCACTTCGATTAGATGGATTGAACAATTACGGATTCAGCACCTAAACTAGCAATAGATTATATTAATTGATAAACTAATCGCGCGCCTTAGAAATCAACCAACACAATCAATAACAAATAATTCAGAAAAATAATCAATACTCAAATAATCAAAAAGATGCATTAAAGAACAAAATAAATCTCACAATCATTGTAGTTCCATGGTTTCAGATCCCTTCAACCAAGATAAATTACTCAGCCACTGTAGAACATGTTTTGCTCTCTAATTCTCTAATTACAATCGTTTTTCATTCTCAAATAAAAAATAAGAGTATATATATTTTCTTCCTACTAAAAATCTGGAAATTGGAACTAATCTCCTAATCCAATCAAGCAAAGTGATACATATCTTCCCAAAAAGAAAGGAAAAGATATGTATCTTTAATATATATCCTTCTTCCTAAAATCTCCTTTCTTATCTAGCTCAATTAATCCTCTTTTCCAGCTGGTGATTATCCCTTTCCTTGGAAGCAAATCTTAATATTTTATGGACTCTTGCAACAGATCTGGACGTTCAGATCTGCTTTCCGGATTCTGCTCTCATCTTTCACGTGCCCACGCCTAGTCTGCATTACGAAATTTCCAGTTTAATATATCTGCTCCAGTTTTTCCTCTTTTTGGCCCAACTTATTTCAAAATTGCTCAAAGCTTCCTAAATGCAAAAAGATAAGTAATTCCATTAGATTAAATCAAATTTCCACACAACATAAGGGAATTATAAATCAAAATAGTAGCAATTAATGGTTTTCTCAAGTTATAAGGCCTGTAATATATCAATGTGAAGCTCATTTCAAGATCTATAACAATAACTAGCTTTGCTAGTTGCACCCAATTTGAAGGCCCAATTAAATATATTTTAGTCTATATTACACAATTTTAGTTTATCCAAATTTAGGGTTTTTTATTTTTATGATTTTAATCTTGTTTTTTACCAGACTAGACTTTATTGAGCCCAATTGACATATTTTCTTTTAATTTAATTAGTGTTTTGGATAGTTATTTAGGTAATAGGCTTAGGAAGTTTGAAAGTCCATTGGGTCATGGGTAGTTTAGGGTTAAGTTGGCATTGTACTATATAAACTCACATTTTCATGATGAATGGATCTTTTGGCCGACTTACATAATTTTGCTTACTCTTGAACTTTCAAACCTTTGAACTTATCAAGCTTTGGTCTTGTGGCGTCCACCATTATGATTCTATATCGATTGGGATCAAAGGTCATTCAGTGATGAAACTAATTCAGTCTTGGGAAAAATATCTTCTTGGGCATTGGGTCTTGCATCAAATCATCAAGGTTCACGTTAGTTGGTATCAGAGCTGAATCGAATTAGGTTCTGTATCTATCTTTTTTTGTGTTTGTGATTTGGGGTTTCTTTTTCTTGAATAGTCATGCATCTTAAAAATCTTCAAGTGTGTTCTTGATTTCGTTTTCTTTGTGAGACTTAGTTCTTTATTTCCTTGCTTTATGGTCTAACGTTTTGGTGTCTTTTTGCTTGTGAAATTCTTGATTTCTTATTGAACCCTAGTGTAGTCGAATTCTAGTTGTATGAGTGTCTAATTTGTCTTCTTGATTGATCTAAAAAAAAATGAAAAAAAAGAAAAAAAACTTGTTTAAGGCTGAAATTAATTTAAGTTAGGGGTAGAGTGATCCTTTGATCTGGATTCAAACAAACCTGTAGGAGTGAATTTTGGTTAGTTGTGTGGTTTTTCTTGAATTCTTGGGGAACATCTTATTATTTCCGAAATTGAAGGGTAGGTCTTGATTAAAATTATTGTTGAATTCATCAAACCCTTGAAAGATTCTTGTTAAAAAAAAAAAAGATAAAACGAAAAAATAAAACCCTTTGAACTTGGGAATTCTGAAATTGGGGAGAATAATCTTGGATGAGGATTGTCTTTGTTTCCTTTAACCTTTAGGGAAAAAAACCTCGTAATTGCCTAAATTGGGAGATTGAGTTCTTAATTGTCCTTAAAATCTTAAATTTTCCTTGAAAATTTTGGTACTCCTAAATTGGGAGATTAGACCTTGATTATTTCCTTAATTGCTTTGAATTTCTTAAGAGAGAATTTTGTGAGATCTAAGGAATTTAATTTTTTTTCTTTCTTTTCTTATTTCAGCCAAGTAAAAAAAAAAACAAAAGAAAAAAAGCAGTAAAAAAATAGCAAAAAAAAGGAAAACAAATGTAAAAAAAGAAGGGACAGATCACGGAGAAAGTTGGCACACTTACCTTTTTTGACTTTGATTTCCTTTATTCTTGTTATCTCTTTTAAATTTTCTTTCCTTTGATTATTCATTTTTGTAGTTGTGTTCATTTTTTTTTTATTCTGAAAATTCTCCTTATTTTTTAATCTTAGCTTTTTTTTTTAATAGTAGGTAATCATAACATACCCTAGGTTGATTGGTGGTCGTTTGTCAAAAGTACAGTTTTGATTTGTTCTTATAAAAAAAAAAATTCCAGATTATAGAGTATGTGAGAACATTAGAGTGCAAACACGAGCGCAAATGTAAACATATGAAAAGTTGTGTGAGGATTATTATTTACAGACACATTTGTTTTCTGAAATTATAACATGATGGAATCAAAAAACCCTAGTGTTATAGAAGTTCAAGTAAAACCGAGGCTTTTACAATGCAAGCAATCCAACAATAGTTTGAGCGACTTTTTAATGTAATGAGGAGTGTTAATGATTGGTTGGACAGATTAGAGCAGCAACAGAGTGATAGAAAGGGAATTAGTATAACTAAGGGTAGGAGAAAAACACCAACGATGAGGGATGAGGATAGGATAGTCACCGACAGTGAGAATGATGAAATAAGTGATAGGCTGAATAATATAAGGAGTAAAGGCGGACATCCCAGTCATAGAAACAGTATGTATAGAGAGAAGAGGAAGAGTGATAGTAACTTCAGTAGTATTAAGATGAAAATTCCACCTTTTCAAGGTAGAAACGATCTTAAGGGATGCCTAGATTGGGAACGAAAGGTAGATCAGGTTTTTGACATACATAGGTATTCTAAAGAGAAAAATGTGAAATTGGTTGTTGTAGAATTCATTGATTATACTAGTATTTGTTAGGACCTATAGATACTTGGGATGATATGAAAAGTGTAATGAGGTAGCGTTTTGTTCCTAGTTACTATCACAGGGATTTACTTCAGAAGTTACAGGGGCTTAGGCAAGGGACTAAGAGTGTGGAAGACTATCACAAAGAGATAGAGATAGTTATGATTAGGGCTAATGTATAGGAAGATAGGGAAACCACTATGGCTAGGTTTTTAAATAGGTTAAATAGGGAAACAACCAATTTGGTAGAGCTCCAACATTATGTAGAGTTAGTGGATTTGGTCTATATGGCAATGAAGGTTGAGAGACAACTACAACAAAAGGGTAAAAGGGATGTAGTCTTCTATTATAGTTCTTTGAAGCTGTGTGTCAAAGAGAGATGATAAACCACCTTTTAAGCCAAAAACTGAATACTCTAAACCTAAGGGAGAAAAGTCTAGTTGAGAGAAGCCTAGTATCAAACTAGAATCATCAAGGAGAAACAGTGAGATAAAATGTTTTAAGTGTTTAGGTATGGGTCACATAGTTTTCCAATGTCCTAACAAAAGAACCATGGTGTTAAGAAAATATAGTGAATATGAGACAGAGGAAGAATCTAGTGATGAGTGTATGTCACCATTAAAGGATACTAATGATGTAGAGTTAGAGTATGCAATAAAAGGTGAGGCATTAGTGTCTAAGAGAGCTTTGAGTTTGCAATATAAGGAAGAGAATATTTTCCATACTAGATATCATATGAAGGGTAAGGTGCGTACTTTAATTATAGATGAGGGTAGTTACACGAACGTAGCTAGTACTGAACTTATAGAAAAACTTAATTTACCCACAACCAAATACCCTAAACCTTATAAGCTTCAGTGGTTGAATGACTGTGGAGAAATTAGGGTGAATAAACAAGTGGTGGTAGCCTTATCTGTGGGTAGCTATCAAGATGAGGTGTTGTGTGATGTAGTACCCATACATGCTAGACATATCTTGTTAGGGAGATCATGACAATATGATAGAAAGGTAACACACAAAGGATTCAAGAATAGGTATTCTTTCATGATGAATAACAAACTCATCGCACTTGTACCATTGTCACCAAAGCAGGTTTATAAGGATCAAATGAAGAGAAGAAAGATGAGTGAAGAGAGAAAAGAAAGTGAGAGTGAAAAAAAAATAGAGATAATGTGAATAAGGATGAGCGAAGAAAAAGTAAGGTCAAAAAGAGGAGAGAGGAAAATGAGGGTAAGTAATTCGACCATGAGAGAAAAAACAAGAGAGAAAACAAAGAACGAAAAAAAGAGAGTTTTTATAGGAAGATGAGTGATGTAAGGACTACCCTTGTGACTAAACAATATCCATTATTGTTAGTTTACAAGGAAAGCTTTTTATTTTTCACTAAAACTGACCATTCTCTTCCTAGTGTTTTTGTTTCTCTTTTGCAAGAGTTTGAAGATGTATTCCCTAAGAAGATTCTTGATGGACTACTTCCAATTACTGGGATCGAGCACTAGATCGACTTTATACCTAGAGTAGTGATACCCAACAAACCAACCTGTAGAAGTAATTATGAGGAGACAAAGGAGCTTCGAAGACAAGTGAAGGAATTGATGAAGAATGGATACATGAGAGAGAGCATGAGTCCGTATGCCATACTAGTGACTCTAGTGCCTAAGAAAGATAGGACATGGAGAATGTGCGTTGACTATCAAGCCATCAACAAAATCACTATAAAGTATCGTTATCCCATATCTAGGTTAGATGATATGTTTGATGAGTTACATAGATCATATATCTTTTCAAAAATTGATTTGAAAAGTGGGTATCATTAAATTAGGATGAAAGAGGGCGATGAATGGAAAACTATATTTAAAACCAAGCATAAACTATATGAATGGTTGGTAATGTCATTTGGGCTTACTAATACACCTAGTACGTTTATGAGACTAATGAACCATGTCTTATGTGCATTTATAGGCAAGTTTATAGTCATCTATTTTGATGATATTCTCATTTATAGTCGTAGTTTAGATTAGCATATAGGACACGTGTGTGATGTTTTGCTAGTGCTTAAGAAAGAAAGGTTATTTAGTAATCTTAAGAAATGTTCCTTTTGCACTGACCAAGTTGTGTTCCTAGGATTTGTAGTTTCATCTAAGGGTATTAAGGTAAATGAGGAGAAGGTTAAGGCTATTTGAGATTGGCCAACACCTACTTCTGTGATCGAGGCAAGAAGTTTCCATTATTTAGCTAGTTTTTATAGGAGATTTGTATGAGACTTTAGTACACTAGCGACACCACTAACTGAAGTTATTAAAAAAAATGTAGGATTTAGGTGGGATAAGAAACAAGAGCGTGCATTTGCATTAATTAAGGATAAGTTAAGTTATGCACCTTTACTCACTTTACCTAATTTTTCTAAACCATTTGAGCTTGAGTATGATGCTTCAGGTATAGGTATTGGAGCTAGAGTATGATGCGAAAGGAACAATTTCCATCCTAATGTAAATCAAAGTTACATCCGAGGGGTGATTGTCCATTTCAAGTACTCGTACAGATCAACGATAATGCCTACGATTGGATCTTCCAAGTGAGTATAATATAAGTACTACTTTTAATATTTCTGACCTATCTCCTTTTGATGATGTAGATTTGAGAACAAATCCTTCTCAAGAAGGAGGGAATGATGGAGGCATCATAGAAGTATCGAGCCATCAAAAAGATCCGCTACACATTTCGATTGGGCCAATTATGAAGAGTAGAGCTAAGAAGATGCAATAGGCCTTAGTTGGGCTCGTGGAGGGCTTAAAGACTAAAACCAGCTCACTCAAGGACGATTGGATGCTTGAAGGAGCTAACCGAGAAGTCAACTTGATTCAAGCCCAAACTTATGTGCAACGATTTTAAATAGTCATAACTTTTGATCTGGGAGGAGTTACGGGGTTTGTAATATATCAACTCGAAGCTTGTTTTGAGCTCTACTCAATTTGGAGTCCCAATTAAATCTGTTTCAGTCTGTATTATACAGTTTTTAGTTTTTATGATTTTAATCTTGTTTGTGATTAGGCTAGACTTTATTGAGCCCAATTGACATATTTTCTTTTAATTTAATTAGTGTTTTGGGTAGTTATTTAGGTAATGGGCTTGGAAAGCTTGGAAGTCCATTGGGTCATGGATAGTTTAGGGTTAAGTTGGCATTGTACTATATAAAGTCACATTTTCATGAAGAATGGTTCTTTTGGCCAACTTATATAATTTTGCTTACTCTTGAACTATCAAACCTTTGAACTTATCAAGCTTTGGTTTTGTGGCGTTCACCATTATGATTCCAAGGTTCATTCGATTTCATATCGATTCAGGTCAAGGGTCATTCAATGATGAAACCGATTCAGTCTTAGAAAAAATATCTTCTTGGGCGTTGGGTCTTGCATCAAATCGTTAAGGTTCGCATCAAATACTAAATTAGAAGTTAAAGAAATGAGCACATGTAAATTGGTTTTGTGTGGTGGTCAAACCTCATACCTACATAATATCCTGTATACTTCAAAAATTCGATAAAAATTTAGTCTTTATAACTATTCTATTAAAACTAGGATATAGTTTAACATTTTCTCAGAACTTAGTTAAAATTTATTATAATATTGTATTTTATGGATCCAGATTTCTATCTAAAGGTTTTATGCTGCTAAACACCTTATTATGTAATTATGATAATTTTATTAGTTTTTCACTATTAATAACTCTTAATAGTCTGGATATTGATGCAAATAAATGACATACTAGATTAGGCACATTGGCCAAGAAATAATGAACAGACTGGTCCATGAACGTTTATTATGACCTATCACGAAATTAGATCTGTCTGTTTGCGAGCATTGCTTAATAGAAAAAACTACTAGAAAACATTTTTACAAAGCTATTAGAGTTGAGATTCCTCTGCAACTTGTACACTTAGATATTTGTAGTCCTATGAATGTCAGAACTAGAAATGAGCATTCTATTTCATCACTTTCATAAATGATTATTCACTTTTTGGTTATGTCTATTTGATCTCTCATAAGTCAGAAGCAATAAATTGTTTTAGACATTATATAAATAAGGTTGAGAATCAGTTTGACAAAAGAATAAAAGCCTTGAAAACTGATCGAGACCATGAATATTTATCTATTGAATTTAAGGAATTATGTAGTGAAAAAGGTATTGTGCGAGAACTAACAATTTCAAGAACCCCATAACAAAACGATATAGCAAAGAGACGAAATCAAACTTTATTAGAAATGGTTAGGTCTATGATGCTGCAAACAAATCTTTTAGTTTTGTTTTAGTGAGATCCACTTTTGACTGTGACTTATACACTTAACCAATAGCCTACTAAGTTAGTAACTTCCACTTTTTATGAGTTATGGATAGGTAGAAATCCTGACATGAATATAATGCGACCCTGGGGGTCTACTGTATACATCCATGACATATTTTATAAATTCAAAAAATCAGGACCAAGAGGCAAGAAATATATCTTTCTAAGATACCCAGAAGACTCCAAAGGATACGTGTTCGTAGGGGAGAACTTTACTGAAATAGAATCTAGAGATGTGATATTTATAGAAGACGACTTTCCTAAAAATGGTGATATTGATAAAAGTCTTCTTCTGCATAAGACCAAAAAGGAATGTGGAAAAGGTACATCTCAACGACTATCAATTGTGTCACAAGAGATAATGTTTTTACTTGTTCCAGATAATAGAAACAATGAGATTGAGTTCCAACCCATTTCAGATAGTGGAAGCACATATTCGCAACTATGTAGGAGTGAACGTCCTAAAATCCCTAAGTAGTGTTTTGGAATTGAAAATAAAGTTTTCATAATTGCTCCTCCTAAAGACGAAAAGCCTAAAAATATCAAAAAAGCGTTATCATCCTTTGATAAGGAAAGATGACAAGTAGCATAAAGAAATAAATGAAATCCATTAAAATTAACCCAGTATGGAGTTTGGTGGACTGACTGTTAGGTCAAAAACCCATTAAGAAAAAATGGATTCTCAAAATTAAATATAAGGTAGATGGCTCAATAAATAAATACAAAGCTCATTTTGGGGTGAAAGACTATACCCGACAAGAAAGTATAGAGTAGAAGGAAACATTTTCACCTGTTGTGAGATTCACTTCAATCTGTGTTATTCTAGCTATAGTAGCACATTTAGATTTAAAATTGCATCAAATGGACGTCAAGACAACTTTTCTCTATGAAGAACTTGACGAAGAGATCTACATGGATCAACATGTAAGTTTCTTGGTAAAAGGCCAAAAGCGCAAAGTATACAAGCTCCAAAGATTGATATATGGCCCAAAATAGTCATCAAAACAATGGTACTTAAAATTCTATAAGGTTATATTGTCTTATACTTTTAAAATGTTAGAACAAAACCACTATGTCTATATGAAAAGGTCTAATAATAAGTTTGTAATTCAATCTCTTTATGTAGATGATGTACTGATAGTTGGGAGTTATTTGAAGTATGTGATAATTATTAAAAATTGGTTATCTACAAATTTTGACATGAAGCATATTATATTTTGGGTATTAAAATAAAAAAGGATCGTTCTAAGAAACTTTTGACTCTATCACAAGAGTGTTATATCCAAAAGATTTTAGAACGATTTAACATAGCAAATTGCAAACCCATAGATAACCACGTGTCAAAAGACGATTTATTGAGGTAAGATTTGTGTCCAAAGACTCAAAATGAAAGAAATGAAATGTCCTTAGTATTTTATTCAAATGTGGCTAGAAGTCTCATATATGCAATGATATGTACTCACCCCAATATTTGTTTCGTTGTTGGGTTGATTAGACGATATCAATTGAATCCAAGAAGGAAACACTAAAAGGTTGTCAAGAGGATATTGAGATATCTAAAAGACATTGTGGTTAATATTTGTGATGTTGACTGGGGTGGTGATTTGGACCAACACAAATCAACTTTTTATTATGTTTTTTTACTCTAAAAGGCAACATGTCTTAGAGCAGTAAGAAACAAGCATGCATAGCCTTATCCATAATAAAAGCAAAATTTTTAGCATGTTCTACAACTGTGCAAGAGGTTGTTTAGTTAAAAAGATTTTTTGAGAATTTAGGTGTACAAGACGAAGCGATTGGTCCAATAGTTATACATTGTGATAATCAAACTACAATAACTGTCACAAAAGATCCCAAATTCTATAATAAAACCAAACATATCAACACTAGATATAACTTTGTCAAAGACATCATTTTGAAGAAAGAAATGATTGTACAATATATTTTTACATATAATATGGTTATTGATCCTTTAATCAAACCGATTCCAAGAGATGTATATCTTGCACATTTTAAATCTTTTGGTTTGCGTAAAATATGATAAATAAATTGTTAAGTATATATTGTACTTGTAACACAACGTTAAAAAACTGAAGAATTTAAACTTATTTTATTATTCACACGCTTGATTTCTTGGTGTTTATCAATATACACATTATTTTTGAAAGTTCAACAAGATATAATTTCATGCAAGTTTGAGATTGGCTTATTCATACAAGCAATCGCCTTTGAGGCTAAGAAAAGCTTGCAAAGATGAGACATATTTCTTAAGATTGATAACATTAAGAAAATGCACTTAGAAGATGAGAGTTACACAATAAACGAATTATTATTAGATATGTCGACTTGATAATTAAGCAAAATAAGGTCATGAATAGATGAATTTTTGCAATGACCGATTTGGATTTCTCATATCCAAATAACTTATGAATGTTATATGGGAGTTCTTAATATATAGTGACACTTGCAGGATTGGAGAGATGATTAAAGTCAAATTAGACCCTGAATATAGCGACTGAACTAAGATTTGTACAATGTTGGTAATGACATTTTGAATAGATACACATTGTAGCACATGATTCATACCATTTATGTATAAGTAAGACGACCATTTGAAGTAATGAAAAGATGAATCTCTGCTCCTCACTGTGTGAGACTTTATGAGGATTATCTCGTATTGGTACCCTTTGACTCTTTGTTGTTATTTAATGTTTACTCTTAGTATTATTATCTTAGCTTGACACCTATGGTCACACACGATTCGATCTATGAAACATGATTAGAAAAACATCTATGTTTAAATTAAGAATTTCTAATAAAAGAGGAAGACTTATATATATTACATGTGTACATTGGCCAGCTGATCATGTTACTCATACGGAAGATTGAACTTGATCATGGATACATAAAAATATAACACAATAACAAATGAAAGATTAAATAAAGCTAATGTTATCAAATAAGTCTGGGGTGCTATTAGACTAACGCTTATTATTTTATTTGAATTGAAATGATTATGTTATTCCTAATGAATGCATAGTAAATTAACTTTCAAGTGTAGATTGCTCACAAGACACATGACACATTTGTTAGCATGAATTGCTCTATTTTGTAAGATTTCTATAGAATAGTTTTTTTTTTGGATCACTCATCATGTGTGAGTGAGAGATATTAAATATGGTCCACCCATGATGAATTGACCCGATCCATTGGGATTAAAACATATTATTAATTAATCGTTGCAAAGAAAATGACTTTACTACTCTTGACAATTATAGAGGTTAATTGTAGTTGGAGTTCAAAGTTTGAATTCCCAATTGTCTCTCATATTAATTAAGAAGTTATGTAACTTCTAATGTTTTTTTTTAAGAACTCTCAAAATTATGTTCTGTATTCTGCTACTTCTTCTTTGTAAAATTATCACAGAATACAGAAAAATAATAAAGCAAATTTTGTTGTGGATTGATAATTGGAACACTGGATCACAATCATTATCAAAGTACAATAATATCGAATCTGGATATGTTTTTCATGATCCTAAAATTATTTAATTTCCACTAACATTATCAAAATGAAGGTTATAAACTTGGTCCCAACTTAGAAAATTTCGTGAAATTATTAGGAGGTCTACTTATCTCCAATATTAAATTGCAAGAATATGCCTTCAATTTCTTTATTTCCCTCAAAAGTCAATAGACCGTTGAGTGAAATTTTGTGTAATTTGGGATGAAACTAGCCTTTCTATCAAGGATGGCAATGGGGAGGGGCGGGGAGGGGATATCAATCCCTGTCCCCGCCCCGTCCCCGTTACGGGGATAAAAAAGAATCCCCGTCCCCTCCCCGTGGGGAAAAATCCCGTCCCCATCCTCGCCCGTCCCCGCGGGGAAAAATCCCCTCCCCATACCCGTAAATATAAATTTTCATTCTTTTATGTATTTCAATAAATAAAATAAATCATATTCTCCCAAAATATCACTTGCTACAAGAGCTACAAAATATTCATTGTTATTTTAGTTCAAATACAAAGTTTTCATAAAATCTAACAATATGCAATAATCAATCTCTTCATTAGTAGCTCTTCATGTATGTGATTTAAGGTAATTTTATAATAACATTAAATTTAACACTTTTCATTCACTTTAATTGATTTTATCAAATTTATAATTTGTTTTTTTTTTTTGTAAAACCTGATGGATTGACTAACTAAGTTTTGAAGTTGAAATAGAATTAATTTGGTGCATTTGCATTTTATGATAATGAGATTCTAGGGTTTTTTTTTTAATATATTAGATTAATAGTTCAGAAATTAGTAAAAACTGATAATTGATAATTCAAAAATTAGTAAAATTAAAGTTTTAGTTTTAATAAATCATAATGTAAAAATTTCTAGAACTTAATAGTTTAAAAATTATTATATTAATATATTAGATTTAGAAGGTGGGGTGGGGTGGGGATGGGGCAGGGAGGGGAGGGGAGGGGAGGGGCGGGGCGGGGCGAGAACATATGCGTCCCCGACCCGTCCCCGATTACGGGGATTTTTTTTGTCTCCATCCTCGCCCCTTTCTCCGTTATTATTAGGGAATCCCCTCCCCGATAGGGTCGAGGAGGGTCGGAGCCCCTAAAGTCGAGTCCAAATTGTCATCCCTACTTTCTATACTTTTCTTTTTTTTTTCAATTACTTATAAGCCCCCAAACTTATCCTTGATTTCACTTTAGTCCTCTTATGAAACCGACTCAAATTCCATTTTTGCAACTTGATAAATTAACAATTTCTCCCTTTTTTTTTTTAAACATTTTCTCCTAACTTTCTTAAATTACACTCACCAAAGACTTGCACAACTCTTGCTTAACATAAAAAGCTATGAGGCGGCATAATTACTAGAGGATTCAGCTTTCAACACTTTGCAGGGAAGCTAACAACCGGATTTCAATGCTAAAATATAAAACTTAAATCAAACTAAAAAATTTTCCCAAGACATGCATGCAAGAAAAATTCTGCTGTCAAGTAAAGATAGAATTTCTCAGATTTTGTCTAAACTTAAATGGAGATCGAATTTGGAAAAGAAGGTAGCTTCAAAATCATGTCTCTAGTATATAATTTTTTGTATGCATTGTGAAATTCCACATGCTGACTCTTTTACAATGTTGTGATGTGGTTCATTGAATACAAAATTGACAGATAAAGAAAAATTGGTGCTGAGACTAGAGAGTCAATATAGCAGCATTTTTTCTGAACTATGTGAAGCTGAATCGCGGCAAAGCATTGTGCATAGGGGCAAATGAACCTTATGCCTATATCTATGGTGAATGCATAGAGTGTATGGCAACATCTGACAATGCTGTTCGCGCCAGCCTTCCCTCTAAACACCGGGATATCCAAACACTACTCTCTATGCTAAATCATCAACAGGTGAATAACTTTTAACATAAACAAATTTGCCTAGTTTTTGAATCCTTAGTAAATTGTTTATGGTATTTGTATTGCAAGGTTTTCCTGAAATTCTGAAAGGGCTCTCATTGAATCAATACACAACAAGGTACCTCGCACCATGCGAAGAATTTGAAGTGGATCGTTGCATTCTTCCGGATGCAGTATCAGTAGTGTTTCCCTGTGTGCCAGGACCATCTCTATTACTGTTCGTAAGTGGTGGGAATGGCACAATTGGTGCAACAATATCAGAAGAGCAAATGGTTGAAGAAGGAGATGTTCTTTTCATGCCTAAATGCATGGACTTCACCATAACATTAGAATCAGACGAGTTACATTTGTATAGAGCTGGAATTAACAGCAAGTATTTTCAGGCGTAGTGATAATTACGGTTTAGTAGGATGAAGAATAATGAACATAGAATATGGTTACTGGAATAAATAATCCCAGTTATAGGATGAGGCACAAATTAAATTTTGCTTTTGTTTAATTCAGTCTCTGCTTGAATAGTTTTTTTTTTTCTTAGAAGAGTTTAATGAATTTATTTCCTGCAAATAGCTTGTGTGATTTTCTGAAGCAATTATATACAAACAGCACAAAAAACTGATGCGTTATCATTTACTCAAATGTATTTGGAAAAGGTCTTGAAATTTAAGGGCAGATAGAAGGAGATGAAAACTGAGATAAAAGAACTTGATCTTCTCAAAGAAATGGAAAGAATTATTAAAACTCTTACATTTAACCTTGAGTCATCGATTTAACTTTATTGCCAAATTGTCAAAATCTAGACAAAATCAGGGGAATTTAAACATGCAAGATGTCACAGGTTTAAATTCCCCTGAGCTCGCCTACTAGCAACATGATATTCCACAAGTTTTCTTGTATCTAAAGAACAAATATGATGTACTAAATCGATGTAGTGTCAGCAAAAAAATGGAAATTTCTCATTGAGTTGTTTCTCCGGGAAACAATTCGATAGAATAGCGCATAAATTAATAAACACTCCGTAATTAGTCTATCAGAATTCTTTTGTATACAGCTGCATATTAACTGGATTAATACTGATGCCATCATTTATACAAGCTACAGCACACACACACATTCCTTTTGAGCAATATCTACAAATACATCTGTAGACCAGGACACAAGCTGGAATCTTTCTGGTGTTCATGCTTTTAGTGTTTCCTACTTTGGTTTCAGTTTTAGCACAGCACTGCAAAATTAGTACATTTGTGACAATAATTATAGAGATGCATATATGGCAGGCAAAGGGGCAGGACTTGGTAAGAAGTATTTACCTATTGATACAATAGCGCTTTCCAGTGGGAGGTGGGCCATCATCAAATACATGGCCAAGATGAGCATCACAGGCAGCACAGAGAACTTCCTGGCGAGGCATAAAAATAATTGATAGATCTAACTTTGCCTTCACATTGTTTCCTACTGGCTGGTAATATGATGGCCATCCAGTACCACTATCAAATTTGGTTGATGATCTAGAAGAAGCATGCATGTTGATAATAATTTTTGAAACTGTACGATACAGATTTCTCAAGAAAAATACTAATAAAAGTAAGAATAGTTACTCAAATAGAGGTGTATCACAACATATGCAATGGTAAGTTCCAGGGGTTTTGGTGTTCCAATATTCCCTGAACATGAAGAAAAAGCATATCAGCTCAAATACACCATTAGATGAATACAAATACTTGAGGAACTATAGAAGAAAATATAGTAAAATCTGATCCATTAACGGTAACTGATTAGTTAACGTCTTGGTTATTCGTATTTGGTGACACAATAAAAAATCATTGACTTATCAAATTATCTATTGAGCCTTGAAAAAGATTCAAAAAAAAAAGATAAAAAAGTTCCACTATCTGCTTTATGTTAACTAATACATGCAGTAACTCCTGGTACAGCAGTAAAAGCAAGACATGAACACGGATTGACTCATCAAATTCTTACTGAAACAGGACTCGCACAAGGAAAAGCATTTGGTCAACAGTATGATCTTGTCTGGCACTTTGCTCAAAGTTACAATTACAAGTTCTTGCTGAATGCTGAAGAATTTGAGAATGAGTTGGGTCGAAATTAAGTCTATAGTTTGATCCAATCCTAAGCCTAGACATTTTACAAGTGAAAAACAATAAAAAATAGGCAACTGACCCAAAGTGCTACAGAAAAAAACATTGGCAAATTAGCCTACCTAAAAAACTTACAATATATGGAAGTGATTTATAAGTCAACAACTCCAGTCCCAGAGGATTGAACCACTAGAATCAATAAAGAATTTCAGTATTTCCATGATAATTCCACAGATATACATGACCGATTTCGACATTGTAATTTCATATTTGTTAGGATTTTCAAAATTTATATCTGAATGGTAATTCATGATCGAGGTAATCCCCGTCGCAATACAAGAGGAAGCCTTGAAAACTCCTAAAAGAAATGAAACAACTACTTACCCAGTGAAAGAAATACAGTTCAATTTAAAAATGAATCACAAAATTCAATACCCAGAAAAAGCCCTCTCAGTCCCTTTCTGTCGCGTTATGTAAAACTGCTCCTGCGTGAGCCGCTTTTTTCCATTCATCATCACTTAAAGAAGCGTAATCAACCCTCCCCGCCTCTGCACCAAAAAAAATGATAATAATAAAAGCCATGCCTTTACTAAATAAAATAAAATTGACCAACTGGATCACTACCGAAACACAAATTTAATAGAAAAATTAAAACGAAAAAGAATATTGACATAGTTACAGAGAGAGACCTTGAACGTTGTCTGATTTCCGGGAGGAAGAACTAGAAGAAGCACCCATGGCGCGGAGTGAGAAGGAAGCTGTTCTGTGTTGTTTTGGAACAAGACGTTTAGATTTGATGAGGAAAGCGAATTGGGTTTTGGGAGAAATGCAAGTAGTTGTTGTTCTTGTTGGAAAGCTTAAACTATGAGATAAAGCCATTGAGAATTCCTCAGCTTCGATCTGAAGCGGAACTTCTCTTGCCTTGTCATAAAAATTAAAAAAGAATTGACACGTGGCTAAACGTGGAGAAGGATGGAGGAAGAGGACGTGTATCAGCCACGTACACTACACTCCGCTTGCAGTCATAGATACAACTTAAATCTACTTTAACTATTTTATAATTAGATATTATTTTATTTTTTAATATAATAATTATCTAATAAAAAAGATTTAAAACAGAGATCGAAATCAAATTGCAAGAAACATATTGGAAACCAACTTGTATTTAAGTTTCTTGTTCACCATATGGAACCATATGAAGTGTGATGCCCAATCTATTTCCACGTTCTCTTTAAATTCAGAGTATGATTTCTCAAACTCCAGAAAGTTTATCCTGCTTGATCAGTCTGGACTGCAAGCTGGGATAGTCCAGTTCTTATTTTGCAAGCTCCTCTCCATAGCAACAAGTACTGACTTCAGAGTAGTGACACCAATCTTATGGTTATGCTCCATGAAAGCTAGCCTTACTCTATAACCAGCACAATCTTTCCTACTAGACTAGTGCTCCCTTGCTCTCTTATTAGAAAAGGACAATATGCCTCTTAATAAAGCATAGGAAGTATATTCAAAAGTTGTAATAAAAAATTAGTAGTCAGTTAAACTTATTCTAAACATAATTGATCAAGCAGCATCAAAATGCCTTAAGGTACCTTGATACTGTAATCTATGAAGACTCCAAGCTTTACAGTTATAACAAGTCATTGGAAATTTGTTAGTCTTTTTCTAGGGATATTGAATTTTTTATCTTTTTTCTAACTATGTATACATATATATCACCTATCTCAGACATTAAATAAAAATATCACAACAGTAACTAATTTTCTCAAAATACCCTCATTGACGTAACTTATATAATAAGAGAGAATACACAACAATAATGTCTCTCTTTTTACTTAGTATAAAAAGAGAATACACAACCAGTGAAAGAAACCATTATAAAAAATTTAATTTGGACACATGATTTTATGTTGTTAGATTGTTTAATATTGTGATTTCATATTGTTATATTATTTAACGTTGTTATAATGTTTATTAATGGTTAAAAAATACGAAAATTTAGGTCTAGATAAAAACCAAATGAAGAACAAGTTGGCGTTAATGCCACCAACTCTTAATGTTAACGTAAACCTGTTCTTCATTTGGTTTTTATCCAGACCTAAATTTTCGTATTTTTGTAACCATCAATACAATATTAAACAACATCATAACAACATTATAACAACACTAAACAATACAACAACATGAAATCACAACATTAAATAATCTACCAACATGAAATCACGAGTCCAAATTAAATTATTTATAATGACTTTCTCTCACAGGTTTTATTCTTCAATCATAGGTGTCATTTTTGTTTGAAGAATTTTTTTTTTTATATTATAGAGATTTCTTCCCCCATTGGAAGGCTGAGTAAAAAGAGAGAGATTACTGTTGTATATTCTCTCTTTTTGTATAAGTTATATCAACGAGAATATTTTGAGAAAATGGGTTACTATTATAGTATTTTTGTTTAAGATTTGAGATGAGTGATATATATGTATTCATAGTTAAAAAAAAGGATGAAACACTCAATATCCCCTTTTTCTAGTGGTTTCATCTCTTTTTTACTACACTTGGAAAAAGTTTATTATAAGTTCAAACTCATAGTTCATCACTATAAGCTTGAGAGGGAGAAGGAAAAGGAATAAAAACATCTAACCTATCCACAGCCAAGTAAGCCTGCATTAGACTTCTCGCCACAACTATGTTGGAGCACCATTACGACACAAGGTGTTCTTACCTAACAATTGTTTCAAAAACTAATAGAATACTTATCAAAAAACCTATCTCCTTTTAAAAAGGAATCAAACATTGAACTTTTCTCTTCCACCATGGACATATGAATGTTCTGTAGTGTTAGTGTTTATTAAATAAAATATACAAAAATCTATTTGATCTTATTCTAATTTGATTTAATTCTAATTTGATTTGATTTTGATTTACCCTAATTCTAATTTGATTTACTATTATTTTTCCTATTTCATAGGAGTAGGATCTATTTTAGACTGTATTGTAATATTATAAATTGTTTAATATTTGGTCAATAATATTCATTCAATTTATAACCGAATTCATAATTCTTTATAATATCAGAGTGGTAAAATCCTCTTGTATTCCTCAATTTTAAAAACTGGTATTTTCCTCTATCCTAAGGTTTCATCTTTTTTCTCATATTGGCTGCCCCCTATACTTTCAAAAGTTTATAGTTTCACCTCCATTGCACTTTTAGCAGTTTATCGTTTCCCCATAATTGTTTCATCTTTTTCTCAAGCATTGAACTTTCCTTTTTCAAAAGCCTCTTCTTCTTTTCAACGTCTTTGCTTCTCTTTCAATCGAAATTGTGTATGACTATTATGTTTATCACTTGATTTCTTCCATCATTGTTAACTCTTTCTTATCAATGGTTGGTTTCCTTTCTTTATCGACAACATAATAGACTCCTTCTTTGTCAAATATCGTTTATTCCAATCATCTCCTCACATGAGCAACCCTCTGTTTTGTTGTGTTTTCTTCACCAAAACAGGTATAACTCTAGTCATTCAACAACCTTAAATCTTGAATTTCAATAGTGGTGGTTGCATTAGCTTTGATGCCACCACACTTTCAACCTATTACCACTAGTTCCATTATTACCGATTCATACTATCTGTTACCCCACTACCTATATCATTTAACATAGGACATTGTTTTTCACCCCCATTCTTTAACAATTTGTGAATCTGTAGTTGTCTTCTCAGTTCGAGACCAAGCTAACATCAACCTAGTCTTTCTCTTTGACACACTCTCTCTTCTGACGTTACTTGTAACACCTATTTTCAGATACATACCCTTGCTTGGAATATGACCCAAAGATATGTGTACTACTTGACTTTCAAATTAAAGACTATAGATATTTAAAGCATGGCATTAATTATGATATATGTCTGAAAAGGTGTAATAAATAACCTAAATATATAGATTACAAGCAACTACTCACAAAACTGTGCCTAAAATTGTTATCATACAAAATCAATGCATAGATATCCATAATCCATAAACTGAAAGCATAAATACACAAATGATATAAAATATAAGAATGGTGATTTTGCCCCTCACCCTCATACAACTGCTCGTTAGATCGCTAGCTTTCTCACATGCTCTTCTACTCACCTCTACTTATACAACAACAAAAAAGGAACGTGTGAGCGAAAACATTCAATAAAATGGTAACCTCTTGACACCTTAAACAAAGAATAAAACTGGAAATCTAGCACCCCATTAGTAAAGCTCAGTATGGTCATAACCTGATACATCCAAGCCCTAAAATAGGTCATTCACAAAGGTACTAATGCCTAAGTTAATCCTTGCATATCTAATACCCTAGTGAAAGCGACTGACATCTTACGTGTCTACTATCTATCATGTCTTGATCACATGTCATACAACTTATTAGGCTAATTATTATGATACCCTGGTCATATGAGGAATCCAATTGCAATCCCTTCCTTACCATATACACTAGCTATAAGACAATTAACTGAAAATCATCCTTGGATGGCCTATAACACAAGTACGTATGTGACACATCCCATTGACCATGTGAGGAACTAACTAAAAAAGTCATATCCCTTACCAAACACACTTGAATTAAATTGAATTGTATGGCAATTGTGCCTTGGTGTTGAGTGCATGATACATTTCATGAGTATTTATCTTTCATATAACTCTATTGCTTTTACATATCTCGTCATTTACACACCTAGTTGGTGTTTACCACTTTCTTGATTTTCGACTCAGATCTAGCTTGGTTAGGGTCTATGTTGTCTTCCATGTAGTCAAGTACCATTTTATAGCTAACTAACTTCTCTTGTCTTGTTTAGGGCTTTTATTCTCTTACTTTTGTTTTGTCCTCTTTCTAGCACTTGATCTAACAGTAAAACGGTCTTTTTGTTAATGTTGGCATATGCATAAGCGTGCCTTGGGTTGGCACCCTTTATGCACTTTATCAACACATATGCACGACTATTGTGTTAGTGTTAGCATCATGTGCACTATATGGTACTCAAGCATGAGTAAAATGGTTCTTTTACCAATGTTGGCATATATACTAGCATGCCTTGGGATGGCACCCCTTGTGCATTTCATCAACACATATGCACAACTATGGTGTTTGCTTCAAAGCATCTTGTGCATTACATCATACTCAAACAGGGGTGCTTCCTACGAAGCACAATCATACCTTATTGGAGAAACCAAACACAGAGGTGACTCACATTTTGTACAACCATGTAAACACGAAAGTATCGTCATGTCAAGTTTTTGTCTTCATGTAAAGGTTACATGGGCTTGTGGGTTACCCAATATAGTTGTGTATAACAATTTGGAAATCACAACCTATGAAGTTTTACACTTTTCCAGCCTAACTTCTAACAATTTAATCACATACAATTGATCTTAACTTGACACTTATCAATTAAAAACACTTTTACTCTAAGCATGGACACACACACACACATATTTAGATATTATATTATTAACATTATCAAACATGATTTCACCATGTTAATACGTTTACAAAATCTAGACAATAATCTAACCATATACACATTCATACAAGCATTTATTAACTCACTCTAACATAACAAAATGGCTAGAAATCACAGTATATAAACATAAAGTGCAACTCATCGACAACAGGCTATGAATAAAAAATAAAGAAGCACCACTTACTTGTCTTCCAGATTTGAAGCAAAGTCTTTACATGGCTAATGGTTTTGATGGTCCGATTCCTCTCAGTGACAAGAGCCCTCGACTTTTTATCCCCTCTCTTTTGTTTGAGTGGCTAGGTTGAGAAAAAATATAAAGTTTTTAGGTTAGTGATCTTTTTATTTTTGTCTACCAAATGTGACACACTAACGTGCATTCCTTCTACACAGGCTTGCACGATATTGTACAAAAATGGCAGTTACTTCAAATCACCAAGAGATAATCCTTACCAAGAATTCAAAAACTGATGACAATACATGATAATGCACAACTGTGCCCCTTAGCACACACGAGTGTGCACCCTTCTATTGCCAATCAATTTGGTAAGCTTGTTGTGAAATAACTTTTTGGCCCCTTATTAGCATGAATAAACATTACCCTTATGATGTACGACCATCCATATGACATCTCATCATTAATTATAGTTAGAGAAAATACCAAAATACCCTTAGGTTTATTTATAGGTGTTACACTGCCATGACAATCGTGTTCCATCTTTTTCTCATTATCATCAGGCGTCTCTGTCTCTCTTGATTTTTATTGTAAGTTCTTTCGAGATCACACACTATAACACCCACAGGTAAGTCCAAGTACATTTCAGTCCTTTTACTAGCTTTAAACTTGGTGTTTAATGATTTTTCAAGGGTACATGCCCGTGTATGAAAATATCCACGGTCAACAGAATGTCAATTAGTGGATCAGATTATACAATGATAAAGCATGAAATTGCCTTAATTGTGCAACTAGACACATGGTTGTGTATGACCCATACATGCCCGTGTATCGCGTCTTGAAGATAAAATAAAAATGCAGACAATCTTAATTCTCTCATATTCCTTTTGTTTCCCAATCGCTCAAAAAGTAAGAAAGAGTTAAAGAGGAGTTTGTAGTCATTTGAGGATTCATCCTTGATCACCAGAAGTCACCAATTTCAAGGAGAAAGCATCGATAAACATAGGAAGATAAGTAAATGGTGCTACTAAGTCAATTTTAGTTTGTTAGAGCTTGATTCATTATTGTAGGAATCTTTAGGAGAATTTCTTATCTGATTTATAATCTAAATATGTGGCCTTATGATCTATGTGGCTAGAATGTTTGATGTTTGGTTAAGATCATAAAATCTTTTCATTATAGAGTCTTATCTAGGGTTGTATTAATTTAATGACCACTGCCCTTGCATTTAAGGTATATTAGGAATGCTATATGTGACTCTTGAGAGGGTTATTGGCTATGAAACATTGTGGTAATGCATAAATGTTGGATATGTTGTTTGGATGAAAACATACTTGAAGGTTCCATGTTCTTAAATATGATATAATATGTGTATTTAGGCATTACGATTGAAAGAATAGTGGAATCAATATGTTTAGGATGCTTAGAGACTATTGTTTGTACTATGATTTTGTGAGTATCATCAGAATCGTGATTGCAAGAATGTAGAAACCCTAAGGTATGATTTCTAGATTGTGACACACGGTCGTATATAGTTATATACACATTTGTGTGTCATTCCAAAAATTTTGAATGTGCTTTTTATGAGGGGAGAAATGCATAGTCGTATGGTGTATGACACACACTTGTGTATGACTTTCCAAAAAATACATGACGTGTGCCAAATGACACATGGCTTGTACGTGTGGATCCAAATACATGGAAGTGTGCCCAAGTCAACTCCTAATGTGCATCTACTCTATACACGATCGTGTGTTCAATGTCACATGCTTATGTATATAGTTTAGGAGGCACACAGGTGTAGGTTAAGTAGCATACGACCATATACCCCTTGACAAAGACAATTATACCCTAGGTTATGTGCATAAGAATAAAGAGTTATGTGAGAAAAATAATAAGCTAATAAAGGATAAAGAATTCAAGAAAGACATAGATGAGGTGTCCGACTGTGTGAATGACGACAAAAACTTAGATCGAGTCAAATCTGAGTCGAAAAGTTAGCAACCTTAAGGCTAATGTCACACAACTAGATAGTCACCAGCTATATGCTTATGTGATAATATTTGTGAGAGCAACAAGGTTGGATACCGAATTGATACATTATGCACTCGTGCCAAGACACATAACCACTCAGTTCAGTTTAGGTGTGCATGGTAAAGATATGACTTTTAGATATTTCTTATATGATAAACATGATGCATCACATATGTACCTGAAGTTGCTATCAGAGATTTTTTCGTGTGATCAGGGTGTCCCAATTAGATACCCAATAAGTTGTTTGGCATGTACACAAGGCACTATAGTAGATTTCACCAGGGCATCAGATATGTTAATTCCAACTTAGGTCACTGTAGTGTTCATAGATGACCCATGTCAAGGCATTAAGGTGTCATAGTATGATAATAGTTAGCTTACAAATAGAACACGAGTTTTACTACCAGATAATTTAATAGCTATGGATGCTGAAAGGTCTCTACTTATTGAGTTTTACTTATGCCTTTTCTTTATATGTTTTGCAGATAGAGGTGAGTAGCAAGGCAAACGGGGATTAGCAATCCAACGAGCAGCTACATAAGGAGAGGGGCACCTATGTCATTCCAATATTGGTAGACATATCTTTATCTTTATTATTATTATCATTATTTACAGACACATTGATTTACTCAAGAATTATACAATTATTTTATAACATAGATTTTCAGATAATTAGCAATTATTTTTTATTACTTTACCTTTTTGCATGCTTTATAATTATGATGATGCATTAAAGTTTTTAAATAGTCTAGTTGTATATGTCTCTTTCGATATATTTTCATCAAGGGTATGTATTTAGAGAGGAGTGTTACACACATTTGTATGCATTTTTCTTTTTGGTAACAACCTCCCTCTCTATTGTGTCGTATCTTTGACCGTTCTCTTACATGATTGAGCACTTGTTCTCATCTCTCACATGATTGAACCATTTCTTGTCTCTCTTTTGTCAGTGGTTTTCCCTCCTATATTGATGATTCTCCATTGTTGCCACCACCGTTATCTCTATTTTTAGGAATCCTCCTCTTGGTTTTATGGCAATGACATCATTTCTTATTAGTCCCTTGACACTAATGACTTCTTAACTTTTGTCTCCAATTGTAGCATATACATATTCCTATTTGATCTAATTCTGATTTCATTTGATTTTAATTCAATCTAATTTTGATTTGATCTAATTCTGATTGGATTTGACTTTAATTTGATATAATTTTGATTTGATATAATTATGATTTATTATTTATTGTTTTTCCTATGTCATAGGATTATGATTTCATTCTAGACTACATTGTAATACTATATATTATACAACATTTCATCAATAATATTCATTCAATTCATAACCCAATTCATAACTCTTCATTATCTTCCATTTGCACAAATAAGAAGACAATAAGCAAATTAGTATTGTCATAATCTTTATCGAAAGATCAAAAGATAAAGATATCTTGGAGTTAGATAACTCACCATGTTATGAGCTAGTGTAGATAACTCTTCAATTAACCATAAAAAGAAGACTTTCAAACTATCAAAGATTACTAAAGAACTTAAGAAGACAAAGAATCAAGTGCTTCCAGGATGTGAGAAAACTAGAACATGACACTTTTTTTTTACAACCAAACAAATATAGAATGGCAAGCGAACGTGATCATCCAAGTTAGTGCTAAGACACAAGTCAACCATCTTGTAGTGTAAACAAAATTGTTTCCAATCAAAGTTCATGGAGTGGCAATCAACTTAATAGATTAACTATGTGAAGTATATGAATTATTACTTACACTAGTCTAGACATTACTATCACAAGAATTATCAAAGTTCCTAAATCTCCATGTGTCATCCATCTATGTAGAAAAATAAAGAGTCTCTAAAGTCCTTGCAATCCAAAATTAAGAGAAATTATACAATGAAACTCTTCTTCAACCAAACTTGTGAAATGATACCCGAAGAAGTGACTAACTACAAGAATAGCAACCAACAACTCAACATGTGAGTAAATATCTGCCTCTCGTAAGAAACAACCTATCAATCTATATTTCATCGGTATCTCACATCCACGATAGAAAATAATACCTTCCCACTATAACAAGACACGATTGTTATCTTATCTTCATATAATATAATAGAAAGTTAATTTTTTAATTTAAATTTAAACTAGAAGCAACATGATTGAGACCCTTCCTCTTTATCCTATAAATATAAAGGATCACTTAAGCAAAAAGATGAAGTAAGAAAAAACAAAAAGGGAAAGAAATAGGCTAGGCATAAGTTCAACACATGGGAAATTGGATATATATACAACCCTGTATAGCTAGCATTTAAACACTTGGAATCAAATAAACATTATCCTAAGAAATCTAGCTATCCTTCTTGGAAAAATCTGCTAAATCAAATCCTCCTCAAAACACATTTTGTAAAACTCTATTCATCTCTATTAGAATACTTTTTAGAGTCATCAACAACATAACAATATATGTAAGTTCTCAAACAACAGGCCAAATCACATTAAAAACTTTCATATGTCTAGTCTACACATATACTCTTAATTGCTCTCATTATAGTGAATAACTGAGTTGCTTAGCTAATTCTAAACACCACTATCATAGTTCATCTTGTGTAAAACTCAAAATCCCATATATCAATCAGTGACAAGAAATCGCAATATCATACATTAAAAACAACTTTCCAATTTTATGAACAAGGGAAGAAGGAACAAATTTTACATGGTGAAGCTGAAATTGGTGGTAAGATCAAAAAATTTAAAAAAAAAATTGTTTATTCCCTATAAATATTCAATTTCGAATAATATAATAAGATGTAATTCATATTTATGAATTATATTTCAAAAAATTGAATTTATTTTTAAATAGAAGTAAACAAACCCTAAAAGCATGTAAAGAAATGGTCCCTTTTTCTTGGATGGTCCTGTTTTACAGGATAAAGTCCGGTATTTCAGCTTTTTCCATTGATAAAAGAAAAGGGGATGGATCTAAACATGTTACTCGTCAAAGTACATAAAAGGAAGCTTCTCCTTAATGCTTTGAACATCAAATCGCCCTCAAGGAATTAATTCGAAAAGTCGGTCCTTTGTTTTAAGTTCGGTGCTTACGCATGCATGCAGATAAAGGAAACTTGTGGTTCAGAGAGTCCTTAAGTTTCTTCAAAGGGCCATTTTAATTTGGTTCCAATTAAACAGCTAGATGCATATAAATCCTAAAGAGAAAAGTCTGAAAAGTGTACCACAGTATATATATACTAAAAAGGTTTATGATAGTAAAAATATAACATTAAAAAAATATATAATATTGGAAAAACAGTTTGTCGAACGTCTCCCACGCTAATATGATTGAATGGGTCAAACTTTCGGATTATCTTGTTAAAAAAATTTTACTTTTTTTATTTTATATAAAAGAGATCAAACTTTTAGTATTTTCTATCAAAAGTAACTAACAAATACAATTAAAATTTTTTTTTTTTGAAGCAAGACAATTAGTTTGGTATATTCAACAAAAAAATATTTAAAGTTCAGTATCTAGTCAATAGAAAACTAAGAAAATTTGATCATTTTAATAAAAAAAATTTGAAATTTTGACACTTTCAATAGAAAAATAAAACAATATTGGAT
This sequence comes from Mangifera indica, assembly GCF_011075055.1. Taxonomy (NCBI): domain Eukaryota; kingdom Viridiplantae; phylum Streptophyta; class Magnoliopsida; order Sapindales; family Anacardiaceae; genus Mangifera; species Mangifera indica. Next base: position 8,207,489 of record NC_058154.1, read on the forward strand.
TCTTTTAACAAAAAAATTCTAATTTAAAACCTCCATATAGTATAAAAGTTATATTATATGTACAAATAATATATACAAACACTGATATATTATCATATGATTAAGAATTTTTAATTAGAGATAAAATTATATCTAATTATATAATAATATATAATTATTTATATATAAAATTATAATATAATTTTATTATTGTTATAATCCTCTCTTGAAATTACTCCAAAAATATTTGGTATAAACCCTTAAAAAAAGTCAAAATTTCTTACAAATATTTTAAAGGGAAATTGAAATTTTTAACCTTATTTTAATCCGTGTATACAGATATGCGATTCATTTTAAAACTTAAACAAATATACTACAACAGTAATCTACTTTTCTAAAATACCCCTCTTTAAATAACTCATATATAGATTCTCTTTTTTCTTTGAAAATTTGTTTTCTCTTCTTCCTCAACTTTTAAGTGAGGACTCATGTAAAGAAATTCTCTCTTTTTTTCTCTATAACCTTAGAATTGTATTATGACGAATAAAAAAAATCATTTGATAAAATTTAACTGAGAAAAATAAAGAGTTCACGTTTAATTGAAAAAAAACAATTACGAAAAAATTTTAATAAAAGTTGGCGTTAAATTAAAAAGGGTTGCATTGGCCAACCCTTTAATTAAAAAAGGGTTGGCATGGGCCCACCCTTTTATAAAATAAAAGGGTTGGCGTCACGCCAACCCTTCTTAAAACCAAAAAAGTTTGGCGTCGCCAACCATTTTATTTTATTGTTATGATTTTTTGGATTCTCTTTCATGTGGTAAGGTTATATAAGTTAAAATATTATTTTTATAAAAGAGAATACAAAAATCTTCAAATGCAGTGGACCCCATTGTATAAAAGAGAATCTAAAAATTTTTAAATTCAATAGGACCCACTATATAGATGTTGGCGTAAACTAAATCTTTCATGCAGTGAACTAAATTTTAAAAAAACATAAGTCAGTGGGTGTTGGCGTTGCCAACCCCTTGGCGAAAAATTTTTCAGATTTAAAATTTTGTATTTTATAACCATTAATATAATATTATAATAAATTTAAACTATAAAAACAATATGAAATAACAGTATTAAATAATCTAATAACATAAAATTACAACAAAATTAAATTTCACATGAACTCATGAACATGAATCTATCATACATTATTTGATTTTCAATTGTTCATAAAGAAAACACATAACATATAAGTTTTATTGTTCAATTATATATTTTCTTTGTTGAATAATTTTTTTTTCATACTATAGAGATTTCTTTCTCACTGGAAGGCTAAAGAAAAAAAGAGAGATGATATTTTCTCTTCTGCATGAGTTACATCAATAAGGATATTTTAGAAAAATGTTATACTGTTATAATAATTTTGTTTAAATTTTAAAATGAGTTATATATATATATATACACGGTAAAAAAAAAAAGAGGTAAAAATTTTAATCTTCCTATTTTAAAAAACTACTGCAGAGGCATTTAATAGTTTTCGATAATGGTTGGGGGTGTTCGGACTTGATTGGCCAAATGTAAATTACTCTTTGTCAACCTCTCTTGAAGACTTAACGGCAACAAAAGATAATTACTGCATTGAAAAAAAAAAAGTGTACGTTTTTAGGCTCAAATTACCAATTATATCGGTTATTATTTTAAGCATACGTTAGGATACGATAAAATTATATATATATATTTTACATATATAATTTAAATATATAAATTATGTATTATTATATGATTAGATAATTTTAAATTAAATATAAAATAATATTTAATTATATAATAATATATTATTTGTATATCTAAATTATATATTAAAAATATATATATAATATTATTTGTTAGGATAATTTGATTGGATAATATAAAATATTTTATTTTATTTTTTATTGACCATTATGAATTGCCTCTTGAAGAAGAAATCAATATGGTAAATGCTTAACGAAGATGCATTTTACTTACAGAAAGTGTACCGGTCCCCACCTCCAAACCGACCCAATAAATGTGCACAGCAAAGTCTCAATCTTTGAAGTCCCCGCCTGAATTTCAATCTTATAAATTCCCTTCACCATTCATCAGAACAAACCATCTTCACCCTTCACTTTCTCCTTCCTTTGCGTTCGTAATATCGCTCAGCCCAATTCTCTAACTTTTCATTAATATCCTTTCAAATAATGGACAAACTACAAGCTGCAAGGTTTTCAACAGCAGTTGCTCCACCCCAGTTCATTTCTGTGGCCAAGCGACCATTGATAATAATGCTGGCCACAATTGCTGAGGAGGAAAAAAATTTTGTGGTTTATGAAAGCCTATCTTCAATCTCAGCTAGTGGCTCTCCTGCTCTCATTCTTTCCAGGAAGATAGAGAAATGCTTCCTATAGAAAGCGATTAAACGGCTTCAAGTATTTCAACTTCAATTGTGTTGGCGAATAAATTATAGAGTAACATTGTTGTTGTTTTTACCATGTCTCTTTTTATGTTAATTAATTTTCCTATTCGTTGATTTTTCTTTAATTCTGAATTATATTATTTACCCTAATTAGGATTTTTTTTTTCTGGATCTTCTTGTAATCCATATTTGCTCGAGGTTTGAAGAATGTACTTGTAACAATGGAGAACCATTCCTTTGATATTAAGTACAATGCAGCTTTAATTTGTATTAATTTGTCCCCATGAAAACCTGGTAAAGAAAATTATGAGAAATTAATTCCTTTTTAGTCAACAATTTTGGTATCATATTTGTTATTTTTACGAGTAATGATACATTACTCAATCGCATGATGACAAATCATCTATATATCCATTTTGTATAATCAAAATGTTCACCTATAGTTTTATTGTATTTTCATATAAAAAATTAAACTTAAAATACAATCCATAGATGCATAATGATATATAAACTAACAGAACAGGATTAAACACCCACCCATAAAGCAAAAAATACAGGAACAATTACATAACCTGAACATAAATCACGTTTGTTTATGTCCCGTGAGAAAGTCTTCGATTATGCATCATATTGCAGTACATACAATCAAACAAGAGAATATGAAGAAGTATTTTTCCAAATGCAAAAATTGCACTACGAACTACTGGTCATACAAGATGTTAGATACGTCAATCTTTTGTAACTATCGATCTCTTCAATAAAACTATATGTATTTAGTTTTAAATCAAGGTTTTCAAAATCGGACCGGGATAAAAACTGTTTTAAGTACCAGTTTCGATCGGATCGGTTGAACCGTTTGGACCGGTCGATTGGACCGTTTGGACCGGTTTTATGTAAAAACCTAAAAAATTATATTTAATTAGTAATTACATATGTTTTACACAATAAATTTTATATTGTGCATACTTTTCAATTTTTACAATTAACAAAATATATGCATTATTGAACATAAATATAATAAGTAATAACAATTAACTTTGCATCAAAACAAAACATATACATAAAACAAATCCAATTCTACAAACACGTGCACTATTAATTATTGAACACTAAAACAAATCAGAAATCTACTATATGTATTAAATAAAATATAAAATCAACCAATCAACATAACCATTATTAAACAAATAATATTCAATTCAACATTTAACAAAACATATCAAAAATATAATTTGTTTAACATAAAATTTAATAAATGAATAATTAGTCATTCTTCATTATCACTAATGATAAAAGATCATGTCATCGTTTCTGTTACACCTTCTATCAATTGTTCATCTTCTATACCATCTTCTTCAATAGTATTATCTGCAAAATTTATAATTGTAAATTTTATTTTCTTTCACTCTAAAAAATCAATTATTTATATAAATGTATAAATATTTGTGTAAGTACTAAAAAAATGTTTTTACCTAGGAAATTATGTGACAAATCATAATTTGTTGAATCACTATTGATAGGAATAGATCTCTCTCCATAAAGCATTTGATCCAATTCATCTGCATTAAGTTCACCAAACTCCTCTTCCTCGTCTACTATCCAGAAGTCTGTTTTATCGATACTTTCCTAATCAATTAGATCAAAATTTGACTTCTTGTAACATAACCTATATAGCCAAAATGATAAAAAGTAAAGATTAAAGAGCATTAAGTAAGGTACATGTAAAGTTGGAAATAATCATTAAAAATGATAAAATAGTTTAAATAAAAATATTTATAAACGTAATGATGAATAATTGATAATTGTGTTCACCTATTTTGCAACCGTGAGTTATAATGAATAAAAACAAGATCATTTACACGTTGATGCTCCAATCTATTTCTCTTCTTAGTATGTATGCGTTCAAAAACACTCCAATTATGCTCACAGCCTGAAGATGTTGAAGTTTGACTAAGAATTTTAATTGCAAACTTCTGTAAATTGGGAGTATTGTATCCATATGTTCTCCACCATTCATCTAATACAAAATAACATATAAATAATAATATAATAGAATTTTATAAATTAGAAAAAGAATCGAGACATAAGAAACATATAAATTAAATTCATACCAGGTCGTATGGTTTTGCATATTTCAATAGCAAGCTGACATGAAAAACTCCCCTCACAATCACGAAACATTCTACTCTCTTTTACTAGCTTCGCCTTACTAACATTAAACATACATGTTTTACTCTCAACAACATCCAGAAAACCTTGTAATACGTCTGGTTTTGTGCAAAAAGATTCACGATCATATTGAAATGCAGGATTCAAGTAATATGCAGTTGCATGAATACCTCGACGCAATGTCCTATCCCACCTCAACTTGATTATTTGAGTATAAGGCTTGTAGAATTTCTTTTTATTCTTAAACAACTTCTTTATCCCCAACCTAGCTCTATATATTCCATCATAGACATATCCCAATGAAGGTCTTTCATCTGAATCTACAATATGAAGCAAACGCATCAATGGTTCCACAACTTTTACAATTATACCTATTTTGTTCCAAAAAGCATTATTCAGAATTATGATCACAACCTTTTTGCCTTGATTACTCTTTGCATATCTAGAATCAATAAAAAACATGTCAGTGACCATTGCTTGTAAGTCATGCTTATGCTCAAAAAGACTTTGCAATGCGATAAAAGTCGTAGCAAATCGGGTTGCACCAGGCCGTATAATTTCTCTCCATCCTTCTCTCTTCCTCAACCAAGCTAACAATAATGTATGATTATAAATGAACTTTGTCACAAGAGATGCACATTTGGAAATTGTAATAATGTGATCCATTTCACCAATATCTTTCAAAATCAAATTGATATTGTGTGCTGCACAAAGTGACCAAGTAATATTTTTATATTTTTCAGACAATAATCCTCCAGCTACTTTATAATTAGCTCTATTATCAGTCACAAAATGGACAATACTCTTAGGCCCAACCCATAATACTATTTCCTCAAACAACCCAAATAATGTGTCTGCCCCCTTTACAACACTAGATGCATCCACTGATTTGATAAAACAAATCCCTTTGGACAATATACTAAAAAATTAATCAGCAACCTACTAGAAATGTCTATCCAACCATCAACCATAAGTGTACAACCAACTTCTTCCCAATTTTTTCTGTAACTATTAATAAGTAATTGCACTTCCTTCTTTGAATCGTTCAACAAATTCACTCGTGCTTCATAATATGTTGGCTGCTTATATCCAGGCCCAATTGCAGTAATGGCATTAACATAGGTTGAAAATAAATAGAATTTAATGCATTAAGAGGGATGCAAGCATCATATAAGAACCTCACAACAGCCATGTCAACTCTCCATTTGGCTTCTTTTCCAGCCAAAACACTTTTTATTGAAGGTTGAGCCCCGCTAGTAGTCCTTGGAGCAAAAAAATCTCCAATCCCAATTGGTCTTTTTCTTTTTGAATCATTTATGAGTCTAATTTGTTTTTTAGAAGACCCAATACCAGTATTACCTTCAGTCATGTTCATAGGATGAGACAACCCTTCAAATTCTTCAACTGCAATATCACCCTCAAATGGAGGTATAGTAGCACCAAAAGGAGTTGCATGCCTACGAAATTCTTGTTTTTCTTTATTTTTTGCTACAATCTCTTCTAATGCATTCGCCATTTGAAATCTAACATCATGAGGAACTTTAGTGCATGGACCAACATCCCCTTTTTTTCCAGCCAAATGTTGTTTCATTCTATATATATCACCTCCTCTAGTTGTCTTACCACAATATAAACACTTCAACATCTTCCTTCCATTATCATCTATACTCTCAGAAACATGTGCCCAAGTAATATCGTCTTTCACTCGACATGGTGTTGAAGAAACCCCAGATCCAGATGTAGACATACTTCCACTTTATTTATCCATTGTATATAAGAATAACAATAAAATCATAATACCAATTAATTGTGGAATTTCAACATGCACAACTTCATACATCCATTATAAATAACAATATTCGTAATTTGGGCACAATACATAACTTCATACATTCATAATCCGAATTTCAATATTCGTTATAAATTGTCATATATTGAGTTATTATATGTAAATAGGGTATCACAAAAGATTGATATTCAACTTTCAAATTCTTAGAAACTAACCACGTTACGAATGAAATACATTCAATCCAAACATTCAATATAGATACATAATAAAATTACAAATTCGTAACATAAAATTACAAATTAATAATAAATCAATTAATATTTACTAATTTATATATTTTCAAATTAAGAATTGTTATTTGTTTATATAAATTGACATATTATTTATATATTTTTTAATTTGTTTAAACTTTTAATTTATATACTGTTAATTCAAACAAACGAAATATTATTTATTCCAAGGATTTTAGGGTTTTTTCCAAACATTAGTGAATACTAATTCAAAAAATAAAGAGTAGTGAATTTGAATAGTAATTCCAAACTTTTTTCCAAGCATTGTTTATGTAAATAGTGTTTCAAATTGTTTATACCTCCATTTGAGAGGGATCTATTCCTTGTGTTTATGAAACTTTCAAATTCTTGCAATGCACGCAAAAGTCTGTTTGAATAGTAATTCAAAAAATAAACTTTTTTCCAGGCATTCCAAACTTTCAATATATACTGTTTCAATCAAGCATGGTTTATATATGTAAATACTTTTTCAATACTGTTTCAAAGCATTGGAAGGAAACACACCAGCTTCCCGTCGTTGCCTGAGAAGTCGTCGGTCACAACAGCAACGGAACTCGTCGTCATCGGCCGTCGTCTAAGACTGAGAAGTCGTCGTGAAAGGTTGCAATATAGTCGTGAAGCTGCTGTCTTGTGAGCCTGCAAACCAACAGCCCTCAGCAGCTTCGTCGTCGTCGGCAGGAGTCTTTAAACGGTCGTCGGCAACAGATGAATCGACGACCGTTTCAACTTATGACGTCGAAGCAAGTCGTCGGCTGCAGCAAATCCCTTTGCGTCTGCGTGCACTGCAAGTAACAGGAGGAAAGTTTTATATAAACTGTTTCTCATACGCAGCTTTTGAACCAGTGGACCGCCTTGACCGGGTTGGACCGCGGTCCAACCCACTTTTAATCCTAAAACAGTTCTGAGCTTAATAACAGCCGGCTACAGTGCCGATTCACGGTCCGACTGGTCCAACCATCCAATCCGGTCCGGTTTTTAAATCCTTGTTTTAAATATCTAATTAAATACTTAGAGATATTGATTGAGTGATTTTAAATTAAAAATATAATAATACTCAATTACATAATAATATATCATTTGGGTATTTAATTAAATACTTAAAATTAGATGTATATAATATATAAACTTTGACTTTAACCGTTACATGAATTCTATAAGGAGGGACATAATTTAACTATATGGGATTTTAAAAATGTCAAAAAGAAATATAAATATTTCAACTATTGATGACTTTTGATGCCAAAGTTTCTCACTCGTGTCAAATGCATGTAATAAAGATATTGAGGTAAAATTATATTAAACATCTACCCGTAATAAAAGAATATGTAACATGTTAAATTAGCAAACCCCCAAGAATTTGCAAAGGTAGTCCCTTAATTTCCTTAGAGGTCAAGTTCTAAGGCAAGGCTCAGCATTTCAGCTTTTTGGCAGTGAAAAACAAGAAGATAAGGTTTTGAGAGGAAAGACAAAGAAGTTGCTCATCACTTATTGTTCAGATCGACATAACATCGCCTTCAAGCAATTAATACTGAAAAAGTTTGCTGTGTTTTTGCTCAATGCTTGCCTGCACAGAAGGAAATGTTTAAAGGGACATTTTTTGTTCTAATTTGTCAAAACAGAAGTCTAATTGGTCAAGATTAAATTTAAGGGAAAGTTTAAGATTCAGAGAAATGTATCTACTAGAAGCATGCCTCTCGACCAATCCAAGATTCAGTACTCGCAATTAAATATCTCTTCATATAGTTTGATCTTATCTCTAAAGTATCACGAGATCTTTTGTTTTTTTTTTTCCTTTTTCTTTTTTCGGAAATGGGTCAGACGTTACATGGTTTTGGATTACCTCTTGAACAAGAAATTATATGATAGTTACTTATTACGAAAGAAAGAAGTTAACAAAATTCATAGAGTACTATAAATTTAAAAAATAAATTTGAAGTTTTAATCTTTATTATACTTATGAAAAGATCAAATGACATAATTTAACTAATTAAGAAGATTTGAGTTTGAGATCTATAATTCATAAATATTAAATCAAGATGAGATTTTTAAATTATTCAGTATAACTGTTTAATATAGTTAATTTGCTCTTAAAGAGATGATATAACTAAAATGAGATTTTTTTGTTTAAGAAAAAAAATCATATCACGGCTAGGCATCATCAAATTACCAAAAAGCATGCGATTAATAAATTAGGCATGAAAACTACAAAACGTACGAGTCAAAAAAGCAAACCGACCAATTAATGGCAGTCTTAATCTATATCCTGCACTTTTCCAGCACCTTCAGACTTATAAATACCCTCAACCTATTCATTATAAACCAAACCAAAACACTTGTCTCTCTTCTCTGTTCCCCTTTTGCTCTCTTTCATGCCAATTCTCAAAGGTTACTTTGCTGTCAAATCAACGGCCAAATTACAGGCTGCTAGGATTTCAACAGAAGTTGCTCCACCACAGTTCATCTCTGTGGCCAAGCGTCCTTTGAAAATAACGCTGGCCACAATTGTAGAGGAAGAAAAAGATTTTGGTGTTCATAATAATGAAAGCCTATCTTCTATGGCTGCTTGTGGCTCTTCTGCTATGTACCTTTCAAGACAGATTGAGAAGCCCCTTTTGAGACTTGCCAGAAATGGCCAGGCCAAGTAGCTAGTATTCTTCTCAATTCTACTTCAACTTTGTAATTATTTTTGCATGTTTCTGTGTTTTTTTTTTTTTTTTTTTTCAATGGAGGGACTTTTATCACTCCACCTTACCTGGTTCATATTTCAAGACAGATTGAGAAGCCCCTTTTGAGACTTGCCAGAAATGGCCAGGCCAAGTAGCTGCTATTCTTCTCAATTCTGCTTCAACTTTGTAATTATTTTTGCATGTTTCTGTGTTTTTTTTTTTTTTTTTTTTGTTTTCAATGGAGGGACTTTTATCACTCCACCTTACCTGGTTCATATTTCAAGACAGATTGAGAAGCCCCTTCTGAGACTTGCCAGAAATGACCAGGCCAAGTAGCTAGTATTCTTCTCAATTTTGCTTCAACTTTGTAATTATTTTTGCATGTTTCTGTGTTTTTTTTTTTTTTTTTTTTTTCAATGGAGGGACTTTTATCACTCCACCTTGCCTGGTTCATATTTCAAGACAGATTGAGAAGCCCCTTCTGAGACTTGCCAGAAATGACCAGGCCAAGGAGCTAGTATTCTTCTCAATTTTGCTTCAACTTTGTAATTATTTTTGCATGTTTCTGTGTTTTTTTTTTTTTAAATGGAAGGACTTTTATCACTCCACCTTACCTGGTTCATAGCTCATAAGACAAGTAATTGCCATAACATATATATGGTCACAGGAATTTGGTAATTTCAATCGACAATAGAGAAGCATTATCGGAAAAGCCACATGCACCAACGCCAACCCCGACGCTAGAACTTGGCACTGGTGTAATTGCAATTAAAACTAATTTTAATAGAATATACAACTCCGATTTTTAATTTTTGAAATAAGGGTACAATATGCAGGAACTGGACACACCCCACGATCTTGTATAAAAAAAAACAAATTAAACCTCCTAATATTCTAACGACTATTTCTAAAACAATAAGGAATCAAATTAGTAATTCCCTCTTACAGCCAACTATCTTAGATATACAAATATTCAAAATGTTCAGTCTATATATTCTAATGAATACCTACGATTTCTTCGATTCCCCTCAAGCTAGCATGAATATGTTATCATTCCCAACTTGTTTACTAAATCTTCAATATTCAATCTATGGAGGTTCCACTACAAAAAAACTGGCATTAAAGGGGAGGAAAATAAATAACAGATAAATATATGATAGTTATAGATATTATTTTCATAATTTTAATGACCAATTATTTATACTATCATTTAAAATAAATAAATTTATAACTTTAAAAAAAGAAAAATAGTTGTTAATAGTTTATTTTTTATTGTTAAAAAGTTTTAACAATGAAAAAAATTTCATCATCACTTACTTTTATAGTTTCTCTAGTTAAAAGTATTAACAGAAAATAGACTTTTAACAATTATTTTTTCTATGTTAAAATCATAAATTTATTTTTTTATAAAAATGTAAATAATTGATCATTAAAATTATAAAAATATTATTATAACTACAAGATATTTATCTGTTCGTTATTTTCCTCTCACAAATGCCTTTTTTTTTTTTTGATTATAGTGTTCTTGGTTAGGATTATGTTGTTTGCTCTCTCATAGAAATATAAGTCAAGTATACACTTCCATTATTGATCTTCTCCTTAATGAAATGATGATCGACTTCCAAATGCTTTGTGCGGTAAAAATGAACTGGGCAATGTGCTATGCTCATGATTACCTTGTTGTCACAAAATAGTTTCATCAGGGAGCTACTAATGAATTTTTAGTTCACTTAATAACCACCCTACCCATATTCCATCACATACCCCATGTGCAAGTCACGAAACTCAGCTTTTGCACTGCTCTAAGCAACCACTGACTACTTCTTGCTTCTACACGTTACTAGATTACCTTCGACATTAGTACAGTAGCTTTAGGTGGACCTTTTATCTACCGATGAACCTTCCAAGTCAGCTTCCGTGTAGACTTCTACGATCACATTTTTTAAAAAAGAAGTCCTTTCCCAAGAGTGATTTTTAGTTACCTCAAGATTTTGTAAACAACATCAAGATGTTTCTCCTTGGGTGCATGCATAAACTAGCTTACTACACTTACAACAAAAAGCAATGTTTGGTTGTGTGAGATAAGTAGATCAACTTTCCCATTAATAGTTTGTACCGCTCTCATTCAACTTCCTTACCTCGCTTGATGCCTAATTTTGCATTTAGCTCCCGTAGGGGTCTTAGCAGGTTTGCATCATAACAAACCCGTTTCTAGAAGTAAATCAAGTGTATACTTCCTTTGCAATATGGTAATCCCAACTTTGATTTGAGCTACCTTCGTTCCAAGGTATTACCCTAAGTTCCAAATCCTTGAGTTCAAACTCTTTCCCAAGATACTTTTTTAAAAGTATCTAGTTCCTCATGATTGTCCCTTGTGATGATAATGGCATCCACATATACTATTAAAATATCAATTTTTCCATCTTCAGAGTGCTTATAGAAACATGTATGATCAGATTTGGTTTGTGTAAATCCTCTTCTTTTGACTACCTGACTAAACTTTTCAAACCATTCTCTTGGTGATTATTTCGGCCATAAAGAGTTTTCTTCAATCTGCATACCGGGTTACCATCCTTTGCGAAGCTAGGGGGTTGCTCCAAATTAACCTCTTTATGTAAATCACCATTTCGAAAAGCATTTTTTATAGTTAGCTATTGTAGATGTCAATTAAGATTGGAATTTAATGATGGAACCTTTGTTGTATTGAGTTTAGCCACTGGTGCAAATGTCTTATGGTAGTCTATAACATACTCTTTAGTGAAACCTTTGGCAACAAGTATCACCTTGTACTTGATGCTCATATCTTCATTGTACTTCACGGTGCCACTTGCATCCTACAATTTTCTTTCCCTTTAGGAGGTTCACAATTTCCCAAGTATCATTTCTTTCTAGGGATTCCATTGTACCTTGAATTGGTAGTCCCCATGTGGGATCGCCAAGTGCTTCTTAATGTTTTTTGGTATGTCTATTTTAGATAGTGAAGTGGTAAATGCTTGAAATTCAAGCGTCAATTTTTCACCGGAGACAGAACTTGATATAGGATGTAGGGATAGGACTTTTTCCCTTTTCTAGGAGCAATAAGTAGGTCCGGTTGATCCTGGTACAATACACCACTGTCTTTTTTGTGATGTTCACGTTCAATGGAAGACTCAACATCAAGTCTAGGTCTCATATTAAATTTTAAATCAGTTAAGCTTTTGAATTATCACTATTTTGTGCACTTGAAGGTCTTGAGCAAATGAGAGAAAATAACCTAATGGTACGGCTGAAAATCAAGATAGGAGAACTGAATTTTGAGGAATCTGAAGGGAATAATTCTATTTATAAGATGCCAAGTTTTTATAATTGCCTCACCTCATAGATGTTTTAGAGTGTGCATAGTGATAATTAGGGTTTTAGTTCCTTCAAGGAGGTAACAAATTTTTTCTTTCTATTTCACCATTTTATTGAAGTGTATCTGGACAAGAACTTTAATGGATTATCTATGAGTTTCAATATAATCCCTCAGGATCAAATGAAAGTTTTATTTTCCATTGTCAATTCTCAAGATTTGAATGAAAGTTTGAAACTAGTTTTTTATCATTAAATGGAATCTTTGAAATGTTTTTACCGCTTAAAATTTTTCTTTTTAGGAGATAGACCTTGCAAACTCTTGTGTAGTCATAAATAAAGGCAGTGAACCACCATATACCTGAGATACTTTTTTATTCAAGAAGGCCTCCAAATATCAATATGAATTAGGAAGAAAGGATGAGACTCTTTGTAGGGTTTGACAGGAAAATTTTGCTAACTGACATACTTCACAGGAGAAAGAACTAGGGCTTTTATTCTTGAAAAGATTTGGAAACAAATGTTTGAGGTAATATAAATGGAGGTGATCTATCCTACGTTGCCACAACATTAATTCATCTTAGGTATATGTTAGGATATATTGACAAGATACTCTGAATCTTTTATATATAGATAGTTGACTATTAAAGGAAATTATTAATTTGATGTCTTATTGTTTTAGAAAGGATCTAGTTAGAATATTAGGAGCTTTGATGTGTTTTCTTTTTATTGGGATTGTGGGGTGTGTCTATTTGCTGCATATTCTACCCTTGTTTAGAAATTAAAAATCAAAGTTGTGTATTCTCTCAAATTACTTTTATGATATCAAAGTTGCAAAAGTCATAAAATTGTTGATCTAAGACTTGTTTAAGAATGGTGGGTTAAGCTAAAAGAAGTGAAACCCTTGTTTTTAAAGCCAAGTGGACCCATGGGTTAGCCAAGAAGAGTTAGACCTTGTTTTAGGTTGAGTCAAGAGGAGTTAAACCTAAATTTAAATGAGTCAATTCATGTATGACACCTATTTGAGCATGGTGGCTTAAGTTAAAAAAAGCTAAACCTTCAATTAAAACTTAGGTTGACCCATGGGATAGTAAAAAAAGGATACACCCCATTTTGGGATGAGCTAGGAAGAGCTATACACAAGTTTAGATAGGCTACCTATGTATGACAAATGATAACTAATAGCCCAATTACATTTAAGAGTGAACGTTGGAAAAATTATATAAATAAAAGGTATATAACGTAATGGATATCACTTAGATTAGCTTAAGTTAGTTTAACAATTGGAGCCCAAACACATGTCCAAATATATTAAAAACCCTGTATTAATAAATGTTAAAAGTACTTAGATATCTAACATTAATACATCCACATCACCATTGCATCAGGGTACATATAAAATATTACTTTGATGTAGCAATATTCCTTAGGCGTAAGCATATATATATGTCTATATCAATATTAATTCTTCATAGGTCACATATTAAGTAAATTCCAATTATATTTTGTTTAAAGGGAAAAGGACTATTTCCCACCCATGTTTTAGGCCTATCTCAAACTCATATCCACGGGAGATGAAAAGTCAATTTTTCCACCCATGAACAAACTGTCATCCAATTTCTCAGTTAGGGGCAGGGGTAAAATCAATATTTTACTATTTAAAACCTTAAAACTTTAAAATTTCACCATTTCCCCCCTTCAAGTTTTAAAAACTAACAACTCAACCCATCCTCAAAGTTTGAAAAGTTTAGATTTCACCCCTAGGGTTTGCTTCCTTCTCCGGCCACCACCGACGGTCGACGTATTCTATCGATCTCGCATCTCCAACTATAAAAGACGACGAAGGATGACCTTCGTCGCCCAGATTTCGACGACGAAATGTCATCTAGATCTAAAAGAACAGACGAAGGATGAGGCTTTATTGTCGCATTTGGACGACGCGACAAGCGAAGAAAGAGGACGAAGTGTCATCTTTCGTCGTCTGGGTGGAGCGACAAAGATAGTCGCACGATGATGTCTCTTCGTCGCACCACCACCGTCGCATCAAGAGAAGGAAGAGGCTGGTGATGACGTCGGAAGATGAAGTTGAAGAATAGGGGTGAAACTGCTATTTTTGAAAGTTATGAGAGACGGCTGCATTTTGAAAAATATGGAAACCCTAGGTTTGGGGGTGAAAATGTTAGTTTTCAAAGTTTAAAAACTTTGGTTAAAGATGAAATGTTGGTTTCTAAAACCTAAGGGGGTGAAAAATAATAAACTTTATAACTTTTTAATATAAACAGTAAAATATCGATTTTACCTCTGTTCCTAACTGAGAAATTGAATGGCAGTTTGGTCATGGGTGGGAAAATTGATTTTTCATCTCCCGTGGGTATGAGTTTGAGATATGCCTAAAAAATGGGTGGGAAATTGTCCTTTTCCCTTTGTTTAAATGTATCAATCTTTTAATTTATATTATTGCAAGAGACACTCCTCAAGATCTTGTTGTGAGTCTACCCATATTTCTTATTCATTTTTAAATGTTATTGTCTGGTTTTTATTAAGTTTATTCTTGATCAAGGTTAACTTTTTCTTATAAGTTAACACAATCACATGGATGACATCGTCAGTATCATCCGTAAAATTTCAAGTACATTACATGGTTGTCTCATTAAGAAAGGGCCATTAACTAGAAACCTGCTTACAAATCCTCTTATGCAAAGGCCAAAATGGGAGACCAGGACTAGCCAATGTGGCCCTGCGTAAGATTACCAGAGGTGCGTGAAACAATGTTTTTGGACGGTATAACAATGTTGCAAGCAATGATACATATAGTGTATTTCTGGGTGGTCACTACTAATTAGTAAAAATATATATTATTTACATCGCTGTTTAATTCACATTTTAAACACGTCATTCCAAATTTTTTGAATCGAAAATATATTAAATATGTATTTTATGTCTTTCTCATTTAAATACGTATTTTTGTCATTTTTTACATTTTCCATTTTTTATGAATTTCTAAAAAAATTTAAAATGATATTATTTTGATAGCAAATCTAAAATATAAAAATATCTTAGACATTTTCAATTAATTATTATAATGTCATTATTATATAACATAAAAAATCTCAATTTTTTTCACTTAAATCTCTAATCTCTTCTCTTCTACTCTATCCATCGGCGCCATTCTTCATACCAATAATAGGCTAGTAGCGAATCTCTTCTCTTCTATTTTATTTGTCAGCATTGTTCTTCATACTTTATAGCAACAATAGACAGCAACAAATATCTTCTCTCCTACTCGATTTGTGTTTAATAACAAGCCAACAACAAGAAGTAGGTTTGGGCTTGCAATCTAAACATCAATTTGAAGCTAACATATGTTGATGATTGAAAGACAATTTTTTTTTCTCTTTTCTTTGAACATTGATTTTTTTTTTCTTTTGGTGTTACATACGTGGAGGCTGAAAATGATTGTCCCCGACTTGCATTTGATTATTATATTAGATTCAATAATAAATTTGGAACTTTACATTTGAATTATTATATGAATTTTAATCAAGAAATCTATGAGAAAAGCTAAAATTATACTTAATATTGTCGTATTTTTAGAAATATATTATTGATGATGTGTTGCATTAAACTCGTATATACATGTTCTGTATCTCTGTCATATCCAAATTTTATGGTTTTTTTTTTACAAACGTATTTTTTACCATTTACCTTTTTATACCCGTATAATTCTCATTCTACTTTTTTTTTCATTCTCATATTTACTAACTAGGGACACTAGAGTAATGCTTACTTCTGGTTAAAACTCTTAAAGAGTGGTTGAACAACAATATAAGTGTTTGACACATGTTTAATTGTAGTAAATATGTTAATGAGTTGTTTCTAACATCGTTTTGATTCATACAATATTTGAACACATATCTAAGCCCATTGAGACATTGGTAACACATTTCACAAACATCGAGAAAGGCCTTATTCATACATAGTTTGTACATTGACCCCCTGAAACCAAAAAACAATTAGACAAGGCCTCCATTGACATTATCAATGATAGATCAATAGGCAACACTGATGACATGGTATAACGGTGCCACCCTATTAGATAAGCAAGCGGTCTACACTATCGGTCGAAAGAGTAAGAAGGAGTTTTGGTCTCTGGTCATTGAAAAGTGAGGATGATTCCATTAGAATTGGACGATGGTCCACACCTTTTTTGTCACTCACCTTTCTTACATTTATATAGAGTTTGCTTAGTGTCAATTGGAGTACATGTGGCCTAATCTGTACACGAAGTTGATTGACACACGCACTTAAGCCAATATGCATTCTAGGCCATGGAGTTGGCTCAATACACACGATCAATCACACAAACCTCACTTTAATATTTGGCCTAAAGCTTGGGCCCTATCTTTCTTATGATGTGGCATTATTTGTTCTCTCGAACATGTGTGCTAGGTATTTATACAAGGCAATTGGAAGTAGTCACAACCTTCTAACCTTATCGCTTGTGCATGCCATCTACATTGTTCATGGAGATATTTGACCTCTCATTTAGATTTCATTGACTTATGAACTTTATGTTGGTATCCATTCTTTATAGCATATCGTTTAAATAAATCTTGTAAATAGTCTTTATCCAAGAAAATGATATTCATTTTAAAAAATTATCCATCTCTCAACACTCCTCAAGCATTAGACATGGATGGCTAATCGACGAAGGGAGGTAACTAATGAAATGCACTACTCGAAACATTCTCAACATCAAACTTGTGCATTATCATGCACCATATTTGAACATTGGAAACTACTTGTACTTTTTGTACCATAATTGTCTTCTCCTTACGCTCTAATTCCTCAATAGAAATATCATCCATTTTGTCTTCATTAATAAAAAGGCCCCAATTTAGAACCTTTTCTTTATTGTCACGTACCCATCCCTCTACAGTATCCTATACATTGACATCATGCAAATATACCCAGTCATCATCATCAAATTATTTTTTGAGATTGAACCTGATAATTAGAATTCCTACTAAACCATCATCTTCCATTTCTACATATTCATGTGGCTTCACCCCTTGTAAATTATCATCATGATGTGGTTGCTGAACATTAAAGTTAGTGGTTTTCGTAAATATGTTTATAGGTTTATAAATAGTTTTCACAAAAAAGTAATCATTCTCTTAAGTGGAGAGAAAGACCACTCAGACAAACAACATCTTGATCATATACAATGTTGATTGGCATGTTATTGTTTAGACTTCTTGGTTTCATGTTTGGAGAAGATTGCTCAACAATTGTTTAGACTTTTAATTGCCCTCTAACATATTCCATCCAATTATCATATCTTTTTATCCATAACAAACCAATGTATAACTCTTCATTTCGATTATTCCTATAACAAAATCATTCGAAAGTAAATTTACTAAAACATTTCAAAATGTTCTATATACTGAAAATATAAATTCACCTCTCATATGGTAAAACATTAATTTGCCCTCACAATGTCAAATATCAATTTAATCCTTACATGATAAATATCAATTTACCCCCTCTTTGATAAATTTCCAATACACCCATTCCAAAGTTTTTCTATGTAATGTAACATAAAGTTCAAAACGTGCCCTTAAAAAATTTGGCAAATATCATTTTATCCCTAAATGGTAAAATATCCATATACCCCTACTTGGTAAATGTCCGTTGAACCATTTCAAAGTTATCCTATGAATCATAACTAATAGTATGAAATATACCCTTAAAACATTCAATACAAATTGTAACTAATAGTACGAAATATACTCTTAACAAAATTTATACGAAATTTGGCTAATATCTTTTGACCCATGAATGGCAAAGTGGCTATTACACTTGTTTTGAAATTCTCCTGCCTAACCTAGCTAATAGAAAGAAGAAAAAAAAACTTTACAACTAAGAGTACAAAATATACTTTTGAAAAATTCGGTAAGAAATTTGGCAAATATCAATTTCCTCTTAGCACGGTAAATATTAGTTTACCATTGGTATAGTAAATATCATTTTTCCCTCATATGGTAAATGTTAGTTTACCCTCTGCATAGTTATAATTGTCCAATAACCCCCCACATGGTAAAATCTCAATTAACTCCGTATAGTAAAATATTGTTTACCCCCACATGTTAAAGTATCACTAAACCCCACACATTATTCTATCATTTTTCATTTAGAAACACATTTATAAACTAACATTCAACACACTATAAAATAATACAACAAATAAATGAAATTTTAAGTTCAAGTTTGAATAGATATTTGATATAACAAACTTCCTTCTTTGAAATCAAATTCACAATGTTGGAATTTGAGTGTGTGATGCTAAAAATGTGAAATTTCAAAACTTGTAGGGTGCGATTGTGATGTTCTTTGTTCATATAAGGTTAGGTTTTATCAGTATCAATAAAACTATGTGTACCCAATTTTGGTACACAATTTGTGTACACAAATGAGGTGTCATCATGTGATTGGATATTTTTTTATCATATGGTGACATATGTTTTAAAATCACCTAATTGTATGATGACACATCATTGTGTATACGAATTATGTACCAAAATTAGGTACACATAGAATTGCTCTATAAGTATATGTGAAGGGTAATTTTGGTATTAAATTAGAGGTTTTGGTTATTCCGTTTAACACCAAAAAAGCACATAAATTTCATTTAAGTCCTTCATTGTTGTCATTTTATTTAATTTCCCACTAAATAAAACTCACCAAAATAAAAAAAGAAAAACCCAACTATAATTAAAACTTATCCACACCTTCAATCCAGATTGTTCATATTGGAGTTCACAATTTTAAAGCCTCTAAGCAAAGGCATTGATTGCATCTTCATCTACTTCCCTCTCCTCAAATTTGTCCAAATCAGGAGTTGTGGAATTCTAAGCTGAGGAAAACCATTTTCCCTGCGCCTCATTTTCTTTCTCTTGAAGAATCGAATGAATCATGACACTCCACAACTTCTCTAATGAAGGCATTTCATCATTTTTCAAAAGTGAATGTTGTATATTTAGGACTTCAAGGTTTGGCAAGAGTTTATCCATATCTCTTGGTCCTTTCTCTACCTTCTACTTTATCTCAATTATACAAAACACGGACAATGAGCCAGCAGCCGCAGTGAAGTGGAGGACTGATTTAGACCCCAACCAAACTGATAAAATCTGCAGGCTACTCATACTGGCAATAGAATCCAATTTGCAGACCTTATCTCTTGCCCTGCCCTTTTTCAATCTGTATCTCGTTAAGATTAATCAACTTTTCTGGATTTATTTTAGTCGAGCTTGCAAAACATGCATACTTGAGAGTCAGAAGCTTTCCAAATCGCTATCGGCAAAGGCCCGGCTAAAAATCGTGTTAAAAAGGCACTAACTTGCAGGGCTGGATAAAATAAGAAGAGCGAACACGAGAGTGATTTACAATCAAATATATGTTGTAACAAAAGAAAGGGTCTAATTTGAGAGTTTTGTGAAGGCCGAAGGACTATTTCCTAACCAAATTTAACTGCGTTTTCAAAATCATACCTGTAGAGTTTAAAAAACTTAAAGTCTCACTCATCTATTTAGGATTAAGTATAATAAAAAAAATTTTAAAACTAAAGTTTCATTTGTTTGCCCCTCTTAATTTGAAAACTTATAATCCCCCCCTTTCCACCCGCATCCCAAGTTTTAAAAATCAATATTTTCCCCTAAGGTTTGCAAATTATCCTCTAAGACAGTCGTTACTAGCCACGTTGGCTCTCCTTCCTGATTTATCTCTCTCAACCGATCAAATCTCAATCACTGGTGAAATCGATTTCCTCCAATAAACATAAAATTGTCTTTGTCAAAGTATCTTCATCTCGGACGAAGATAATTTCATCTTCCTCCGAGATGAAAATGACCATCGAAAATCTCAAACAAAGATAACGTGATCATTTGAGACCTTTAACAGTCATTTTCATCTTGAACGAAGATAAATTTATCTTCGTATGAGACGAAGATAATATTTCATCTTCTTAAGAGAAAATTAGTTTCATTGATGGTTAGGATTTGATTGATAAAAGAAAATAAACTAGAAGGAAGAGCTAACGCGGTTAAAGACGACGGCAATAGTTTGCACATTTGTTTTCAAATTATTTATGTCATTAAATAAAATATTAACGTCAACACATCGAAATGATGATGTCAGTAAATATCATTCGCATTTAACGCTATTAAAAGTCTGATGATAATTAAATACATTCAATAGTATAATCACTTTGACTAGAAAATTATAACAGTTTGGATACGCAGAAGTGTGCTTTATAAATTTCATAAAAACCTCATATATGTTGTGACCTGAAGTCTCACATTGCTCCCGTTCTATCTACTGAGTTTATATATAAGCAGGGGCCAGAAACCCTTAATTTAATAGACTTGTAATAAAACCGTGAGCCATTGAAGTGGCAAAACGAACAATATCTGTTGAGTGGTGGCCCGTGCAAGCCTGAAGTCTGCCCCTTCTTTAATAGACGCGTAATAAAGCCGTGAGGGTCTAAAGCCCAAAGCGAACAATATCTGTTGGGTTGTTTATAATACGTTATCAGCACGATAACGATGGGGGGGTGTGTTGTGACTTGAAGTCTCACATCGCTTCCGTTCTGTCCACTAAGTTTGTATATAAGCAGGGGCCAGAAGCCCTTAACTTAATAGACTCGTAATAAAACCGCAAGCTCTTTAACTTAATAGACGCGTAATAAAACCGTGAGCCCTTAAAGTGGTAAAGCGGACAATATCTGTTGTAATAAAGTCATAAAGGCCTGAAGCTCAAAGTGGACAATATCTGTTGGACTGTTTATGACAATATGAAAGGTTTTTGATATTTCTACAAATTGTCGGAGCACCTGAATTTTAACTATTTCTCGTTGCTGAATTAAATAAACCCTTATTAGACCTGAACAGTCACTTGAAACTCCATCGCTATCGTGCAATTTTCATCCAATCAAATTCCCTATTCAATTAAAATATTCCCTGTCCAATCCATTTATTTACGAGAAATATTAAATCTATACAAATTTATTCATAGAATTTAATATTTTTGTATTTGATTTAGTAATTTTAAATGAGAAAAAAAATAAACTAAAACTTTCATCACAAATTGTTACCTTATTTTGTGTGAATAAGTTATTTGTAAATATAATTGTATTCTTATTTTATTATGAGTAATACTATTTTATATAAAAACAGATATACACATAATATGTTGTTATATGATTGAATTTTATTTTATATTTAATTCAAAATTAATCAATTATATGATATCACATCATATATATACTTATCTGTATATTTAAAAATAAATACACGTAATTTTATTGATTAATTATTTACAAGTGATCAAAATTAAGGATAATTATATAAGAAAAACCTTTTGATATATAAAAGAAGAATTCAATTTAATTTGCGAAATATAATAATATAGGACTTCAAAAATTGCTACTAGTATTGCTTGCTTCAATTATTTCATATACAATTCTTTCTTTCGTAAGATCTTATGACAAATGATTTATTTTGAAAATCATACACATTTCTAGCTCGGAATACACAGTGAAGGCAGAAGTAGCCATACCATGATCATTACAAAAGCTCAAAATATCTTTTGAAACATGGAAATTGATACGAGTTTTTCAGTAGAAGGTGGGCTCTTGAACATGAAATAGGTAGAAAATAACCATATTATTCTTCTTGTGCCATTCTGCAGGCATGTTTTTCTATAACCTGGGAGCCATACGAGGGTGAGGAAGATCCCAATCAGCGACAATGTGATCCCGAGTGATTTCTTTCAGTGAGCGGCAACCACTCAGAGCCATCGTCAGTTCAAATTCATCGCGCAGCATTTGAAGTGCCTTTCTAACTCCAGCCTCTCCATCAGTTGCCAATGAGAACACCACAGGTCGACCAATCTGAAAATGAAAATTCCACCAGTTATTGCAAAATTAACTACGCGAATGCCTTAATGGCACATTGGTGGCAATAATATATGCTTACGAATATGCCAGAAGCTCCTAGTGCCAAGGCTTTGAAGACATCCGTTCCACGCCTAACACCACCATCCAAGAAGACAGGAACTCGTCCTTGTGCAGCTTTCACAACCTGAATTTGATGAGACAAAGAAAATTTTGATTCCAATATACATTTTGAGTAAATAGAGGAACAAACTGATCAGCATTTGGGCATTTTCATATTTACTTACCTCTTCCAGGGCCATGATTGTTGCAGGGACATAGTCAAGTTGACGAGCTCCATGGTTGGAGACAATGATCCCGGCTGCCCCAGCCTGTATGGAAAGCCTTGCTGCATATCCCGTGTAAAAAAATGTTGATGCAGAATCCACAGATTTACTTAAAAGACAGACTTAAAATAAACTGAGTTACATTTCTCTTACCATCCTCCGCTGTGAGCACACCCTTCACTAGAATTGGCAATCTAGTGATAGTCTGAAGCCACTGGACATCCTACACACATTCCATGAGATATCATTTAATTGCAGAGTCTTCACACATAGACACTCCGCCAGCATTTACTTTGCATTTATGCCATTTAAAATTTTCGGTAAATGCTAAAGACAATGGAACTGTCCTTTTTGCCAAAGTTACAGCTAATTCAAAACAATTATGCAGATTAATTTAGCCATGAATCCGCTAGTTATTGTACTATACCTTCCAGCTCAGAGTACGATCAATTTGACCAGCAACATATGAAGCAAGTCCAGAGTCATTTGCCTGCTCAGCACCATAGAAGAAAATAAGAATCATATTAAATCAAACTAATCAATCAGAACCATATTTGCCAAGTTAAAGAAATTGCATTAATGACACTTACTTGGTCCATCTTGCCCAGGTCCAAACCTTCGAAGTTTTTCAATGTCAAAAATGGTGGTAGAGTGAATCTGTAAGAGAACTAATGAGCAGCGGTCTAAAATTGAATGTAAAACTTTAACTCCTTACAGCTAAACTCAGTTGCATCTCTTGAGCAAGTGATGAATCAAAAACAACTTTGTTAACCTGTTTTTGATGTCAGCTTCCCTGCGACCAAGCCTTGGGGTATCAACTGTGAGAGCAATAGCTTTGAATCCAGCTCTTTCAGCTCTCCTCACAAGCTGAGCAACTACGTTCCTGTCCTTGTACACCTAAATGATATAAACAGCAACACTCATTAATCAGACAAAGCCAAAGAGTTATTTCTGATGCTGAAAGTGCAGATCAGTTAATTTAGTTAACCAATAAAGGACATCAAACATGTTAGTTAGACTTACATAAAGCTGGAAAAAGCGGATGCCAGGCCCTGTTGAAGCAACCTCTTCAACACTTGAAGTAGCCCATGAAGACAATGTCTGAAAATTGAAGCAAAGCACAAAATGCTTTTAGGTTGAAACATCTCATGAGGCAAAAGCATAATTATATCCACAAATGAAATGAATCTCCTAAATGAACATATTTGTGGAAAGCCCCGGTGTGGTGAAAGTGTTTTCTTGGCAGTTTCAGAAGCATATTTGTAAGCAGTTAACTGATGAATTCTCGTCCGAGAACATCTTGTCAAATATATCCAACAACTCAGTAATGAAACCAATATTCAACCAGTTCGAAGTTTCCTGTATGAGAGGCATGAATTAAATTTCAAGTCCACATGCTTCCCTCAAGTTTTATGTCTTCAACAATTTAATCTCCTCAAGTCTTGACAAATCACTTAAATGTTTCAGGTTAAGAGAAATAACCAATTCATGATTATAAACTTGAAGAAGAACTGAATGAGAATCAGAACAATTAGAGAGAGAGCCATTCTTCATGGTGCGGGGTTGCTTAAGGGACAAAATTACAGATTCAAGTTGGAAAATATGTAAGGGAGGCAAGTCAAACCATAATTGTTCCAGCTGCTGATGCGGCTCTAGCAGTCGCATACTCCCCTGCAGGCAAAAGAATGTTATCATATTGACACCGCATTTATCTTCAAACTCATCGATATTCTTAGCTGTTTTCACAGAAGTTCTAAATATAATTACAAAGTTAACTTAATCAGAGTATAACGTTGTAACTAAACATTGCTACATCAGTAAAAGTAAAGAATTCTTTTCCTTATACCCTTTCATGATGCTTTTTAATCACATAAGTATCAATTCTAGTACTTGTTCATAGAACTTTTCAACTTTTGTTTCAGTTGTATAGGCAACAAAACTTCTAATGTACTGAGTTTTCCCAATTAATTGTCGATAGACCGCATAATTTCAATCAAGTCAAGCCTTAGACTAAACCTCACATCCATAATTTATCATATATCCATGAACCTCAATATATTCATACACTAGCACACTTAAAAATTACTCAGTCAACCATTTATCAACAGAAACTATGCTGTGTACCTTCAGGATGAGCCATTTTCTGCATGGCTGTTGGGGCAATCATAATTGGCATGGATATTTTGAACCCCAGGACGGTGGTAGTCATGTCAATTTTGCTTACATCAATCAGAATCCGGGGTCGAAATCTAGTAATTTCAGAGAAATTCAAAGCAATTTTGTGAGAAAAGAAATATTGCATATAGTCAACTGCTTTGTTTGAGGTCTATATTGCCATAAAATTAACAGATAGAAAGCTCACAGGATCCTGGAGAAAGCAAATCTGTTCTCGTGCAAAGTCCACTGGTCCTCTGCACCTGAAGCATAGTAATCAAACACCATTTTTGGCAACTTCTGCTTTGCAATGGCTTCAAATTCTGAAACATTGGTGATTTCCTCCATCTTTTTGGTTCTTTTTTTATTCTCCTTGGATTATCTATATTCAACAACAGCAAAATTAAAAAAGCTCAAACTTTACTCATGTACAACAACAAAACTAACTTCAAATTAAGAATGTTATTCTAACTCAACTCATCAACTAAATCACCCACATGAGAGAAACAAAGAAAAAACTTGCTATAGATAAGGAAGAGTAAATATTTACCTTAGAGTAAAGGACTATGCAACAAAGTGCACACAGAGAAACCAGTAAGGATAGAATTATTTAGAATATATACAAGAACGCAAGCAGACAAAAGAAGTGGGGTTGAATGAGAAATAAAAGAGAAGGGAGTCGCAATGGATGAGCATTTGGAGGTGAACGTTTGAGTACAAATCTTATCAGGGCAAATGGGTGGCTCTCATCCACATAAACTTTGTGTGTTTCATAGATTTTCTTCTTCATTATCACTGTTGTCGTCTCCAAAAATAAAAATTGCAAATTAAAAAAAATAGCTTTAAGAGATTGAATATGATCAGCGAGTCATTTGAGTGAATGATACGAAGATCATAAGGGTTGCATGGTACGGTGAGGTTGCTCTCCCCCTCTCGCACTGTTTGAAGTTTGAAGCTTCATGGGTTGGGTGGATCGGGTCGGCCCATCCATTATTAATTTGACAAGGTTTTTCAAGATAGAGCCGCTTGAGTTGACTTGTCAATCTTTATCATATATTAATGATACATATTTTTTTTTTTTTAACTGTGGAATGGCGATTATTCACACGATGAAATAATAATTTACTACCTTTATAAAAAAAAGATATTTTTCTATCTATGTATTAAATTTATTAATAAAATTAATTAATTTTTTAATAAAACTATACATAAACATTTTTATGAGTAATATTATGAGTATTTATTTTAAATACACATATAGATAGATATACACTTATATATGTCGTCATATGATTAAATATTATTTTATCTTTTATTTAAAATTATTCAATCGTATAATAATAAATATAAGCATATATTTGTTTGTATACTCATAATAGGTACACATAGTCTTATTCTTTCAATTAAGCTAAATATCAATTTGTTTTTAAAAAATTTATAAAATTTTAAGTTTAAATTAATTAATTTAAAGTTTAAATTTTAATATATTAATATGCAATTCAATGAATCAAGGATTAGTTTAAGTGATTAAGCAAAAGAGCCCCTGGTGAAAGGTCTAGGCTCGAGTAACTTGTTCACTCATGATAAAAAAAAAAATCTCAAACTAATTAACTTAGAATCAAATAACAAAACCAAATAAAACGAAACTTTGATCAACTTAATATAGTAATTATGGATTTATCTATCCAACAAAGTTGAATCAATCCCCTGGTTATCAAAAAACATAAAATATGTAATTCAATGATAATGAAACGTCTGTTTCACATTCAGAGCTTTCATGGGATTGCATATTACTTCCCATTTTTATCTACCTAATTTTATCCTCGCTTCTTTTTAGCCAATAGGAGAGGAAAGGTTAAAAATGGTATTTTTGTGAGCCATCCTATTTATCAATAGGTATTCATAATTTAAGGGAATCAATATGTAAGAATAGGACAATCAAATTGTATGTCTCATATATTTTATATACATCTATTTATATTATAACAATTATGCATAGTAACTAAGAAATATTATCAATCTAATAAAGAATGTTTTTCTGCATAATTTTAGTAGCAAATTAGGTGACATAATTACATAATATTCACTCATAATTAAGCTCTTTGATTCTTACTATTTTAATTCTATGCACATTTTTAGCCATAGTTAACTTCCTTGATCCCTGTTATTCTGATTCTGTTCACATCCCTTCAAATTGATATGGAAAATATAGAAGCGTCAATTTGTTTACCATATAAGAATGACAAGAAGAACCCATAGGTTTGTTGAATAAGTCAGCAATCTGATCATAAAAAGACACGTGAGAAAGAACCAAAGTTTTGTCTTGCATTGTATTGGTATCAGTGCGGATGGCACTGGTATTATTAGCATATATAGGTTAGGGAAATTATAAAAAATGGTCCAAATACCCTTCTATTAACAAAAATACCCAATTCTACTATTTTTAAACAAAAATACTCAAATTCCCTATTCCTGAATAAAAATACCTATAGCTTTTTCTAAAATACTAAAAATTACCCTTCCCCTCATATATATAAACCCCCTCACTCACTAAATTCGACTTGAAAAATACTATTCATGGAAAATAAATATTGAGTTAGGGGGGAAAGTTATTTTTTTGAAATTGCAGGGGTGCTAATAGATTAGAAAATTACTGAATGGGCAAGGGATAAATATTGGACCTGTTTGCAGTCGAAATTTTTTCAGGGAGTAAATAATAATTTTCATACCTATGGTTTCTCGACGTATAGTTTTCGAATTTTATATCTGTTTTTTCTGTTGTAGGGTTTTTCAATATGTAATTTTCGAAATTAAGATTTTTTTTCAATTTTTTATACTTTTTGACACATTTTACTATGTAATAGCGTAATTTCAACTCAATATTTCAGTTTTTTCGTTTATAAGATATATAGATTCGTATTTTTCAGATTTTTGAACAATTTTTCAATTAATGACATTCTTACGTATTTCAACTGATAAAGTTCGAATTTCAATTCCATTTTTTTATTTTCATCGTTTTAGGATAAATCGACTTTTTTTTCAGATTTTCTAACGATTTTTTGATTATTCACATTCTATGACATTTCAATATATAAAATTTGAATTTTATTTTCGTTTTTTCAAATTTTGTCATTTTATGAAATATTGATTTGTATTTTTCAAATTTTCGAAGGATTTTTCAATTGTTAATATTCTAGGGTATTTCAACATTTAGAATTCGAATTTCAATTTCTTTTTTTTGGAATTTCACCGTTTTAGGATATATCGACATGTATTTTGAAGATTTCTGAATGGTTTTTTATTATTGACATTTTATGGTATTTTAAAGTATAGAATTCGAATTTCAGTTTCGTTTTTTTTATTTTCATCCTTTTAGGATATATCGATTCGTATTTTCAGATTTTCGGTTGATTTTTTCATTGTTAACATTCTAGGATATTTCAACGTATAAAATTCAAATTTCATTTCCGTTTTTTCAAATTTCACTGTTTTAAGATATATCAACTCGTATTTTTTAGATTTTCGAATGATTTTTCGATTGTTGACATTCTAGGGTATTTCAATGTTTAGAATTCGAATTTCAATTTTATTTTTTCAGATTTCACTATTTTAAGATATATTAACTCGTATTTTGAAGATTTTCGAATGATTTTCAATTATTGACATTTTATGGTATTTGAAAGTATAAAATTTGAATTTCAGTTCTGTTTTTTTAATTTTCTTCCTTTCACCATATATCGATTCGTATTTTCAGATTTTCAGTTGATTTTTCCATTGTTAACATTCTAGGGTATTTCAACATATAGAATTCGAATTTCATTTCCGTTTTTTTCAAATTTCACCATTTTAAGATATATCAACTTGTATTTTTTAGATTTTCGAATGAATTTTCTATTATTGACATTCTAAGGTATTTCAACATTTAGAACTCGAATTCGAATTTCAATTCCGTTTTTTTGAATTTCACCATTTTAGGATATATCGACTCGTATTTTGAAGATTTTCGAATGATTTTTCGATTATTGACATTTTATGGTATTTGAAAGTATAGAATTCGAATTTTAATTCTGTTTTTTCGATTTTTTTCCTTTCAGGATACATAGATTCATATTTTTAGATTTTCGATTGATTTTTTCATTATTAACATTCTAGGGTATTTCAACGTATAGAATTCGAATTTTATTTTTGTTTTTTTGAATTTCACCATTTTAGGATATATCGACTCATGTTTGATAGTAACAGCACTCAAATCATATATAAAATGAAATCAAATACATAGCCATATATAATGACAGATAAAGTACATCATACACATACGCACATACAATAAATATATACATAAGAGCATATGAAAAACAATAAATAAACAGTGAGCTAACTAAATATACACCCGTGAGCTACTCGATATAGTGAAAATACAACTGCGACGCTAAACGTCAATGTATGGAGGTAGACAACTCTCGGAGAAAATCGACACTCTGTGACGGGGGCTGAACGATGGGGGCTAGACATCTTTGCGTGACGATGTCCTTTAAACGAGTCATACGATTCTATAATCGAGCCATTTCGTCGCATAATCAAGTCATATGTAAATCCACATTGTCGCGTAATCGAGTCATCTGTGAAGCCATATCGTCACAAAAACTCAAAATCTCACTCAAAATTGTAGCACCCCAGTGCACCAATGTAGCATCTAATATGAAAATACTAGGTGATACAGATAGGGGATACTCTTCAATGGTATGATAGGTAGTACGGTTCTCTACTCATGGATGGTCTGTGGTCAGTGGGCTCTGAACTATAAGGGGACATAGAAGTTGCTCTATAACAGGAGACTGAATAGGCTCCTCATGTGTCTCAGAAGTCTCGACGGGTACATCTAAAGGTCTTGAGATTGAAAAAGACTCGTCTCCTATCTCGAGAAGAACTGAAGATGATGAGGAGGCATCAGCATCGGGTAAACCGATGTACTCGCGAATCTCAGCATACCACGGTAAACGCTTCTCCATCGGTGATGCACAAAGAGGGAATGTGATATCCTCCTAATGATGAAGATATATAAGTCAAAATAATTACAGCATTCAATGAATTAATCGACTTATTAATTAACGAGTACATACAGGATCACCAATGAAAATACGACCTACATGAGTTCAACTAGGGACGTCCTGTGTACGCCACCTAAACATCCGTAGAGACGCATAGATATCAATAAGGTCAACCCAATCATATAACGTGTCTAGAGTCTCATATATCCAATACTGCAATATAATCATTTACGATTTAAATAAATTAATTCATATTTTTGTCAATTAATATATATAATCAATAAATTAAAACTAACCTGAAATGCGAAAGAAAATCCATAGAGGTTGTATTTACGCATTTCAGGCATCCATCCAAAGCACACTCTGTCACTGGCCTGTGACATAGACTTGTATGTCATCTGTCATACGACAATGTCCTAGGGGTAGGAATTAAACTGGTCCAGATGATCAACTAACTATAAATATTTCAGAGACACCTTCTTTCATCAATCATTCCCCAACAAAACCATGTGAAGAACATACAGCAAGACCATCTTGACAGCGTTAATATCGTCATCCCCTTATAGCCTCAACAAAAAAACATGCTCTAGGTCATGATACTTCACCTTTGGACAACCTCGAAAGTACGTATCCCTGATCCAATGCTTAGAGGAGTCAGGAATATATAAAAAGATATCAGTACGTTGGCTAAATGAAAGGCCCGTTACTAGAGCAAACTCAAACGAGCTAAATCTTACATCAACCTCGCTAACCCTAAACCAAAACACGTATCTGGCAGAGGGTCGATGTAGTTGTCGTAGTATAAATGCATGAACCAATATCCTAGATAATTTGGTTTCGAGTAAACAAAGGAGATACCTAAAACATGTCCCCTCAAATAGTCGTAACTGATTTGGGGTCAGTGTAGACGTAATCCTAGATAATGCGATGTGCTATGTACGACATATCAGATCTGCCTGAAAGTGTCTAGACTCATTGGGGATTCGCAGCTCACCTTCAACACGTTTTCTTTTGCAAGAAATATCCTACAACAATTTTAAAAATTCGTAAAACATTCATAAATAGCAAATATGTAAACAAATATCTTCATGAAAAAAACATAAAAAGATGAAAATTAGAAAACAATCAAAAAGGAAATGACAAAATTTTAAAAATAAGATTTCAATATCTTAAAACGGTTCAAATAAAAAAATGAAACTGAAATTCAAATTTTATACGTTGAATTACCATAGAATGTCAACAAATAAAAAATCGTTTGAAAACTGAAAAATACGAGTTGATATATTCTAAAACGGTGAAATTCGAAAAAATAGAAATAAAGTTCAAATTTTGTACGTTGATATACCATAGAATGTTAACAATCAAAAATTCAAATGAAAATCTTAAAATATTAATCGATATATCCTGAAAGGATGAGAATCAAAAAAACGAAACTCAAATTCGAATTTTATACTTTGAAATACTTTAGAATGTCGATAATAAAAAAATAGTTCAAAAATCTTCAAAATACGAGTCAATAAATCCTAAAACAGTGAAATTCGAAAAAACAAAACTGAAATTTGAACTCTAAATGTTGAAATACCTTAAAAGGTCAATAATCGAAAAATCGTTTGAAAATCTAGAAAATATGAGTCAATGTATCCTGAAAGAGCATAAATCGAAAAAACAAAATTGAAATTCTAATTCTAAACGTTAAAATACTCTAGAATATTAACAATCAAAAAATTATTCGAAAATCTAGAAAGTACAACTCGATATATCCTAAAACGGTGAAATTCAAAAAAACGAAAATGAAATTTGAATTTTACATGTTGAAATACCATAGAATATTAATAATCAAAAAATCAGCCAAAAATATGAATCGATATATCCTGAAAGGATGAAAATCGAAAAAATGAAACTAAAATTCGAATTTTATACTTTAAAATACCTTAAAGTGTCCATAATCAAAAAATCATTCGGAAATCTTCAAAATACGAGTCGATATATCGTAAAACGGTAAAATTCAAAAAAATAGAACTGAAATTTGAATTCTAAACGTTGAAATACCCTAGAATGGTAATAATCGAAAAATCGTTCTAAAATCTGGAAAATACGAGTAGATATATCCTAAAACAGTAAAATTCGAAAAAACGAAACTGAAATTTGAATTCTAATCGTTGAAATGCCCTAGAATGGCAACAATCAAAAAATCGTTCCAAAATTTGGAAAATACGAGTCGATATATCCTAAAATAGTTAAATTCAAAAAAACAGAAATGAAATTCAAATTTTATATGTTAATATACCCTAGAATGTGAACAATTGAAAAAACAGAATTGAAATTCGAACTCTATCAGTTAAAATACATAAGAATATCACTAATCAAAAAAATCGTTCGGAAATCTAGAAAATACGAATCGATATATCATAAAACAGCGAAATTCGGAAAAACGAAACTGAAATTCAAAAATACGAGTCGATATACCTATAAACGAAAAAACTGAAATATTAAGTGAAATTAGATCATTACATTGTAAAATGTGTCCGAAAGGCACAAAAATCAAAAAATTGAATCTCATATTCAAAAACTACATATTGAAAAACTCTAAAACAGAAAAAACAGATATAAAATTCGAAAACTACATGTTGAAAAACCCTAAACGTGAAAAATATGATTTACCCTCTAAGAAAATTTCTATTGCAAACAGATCCAATATTTATCTCTTGCTCCCTCAGTAATTTTTGAATCAATTACCACCTCTGCAGTTTCAAAAAAGTAAAATTTCCCCCAACCCACGGTATTCACGACAGCAACCCACTATCACACGGCAAATTTCATAAATGCCCGCAGTAGACTAATCTATAATGGCGAGCTCCCTAATGTTTTAAAAAAACCACATAACCCCCTAACCTACTATCAATGTCTCTTGATAGTAGAAGTGTTCATCATGACAGTGGGATCCACTATTCCCACTGTCGGACTGTCGATTGCTTCGGATACATTTTTCAGCCACAAATCAGTCATTTCGGCCTCCAATTTCAACACAAATCAAATAAACATAGGGTATAACATAAAACCCCTCAACAAATTCAACGAAAACAGCCAAGAATCAGAACATTTTAAGCATTGTTCAAAATCGAAACCCTAAAGTTTCAAAGCGTAAAATCTCACTCAAATCTCAATAATATGAACAATAACTTAATTCAAACAAGAATACAGAAGATATACTAACCTTCTTGACCATTTTTTATCGTCGAAAAGCAAGAAAATCACCGAAAATCTGCTTGACAATGGGATGATAGTGGGACAGTGGAGAGAGCGCGATTTTTCTTTGGATTTGCACAGTGACCATGGAAGTTTTACCTTGGAAAATATGAAAATTTGTCTTGTTTATATATAGGGGCAGTTTGGTCATTTCACAAACATTGGGTATTTTTGCTTTAACCTGGTTCTTTTGGGTAATTTCGCTTAGACCCCTTTAATTTTGGCCTTTTATTATAATTTCCCTATAGGTTAAGAGTAACATATGCCAAAGTCTAAGAGGAGACGTTTCAACCATGCAGTTTCAAAGTTAACTAAAGACCTAGATTGATACCCTGCTTCTGTAGAAGATTTGGCAACTCTGTCTTGTTTCTTGCATTTCCATGAGATCAATAAGGAGTCTAAGAATACACAAGCATCCACTAGTTGAGCATTTAGTGTAAAGACATCCCATATGATTTACATTAGCAAAGGCAATAAGGTAAAGGTATTTTGATATTAATTATTGTAAGAGTGTTTTAAATAGTTATTACAGATTTTTTGTTATAAATGATTAATTTTTCTCAAAAATTTATCATTGTAGGATTGATAATTAAAATGGATGGTTATGCATCGGTTTGTTACCAAGGAGAATGGATTCAAAGTGATGACAACACAATGAAATATGTTGGAGGATCCAAACAATTGATTAAAATTCCTTATGGAACAACATTTAAGAGATTTATTCAGCTTTTGAAGGAGTCTTGCGGTCTTGATCCAATGAAAAACTACCTTCAACTATCAATGAAGTCAAGAAAAATTGAGCTCGACTACCCTTTACAGATCCAAAATGATGAAAATACCTTTGGTCTTTTTGATATGTCTCAATACTTACAGGAATGTATTCTTGTTTTTGTTACATGTATCTCAGTTGAATGACAGGAGAAAGAAGAACAAGATGAAGAAGAAATTAGTGGAGTGAAAAAAGAATATGATTTGGAAAACTTGATTGATTTCAGTAAAGACCCATTGTACATTGAAACTCATAGGCTCATAGGGAGATAGATAGGATTCTCGATTATGGTGACTTTGATGGAAATGATATATCCGATATTCCTTTTGAAAAGATAGAGCTTGAGTATATGTCACATGTTATTGAGGGTATGAACAGTTTGCAACTTGAAGATCCTATTTCAGGTGGTGAAAATTATTTTAGGCCATTTTTTGACAATGTCCCCACTGATCCGTTTAGGTGGCTTCCTGATTTCCCTCCACAGCCATCAACATCATCAAGTGGTACAAGATCGATTTGAGAAAAGAATTATGCAACGCTTGGTGATATTTTCCATAATAAAGTACAATTGAAAAATGTTGTGAAGCAATTTACCTTACTGAAAAGATTTCAATTCTAGGTCAAGAAGTTTGATAAGGGACAATAGAATATTAAGTGCAACGCTAAAAATTGTCAGTGGTATATACATGTAACCAAATCCAAAGTTGATAAAGTGTTTCAAATCAACCAAATGAATCCAACCCACACATATTCAGTTGATTAAATAATGTCACATCACAAACAAACTGAGGCTCGAGCTTTAGGTCAATTAATGAGGTCAAAGTTTATGTTAATTGATTAAATTTATCAGCCCAAAGAAATAATTGTGGACATCGTTGACCGGTATAAAATTGACATTTCATATTTACAGGCTTGGTGGACAAGAAATTAGGCTTTAAATTCATTGAGAGGTTCATCGAAGAAATCATTTATGCTCTTACTAGATTATTGTTATACTTTATAACGTACTAATCTTGGAACCGTTACTGCTACTGAAACGGACGATGACCATCGATTTAAGTATTTTTTTTATAGTATTAGGATGTTTCATTTATGCATTTAGAGAATATCTTCGACCTGTTATTTGCATTGATGTTGTTTTCCTTAAAGGTCGATATTTAGGTCATTTATTTCTTGCAGTGGGCCTTGATAGTAATAACCAGATATACCCCATTGATTTCGATGTCGGTAAAAAAAAGATCACGACACGTGGTGTTGGTTTCTCAAAAAGATTAAAAAATGCATGCATGACCTCTCCGAGCTAGCGATAATCTTATATTGACATCATGTTATATACTCTGCAATGGTTGAAGTCTTTGTCCACCATGGATGTTGTTGTTATCACCTTTTGTGTAACATACGGGTAAAGTATAAACGAGACTCAAAGGTAACGTGTTTAAACAAGTATTAAAATTATATTTTGTTTAGCTTTTTTATACATTTTGAGCATGGGTTCATCCATTCTTTTACACTAAATTCTATTGTGTAATATATCATGAACCTATCAATCCTCTTGGAAACCAATCAGAATGGTTACATTCACCAAAAGAAAGAGTTATCCTACCCACTGTTCTTGATAGTTGTCATCCGGTTGCCCTTTTAACAGAAATTGACATCTTTTGCAAGGAAAAAATGTTACACCTAGGATTTACAGTCGTGATAAGGAACCAAGACATGTCCAAACCCAGTGTAAAAGCCTAGCACCAGTCCCGAGCTCCGTCCTACAACGTTTATCCAAAAAAGATAAAGGGTCAAGATCTTAACAAACTTCTATTTAGTTTTGTTAGTTATATGACTCATCACTGTTGTTCAAGTGATATGTAACCGACGTATTTTCATTATTGTTTCAAATGTGTAATTATATTCACATGTGATGTAATAAATTTAGTGTGAATAATTTCTTCATTTCATATTTGTTAGAATGGGTTTTTTAAGTATTTCACTAATACCGTAATTTAATGCTAATAACATCACTCAAATCTCATATAATTATTTATGTGGCAAAATTATTTAAAAAATAAAATCAAATACATATCCATATATAATGATAGATAAAATACATCATACACATAAGCACATACAATAAATATATACATAAGAACATCTGAAGAACGATAAATAAATAATGAGCGAACTAAATATACATCTGTGATCTACTCAATACAATGGAAATACAACTGTGGCACTAAATGTCGATACATAAAAGTAGACGACTCTCGAGGAAAATCTACGCTTCGTGACAATGTCAAACACTCAAAAAAAGTAACCTAAACACGCCAAAGTTGCCAGAGCCTTCTCTCTACTGAGGGACATCCGTCGCTAAATATAACACTAAGGGATCACGTCATGAAGTCTGCCTAGAAGCTATCTAGAAATTCGCCGCCTCTAATAATGCGGCTATGAATGTTATGTATGATGGTCGCATCCACCATTCGAGACTCCTTATATTCCCTGAGTATGATACCTTAGAGTCATACAATGTAATCGATCAATCACAAAAATCTATAACTCCGGCTACCTAATGTGCGTAGTCGAAGTTTATATGAATGTAAACCTATAAACGGTGACAAATTAAAATGGTTACACGTGTAGATTATAAACTAATTCAACGTAAAATATAATGAAAATACTATTATACTATACTTTATCAACTATCCCTCATGGTTTGTAAAACAAACTCCAGGT
The DNA here is from genome assembly GCF_011075055.1 of Mangifera indica. Lineage (NCBI taxonomy): Eukaryota > Viridiplantae > Streptophyta > Magnoliopsida > Sapindales > Anacardiaceae > Mangifera > Mangifera indica. Next base: position 8,244,358 of record NC_058154.1, read on the forward strand.
ATAATCTGTTTCAACCATCCTCATGAAGAGCCCTAAAAACTGAAACTCTCTATCCAGTGTGGTTTGTCAACTCTTCCAGGTCATCTCAACATGTCCTAAGAAGAATGTGTGGACAGTTATCCAACAATGTGAAATAGTCGTATGGTGATCATCCTAGTGTTAATGTAATATAGCCAAAAAGGAATCTACATATTGGAATGGTATAAAAAACTTCAAATGCATTAGTTATTGATGAATATATCAAAATTTTAACCAAATTATATAGTACAGATAACTTACATCGTCGATTAGCCACTTGTGCAACTCTACCAGTATCTATCAAAAACTGTCTTTCGACTTCGACCCAATGAAGTAAACATCATGCACGTCGGATGTCGCAGCTCCAATGTACCACGTGAGGAAAGATTCCTCATGCTCTGCGATAGACGATGGAATGATCTGGATTTGTCATTTCGCCCTCCTTTTGATTAGATTTGTATATGGGATGTGAATGAGCGGACCGTGTGCTGTATGAACCAACTACAAATACATATAACTATTAATTCATTATTTCATTTTACGTAACAATTATGAATAAATCGATTAATGTTACCATATCCATGTATGCCGAAGGAGGTTTGGCTAGAGAATCATCTATCATGGTCAAGTCAACCGTGCATGCCCTCTCGACGGACTGCAAAATTATAATTTTTAAATTATCAGTGTTCAGTATATATGAATATTTATATATTAATTATAATGGATATACCTCAACATGGATTGCATCAAAAACATCCTCATATAAGTCCTCCTCCTGTGAACTAATATCCATTGTCCTTTTGTTGGAGCTAGAGATATCAACAAGTAACCACAACTGCTCATCCTGAAAAGAAGACAAAGCATTGTTGGATAAATTTAATAATTGGAAAGACAAATCGATCAATGATATTTCTTAAAAAAACACTACCTCTATGGTCGAGAAAGGTGTTCGGGAAGAACTCTCGATCCCCTATACGCATGAAAAGAACAAAATGGTAAATGATATTTAATATAAAATATAATAACTACAATAATTTTCATACCTTAGATGGGAGATCTGAAGCAACCAGAGGTCCGACCAAAAAGCCTTCATAAGGAATAACCTATACAAATATATAAAAAGAATTAATCAATGACAAAATTAATTAAAAATAGAGTTCCTCCAATAAGTGACTTATTTCAGAGCGAAAATGTGATCTAACAGAAGGGCCAACCAATACCCCCTCATAGCGACTACCCTAAGGTAATAGTAATAATAATTTAAGTGTGACATTTCATATAAAGCATAATCAAAATATATTAACAACATTTAACATTAAATATTTCTAAAAAATTAGATGCAGACCTCATGTGGCTGATGAGATGGTATTGACCTGTCAATACGAGAGGTCCTCCGGACACCGTCGTACATACCCTGTATGAAGTTAATTTATTTGTCAAAGTAATATTGAAAAACAATTTTTACAAGCAATAAATGAGATGTGGTTTTACAACCTAATTGATTGGGGATGACATGTACGCGAGACGATTTCCTCTAAACGAGTCAAATGATTCTCTAATCAAGTCATCTGAAAGGACATATCGTTGCATAATTGAGTCATCTGTGAAGACATATTGTCATGAAAACAGGAAATCTCACGTAAAATCGTAACGCCTCAGTATGCCAATACAACATCTAATGCGGAAAGACTAGGTGATATAGACAGAGGACACTCCTCTGTGACAGGATAGGTAATACGATCCTCAACCGTAGAAAGGTTTGTGGTCTTAGTTACTAGGCTCTGAACAACAAGGGGACATGAAGGTTGCTCCATAACAGGAGGTTGAGTAGGCTTTTCAAGTGTCCCAAGAGTCTCGATGGGTATATCTAAATATCGCGTGACAGGAAAAGCCCTATCTCCTATAAGGAGAGGAATCAGCATCTGGTAAACTAGTGTACTTGCAGATATATGCATACCAAGGTAGACCCTCCTCAATTGATGATGGACAACGCAGGAATGGGACATCATCCTATTCATGAAGATATATAAATCAAAATAATTATAATATTCAATGAATCAATTCACTGACTGATTAACGATTACATACTAGGTCACCAATGAAAATAGTGTCCATATGACTCTAAGTAGGGACGTCCTGCGTATGCCACCTAAACATCCGTGGAGACACATGAATATCAATCATATCAACCCAATCATACAAGGTGTCCAACGTCTCATATATTCAATACTACAATATAACCATTAATGATTAAAATAAATCAATTCGTATTTTTGCTTATTAATATATATAATAAATAAATTTATACTTACATGAAATGCGAAAGAAAATCTGTAGAGATCATATTTATGAATTTTAGACATCTATCCGAAGCAGACATTGTCACTCGCTTGCGACATTGACATTTGTCATATAGTAACGCCCCAGGGATAGGAATTAAACCCATCTAGATGATCAACCAACTGTAAGTATTTGACAGATACTTTCTTCTGTCGATCATTTCCTAACAACACCATATGAAGACAGTACAATAAAGCCATCTTGACAGCCTTAATGTCGTCATCCCCCCATGCCCTAGCCAAAAAAACAAGCACTATGTCATGATATTGCACCTTCAGACAACCCCGAAAATATATATCTCTAATCCTATGTCTAAATAGGCAAGGAATATATGATGAAATAGCAATAAGTCGGCTAAATGATAACCCTGTCATCAAAGAAAACTCAAAACTCATCTCTAAAAAAGGGCCGATGTAGTTGTCGTAGGAGAAATGCATGAACCAATATTCCGAAAAATTTGGTATCAGGGAGATGAAGGAAATGCCCAAAACATGTCCTCTTAAATAATTGAAGCTGATCCAGGGTCAGTGTAGACATAATCTTGGATAATGCAATGCATTACGTATGACATATAACCTTTGCCCGAAAGTATCTGGACTCATCAGAGATTCGTAGCTCACCTTTGACACGTTTTCTAATATGAGAAGTACCCTGCAAAAAATTTTAAAAATTCATAAGACATTCATAAAAAAAAAAAAAAGATATGTAAACAAATATAGAAATGACAAATAAAAAAACATAGAAAGATAAAAAATAGAAAAACAATGAAAGCAAAAATGACAACTTCTATATGTTGAAATACCGTAGAATGTCAACAATCAAAAATCATTCGAAAATCTAAAAAATAAGAGCTCATTATCCTAAAATGGTGAAAAAAAAACTAAACTAAACTAAAATTTGAATTATATACGTTTAAATACCCTATAATGTCAACAATCAAAAAATCGTTTAAAAATCTGAAAAATACGAGTTGATATATCTTAAAACAGTAAAATTCGAAAAAACAGAACTGAAATTCGAATTCTATGCGTTGAAATACCCTAAAATATTAACAATCAAAAAATCATTTAAAAATCTAAAAATACAAGTCGATATATCCTAAAACGGTAAAATTTGAAAAAACAGAACTAAAATTTGAATTCTATACGTTGAAATATCCTAGAGTGTCAACAATCGAAAAATCATTTAGAAATTTGAAAATAAGAATCAACATATCCTAAAACGATGAAAATTGAAAAAAAACGGAACTGAAATTCGAATTCTATAAGTTGAAATACTCTAGAATGTCAATAATCAAAAAATCATTCGAAAATCTAAAAAATACGATTCGATATATTTTAAAACTGTAAAATTCAAAAAAAAGAGAACTAAAATTTGAAATCTATACACTGAAATACCTTAAAGTGTCAACAATCGAAAAATTGTTCGAAAATCTAAAAATACAATCGGCATATCCTAAAATGATGAAAATCGAAAAACAAAACTAAAATTTGAATTTTATATGTTGAAATACCCTAGAATGTCAACAATCGAAAAATAGCTCAGAATTTGAAAAATACAAGTTGATATATCCTAAAACTGTAGAAAAAACGGAACTGAAATTTGAATTCTATATGTTGAAATACTCTAGAATGTCAACAATGAAAAAATCAATAGAAAATCTAAAAAATACGAGTCGATATATCCTAAAACGGTAAAAATCAAAAAAACAAAACTGAAATTCGAATTCTATACGTTGAAATACCCTAAAATGTCAACAATCAAAAAATCGTTCGGAAATATAAAAAATACTAATCAATATATTTTAAAACTGTGAAATTCCAAAAAAGAGAACTGAAATTCAAAATCTATACATTGAAATACCCTAAAGTGTCAACAATCAAAAAATCATTTGGAAATTTGAAAATACGAGTCGACATATCCTAAAACGACGAAAATCGAAAAAACAAAACTGAAATTCGAATTTTATACGTTGAAATACCTTAGAATGTCAACAATCGAAAAATCGTTCAAAAATCTGAAAAATACAGGTCGATATATCTTATAACGATGAAATTCGAAAATACGAATCGATATATCCTATAAATGAAAAAATCAAAATATCGATCAGAATTTTCGTTATTACATCATAAAATGTGCCTAAAAAGGCACAAAAATGAAAAAACCGAATATCAAATTTGAAAACTATATCTCCAAAACCCTAAAACAGGAAAAACGAATATAAAATTTGAAAACTATACGTTGAAAAACCTTAGATATGAAAAATATCAATTTACCCCCTAAAAAAATTTCTATCGTAAACAGGTTTAATATTTATCTCTTGCCTCCTCAGCAATTTTCTAATCTATAATGGCCCTACAATGTAAAAAAAGTCAATTTCCCCCCAACCCACGGATTTCACGGCGTTAGCGCACTATTTCATGTAAAATTTCCATAAGACCTCTCGTGGACTACCCTCTACCCCCCATCCCTAGAGGTTTGAAAAAGCTAACTTCCCCCCAACCCACAGTTGATCTCTCCTGCCTGTGGGAGCATTTATTCGATCCGTGGGTTTCACTGTTCCCACAGACCAAGCGCCGATGACTTCTAACCTATTTTTCAGCCAAAAAATATTCGTTTCTGCCTCCAATTTTAACACAAATCAAATTTACATAGCCTATAACACAAAACCCTTCAAGAAATTCAACGAAAACAACCAAGAATCAAAATATTTTATGTATGGTTCAAAATCGAAACTCTAAAGTTTCAAACCTCAAATCTTAATAATATGAACAATAAGTTGATTCAAACAAGAGTAGGGAAGATGTACTAACCTTTTTTACCATTTTCAGTCGCCGAAAAACATGAAAATCTCTTCGCCCATGGGAAGGGTAAAATTCTTTGAATTTGTACAATGGAACCGTGGGAAATTAACGTGGAAAATAAGAAAAATTTTTAGTTTATATGTAGGGGCAGTTTGGTCATTTTACAAAAAATGGGTATTTTAGCTTAATCCTAATTGTTTTAGGTAATTTTGCTTAAACCCCTTTAATTTAAGGCATTTAATATATTTTCTCTAAACTAAAACTCAGATAAATATTTGAGTTGTTTATCTATTACGAATATATATTTGTCATTTTACCAAAACTTAAGTGAAAAATAGTCTTTTGGCCTTTAAAAATTTATTTTTAGGATGATTTAAGTCATTGGATAAGTTAAGCTTGGTAAAAGTTAATTTAAAAAAAAATGGTTGGCTAATTCTTACTATTCACAGGGATCAAATTTAATCTGGGATAATACAGGGGAAGTTTAGAATAAACCAAACAATATATCGATTAAGGAAAATAAAAGAAGTTGAAATAGTCGTGTCGGACAACGACGAAGAAAGTGAAAGTGAAAGAAAGAAAGGGGGGAAGTAACGAAAATAAAAATGAACCTTCTCAAATCAAAGAGAAGGAACTCGGGGGTTTTCCACCTCCCTCTTCTTCTTCTTTTTCTTTGAATTTCTTATTTCAAACTCAAAATTCGTTTAAATTTTCTTTATTAAATTCAATTTTTACTATTAATTTCGACATGCGATCACCAGCGGCAGGCGACTGATGAATCTGTCTCAGAAGGCGTTGGTCTCCGTTGATGGGACTTCGACACCCCGATCTCCAAATGAGTTGGCAGCCGAGTTTACTCAGTGATAAACGCAAACGTGGCCCTCCTTTAGGCTTACGAAATCTCGGCAACTCTTGTTATCTCAACAGCGTCCTTCAGTGCCTCACATACACTCCTCCTCTCGCCAATTTCTGCCTTAATCTCCAACACTCCTCTCTTTGTATTCCTCCTCTTTCTTTTTTTTTTTTTAAAAATTCATATTGTGTTTTATTTATTTCGTTCGATTTAGTACCAGTTTTATTTCTTGCCCTAATTTTCGAATTTTAATGTTTAATTAGGTGATTTGGCACGTGACTGTCCTTTTTGTATGTTGGAAAAGAGGATTGTGCGGTCGTTGAGCTTGGATTCAACTTTGGATGCGCCGGCGAAGATACAGAGTTGTTTGAGGATTTTCGCCGAGCATTTTAGGGGCGGGAGACAGGAGGACGCGCATGAGTTTCTGCGTTATGTGATTGATGCGTGTCACAACACGTGTTTGCGTCTCAAGAAATTGAAACGCAAGGGGGGTGATCGTGAGACGGTGAATGGGAGTGCGGGGAGTAATAGTAGTAGTAGTGTGGTAAAGGAGATTTTTGGGGGAGCTTTGCAGAGTCAGGTGAAGTGTTTGTCTTGTGGTGCTGAGTCGAATAAGGTTGATGAGATTATGGATATTAGTCTTGATATTTTACATAGTGGTTCGCTTAAAGATGCAATGCATAAGTTCTTTCAGCCTGAAGTTTTGGATGGAAATAACAAGTACAAATGTGAGAAGTAAGTTATTTGATCATTACCTTTGTTGCTTTCTTGTTTTTTATTCTTCTAATAATGAAAATTTTCTTTTGGATGAGAAACTTATACTTGCTTAGTTGTAAGAAATTGGTGGCAGCAAGGAAGCAAATGTCAATTCTAAAATCTCCAAATATCCTCGTGATTCAACTCAAGGTGTGGACCTGTTGTTATGTTTATAGTTGCTTTGGCTTTAATTTGTAATTGCTCGTTGATTGAACTGGTGATTGTGTTCACAGAGGTTTGAAGGGATTTTTGGTGGGAAAATTGACAAGACCATTGCATTTGAAGAAATTATGTTTCTTTCCAGCTTCATGTGCAAAGCTAGCCGGGTGTGTACCGTTGTCAATATTTTGTTTTTTATGTGCCCTCATTATTCTTGCTTGATTAGGATTAAGTTATTGCCAAATTAAGAAATTGTATGAAAGTATACCCTCACTTGTATTGTTTTGGGGTAAGAGGTTGTTGCAGCTTTTAGAAGTCAAAGCCTAACAGTTTTGAAGAATTTCTCCACATTTATGTTTTGTGGTTTTAGTGTTCCAGTTATAAAGTTGGTATTAGCAAAATAATTTAAGTGTGATTACACAATTGTCTAACTGGGAAGGGAGAACTTACTGTCAGATGACTATCCCAGGGTAGAAATGAATCATGGGGTATATATTACCCCATAATGCTTATACATTTTTATAGGGTAAATCTTGGTCTTCACAGAGCCATCTTTGTAGAGTTTGTGATTATGGTATCAAAGAAGTGATCAGAACTGAAATAATTTTTGGGTAATTCTATGTGCAACTGGTAACCAGGTTTAAAGAATGAACATAAACTGTGTTTTCTTGATTGGAGTGTGGTTGCAGGACTGGGAATTTCTTTTCTGGATCCTTCATTTCCATAATTTGTGGGTAAATTAACTTCCCATTGATGGACTTGGAAATCCAGCTGCCCTAAAATGAGTTAATATCATTAACAGAGTTGGTATCATTCTTCTCAAACCTATATGAATCAAAATAAAAAATTTCATGATAATAGAAGCTGCATTAAATAAGTGTGGTTGTGATTGATTAGGATAAGTATTTATATGATTGAGATAGAAAAAGAAACCCCATGGTTGTTAAGAACATAGTTATACATATTTTACGATACACAATATATATCCTATGATACAATACAAGATTAAAACGATATATATCATGAGATATATTAAATTAATATGATACAATGGATGTATCGTATAATATGATACGATACATTTTACTGATATGGATCGATATATTTTTTTAGAAAAAAATGATGTAGTAGAAATGTGTATAGGAAATTTTGAAATTTCAAGCGTGTTTTTGATATTTTTCAAAATGATGATGTGTCAATTATAATTTTTTATTATTTTATTTTTGAAAAGTTGTATCATATGATACGATACGATACGATACTCGATGCACGATACAAAAAATTAGGTTTTTGATACATTATACGATACGTGATTCAACTACCATGGTCGAGAATTTTTAAAGGTTTCTTTGGTGAATTTGAAGGGATTTATATAGATCTGTGTAGGCTTTTGAAACTCTTAATACTATTAGAACTTGAATGCCAAAATAGTAAACTAAAGAAATCTAAAACTTTATCCAGGAAAACTGTATAAAGACTCAGATGAAAGACAAACGGAAACCTTAGTGAAAAGGAAGTCTAGCTAGCTGTTGTATGCCTTTTCAAACCTGGAAATTTATGTTACTCCTAAATCTAATACAACCTGGGAAAAGTACAACTAAAGCAGAAGTTATTAATGTGTATGAACATAAAAATAGGGCTTAATATCATCGTGAGAATCATATGGAGGGCGAATTTTTACTCCTTATCAAACATAGACTATATTACTAGATTGCTTTGGTCTTTAGTCTGAGTCTTTCTTGAGTATCTTGTGGTGTGCAACTGGAAATAATATCATACATCTTTGTTATACACCAGAAACTTATTCATACTAAGGCACTTTTATGCATGGTCAAACTATAGATGTAGTTGGAGCTTGTATTTTTTGTGTGTGTAGTAAGAAACTGAAAGGGGCCTGTTAGTGAAGAAGATTTATCATATATTTATAATAAAGTTTCCTTTACGTGAATTTGATTTTGTTCATTGTGATTAAGGTGACAGAGATGAGCTAAAATGGGAGATAAGGTTTTGATTATGTTTAGAATGGTTGGGTGGAGAATGACCCTCCATTGTCTATTGGAGACATTTGGTTCCTGGTGTTCTTTGTATTCTACTTTACTGGGTAGTATCTAGCCTAATTTAAATTTGACTCACTAGTTGGTGAGGAATAATTAGACTTTGGAAATTGAGAGTAAAACTGTTAGAAAATGGTTCTTGATTAAAATGCTTGTTCCTAGATTTTTTTCGTAGATACTTCTGCATGCATACAGGATTTTAACGGTTTGCGTCTGTTTCTTTTTGGCCTAAAATCTTATGTTGACTCAAAAACAAAAGAAAAAAGATACGGAGCTAGAGTAATTGATTGGGAAGCTTTGTTGAAAATGAAGAGGTAATTGTGAAAGGAGAGCAAAAAGAGAAAAATAGTATCTTATTGGTGAGTAAAAGATAGGGAATCCATATATTGTTAAAAGTTCTGTTACATAAATGAAGCCTATATTGTTTGCTAAATTGTAACAGTATTGTGTTGTGCCATGTAGACGAGACTGGAATGCTAGTTTTGTTAACTTCTAAATTTTTGTGTGATCAAGAATTTGTATGAAAAGTTAAGTCACATATGTATAACAGCATTGGAATGCTTAGTTAGACAATAAAAGCCAACAGGAAGCATTAAATGTTCAGGTGTTTTATTGGCATCAAAAACAGATAAGATTTTAGGTTACTCTTACTATACTGTCTGATTTCTGTTGGTGAATTTGTAGTCTTTGGGGCTTTCTTCTTTCTTTCTTTCTTTCTTTTTTTTTTGTTTTTTTTTGGGGGGAATAAAACTTAGTTGTGCTTTAGGAAATCATCTATGAGATGTTGTTCTCTCTCTCTTTCTCTCTCTCTCACTCACTCAGACTCTTGCAACTTTTAGAAATTTTATTGCATGCATCTGAAGACTTGCAATAAACATTGCAACCCTATCAAAGTGCTCTCACTTCTATTTAAGCATATATTTTATAAGTTTATCTATTAAGCATGTAGAATTTATTATTTTTGTTTGCAATGTAGGATCCACAGCCAGAATATAAACTCTTTGGAACTATTGTGCATTCAGGGTTTTCACCGGATTCAGGGCATTATTATGCTTATATCAAGGTGACATAATGGATTTTATTTTATTTTAATATATATGTGCGTTTCAGTATTAAACAGTGCCATCTGTTTGCTGATATTTCTTCTCTGTTTTGTTACAGGATGCAGTGGGCCGGTGGTATTGCTGTAATGATTCCTATGTCTCACTTTCAACTCTGCAGGAGGTATTATCTGAGAAGGTTTATATTCTCTTCTTTTCTCGTGCTAACCAAAGACCAGAATCAGCCAATGGCACTTTTCCTTCGAATGGTGTTAAATCTAGTGAAAATGGCAATGGGGTTCATAAAGGTGCAAAGACTACTGCTCCCTTGAAACCAGTGAGTATAAAGCCAAGTCCTGAGGAATCATCTCAGAAGACTCTCTCTACCATTTCTAAGGTTGAGAAAGTGCCTTCTGCTCCACGACTGAAATTCAATATTTCTGGAAACTCTGGTTGCAAAGGAGTTCCTCCAAATACTAATGGAAAGATTGATAGTCGTAAATCTCAGAATGTGGAAATGAATGGATCTGTCAGAGATTCAGTTCAGAAGGAGAAAAGTGAGAAAGAGTCATTGATGAATGGTAATGATTCTAACAAAAGTGAAAGAGTTGATGCTCTTGATAAAGAGAACCATGTCACATCAGCATCAGTAAACAAAAATGGTGATACTAAAAATGTTTGTTTTATATCAGTAGAACAAAATTCTGACGAAGGTAATGCTATGAGGAACGGGATGACACCTCGAAGAGGGTCTGATCATACCAAATTGCTTAATGGTAGTATTAACGGCCACTCTGATGTCTATGGATCCAAGAGGAAATTGTATGAGGAGTCTTGCATTTTGTTTGCAAAGGATTCTCAATCTCAGGCTAAAGTTCAAGAACTGAGAGAAATGTATGTGCCTTCATTTTAATTGCTTCTAACTGTGTCTTGTCGGTGTTTGTGATGCTGGTTAGGTTTCTTTCTGTTTGCTATGATCATGCATTTCATTTTGTTTTTGGTTCGTTTATGTTAATATATTCTTCGGTTCTTTTTTTGTGACATGTTCAAATTTTTGTGTCATTTTTTGGAGTATGTTATGGAGTGGGTGATTGTTTGGGTCTTTTTAATTATTGAATCAATTCAAACACTAGGTCTGAGCCAAAAAATAAAAAATGTTTTACAGCCCTGCTAATCCTATTGTTTGACAGCCTTCTCCTAGTGCATCTTGTAAAGCCTGAATATCTTTATTCTGTAAAATATCTTGTTTTTCTGTTTTAGTGATAAACACACATCTGTTTCTTTCTGGTTACACAATGTTTCTCCAATTGGAAGTGAGACTTATGAAAATTCATGAATATAAATATAAGTTATTCATCTTTATGTTGACATAAGATGATCCCTAATTTTTTTTTTTTTTTTGACATCTCAGTTCGAAGAAGGAAGCTGCCTCAGTATTACGAACATGTGGTTGGTCTGAAAACGTCTACAGTTTTATGTGTTCAAGGAAGAGGCTATGTGCACAAGAAGCTGGTAATGCCCCGAGCAGTGTTGATTTGAAGTAAGTTGTTCTACTTGAATAATTTGGGTTGATATTTTTCTATGTTCCCAAGGTTTACTTTTCTAGAGTTTCTACATTGGTATGTTGTTAATTTTTTTTTTGGCACTGAACTGCAACACATCTTTTAAGGAATGGGTGAATATTCTTAGCTTAGAGTACTAATTATGTAGAGTACATTGGTAATTCTTTTATGATCTGTGTCTATGAACATGAGTTTCAAGCATTGGCAAGAACATTAAGTGTCAGATGCAGCAATCTATACATCAAGATGTGCAGAATGGCTCTCATTTAGTAAGACTTTGTATTTACAAAGTCAAATTTCAGTTTATATTGTCAAAAGAGGGAGAATCCATTGTCAGTATTATGCACATTTTTCATGTTATTCTCATATTCTATAGTCAATTTTTTAATTGAGTCACTTGATTAGATCTCTTTTGGCCAAAAAGGTCAACTTGTGGGGGTGAGTGCAAATACAAGCATCCATATACACATCTGTTTCTAAACACTTGTAGGACCCTTCAGTCTTTCATTCATCTTAGATCTTAACCTAGAAGGGATTTTGGTCTAATTTTGTAGTTGTTGGCCGATAGTTTTTATAGTATAGACTGAGAACTGTATAATTTGCAAAGTTAGTTCTTTCCTTGCAATGTTTGTGGTTTTTGTTGACTTCTTGTTCACTTTCTGTATATATTCACATGATCTTAAGTCCAAGAGCGGGATGTCTCCTTTTCAAAATTTCTACTACTACCTTGTCTCCCCCTCTTCAGGAATCTCCTTTTGTTTTTCTTTTGAAAAAGAGGCAAAGGCCCAAATAATCCTCATTTTTGGTTCACAAGCTCTCCTTTTTACTGTAATAATTTCAATTTTCAAATGCCTTTTTATACACTGGCTGGTGTTCAAATATTAATATGTAGTATGTTGCCTAGCTTGTGGCTATATGCTAAATTATAAGGGCTAGTTTGCATTAGTGCTATTAAATAAAGGCTGGAATCTTTTATCACCATGGAAGGGATCACACATTTAGTGCCAATAAAAATTATGGCCCTTGGAGCCCTAGTTATAGGGGCTGCTCTTCTTCTGCTAATATCAAGTTTTTGTACTCTTCTGTTTGGATCTGGGTCTAGATCTCTGTTCCTTTTATCCCTTTCTATTTAAAATTGATTGAGTTTTTTTTTTTTTTGCTAGTATGCTGGTTGAAACCTGGGTTTTAAATTTCCAATTCATTGTGGCTTGAAGAATTGTGGAATGGTGTTTCTTAGTAAAATATTCAAAATGCTGTAAGATATCCTTGTTTCAGAAATAGCCAAGAAGCTGAACCTTTTTCATTCAAATAAAAGTAACTTAAAAACGATTATTATGTTCCAAAAAAAGGTTAACCAAAGCATCTTAATACTCATAATTAAATGTATCTACTCATTTGTCTATAAAACAGTCCTTTTGTTTTGTTTTTTTTTTTTTTTTTTTTTTTGTGGTAATTTAAAACACTGCTTTTGTTGTCTTTACTAAATTAACTCATTATAATTATTTGCTTGTATCACCTAGACACTCTCTTCATCTGATTACTTCAATGCAGGAACTTGTTGATCACGGAAGCAAAACGAACTTTTATTTCACAAATACCAGAGATGTTGAAAGAGGACCTTATCAAACGTATCAGGCTATTTAGCAAAGAAAAACGAGAATCTCCAGGCTCTTGATCAACTCAAGCAGTATATTATGAGGTATTAACACCGTTATTTTAATTTTCTGTTAGGGAATCCGTGATAATTCTGAATATGGCTGGTCGCCTAACTTGTTCTTCTGCTATCAACAATTTTTGCAGTTCTGTGAGAATTTTTAATGATGGCATTAAGCGTAAGATACATTTTATGTATAAATTTTTACTGACTGTCAGTGTGAGTTGGTTAAGAAAATGTCAGGGTGACAGATACATTCTTAAGACAAATGACTGGGCAGATTTCAGGTACTAGTTTTGTTAACAAACTGCCGACATTAACACACTGTCAATTTGTAGTCTGCCAAGAAAGACAGTTAATATTGCACAGTTGCCGCGCCCTTTTGCTGAGTTGAAACGACTGAGTTGAAAAATTGCAAAATCAAATGCCGGTTGAGGCTGCTAAGTTGGTTTTGTTGCGGAATCTTATTCATTTTGTATGATAAATTAGCAGGAATCCTGGATTTGTTGATGCATACAATTTTCCATCAAAATGTAGCGGTATAGTGACTTTTGGATACCCTGTAGTATTATTGAGACGCATTTTCTGTTAACTCTATGGTTTCATAGATAAATGGGACTCCTGGGTTCACCTTCTTAAAGTTTTCCTGACTACTTAAGATAAGATATGTAACTGTTGTTGCAGGCCTGCAGCATCAGTTTATGTAAATAATTTGTAATTGTTACATTAGTATAATTGTTATTATACTTTATTCTTAGGGATATTACAAATAACGAAAAAAATTAAGGGGTTTATGGAAATTAATCACACTGTGGAATTATATACTCATATAACTATCAAATTCAATTCAAGTTTGAGGAAATTAGAGGTATTTAAAATCAGTTAACTGAACTAATTTATCAATATTTTGAACTAAATTGAATTTTTAGTTTGGAAAAAATTATAAATGGAAATCAAATTGATTTTGAATCAAATTAAAAAATATTAATTAATCAAATTGGATTTTGGTTAACCTGTATTTGAGAATTATTATATTTTATTATTTTTTCTATTTGTTTTAAATATATTTAATATTTTATTAATTTTTATTTTAAAATTGGTTTAGCTTAGTTAATTGAGTTTTGAAAATTCGATAAACCGGTAATTAAACTAAAAAATTAATTTTTTCATATTCTTGAATTGGTATTGGAATTAATTTTTCAAATAATTTATGTTTTGATTTGATTTTTTATTTAAAAATTAATTCGGTTTAGTTATTGAGTAATTTTGGACGCTGGACGAAATATAAATTTAGATTTTAGTCAATCTACACGTTTAAAGTGACTTTTGTGACTATCAACCCAAGCTCTATGATGTAATTTTTTATGGAGTTTCGTCAGTTTTTGAGACAGAGTGACCAAGCATTTGAAGGTTTAATTCTCCATTTTTCACTCAATTGATCACCCTTCTTTATTGTTTATAGCACGACTTCATCTTTTTGTATTTAATCCTTGCTTTTCGGGAGGTTTTGAGTCTAAATTATGGGAAAAACTTAGGGTGCGTTTGGTTGAGGGATTTTAAGATTATCTTGGTAATCTATCTTTTATTCTCTTGTTTGGTTTGTCAGTAATAAAATATTACAGTAATCTTCTATTACCAATATTGACGTGACAGGTAATATAGGTAGTAATCTGATTACCACCTTCACCTTAGATATTTAAAGATTACTGGGGTAATCTTGAGTTTATTATAATTATATTATTATTTATTAATTTTTTGAGATAAAAATAAATTTATTTTTAATTAATATGACAAATAATATAAAAAAACATTTAAAAATAATTATATTTAAGGACATTTAAGTAAAATAATTTACTAGTAATCTTTTAATACCTTTAACCAAACACAATAATTATTTATACCTACCAAATTTTATCAAACATAGTCATCATTTATACCTAGTAATCTTCTAAGTAATCTATCTTCAAGATAATCTTTCTATTTTAGTAATCAAATATTATCCAAACCAAACGTCCCCTTAGGGTTTTGTTTATTTTCCATGTAATATTGTACAAATTTATGCCCAAATACTATTATGAAAGCATCTCTTTATATTTTAAGGATTTGAAAAAATGTTGGGGTTGTGGGGTTTTACAGAAATACACAGATCAGGGGCGGACGGAGGGGGGTTCAAGTGGGGTCCATTGACCCCCTTTGCCTTTTTCACAAAAGCTATTTTGCCCCTCATATATATTATGTGTAAATATTATATTATAAAATGTATATTTAATCCTTGAACAAATAAACAAGTAGGATTAGATTTAAATCGAGTTTGTTCAAACTTGAAATAACTTTGATTAGAATGAGTCCAAAATGAATTAGAATTCAAACTCAAATTTGAGAGTTAAGAATTTTTTGGTTTAAGTTCAACCTTGAAGAGTGTTCAGCTCATCAAGCTTACAAACCCAAAAAATTTTGATACAAATCAACTAAAATAATATCATTTTAAATAATTACATCAAAACAATGTTATTTTAATTATTTTTTTGTTGATTGGTCATGGTATCAAGCTAAGTTCAAAGCTCAATTCAATTTAAACTTAAACTCAAATTCCTTCAAGTAGTCGAGCTTGAACAGCTTGAGGAAAGCTTGACAAGGTCAAGCTCAAGCTCAAGCTTGGCTCTCTTCAAATTAATTCGAGTTTAAGCTTAAACAAGCTTGAGTTTGATTTGACTCGAATTCAACTCTATAAACAAGCAGTAGATATAGACTAAGTGAGAGAGAGTCATTCGTATTTCTCACCTGCTCATTATTTTCTCCATAACATTGTTTACATTTATCCATCTTTATTTCATTTTATTATTCAGTTATTCCTTTAGATATCAAAACATTGTCAACATTTTCTCCACTACATTTTCAACTTCATATTTACATTTTGATATACGTTTTAATCACAAATATATGAGATTGAATGAGATTAGAGATCTTATAAAAGTAATGGTTGAAACTAAAAAGGATAAAATATTTTCATTAGTTTATTTGTTTATAAAATTAACATTAATTTTACTGATTGTCATTACTAGTGTAGAAAAAACATTTTTAATAATAAATTTTGTGAAGAATAGTTTGTAAAATAGAATGAGTGATTAATAGTTGTGTATATAAAGATGATGAAATTATTATACAATACTTTCAAAAAATGAAATTATGTCGACAATTGTAGATATATTAGTTAATGAATGTTTTATTAATACAAATATTGTGTTTATTTTAATTTAAAATATATTTATGTTATAAGCAATATTTGCGTACTCAATTTGATTATATAAATAGATATACACTTGATGTGTGTCATCATATAATTAGGTGTTACTTTACCCTTAATTCAAAATTATCAATCACTTTATGAGACGTATAAAGTGTATACCTATTTGTGTAATCAAAATGGATACGCATAATTTTATTGATATTTTATTATAACTTTGACTCTCATAAATTTTATTTATGGCTCTACCACTGAAATAGACGATATGTTATAATATGATTGAATAATTTGAATTAAAAATAAAGTACACTAAATCATATGATATATATATATATATATATATATATATATATATATATATATATATATATATCTAAATTGTGTATCAAGAATGTGTACACATAATGTTGCTCTATTTTTTAAGTGGGTCAAATACTTTTTAATGCAAATCGCATATTTTCTCTACCAATACAAAGTAGTCAAGTAATTTTTTTCGCAAGTCACCAAATTTTATGAACATTGATTTTTTTTTTTTCAAAATTTCACATTTATTTCAAGAATCATTTAACATTTTACCATATATTTTGGATATATGTTTACATTTCTTCAATATTTAAGAATTATTAAAAATTTTGTTTTTTAAATCTTTGGTTTCTAGAGTATAGACTGAGGAGAATAGAAGAGTTGAGGGTTCGCAAGGACAATCCAATGAAGTTGTGGACATGTTGCCGACCTTTGACTGCTTTGTAGCCCAAATCAAAGGGCACAAAGATAAGAGGAGATATGCAGAAGGCTAACCAACCACCAAAAGAGGATATTTACAAAGACTTGTTTTGAGCCCTCCTTGGAGTTGGACATCTCAAAATTCAGTAATGCATTGACTCATTCAGTATTGTTAGGTCAAATTAGTTGCAGAAATTCCACTAACGAGCTTTGATTTAGGGTTAACGGGGTAAGTGTCAAGCTCAGTTGAAACACGTGCACAATGGTGACTGGTTTGAGATCTCCAAATACATTCTCTGGTGCATGTGGCATAGAATATAAGACATGTATTTTTCGAACAAGAAGTCGGTAACCTAAAGTAGTGATCTGATATTTGTGTTTAAGGATGCCACACAGGGAATGATGAAGACAACGTGAGGCTGCAGCTCCAGATTTTAGATGCATGTGGGGTTGCCATTTTTGTTCTGTGGAATTACGGTCATGTGGTGGAGGCATGCCATGAAGTCATCAAAATATAAGCAAAAGCTGACTTGGATTTCCATCAATCACTACAACTTCCACTCAAAAGTTGTCTTTGAATATTGCATAAATTGTTTGTCACAAATCACAATCTTTCTAAGGGGACCGTTTTTCCTTCCAATGAGACCTACACATCACTGTTCGTCTCTTTCATTCATCTTTTCCTGTCAATATTCTTTGCAGCTTGCAAATGTTTTTCCAGCCGAAAACAGCTGGAATTCCGAGGTCGAGAATATTCATTGTAATAAGTTTTATTTTTATCCAAATACATTTGCTCAATAAATGTAAAGATTAGAAATTATATTATACAAAATCAATTAATTTATATTAAGGGTAATCTCTCATATTTATATATCACTCATTTATATTATATTTATTAAATATGAGATTTTATTCTCTAACACTCTTTTTTAAGTATAATTAAAATAAACTATTAAATTTATCATTTGACTGAATATATTTTTAGACAGATAAGTTATCATTTGTATCTAAAAATATTTTAGAGTGTTAAATATATTATTTAGTTTATATTTTAATATCATATCAAAATATATTATATTAAACTTATAAATATAAAAATTAAAATTTATATTATATAAAATTAATTAATTTATGTATTTTGAATGGTCTTGCGGGCCGAAAATACAATATGAACATTCATATTATATCATGGAAAGCTGACTCTTGCTATTTTCGTTTCAGAGTCGACGAACATTAGAGAGTCTCCAGAATGATCTCGATCGGGTATGTATATATATATATACGTGGTTGTCACTTCATGTTCAGTCATATAATTTCCACAGATGAAACCAAGAGGAAATGCATGCGTGTGGAAATTATCGATTTCCACGTTTTGTCTGTCTTAGGGTCCATGGATACCCATGACAAACTGAGAGCCACCATGGACGTCAGAGATTATTTCTCTCACCGGATTAAATTCCATTGATGCTGACGCCTGTCTCTTAGAATTTACTTACCACTGTTTCGAAATCTTTATATTTTTCCTTCCAGTTCCAGGGCCACTAAGCTTAGTCTGATTGCCCCAGCAATTTCGACCAAAAATCCAGAAATTAATGCCAGGAAATTTCTTCTAATTAAGTACGTCCTCAAAGTGTTTAATACGTATTAGTATTGGTTATTATTTAACTAGTAAATCTTAAAAAAAATTTAAGTACGAGCTAATATTAATTATGATTTAATAAAATTAAATATTAAATAGTTTAATAATAGTTTATAAATAAATTTAAACGGTAATAAAAATATGTTTAATATACTTAAAAGTTATGATATCAATAGATAACATTAGTGTGAGTTTTAAAGTTTATTACACATTTGATGAGATCTATTAACCTATCATATATTAGTTAGGTAATTTCTTGAAAACTCATACAATATAATTTTATTTATTGAAAGTCGTCATTTAAGGAAGATTTTATAAGCGGAAGACCAATCATACAGATAATTTTGAGAATTTTATAAATTCAGATTATATGGTGACTTTCTAAGTATTCTTATAACCCTATAGTTTAATTCAAAATAACCTCAATCACTTAATCCAATTAGAATTCATATTTTTATATGCTAAATTTATGCCCATTCGTAGTTGTATCTTTGTCTTCGATTATTATAGAAATTTTGCTGACCATTTTGTTGTTGTAAAGTGATTTTTTTTCTCTCAAATCCTTAGATTTTTTCTTCACCCCTTCGGCCATTAGCAACCACCGATTTCCAACCTAAACTTAGCCATTGAAAACTTCACCCCAAACCTATGAACAATGAAACATTGTCAAAACCTATGGACAATAAAGCATTATCTAAATCTAGATAATGAAGCGTCATTTCATCCAGAGAAAGGTTTTGGTCGGATTTCAAGAGAGGGTCATCGTTCACGAGAGAAAGTGGCCACATTTCAGGATATCAAACTTGAGGGGGGGGAAAGTGAATTTTTTAAACCTTAATCTCAGAGAAAAATTGTTAGTTTTCTAACCTAATGATAAAAAATGAGATATAATTTTAATTATTTTAATATAACTGATAAAATAATAATTTTACTTTTAATCCTATCAAAAAATTCTTAATTGTGTGATAATAAATTAAATTTTAGATAGATGTTTGGATATTTTAACTATCACAAATATATATTTATCCTTCCACTAAAACTTCGATTGGAAATAGCCCTTCACGTAAAATGTTGGTTAATCCTCTTTCCTTCCCTATACGTAATAAATTGATATGGCACACATTAAGAAGTCTTAAAATACAAAAACATAGAGCTTTTATTGCATCGGAATTAAAGATTTCTAACTTATTTATATCATTCGCATTAAAATATGAATTTTTTTTTTAATCTATTAATAAAATTATATTTAGTTATAGCTATACATTTGTCTAACTCAAAGAGCCACTGAGAAGTAAAATATGCAGCATTTCGATTTTTGAAAGTGGGTAATTTCATAGGGTTGATTAGATCATTTATTTATTTATTTATAAGTGGAATTAATTATTTCTTTGATATATGCCAACAAAAATTGTAATATTTGTGTTTTTCTAATTTCCTCTTATGATCTAATGATAATTAATGAGACAAATATAATCTTTGAGAAGATCTTTTTCTCACCATAATAATGCTGTCTTAATCTATGTTCTTCATTATTTTTTAATACAAACTTGAGCTTGTTTGCGTAATTAAAGTAAAGATTATTTTAATTCTGTAAATAATTAATACTAAGTTTATGGTGACAATTGAGTCAAAGTAAATATTGTTGAAAACTCTTAATAAATTATTAAACTTTTAACATATTTAATATAATAATTATGGGATGGATAGTTAGACCCAAAGTTTAGATTCAAATAAAATTTTACCGTAAAAAAAAAAAAAAAAAAAGACTTTTAATGAATATTAGAATTGAAAACCTATAAAAGTATTACATAATTGGGAGGAATAATTAATAACATGAGATGTGACATTTCTGTAGTCCTAATATTAGGAAAGCCAAATGGCCTATTTTCATTCCAAGTCTATTTCTTTTTAATTTTAAGCTTCATTAATTAATTTTAAAAAATTTAAATATCTATTTATATATTAATTTTGATTATTATTATTTTAAATTTTTATTTAAAAAATAATAATTTATTTTATTTCTCACCTTAGTTTTAAAAATTAATCATTTATTTCCGACTTTAATTTTAAAAGGTTACTTATTCTTTTTTTTTTTCTCAAAACATATTTTTTTCAAGAGAAATGTTTTATCTTTGTACTTTGACAAATTTTAGTTTACCTCCCTATATTTTTCTTGCTTCCAGCCACCACCTCCAGCTTTTGAAATCTTCTCCACGGCTATTGCTCCCTTCCCAGCATTCATCCTCCTTCATCTCCTACTGCCTCTCTGCCATAGACCGAACCAATATCAGCCTAGCATCCGTCTCCAACGAAGTTTGTTTCCTCCCAACATGTATGTAACTATTTTTCCCTTCTCTCAATTCCGTCAAGAGTTTACCTCTCTCAATTATGTCATCTTCTTCATCGAGAGCAAGCAAGTCATGTGTGTCTTCCCTCACCAGCACCACGATAGCCTTCTCCTCCGTCACCATTTGCCTACTCCAATCAATTTCTTAGCGCGTGATTTTCTTTTGTTTCACCTTTTTTGTTGTCATGACTTCTCTACTAAGACAGACGCACGAAGAAGAGAGTTTACTAGTGATGGGGTTGACGATGTGTCAGATGAAATCACCTAGAAGAATGGTCGCTGGAAAGAGAAAATGAAACTTTGAGGGTGTAAATATAATGTTTTGAATTTTAAAGGGATGGTTGTTAAGCCTAAAATATAGAAATCCTAAGAACTTTAGAGAATGAGGGTGAAAAAATAACTTTTCAAAATTAAGTTAGGAGAAAATTGTTAATTTTTAAAACTAAGGTGAAAAATTGAATAAAATATTTTTTAAAATAATAATTTTATCTTTAAAAATAAATATAAAAATTAATAAATAAATAAATATGTAAATGTATAAAAATTAATAGGTAAAAACTAAAAAAAAAAAAAGAATAAACTTGGTACGTGAATAAGTCGGAATCAATCCTACTCAATAAAGGTTAAAGATGATGGTGAAATTGCTGGAATTTTGTGAAACTTGGAACCATTATGAGCCGTCCGCATGAGTTGGGCAGAGAGAAAATTAAAATGAAGTTCCCTTCCCTAGGTAACATAGGTTTGTGTAAAAGACATTTGACATTTCATTTTCGTTTCATATCCAAGAAGATCTACTGGCATGGCCAAGCTTCTCCTCGGAGAAAATTAATTAGAAAGAGATATTTAGACTTTTACCATCTTATATATAAAATTCTTTTGTTCAATATGATTAATTTAGCTCTTAAGAGACAACTAATTCAAATGGGATTCTCCATTATTTGTATTAAAAAAAAAAAAGTTACTGTAATGCAATGTAAATAGGTGAAGGTGACAGTCGACAAAGTCTAGATGAAAACATAGGTTGGATTTGAAGCTTCACAGAAACCACATTCCTTTTTCACATAAAAAACAAAACGCCACCATCATCACTTAAACACAATCCAAACTCCATCTGTGTTGATGATGAAACCTCATTCCGGATGAATTCTTTTCTTTTGTTTGGGAAAGTGGGAAAATGGACCCTTCAACAGAATTTTCTCCAGTAATTCAGATTCATGCATGAAACCACAGTTCGCCATATACCTTCAACAATGAATTCTGCAAATTCCATCCGGTATGCGCATGTTTTAGCTTCATCAGCAAATGGAATGGCGACTACATAAAGTTGACATAATTCTGTCAATGCCAACAGAATTATCTCACGCGATAAGTCAAGAGTTTAACAACTTTTCCACTCAAGCTATCCCTTTATTGTAAATATTTCCCTTATTGTCTAACTTTCAAGTTGATGGGTTTGCTGGTTCCATGAGGTGTCTGGCAAATTGATCAGTCTAAGAATTTAGTGAATCATAATTCTATCTATCTATGAACTTGCCCTTTTCCATGTCAAAGTGCTTCAATCTTTTTTTTTTTTCATTGTTATTATTCTCAAATTCATGAAATAGACCAAACTGTCAACTATCTTGAGGTATCTCAGATTAAATCCATATCTCCAATACCATTGGTCCCAATTTTGAAATTATGCAAATACCATTATGTATATATTTACACAGAGAGAACAGAGAGAAACAGAACATGGAAATTGAGATATAAAATTTTGCTAACATTCTGGCTGTAGTTTATATGTATTTATGCACATACAGTGAAAGAATATGCAGAGAGTGGAAACCATCTGAGCTTCAATCCTAGCTACACCCAGAAGCTACATGCCGGTTTCTCAAAATCTATCACTACTAAATAACAAAAAGAAACAAAACCCCACAAAAGAGGAGATTCCGGGGAAGTACATGAACTCATCCCTCTGGTTCTTCTTTCATATGCTAAAACTCTATAACCTTTCTTTTTTTTTTTTTTTTTCTAACAGGGGAATCAAGTTTTGGCTTGGCATGGCCAGGTCTTAAACCCAGTTCTATCACCTGGAAATTTCTCAGCTCATTCACTCAAGCCAATCTTTGGGGTCTAAAAGAACTTTATAAACTTTAATTAGACTTGTTTCTCCAAATCTTTGGCGCTTATGAAAGTGCCATGAAAACCATAAGGAACTCGAGATGGAAGCATAACTGTGGCTTCAAGCTTCAAATTCATGGCGTCAATGATTTGCAGCTCAGATTTCCACTCCTTTTCGTCATGAACAAAGGCCAGAATGTAGCCATCGTCTTCATTTTCAGAATTAGACCCTCTTGGGAAGAAGAAAGGCTCGCCGCCGTACCTTTGGTCGCCGTATATGTATTTGCGGACCTCTCCGGTGGAAAGATCAACTTTTGCAAAGCCTGAGACTTTCGGCCATGGCTCAGCCAGGGCTAAATACGCAAACCGGGTTTTTCTTCCAAGCAAGTTCCGGTTAACCATTCCGGCCTCTAAATTGACTTGCTCTGCCTCTGAAATTATCGGCCGGCGGGTGGACTTACCCGTCTTTAGATTGAGTCTAATTTCTGACAAAACACTCCGCAAATTCTCATCACATTCATTGAAAATGGAGTCCGGAGGAGTCATGCATGAACCAATTACAACAACTTCATCAGTTTCAGGCTCCTCCCAAGCATTCCATAGATGGAAACAAAAGCAATCTGGAGCTTCAATCCACTTAATCTTCGAAGCATCAATGGCATTCTTGTCTAAAACCCCGAACCTTGACATCTTGTTCTTATCATAAATCACCGGAGAGCCACCAAGAATCATTTCCGGGAGTTTAAACACAACTTGTTGATCCGGAACCACAATGAAATTCTCAGTGATGGCGAAATCATGCATCATTGTTGGTTCATCAACAGGAATCTCAACATCCGGCGACTTTGAGCCGTCGGGGGAGAAACGAAAGTACTTCAAGTAAGGCTTCTGAATAACATCATAACTAAGAGCGAACAATTCGCCGGAAACAGGATCAACTTTCGGGTGAGCTATCATTGTTGAATTAAGCTGACCATCGAAGTCAAAACGACCCACCGTTTTGAGATCGCCGGAAGGAGTGATGCGAACATGGTAAGGTAAATCGTCTTCAGACATGGCTAAAAGCCGGTTGTTAAAGTAAACAAGTCCGGCGTTGGCACAGCCGGAGCCATTGCTGGGATCAACAATGCCAAATAGAGCTCTACTGTAGAAAAGAAGCAATCTTGCAATGCCTGAGTGGCCGTGGAGTTCACCAATGGCTTTAGGGAACATTGGACGGCCTAAAGTTCGTTCTTGAACAAAGCGGTTGGTTTCAGTGAACCTACAGGCGTAGCTAACGGAGCCTTTATTGAACTGAACTGCATGAACCATGCCGTCTCCGTCGAATAAGTGATGGCCTGCGACCGGTTCGTGGAGAGGATTAGCTCCATTTCGAACATAGACACCTTGAACGCAATCTGGGACTTTTCCGGTGACCGGAAGGGAGTGAGAAACGGGCTTCTCCGGGACAGGGGCGAAGTTCCCGGATATTTGGACACGTGGGTCAGCTGTTTTGGGAAGTGTGTGTTGACGCTCGTGCGAAACCAAGGCGTTTTCAAAGGCGTCCACAACCGAAGCTGCAGCTCGTTGAAAAAAGTTCCAGTTTTGAGGAAAAGAAAGAAAATTAGAGTTATCTTTAGACTGTTTCAATGGAGAACAAGTGGGAGATTCCTTAGGCAAATGAAGAATTGAAGGACTTTGAAGTGAACAATTGATGTTATTGTTAGGCCTTTTAGAAGCCACGTATTCCAATGAAGAAGAAGATGAAGAAGAGTGAGGGTTAGCCACCCAAGAACATATCACCGTCGCCACTGCTGCCGCCATGGTTATCTATTTTCACAAACTTAGAATTCGATTTGGCCAAGAAGTGAGATCCGTAATGTGGGTGATTTTAAGCAGGGAGAAATGGAGTGTTGAGTGTTGAGTATTGAGTGTTGAGGAAGAGGGCAGGGGGGTATATATGGAGAGAAGGGAGGAGAAAAAGGGGCCCATGGTGGACACGTAAAAGAAGGCCACGTGTATGTTCGAAGAGAAGAAAGGATTGTGGGATGAGATGCAAGATTGCTTAAAAACTTGGCACTAATCAGGGTGGATACGACTTAGTCGGAGCTCAAATATTTTTTAATTTAAATTTGATTTAAATAAAAAATAATTTAATTTAAGTTTGATTCAAATTTATTAAACTTTTAATAAAAGTGATTCAAATTTGATTTGAATAAAAATAATTTGATTCAAATTTGATAATTATTTAATATAATTTAAATCAAACTATAAACTAAGTTTAAATCAAATCAAAATGTCTATTTAATTCATAAGTTAAATCGAATCAAATTCTTTATAACTCAAATTTAATTTAATTTTAAAATGAGTCAAACTTTTTATTTCAAACTCAATTTATATTTAAATTAAATTAAATTAAATCAAACTAATTTTTAAACTCGAGTTAGCACGATTTGGGTCTTGTCCTAGACACCAACAGAAATTCTTTCATTCTCTCTCGCTTTCACATTTTCTTGTGGGATTTGGAGAGTAATTTATGCCAAAGGATAAAAAAAGAGAGTTCCTTAATCGCGGAAAGAATTTGACCAAGACTTTAATTTAACTAAGTTTTTAAATATTATTATAAAATTAGAAAAGAAATTTAAAAAAATGGTATTGGAGGAATTGGCAATGGGGGGTTGGTTGGTTATTGTATTGGTGTTTACGACACGTCTAGTTAGGTTTTGTAACCCCGCGTTGAAAACTCAAGTGGAATTAGTTTTGGTTTGATTGAGAGAGAACCACATGACCGACACGTGGCGAATATGTTCTGTTCGTTTGGGTTTTGCTTTTCACTCTCGTATCTATTTCACATCAATGACCAATTGCCCCACACGCTCTTTGCTTTCCGTGCAGTATGTTTAATTCGGAAAATATTTTATTATAATAAAAATTTATATATATATAATATCAATATAAAAACACGTGTGTATATATATATATATATATATATATATATATTATAATATAATATAATAATTTTATATTAATAATAAATTAATTTTTAATTATATGATAATATATTTTTATATATATATATTTGTGTACTAAAAATATATGTACATAGAATTACTCATTTTATTATCAAAATTATACAATTATTTTGAAGATTCATTATTTATAAGATTATTATTTTTACTTAAATATTTTTAAGTACAATTATTTTTAAAATATTTTTTGATCAAGATTACTCATTTTAAAATATTATTTTTAAAAAAATTAATAAGTAAAGATAAAATTATAATAAAATCAAGATTACCTTATTAATTTTTTGATCTCTAAGATAAAAGTGATAATAAGATTACATTCTATATTACTTATCATATCATCATTGAAAATAAAAGATTATCGAAATCTTTTATTACTGATAAATCAAACAAAATAATTTTAGTAATAAAAGATAGATTGTTAAAATAATCTTTATATACCTTGAACCAAACGCCCTTTTATTTGTGACCAAATGATAGCTACAAACGTCAGATTTTGAAGGAAGGTGATAGGTTGACATGAGATAGATTATATATGTCAATGAAAGTAATCCTTTCAAAACATATAAATGATATTTGAGTAGTGTTATATGTACAACTTTTATATAGCACTTTGTATACAAACAACGATGTGTCAGATAGTTGAACCTAATCATATGGTGATATATCATTATTTATATATAAAATTATGCACATAATTTTATTATTTTATAAACTTTTTATTAAATTAATGAATGGTTTACTCCGTGATTGAGAGACAGTAAGAGTTAGGTGTGGTGTGCAATGGCATCCTTCACATTGTCATTAGTTGGCAAATCTCCTAGAAATTAGATTTTCTCCTCCATAAACTACAATTATGCCCATTTTTTAGGTGAAGATTCCTTCTTTCATCTTCCATTTGTTTAATTAATTAGTATGAACAAGCTTTAATTAAGTTCCAATCATGGGGTAACAACCATATCCTCCATTCATCATCTTTCAAACCTAAATTTTTAACTTATTTTTACAAGTAGGATTAGTCTCCCTAATGTCATGGATGACCTTTAACACATTTGATTATAATAAATTTCCATGACTATATTTAACTACTTGGATATTATATTCACCTGAATCAAATCCATATTATATACAATACAAGAGCATACTAATTTCTAAATGAAATTAATATTTTTGATGCATGGGATTTTTCTGACCTTATCTTCAGTCCAACATATATTTGCCGTCAAATCTGATTTTTAATTAATTATAAGATATAAGATTCGTGCCACCAAGGGAGACTGAGTTTAATTACCCCAACTATATTTTTCTTTTCTCCAACTTTATATAGTTATTTAATATAACCAAATATTATAATTATTCATTTTGAGTATTACTTTTTGTGATTGAGTATTATTTTATTCTTAATTCAAAATATCAATCACTTAATGACATACATCAACTGTGTACTTAAAATGGGTATACATAGTTTTATTAATTTAATATATGTTTCATTTCTAAAATCCTTAAAAATCTTTTATAGATGTGTAATCTTTTATAGATGTGTTTAATTTGAATAATCTTTTACAATTAATAATGAAATATTATCACCAAGATAGATTACTTGAAAGATTATAGAGTATAAATTAGTATCATATTTGGTAATATATAAATAATTATTATATTTCTTTGAGATTAATAAAAGAATATTAAGATTTTCCTTTTTACTTTAATGCTCTTAAATATGTTAAATAAATCAAAATGTGTGGGAACATGTGGAAAACAACAACGAATCAAAGAAACAAGCCCCTAGCTAAATGGTAAGGGGAAAACTATAATCAAAATGTGGGGTTGAATGCGAGTTCAACTACTATCAGTGCTCTAAACAATCAATGGTGTGTGCAACAATGATTAGGTTTTTCTCTAGGGTCAACCACTATGGAGGTGGTTGCTTCCAAATTTGCAAGCAACTACTTCCTTGATTTTGGATGGAATTTTCAAGATCTAAAGTTTTGGCAATTGAGATCCAAGGTTTCAAGGGTGTTGGTAGAATGTGGGAGGTGGAGGTGGCAATGTGGTGGTGGTGATGGCTGGTGGGTTGGATGGTGGGTTGGGTGGCTTGTAATTTTAATTGAAATTATACAAAAATAGTTAAAATAGTCACAACAGACTTTTAGGTTTTGTTGTTATTTCTATTGTATGTGAAGACATTTTAGTCCTAAAATTTTAATTAGTAAAAGTAAAAATATAACAAAATTAAGTTATCTCAATAATCTTTTTATAGTCAAGATAGATATAATCTTATCATACTACTTAATTTGGTGATCAACTATTACCGAAATTATTTATTAATTGACAAACCAAATGCCAAACTTATTTTTACTAAGCATTTATATTTTATTTGTCAAAATATTAAAAAATAAAAACAAAGTATATGATTATTCTATATTGTAATGTCAAGAAAATTTATTATACTTTTAAAGCAAAATATAAGAATTAAAACTAACATTTACACTACAGGCAGTAGAAGGAACATATACTCACAGTGCCTCCTCACAACAATCTTATGATATGTTTAGCATATATGTATCTCGAGCCTCAAATCACCATGGTCTCATCTTAGTTTTCACCTTTTCATAACTCATGCCCTACTATCACTTCATCTCTTAAGCATATTAGGTATTACTATACGCCTTGAAATTTGTATTATATCTCGGGATGACCCCCATAAACATCTAACTTGATTCCCCTTTTACTTTAATTTTTCCTTATGAACATGCATCCCTCATTGGGATACATGGGCTTTAATTTTCTTATCACTATAAGGAAGGGCATGTGTCTCATAGGAGACTGGCATCCTTATCACTATCCCCTCTAGACAATGCCTCCTTGTCACTATAAGGACGAGCATCCCTTTTCTTTATGCTATAAATGCTCATCTTTCATCATTATGTAACACCCTATCTCCAGACTATACCCCTATAAGTAATTTACTAGGATGATATGTCATATATACAGTAACAATTCTCATATGTATAAAATCCAAAAAATAACCTCATGAAATACCTCGGTAATTTATTAAATAAAAATATGAAATCAACAATTTATTGAAATCATACTAATAATAATCAAAAGAAATGGTCCCAAAGCAATTTAATTCAAAGATTAAAATAGAAAGTCTTTGATGGTGGTTGTGTGGTCACTGAGCTAATCCACTAGCATCCCCGTCTGCCCTACCCTTATGTCTACTTGTAAGCCAAAGCAAAACACATGAGTGATAATTCACCCAGTAGGCACACACAATCACTGAGCATTACCAGAATATCCTTAGATAGCTTGACTATCTATTTATCCATATCATTTGGCGTCTCATACGCATATCAAGTTGAGATGCTTCTTACACCTTATTGAGAATTGGGGTGGACATCCCGGATGCCTCTTATAACACGTGTATTAATGAGATGGATGCCCTGGATGCCTCTTACAACTCATATACCAATGAGATGGACATCGCGAATGCCTTTTACAACTCATATACTATCACAACGGATATCTTGGATGCCTCTTATATGAACCTACTTGGAATAGACATCTCAACCGTCTCTTACATCCTTTAATCATCACACGAAGGGCAAAACATCTTCTTCCTAACCCTCAAAATGATGTCCCTTTTTTGTTATTGTGAGGGACGATCATCCTAAAATCGGTAGGGATTGTTGTCCCCTAACCCCCCCCCCCCCCCCCCCCTCCAATTTTCTCCCCTTTGACCTCATTCCCATGTGCTAAAAACCATTGATAGTTAAGTTACCAATCTACCTTTAATGCATGACTACATTGTTTCCTACCTCGCGATAGGACAGTCATCCCAGTTTTACTACCTTGCCTCTGCAACTTCTAAGGTCACAGAAGTTCTAATAGTGATTCAACAACAAAACATCTTGAAACAATCCAAGACCACCCCTACCTTATTCCATTCACCAAAACTAATCCAAAAACACCCACAACATAACAACCCCATAGTAAAACTCAAAGAAATTCACGTATATGATTCTTATACCCTATCATCCTCATAGCCCTAAACCCATTCACACATACAATAAATAATATATATATATATATATATATATATATATATATATATATATATATATATATATATATATATGTAGATTGCATATATCTTCATATAATCAATCAAATTACAAAATAGACAATCATGGCAAAATATGGCAGCGAACAAAAGAAGAGGAAAGAATTTCGCCTACCTATCCTTTGATGATGCTGAAATCAAGGGATGGGTAGGTGTCTTGATCTAGACTTAATTTCTATCAACACTTAGCTTTATTTCAATTTGCCTAATTTTTAGGGGTATTTTTGTCATTTTACCCCACACATAATCGTTCTTAAAACATAAACAGGCAAACTTCATGTCCTAGTTGACCAATCATTAATCAACGACGTTTACACGGAAATATATATGAGTGTGTAAGTCGTTACCCATTAATGACAATTTCTGAAAATTCCATAAAACTGCATATTATTCAAAATTCAAAATGCATTAACAACACATGAGCATGTACGTTAACATGCATGGGCATATGTTTTTTTTTCTAAACTTAGCCATTTTTTTATGCTTCACATGACAAATGACCATTCTACCCTTGTCAACACACACGAACGTGTTGCTTGTGCATCATCAAAATCACTTAAATACAATTAAATCACACAAATTAAGAGGTAAAAGACAAATAAACCCTAGCCATACCTATATGTGTTACATGTGATCATAGTGGATTTGGTCTCTTGTTTCCTAATTTGTGACTTCTAGAAGAAAAAATCTCTTGCTTAAGGTCTATCTTACAAGTTACAAGTTGGTGATGTTTGTTCATTGTTCATTGGCCATTATTAGGAGTCATATCCATAAGTTAGATCGAAAAAGAATTTTGACTATATAACATAAATTTTTCTTCCGTCTTTTTTTTCGCTTTTATCCATATGAATCACACCACATGAGCAAGACCACTCAATAAGAGTTTAGGTCTACTCGAACATTAAGTAGTACATACCAATTATATCCTCTTTTGAATCCTAAAGTGACTAATTCAAGGTTACAGTCAACAACACTTCATTTGATAAATAATAAAATTAAGGCCAAAAGACTTATTCCCACCCAAGGTCTGAGTGTTGTCTGGAAGGACAAAGACGAATCATCTTCGTCTATCCAAGGAAACGAAGGTAATTCGTCTTCATCTCCTTGTCGGATGAAGATGAATTCATCTTCATCTGATTCTTTGGTTGCCAATGACTACTCTGGAGTGGCCAACACAAGAAGATGGATGGGAAGCGTCAATTGTTGGCCAAAATGAAGGAGATGGCCAGAGAAGAGAAAAAACCTAGGGGAAAATGGTAACTTTTTAATCCTTTGGGTGGGAGAAAAATTATTAGTTTTTTAAACTAAGGAGATAAATGAGATAAATTTTAGTTTTTAAAATTTTTTTGATTAAATAGCAATTTTACCCTTAACTCTAATTGAGAATTTTAATAGAATAATAGGTGTTTAATTTTTTAAAACCCTACGAGAGATACTGGAAATACACCAAACATTGGATGGGAATAAGTCTTTTGGCCTAAAATTAATCGTAATAGCAAATCTAATTATTTCAAAATTAATGCATTGTGGGTTCAACAATGATCCAGTATCAAAGTAGTTAAAGCTTGTGTGTTGTGATCCATGAGAAGTGGAAGATCACGTGATAATTACTGGTCTAATATAGTTTAATTAAATAGAATTTGTGGGTTAATTAATTGAGGTTGATAGTAATTG
Source organism: Mangifera indica (assembly GCF_011075055.1). NCBI lineage: Eukaryota > Viridiplantae > Streptophyta > Magnoliopsida > Sapindales > Anacardiaceae > Mangifera > Mangifera indica. Next base: position 8,276,462 of record NC_058154.1, read on the forward strand.
GATAACTGATTAAGGAATTGAGAACTTTATTATCTTTGTTTGGATACGGCAGATGAAATGTATTTCTGACACTAGAATGCATGTGGGTTCTCATTAATTTTCTAAAATGATTGATCGAATTCGGGAAACAAATATTGTAATATTTTGTTTAGAACTTTCAAATGGCTTTCAGAGAGATCTGGTGCAAAGGGTTCAGTGTCTTATAGTCATTGGTTAACGTGTGCACATGGTAGCACATGTGTATTATCTCCAAATCATTTGATCATTTCCCAATATTGATCTTTGAAAACCTAAATTAATCTTCCGTTGTTTGAGCATGAAATATCCTAATGACTACTCTGCACTTAAAACTTTTATAAACTATCAATGTTTACCATCTGAGTTTAAAAAATGTATTTTTAACCCATTCATTGAAGTTAGAAATTGATTTTAATAGTCCATAAGTAATCTTATTATTTTATATGATACATACTAGGGTTAATATTAGTTAGATCTCTAATAGTATAAACAAATTTCATTTTCATCCTAACTATTTTATATGCGTCTTTATTTTCTCTTCTTTTCTCATTTTCTCTTTTCTCATTTCTTGGTCATCAAAAAACACTTAGAAGGGAGCCGATAAATCTGGAAGTTGTAATTTTATGATTTGAGATGTGAGTTAAGGATTGGAGGAGAAATAGGGCAGTAAACTCCAAATAGTCAACAGGTGCAGTGTCCCTGAACTTGTTAGCGACATGGGTGAGTTGCTATCTAAAGGATTTTACTAAGGTAAATGAGATGCAAAAGTAGAAAATGGAGGTGTATGGATTAGGGGGGTGACAGAGGTGATGACGCTATAAATGGAGTAGTTATTGAATTGGTTGGTGGTGGTAGAGATGCAAGAGCAATTTGTGGAGGTGCAACTAAAGCGGTATATGGTGGCACTCCATAGAATTGCCCATTAAATAAGCCCGACAAATTTACTCTTTATTTTATCTTCAGAAAAAGGGTTCATTTTGCATTCAAAGAAACTAAACAACTTGAGTTAGGTGTTTGGTCTTGAATTGAGAGAGTCTTACATTCACACAAAGGAAGAAGAAAGTAGTAAAAGAGATGTGTTTGTTAGTTGGAAAATTTTCACACACCATTTTCTCTCACCTCCCAAATTGTAGTAGTGTATGCACAAATATTTAAATTATTATCAAGAGTTTAACAATTCACACTAATTGAATGATTCTTTACCGAATTTAAACTTTTTGGGGTAGAGGTGTTCAATTGGAGTGGTTAGAGGAGGAGATGCGGAAGTGGCAAGTAGTGGAGCAACAGGAGTCAAAAGTGGTAGATCTAATGAGAAGTCATAGATCTAATTAAAATCTGATAGATCCAGATTAAATTGATTATACAACAAAGATGTTAAAATATTTTTAGGATGAATAAGAGGTGGATAAAAATTATTAATCATGAATAGGCAATAATTTTATAAATTTTTATAGGGTTAACTATTATTTAACTTCAGTAAAAACAGATAACATTTTTATCATTTCACAAATTTTATTAAAAAAATAATGTAACATATTTTATTATCAAATTTAACAGATGGTGGAAAATGGACTTTCCAACTGAAAGGGTGGAAAATGGTTAATTTATCCAAGTTCGCGTGGGACATAGTGATTACGCCTTCTCCAATTGAGTAAAATATATTAATTTTATGGTGAACCAAAAGAATAAAGATAATTTAATTGGATTGATGGACCAACCGACTTTACCAGAAAAAACTGCCAACTGCCCAACACCAACGAACCTACCACTATTTGTTTAATTAGCATTTCTTAATTTATAATCAAACGTTGTTTTCTATGCAGAAGGCTCCACCATTCAAGAAACTAATCACTGCGGCCCTTCTCCTCCTGTTCTTGGATTCTTTCCCTAGGTCCGAGCATGCATGCATGAAGAAATCTTTATCTTATATAATTAAAATAAAAATAATAATTAGGCCAATGGATAACTTATAAAGTTACTAAAACATTAGAATATATATATATATATATATAAAAGTAACATTAGTGTTTCAATTGTGTATCAAAGCCTGAGTTATTTGGTTTAAGTGTTGATTTATGACTAGTTATTGATAAGATGTATATTTTAGGATTTTAAATATAAGATATGAGACTTAAATCCTATAATAAAAAACATGAGCTTCTAATATAAAAGTTATATCACTTTAAGTTTTTCAATCTTCATAATTAGTTTTTGAGATATAATTCTCTTAAGATTCATATCACTAGATATTAAAGTTATCACATATAATTATAGTGTTTGTCCAACCCTAACATGTAGGTAGTGCACAGTCAAAACTTCTGGGCTCTCCATGCTACATATACAACGGTGTTGGGGACATGGCACAAGTCATTTATTGGCAATTGGATGTGTAAATTAACCGTGAGCAAAGACAAGACAAATAAATTAGGGCAGGAGAGGGATTCTGAGGAAGGGCGCATGAAACCCAGTTGATGATAATTTAAAGGGCAAAGGTGGGGTTGGAATTGGTTTGAAATCAGCATAAAGAGTGAGACATGATGTTAATTCTGTTAAAGAGTGAGACATGTTGATATTAATTCAATTTCGTTATGTGGTTGGATGCTTTTCAATTCAAGTATTGTACCAATGGTCCTGAACAGTTTGGCACAATTATTAATCATATTTCCGTAAGATTATTGTGGTCTAAAATACATTGCAGACGTACAAGTTCTTTACAAATAAAGCCAAACAGTGTACTATGAGTTCTGTGCGGCAGCATTATTCACCATTGAAATGGCAAATTCTATGTAACAAAAAAATGGGCTACATGCATGAAAGAAAGAGGAAGAAGAGGAAAAGAAGAACTTGGCTACCCATGGGAGTGGAAAGTTCTTTGGATTCCAACCGCGTGAATAAGGACCGCTGATGGCCAAAATGTGGGTGCCAAGTGTAAAACTGTGCACAGTTTGTTGAAAAAAATTGAACTAAAATGGAAGGAAATGACGACAAAATGTAACATGATTGTTTCACTGCAAAACACCGAAGGCACTTGGATTTTCTTTCTTTTAAGTCATCCCACTTGTAGGAAGACTGGGATTTTCTTTCACTTTTTTATTTATGAAAATTAAAATAAATATGAAAATCCAGCCTCTTGATTTCTTCAAGGAATACCATGTGTGAAAGAAGTTTTAGAAAGATGATGGCATTATGTCACATGGGTGAATATAAACCGAGTTGAGCTCAAATACTTCTTAGGTCGAGTTTGACTTAAATTAAATATGATTTGACTCAAATTCTGTTCGAGTTTATCAAGTCAAAATTAAGAGTAACTTGAATTCAATTGAAATTCAACTTGAATTTTTAATTCGAATCCGTAACTCAAATTTTGATTTTATATTTGTAGTTTGAATTCATGGATAAACGACGTTGTCTTATCCAATGATAAGAAAAATGGCATTGTTTTAATAATTGTTTAATATAACTTAAATTGAATCACAAACTAAATTCGAACAAAATTGAATCATCCCAGGACTTGTGAATCAATTAAACCTAACTACTTGAGTTTCATAGTGAGATAATAATGGGTTAAAATATTAAGGGATTGTTTGGTTCATAGTAAAGAAAGATTATTTTGATAATTTATCTTTTATTACTTGTATTAATTTGTTTAGTTTATCAGTAATAAAATATTATAGTAATTTTCTATTATCAAGGTTGATGTGATAGGTAATCTCCACCTCAAGTATTAAAAGATTATTAAGATAATCTTGATTTTATTATAATTATATTATTATTTGTTAATTTGTAAAAACAAATAAAACCTCATTTTCAATTAACATGATAGATAATATAAAAAAATATTTTAAAATAATTATATCTAAAATATTTAAGTAAAATAATATACTAATATTCTTTTATTATCTCTAATTAAATATAATAATTATTTATATCTATTAAATTTTATCAAATATAATAATCATTTATACTTATTAAATTTTTAAATAACTTATCTTTAAAATAATTTTTTAATTTTAATAATAAAATATTACCAATCAAACACTTTCTAACTATATTTTTAGGCTACGAAAATTTCAACTATTAATTTACATTATATTGTAAATTCTATCTCTTGTATGGAGCTGGAAAAAAAAAATTATTTAAATTAGAGAATATTTCTCTTGTTAAGACCAAAACGATGTCACTCCCAAATAATTGGGGAAAAGAGTGACAGGAAATAGGAAGAGAAATTGCATATGACAAAATTGGAGGCAGCCAAATGGACTGCAGAAGTGGACCCTATTTTGTCCGGGGCCCACTCGACCAACACTTTGAATTGTAGCTAGACACGTCAATTGGGCCGGGTCGAATGGAGGCCCGGCCCGAAGCACGAAAAAAAGCCCGGGCACGACAAAGCCCGGCCCGGTACTGTAGCATGCCGGGCCGGGCCCATGGGCTTATCGGGCCGGGCCTTGGGCCTTAATATTAAACTCATGGGCTGGCCCGGCCCAGCCCGGCACTGTTCACATATATATATAATTTTTTTTAATTTTTTCTTCTGCCAAATGGCAGAAGCAAATTCTACCAAATGGCAGAAGCTGCTTCTGCCTGGTGGCAGAAGCTAATTCTGCCTGGTGGCAGAAGCTGCTTCTGCCAAATGGCAGAAGCCCAGGCAGAACGCTTCTGCCTGGCAGAACGGCTTCTGCCTTGGCAGAAGCCGTTGGCTAGCTTCTGCCACAAGGCAGAGGCAGAAGCCGTTGGCAACGGCTACTGGCGCCAGTAGCCGTTGCCAAACTTTGTTTTAATTTTTTTTTTAATTAATTGATTTTTTCCTATAAAAACCTATTCAATTTTTCATTTTCATTTTCAATTACAATTACAAATTTCTCAAACTCTCAATCTCTCAAACTCCCAATCTCTCAAACTCTCAATCTCAACTATTTATTATATTTTTAATTTCATTTTATTTTAATTTTATCATTACAATATATTACAAATGGATCCAATGTCAAATGAATTCAATCCATTTGAATATTATCATGCTGGCGCTGATGATATTATTGATGATGCACAAGGTGGGATAGGTAGAGCACCAATAGGTGAAAGTAGTACGGGTACAGGTTCGCATTGTTCGACAGAGAGAAAAAGAAAACAAACGTCAATGGTATGGGAACACTTTGATAGAATAGAGGAAACAATAGAGGGGAAATTAATTCGTCGAGCAGTATGCAAACATTGCGGTTCTTGTTTAACATGTGCAAGTACAAGTGGGACGGGACATCTTCGCCGACATGTTACTGATTACTGTAAAAAAATTCCACATGAACTTAGAGGACAAAAACAAATTGCATTCACCAGATCGCGATCTGTTGGTCCAGGTGCCACTTCAGCAGGAGGTCCGAGCGGTTCTGGACATATGGGAGAAATGTCAACTTTTACGTACGATCAAATGAAGGTTCGAGATTACATGGCCAGGTATGTCGTTGCTTCTGATCAACCTTTTAGTTATGCAGAAGATGAAATTTTAGAATGGATGATGCAAAATAGTATTCAACCAGCATTTAGAAGAATTCCTAGGTCAACTCTTAGGTCAGATATATTGAGAAATTATGAACTAATGAAAATAAAAATTATTGGAGAATTAAGTAATTTTAATGGTGTTATTTCAATAACTTCTGATTTATGGACTGCTACAAATCAACGTATAGGGTATCTTTGTGCAACTGCTCATTATATTAATTCTGATTGGCAATTATGCAAAAAAGTTATTGCATTTAGAAATTTAGAATATCCACATAATGGTCTTGCAATTTATCGTTCATTAGCAAATATTTTTGATGAATATAAAATTAATAATTCTATTTTTTCAATTACTTTAGATAATGCTAAAAATAATAATAAAGTTATTGAATATATGCATAATCATTTATCTCCTCCATTTAATGGAAAATTATTTCATGTTAGGTGTGCATGTCATATTATTAATTTAATCGCTCAAGATGGCTTGAGTTTGGCAAAAAAACATTTAGAAGTAATTAGACATGCCATTGCATATATTTCATCATCCCCATCACGGGTACAAGCATATCATCAATTATGTAAATCAATGGGGTTAAGAAGGAAAAAATTAAAAATAGATATTAGCACTAGGTGGAATTCAACATATCTCATGTTGAAAGCATGCGAAGGGTATGAAGTTCCTATAACACGATACTTCAATACCCAACCAATGGATTCGCAAGATCCTATTTTTTTGACTGATCAAGATTGGGAAATAGCTATGGCTTTAATGAACTTGTTAGAGCCATTGAAAACAGCCACAGATCATTGCTCAGGTGTGTATTATCCGACAACTTGTTCTATAATATATAATATGGTAGAAATAAGTGATATATTTAAAGAACATAGGTATCGTCACTCTCATAATGCTTTTCAAAATATATGTATGCAAATGGAACAAAAATTTAAAAAATATTGGAGTGAAATTCCTTTACTTTATTCTGCAGCTACTATTTTAGATCCTAGGGCAAAAACTAATGGATTACAAAATTTATTTGATGTTATTAATGAAAATTTGTCAATTAATAGCAATGTAAATTCTGTTGAATATGTTCAAGAATTTTTATTTGATATGTATAGTATTTATGAACAAAAATATAGAAAAACTGGACAAAGTTCTGCACCAGAGGTAAGCTCTGGTAGTTCAGGTAAAAAAAAGTCACGCATATGGTCTTTATTGCGCAAAGGTAAACAAACTGTTAGTCAAAGTACAAATTATAGTCAATTTTACAATTATATAAATATTGACCATTATCCTGAAATTATTCAAAGATATAATGCTGAAAAACTAGATGTTTTGGCATGGTGGAAAGACAAGGCAAAAACCTTTCCTGTGCTTGCAGCCATGGCTCGAGATCTACTAACACCTCCGGTGTCAACTGTAGCATCGGAATCCGCTTTTAGTGCAGGGGATGTGTGCTGGATGATAGACGATCCAATTTACATCCAAATATGGTCGAAGCGATAATGTGCATGAAAGATTGGATCAAAGCTGATTTTAAATTACAGAATCGTGTGACAGAAGATGTCTTTGAAGAATTCAAAGATTTGGATGTAGAAGATGAATAGATAAATATTATATAGTAGATAAATTTTATTTATGTTTTGTAATTTATACAATATGTAAATTAATTTATTTGTATTTTATTAACAATTTATAATATTTTTTATCATGTAACCACGGTATTCCTCCGCCATAAGTGAGGGATTATAAATAAAATATTCGGGGTACTGTTCTCGATTTTAATAATTGAAAAATAATTTGTGTTTAAAAATTTTAATTAAAACTTTTTTTAAAAATATTTAATAAGGCCCGGCCCGGCCCGTTTATTGAGGCCCAGCCCGGCCCGTTTAAAGCCCGTTAGTACATGGGCCGGGCTTTGGGCCTTTATATTTCAAAGGGCCGGCCCGGCCCGAAGGCCCATTACTGTTTGGGCCTCAGGCCCGGCCCATTAGCCCAACGGGCCGTGCTGGAGTCGGCCCGGCCCGGCCCGGCACGGCCCATTGACGTCTCTAATTGTAGCCGTCCTGCCAATTGATAATATCTGAAGCAGAATAGTGTTGGGACATGTCAAATCAATTGAACAAAACCCTGTGAGCGGAATGGCCCACTTTCCACTTTTCCAAACAATGCCTTAACATGTGCCGACTCACACGGGCTTCTTCTTCTTTTGACAAGTAATTGTTGTAATATAAATTTTCCATAAAAAAACAAATATAAAATTTAGATTTTTTTTATTTTTTCAATTCCGATTCTCTTATTTTTGTATTTTCCTTCAAGTAAAATCCTTTTTAGGGAAGAAGCATTGTGATATCCAATCAGAGCATGATTGGAAAAAGGTTAAAATTGTACATTACAATCTATTAAAACATGATGCACAATTATAAAGTGTTTGTATACAAACATACGTGAGTGTGTGTGCCGAAAAGAATTATGAAATTATGAAATTTGTGTCTATATATATAAAGCCACCATGTACGGTTGTGTATCCATCATGTACGGTCGTTCGTTATCTTTATCCAATCTTATACAATCCATGATACATCTGGATTTCGAAACGGATAAAAATTATCAAAGGACCATGTACACCTATGCATGATCCTTGCACGGTCATACAAAGGTCAAGGTAATTCGTCTAGGTTTATCTTTATCTAATTAGATAAACTCCAACTTCCATATTTTTAAACACATACAAACACCTAAGGATTATTAGACTTTAGTCCTTAGGTGAAATTAATTACACTTCAAGCCCAATGACCTTTTAAGACTCAAAATCCTCTATTTGGGTTTCAAACCAGATTCAATTTGAATAATTTTATGTCTCTAGAGTTTGATCAACTTTCTTTATGTGTGACCTATAAACTCTCTATTAGATAAATAGTTGATAGATGCATATCAAGCTCTTAACTTACTAACCAACCAAACACCAACCAATATTGGCCTTTAACAAGGAATCATGACCACCCGACTAATTTAGTGTCAACGATTGACTTTTTAACCTGTAAGTGATATGGTTATTAGTATAATTCAATTTTTTCATCATACGATATCTTTTCGAGTCTATGGTTGACTTTTGTTAACGACCAAATGCTATTGGATTGAACACGAACTTAATCTCATTGTGGTCATATATTTCAGTGGTCATTATCATCTATCAATGGGTCTATTTGAGATATCAACTCTCATACTTGAGAGTGATAAATCCTTTATTGATCCATTATAGTCTTCGAATTTATCTCGATATAGTCAATCATCACCTTTTTAACAACCTTTTATAAGGATTACATTGAGTTAGTGTCAAACCTTACCAATCCTTGTATAAGATTATTTAGTAACCTTAAGTCTAAAAATCACTTGTATTGTCATTCACTATAAAGATATATTCCATAGAAACTGAAGTAACCATCCATATGAATTCTCTTAGTAGTTCTATCTAATGGACATATTTACAACATATACCTATGTGTTGCACCAAGTTATCAACAAATAGTTTTGACATGTGAAATATGTCACCATCTTTTGATGAGGTTGTTCAACATCATGATAGTCTTATCATTATTACCCATACTCTTATTCATAGTAATATTAGAACTATGGATGTTTTAAAAATGACTACCCAATGTGAACATAAAGTTCTCCCGATCAGTTATTATGCAATGAGCCACTCATCATGGTTCAACCATTCTAAGGATATTTATCTAATTGTATGAACCATGATTTGTAAAACCAGACTGACTAATTGATCAGATTGGTCGAACCATAAACTGATGGTTCAAACAGTTATTTTAGTAGAAAAATGTTTTATGCAAGTTTTCAGGTTGAACCACGAGTGAATCGATGGTTCATATCTGGTTCCCAATTTCCTGCAATTCACCTGTTGCTTGGTTCATAAGATTTTCTTCTTTTTTTGTGGTTCACTTATTACTTTAGTTATTCTCTTCTTCTTCTGCACGAAGTAGCTGACTTCCTCTGTTGAAAACTTCATTGTGAATCACTCTTTCAAATAAAATCTTTTTGGCTCCATAATTCTTCTAGACCTTATTATGTCTTATTTACCTCTCCTTTCCTTAGAGAGGATTTATTCTTGCTAATCTCTAATCTCTTATCCCTTTGTTTCCTAGTCTTTATGGAGTCTTTTTCCTAGTTGCTAGTGTCTTTGTTGTATTGGTTCCGCTGAGTTGCTTCTTTGGCCTTATTTTGCTCGTTTATTATTCTAGCTAAGCTTTTCTCTTCTAAATTTGGCTACTTAGGTGTTGGCTTTGTGTTATGTATGTTCGTGCTGAACTAGTTAATGTTTGTTATTAGTGTTCCTTATTAGTGATGCTAGTCATGGATGTAGTTGTTTGTGTTATTGATTTTCTCATTATGTCTTATGTTGTTGGTCATTGTGTTAGGGATCCTTCTTTGGGCTTCTTGCTTGTGTCCTAGGGTAATACTCTTGTTGTTGTATTTAATCTAATTTTCTATTGTTTGGTAATGGCTCCTAGTTTTAGTTTTCATTTGCGCAACTCTTGGTTTGTTAGTGATGTCTGGATTGCATTTGTCTTTTGGTTTGATGCTTCCTTTCTTTCTTTGAAGGAATGAGTTAGTTTTATAGGTTAGGATTTGTTGTAGTGTTTTTAATATTATGATAAATCTATATTGGTATTTTGTCTTCCCTTGTAATATAAAGGTGTTTATTATCCTCTTCTTTGAGGGCTAGCTTAGATTGTGTACCTATTGAGTTTTTATTGTTAATGTATATATATTTATCTACCCAAAAAAAAAAAAAATTTCACTGTAAACTATGAAGTTCACTGTGGTTGTAACTTCTACTAATGACTCCAATGACTTAGTTATGTATGATTTTATATGTAATGATTTGCCTTTAATTTTGTATGTAATTTTATATGTAATGATTTGTTTTTATTATTATCCGATTGAACCACCTAGTCAAAATGGTCAAACCAGTTCGACCATAACCGAACCACAAAACGGTTCATAGTCTGGTCTAGTTCTTAAAACCTTGGGATAAACAATATGAGATAAAAAGATGTCAAAAAAGTGCATCAGTGACAATTGGCTTTAGGGCATTGCCCTAATAGTTGAAACCTTTATCGGTTACTACAAGATTCAATATTTAGCAACACTACAAGTAGGTGTAAACTAATATGAAAACAATGAAAAACAACGTATCATCATATAAAAACTAAAAAATATATATGTATACACTTGGTATAAAAAAGATAGGAAGGGCTAGGCTAACGAATGCCAAGGAATGACCTTTAGATTGGATACATTTATTTACATCTAAAACATGCAAGCCTAATTCATTACTTGTTAATTGGGGAAGTAGGAGAATCTTCTACAATTCAAAGGGTTACATCTCTAGGCGTGGCATTTCTTGCTGATCGTGTCTTCCTTCAAAGATTGCTTCCATATAACTAGCAAGGATGAATGAGTAATATAAGTCACAATGATGTGACTAGATGGCATAGACAACATTCTGGAGTTGGTGTGTCATCTCATCATCAATGGCAACCAAATTTTTCTTTGTTGCCTCTAGTTTTTTCTTCAATTGTTATCCTTTCTCTAGTTTGGTATTTAGAAGAGTCATATTATGCTTCTTAGAAAAGTAAAGGTCTTGTGTGACCACAACAAGGTTTACTTCACTTTTCTTTAGCTCTTCGTGAGTTTGCTCTGGCTCTAAAGACTTTAATTCAACTAGATGATCCTTTTTTTAAAGTAGTTACTTCTATAGCATGTTTCTCCTTTAGGATGTCTACCTTGCCCTTCATCTCGGCCAAGCGTTGCCTTATTGCCTTTAAGTTTTTCCTCAAGCTTGTTATGCATCTTGGTTTTCCTCTCAATATCTACAGGGATTAGACCAATTATACTTTATATTTGTGATTATCCTCTTATTGTATCATGGGTATTCTTCAATCAAGTGGAGAGTGTTAATTCATTTTTGCTTGGCTCATTATAGCGAGTTCCAATTCCTACATAATGGGTAAACTAAGTTCACCTTGTCTGTGAAAAGGGTTTGACCACCTATGCTAAGCCACATGTATCTTATTGAGGGGAAACATATTAGCGACCACAAGAATGAACATTAAGATGCAATCATCATTATAACATTCTTGTGATTGTTGCATCTCATTGATAATAATGTAAGAATCTCATTTTTTACCGTCTAGAAAATACAAGTATCATCCATGTCATCCATAATCCAAACATCTTACATCTCAGTAATTATAATGATACCTCTCCTTCCAAGCTTAAAAAGGAGAGGTAAGGAAATAGAATGGGGGATCACTTTTTTTGGGAAGAAGAAAATAGTTTTTTGATCTTTGAGAACAATTAACTTTTGTTATGAGATTTCTCGCTATCTCACAACTATCATTTTAAGTTCACATAAAATACATTTTTTGAGTTCTCTCCAAAAGACTATTATTCACTCTTTTATAATTGTTATGAGCGAACACATTGTTAAAAAAAAAAAAAAAGCAAATAAAACTACAGTGGATGCAAGTTTTGCTTAGACAACCAAAACACTTAAAAAACTTTTACTTTTTCTTTTACTGTTTCATTGTTTTTGCTACTTACATGGACTATCTTTGTAATACTCTAAGTACATCTCTTACATAATATTTTCATATAGTTATGTAATCATGTTGGTGTAATTTCTTCCCTAAACTATCACTCATGAATGGAGTACATAAATTTTAATTTATGTGATCTAAAATGATACTTAACCATAATAATCAAATAAAATACATGACTTTGTCATCATCATGATACATGCAAAATAATTCATAAATAAACAAACAAACATTTATTCCTTCTTTATGTATCGTATGATCTTACATTACTTAATATAACACTAAGCCTTATCATTGTAATCTTAATTATGGTGCTTTACGCTTTGTTAATGGTTACTTTATAAAAAGGATTAACATACTTAATCAAATAATAATGCTTATAGAAACTTTTTCTTCGAGTAGGGATGTGCACAATCAAATTTGATGCAATTTGAAGGTTTTTTCAAATCAAACTAAAAAAACAATTTGAACATTTTTTAAACCAAACCAATTCATTTTAGATTTTAAACCAAATTGAAAAAATACGGTTTGATCTGGATTGAATTATGATTTAAACATATTAAAATCATTCACTTCTAAATAAATATTATTTAATAAAATTAATTCAATTATAATTTTGTAGAACATAATATAAATATGTAAAATAAATATATATACAATATATGTGTAAAGAAAATAAAAAAATAAATGTGAAAAAAAACAAGTTGTATAACCTAATTGTTTATTAAAAAAATTTGTCAAACATAATTACATATATGTATTTAAAAAAAAAAATTACTTACGGTTTAATTCGGTTTAAAAATCGCTTAAGCCACAACCCAAACTGAAAATTAACTTTTAAAAATTTATTAACTCAAAACAAACCAAATCAAATCAAATCAAATCATAATTTTTAAACGGTTCAATATGGTTTTGTAATTAAAATCAAATTATACGCACTCCTATTTTCAAGTGATTGGAGCTTTAGATGCCATCAAATTTATGGGTTTGGGATCCCATTTTTTATTTCAAACTTTATTTCCTTTATTACATTATACTATATTATATCATATATATATATATTTAAAATAGCATAAAAAGAAATATTGTCGAAGATGTGGGACTGATCTTTACAACTCTGATTAAAAATGGCTAAAAGACTATTTCGTATCAAAGTTTTACTTCAATCTCAAAAGCATATTCATGGTAGATAAAAAACTCAAACACTCATCTATGACTAATTGCTGTTAAAATTTTCAGTTAAGACAAGACAAAATCATTATTTTACCCTTAAACTCTAAAACCTTAAAAATTTATATCATTTTTCCTTCCAAGTTTTAAAAACTAACACTTCACTTTTATTCTTAAAGTTTAAAAAGTTTAGATTTCACCCCTAGGGTTTATTTCCCTTCTCCAACCACCATCATTCCGATTGATGACTAACGTTTTTCACTCATCTTCTAGATTCAAAAAAGAAGGATGATAAAAGATGACCATCAACTACCACAAAGAAGGACGTTTTGTCACGTTATCTAAATGACAAAGCGTCATCCTTCATCACTTCTTTCTCGATATGGACGATGCTTTGTTGTCCTTCATTAGAGAAGATTGTCGTTTCTTTCCAATCAACAATCGGATTTCCTAAGCTATCAAAGATAAAACCTAAAAAAAGGGGAAATGAATTTTTGAAAGTTTAATCATAGGGGAAAATTGTTAATTTTCTAAATTAAGAGGGGAAATGATATAAATGTTTAAGGTTTTAGAGTTTGGGGTTAAAATAACGATTTTACTCTTATATCTAATTGAAAATTTTAACAATAGTTAACCCATAAATTTTAACTGAAAATTTTCTAAACTAGTGGCTTATCAAATCTTACCTTATTATGAATAATTTTTTAAACTTGATGACATGAAATTGACTAAAGTGGGAATGTAACTAGATTTTGTAAATGGAAATTACTAATTTAATTAACTAATTAAAAAAATGTAAACAATAAAAAAATTTACATCTTATTAATAGTATCAATAAGAGTATGTATATACCCTTTTGAATACACAAATAATAATTTTAAATTAAATATAAAGTAATATTTAATTATACGATGACATATTATTTATATAGTCAATTATATATTTAAAAATATATACACATAATATTTCTCTAATAGTATATGTTATAAAATGAAATGATATTGGTTTCACATCAAAGCGCCTTTTTTTTTTTAAATAAAACCTAGTCATTAGGCTTCTTTATAGACGTGTATAAATAATAAATATAAATTTATATACAAATAATAATATATTGTTATAAAATTATATATTTTTAAATTATAAATAAATTTATACATAATCAAATATCTTTAAGTTGACCTCAAGGGTTAGCGAAACTAGTGGAGTAGTAGAACTTTCAAGGTGAAGCTCTGGGTTCAAATATATGTCATACTTATGAAATCTTGACTTACTTAATATAGTGGTTGTGAGTCTGATCACTATGTCCTGGTTTTTCCCATTCAACAAATACGAACGGGGTCTCTGATTATTAAAAAGATATACTTAAGTTTATACTCATTATTTATGTTTATAACATTTACTAAACATACTTAAAAACAATGTTGCAGTGGTTGTGGCTTCAGGTTTACTCATCCAACAAATACAAATGAAGTTTCTAGTTATCAAAAAAATATACTTAAGTTTATACTCGTTACTTATAACATTTATTAAAAATACTTAAAAACAATGATAGGTGTCAATGACCCTAAGGGCTAATTTGAGTGATAAAAGTGAAAACTCTTCGTCTGAAAGTCCAACGTTGGAATAACATAAGTGAAATGAAATACTCTTATAAAAAAAAATTTAAACCGATTAGCTTAGAATCAAATATCCTACTATAAAAGTCAAATTCTGAACAAATTAGATATAATAATTATTGGTCTGATAACTAAACCCTAAGATTTAATGGACCAAATTTATGGATTATCTTAATTTAATTAGTGTCGGATCGAATATCTTATTATACAAATTAAACCTTTGATAAATTCAATATAATAATTATTGATCCTATCAGTGTTTTTCAAGATTTAATGGCCAGATTTTACCAAGAAATGATAATTTAATAATAACAAAAATGGGTGTTGGATATTCATGGTGATGATTGGTGGTTGATTTTGCCTGTAAAAGGACGATTGGAAGACAAACTCTTAATTTTGCTTCAACCTAACCTGACCTACACTACTGAGAACTGCCAAACTGAATAACCCGATAATTTGATTCCACGTGTTTCACTTAGATTTTCCGACACCTGCCGACTCCGCGTTTTGACTACTTTAACGGTCAAAATCAAAAACACATGTCAACTTTTAAAACCGACCATTATCATTTTGTTTTGTCTTTAACAAAGATTTTTTGTTTTTTACACGTGGCCTAATATTTTCTTCACCCACGTGATCAATTACTCATATCATTTTACAAAATTTATTAAAATTATATTATTTTGCGGAAATTTTATTTATCTCTGATTTGTATAACTCAATAGCTTAAAAAGCTGATAATAAAATAATTAATATATATATATATATATATATATATATATATATATATATATATATATATATATATATATATATATATATATATATTTTACTGGGGGATTTGAAGGAAGGAAAGATATGCTTAGGTGTTTGGTCTGTTAGAGATCTGCATGGATTTTACCTACCTTGACTATCTCAATGTTTCTTAATAATTTGAGTGGAAGACGGGAAATGGTGTGGAAATTTCTAAGAAGTTTACAATGAGAAAGTGGGAGTGGAAGTTTTGGTCATAAAAAAAAAATCTTCTTAAAAATAATAAAATTATATACACTCATTTTAAATAAACAAATAAATATATATTTAATATATATTATTATATAATTAAATAATTTTAAATTAAAAATAAAATAATATTTAACCACATGATAATATATATAAATATATATTAATTTATGTATTTAAAATAGGTATATATAATATTATTTTTTTATTTAAAAAAAAGAGAAGTTTATTTAATAAAGTTAGTTACCGAAAAAAAATTTGGAATCAAAACATTGAAAAAGACCTTGGTCAAACTTTGCCATTGGAAAACGTACCGAAGATCCTTTGGTGATATGTAAAATTATATTTCCCACGCTTTTAAGTATAAGTTATTAAATTTATTAATTATAAATTTTCACCCAAACCCTAATCTCATATGAGAAAAAAGAAAAACTGAAATAAGAGAACATAAATGTCATCTATCTTCTCAAAATTTTGAAAATAAAAAAATTACCCATGTTAGACCATATCAGAAGAATTTAATGAGGTCGAAACCATTCTTAAGATATGTTTAGGTCAAATTACACTTGAAAACGTGTAATATTGATGAAATCTCACCTTGGTTAGAATAATTCAACAAAATCACATATTTTATATTATTTTAATCATCAATTAGATTGTCGATTATCAACTTTCAAGGGTTGCATGGTAATTTTAAAGTGAAATAGTTAAATGTAGTGTGATATTTTATCTTTTAAGTATCATGTCAAGACCTTTTTTTCAATTAATGAAGTTATAATTTGTGTGAAAAGATGTAGTTTAAAAATTCAAGGAAACAGATTCGAGGATGAGAGAAAATAATTTACTATACATATAGTTGATGTTGGGGTGGAAAAACTTGATCAAAAGAGTGAAATTAGAGGTTAGTTTATTTGACTTGATTACATGAATATCTCTTTAAAATAAAATTAAAAAAAAAAGTTAAAAAGTTTAGAATTAGTATGCCCATGCGTTTAGAATATTGCCTAATGCTTGGCAAGCACTAGGTGTGCAAAAATATCCGAAAACCGAATTGAACTTGTATCCAAACCGTAAACTATTTGAAAAATAGGGTGTTTAAAAAATTGGTTCGGTTATCAGTTTAAAACATTATAAAAACAAAATTTTTGGTTTAATTTCTAGTTTATAGAATTTGAAAGCCAGTCATCTGAACTGAGCCCTTTTAAATAAATAATATTTTATGTAAAATTTCATGACCAAAAAAAAGTTTATTGTTGTCCTATATTCATTTTTGTTCCTCTTTTCTAATATAAATGATAGAAAAAAATAATCTATTACCGGAAAAAATAATCTCTTTAAAGTTATATTACATGAGATTTTAGTAATCACATTAATATTGGCAAACCTATGGTTGTAATGGAAAATGCATATTCTAGTATAATAAAAATATAACGATTAAATTGATAATTTAGTTCCATTTTCATTCTCGAATCTTTTCATATTTACATGATGTATAATTCAATTTACATTTAAGAGAATATCAAAAATCAATATAGTCATCCCTTCTAAAAGTAAAGCCCAAGAAAATAGAAATACAATTCTTTGCTTAAAAATCAATTAGCTTCAATTGGCAAGGTAATTACAAACTAAAATCTAAATGTTCATGGTGAAATATGGTTATAATTGTAATTAATTAAAAAATTGGTTCAAAACCCGGTAACCAAAAATTCGATTTGGTTATCTGATAAATTCAATTGGGTTATTAATCAGTTAATGTGTAAATTCAATTCAATTTTAGTTTACGTTTTCACCAAACCAAAAATTCGTTTCTGTTTGCAAATCTGGTTAACCGGTTCGGTTGTCTAGCTTTGCACAACCCTAGCAAACAGGAAGAGAAAGAGATGTGGGACTTGGAAGGCCCTAATTAGAAAACAGAAACCTTTTGGGTTGAGCTGGGCCCATTAAGTCCCCAGTTTACAGTAAATAGGCCCAAGCAAGACAAAGTGGGCCAATAAGAAAGAACAACGCCCCACAGCCTTGCAACGGTGGATGAAAATGTCATTAATTAAAGAGCACATTGAACCTTGCGAGAGGTGGTGGAAAGTTGCTGTGTCACCACGCAACGAGTAGGGACTATCGAGGCTGAGGCGGGTTGCTCTACTGCCATTGCCAGCAGGAGGCTCGGCGAGGTTAATTTGTTGGGCTTTACAAGGTTTTTGGGGAGTTTCTTCAAAATTCTAGAAATGCTACACGACTCATTTGTTAATTAAACAGAAAAAGGAAAAAATAAATAAAATTGATATTGATTTACAATGGCAGAATGCTTGGGAGGACTTATTAGAGGTCTTATCTATGGATAGAAAATTTTGATAATGTCAATATTTTTCTTTTATTTGTTTTATTTTCATTAATAAATTAATAATATTCAAAAGGTTCAAGCCATACATGTCAGGTGGGCACAGAGCCCATTGAATTTAGTTTACCAGATCCTTCAAACCCGACTAATTTAGGCCCAATTTCCCTGGGCACATTATGGGTTATGTCATTGTCTAAGTAATATCTCTTATGTTTGGCCGGAAGGAGAATTGAATTTAAATTGAATCGAGTTTAAACTCGTCTTAGCTCAAGTTTAGTTCAAAAGAGTTTAAATTCAGTTAATTTCAAAAGAGTTAAACTCAAGTTTAACTCAAACTCAAGCTCAAATCAAACTTTTAACTTAATTAGTTATTAAAACAACCTCATTAAAATAATGTTTTTTTATATTAAATTTTTTAAGCTCACAAACTGATTACCATAAAGTTTGAGCTCAGGCTCAAGCTCAAAAAGACTAAACTTTCAAGCCTGAGTTGGAATTGATTGCATGAATATCTCTTTAAAATAAAATTTAAAAAAAAAAAAAGTTAAAAAGTTTAGAATTAGTATATCCATGTGTTTAGAATATTGCGTAATGCTTGGCAAGCACTAGGTGTGCAAAAATATCTGAAAATCAAATTAAATTTATATCCAAACTGTAAACTATCAGAAAAATAGAGTATTTGAAAAATCGGTTTGGTTACCGATTTAAAACATTATAAAAACTAAATTTTTTATTCAACTTTTAATTTGTAGAATTTGAAAACCGGTTATCCAAACCGAACCAGTTTCTAAATTAAATAAATAATATTTTATGTAAAAATTTCATGACCAGAAAAAGTGTAGTTTTCTCCTGAATTCATTTTCATTCCTCATTACTAATATAGTGATTAAAAAAATAATCTATTATTGGAAAAAGTAGTCACCGTTATATACTAGGTGGCTTTCCACCACAAGGACACTTGACATTAACGAGCCTCCATATATGACTTTTGTGTGTGGAAACATTTACTACAAAATGAAGAGATTCAAAAATTATAGGCTAATGGCAATGGCTCATGCCTATAAATACCCCCTCTTTCTCTTTGTATTGAGGTTCATTGGGATTATATATAAAAATACTCTCTCAATTCTTTCTCACTTTCTTCCTTCATTTTTTTATTTTTCATATTTATTAAATTATATTTATAACATGTTATCAGTATCATCAACTAAAAGATATTATAATTTTTTCATTACCCCATTACTTTGCTTATATATTATAAATATGGGTATCCTAGTTGTGATGTCTCAATTATCTTTTAATTTCTATTATGTTTCTGTTTAATTTTTTCATTATAATTGTACTTTATTTGTAATATGAAGTTTATAAAATTGTAAATCTAGACCTAAAGTCTTGAAACCTTTGAATCTAAACTTGAAGTCTTGAAACCTTCGAATCTAAACCTAAAGTTTGAAATATCATAAATCTGGACCTGAAATTCTGAATATTATTTGTAACCTGAAATGTACAAAATTATGAATTTAGACCTGTAGTCCTGAATATCATGAATCTGGATCTAAAATCCTGAATATCATTTGTAACCCAAAGTTTACAAAATCATAAATTTAGACTTGAAGTCATAAATTTCATTTGTAACCTGAAGTTTACAAAAACCATGAATTTGAGTCAAAAGTCCTGAATATTATTTGAATATTTATTTTTATTATAGTAATTGTATTCAATTTATTTGAATATTTATTTATTTGCATCTTTATTTATTTGAATCTTTATTTTTATTATAATAATTATATCTGATTTGCAACCTGAAGTTTATCATGAGAATATATATATATATATATGAGTTCGAAGTCCCAAGTTTTACGATTTATTACTTGAAGTTTGTAAAATCGTGAGAATATATATATATGGGTCCAAAAGTCTCAAGTTTCATCAAAGTCTTTATTTTAGAATAATTATATTACCCTTACAACCTGAAGTTTGCATAAAGTGTGAAAAATATGGACTTGAAGTCCAAAATATAATCATAATACATATTATAATATTCTGAATACTAATTACAAAACCAAAAGTTTTGTCAATATGAGATAATATATTAACTAGAAGTTTCTAAAAAATTAATCTCAATATTTCTCTTATAAAATCAATTATTTTGTAAATATGAGATAACATTTGAACTTGAAGTTTCAAAAATTAACTTATATATATTGTCTACAAAAGCAGAAGTTTTGTAAATATGATAATATTTAAACCTGAAATTTCTAAAATTGGATAGATAATATTAAATGGGTTTTTTACATGATTTTCCACCTAGAATTTATGAGCCTTGAAAAATTGACAAAATAAAATATCCCAGAAAGACAAATACAAGACTATTATTTTTCGACGTCATATCCCTGAAGGATTGCAAGCCGAAATATGGATATAATGATAAATCCATTAAATTTATGGACAAATTTGAAAGATAGATGTGAACATTAGATTCAATAATACTCTCAATGACTCTGTAATTTAGTATAACTCTGCGATATTCAGAATCTTTTCTTGAATGTAAAGAATAAAATATTCTCTACTTTTTATTTTATGCTCCTGTAGTAGCAGTATCTGAAAAAGAAATTTTGAATCAATATTTTCTCATTAATGAAAAATCATCAAACTCACCCCAAAAATATTATATCGTTCTCTCAAGTGAACGCAACTATCAAAAGTAGTTATCATGGGTATAAGTAAGATCATTCCCACAAGTATTACATCGTTCCCTGAAGTGAATGCAACTACCAGAAGTAGTTATCATGGGTGTGAGAAATAATTTTTTATTCAAAGATGGGTATAATAGAAAATATTTGTCATAGCACTAGAAATGGACTAAGACTGAAATGAAATAATTATAATGCAGAGTAAACCATAAAACAATAAGTGTGGTTATGAAAGCCATTGGTGGTGTACCTGTAGTACACAAACATTGGGTGGATCTATATTAAGCACCAATAAGGATTAATTTTTTAATAAGTTAGATCATATCGATCTAATGAATCTTGATGTTTCAAATTCTCTTTCAAAGAATAAAAATATAGGTCACTTGAATAATAACAGGGATGCCCAAGATTTTTATAATTAAATCCATCATATATATTTATTTTAGAGTTATGAATATTATTTTGTCTTTTAGTATCATGTTCTCTTCCTTTCAATATTTTGTGTACATTATAACTAACGTAATTTTTAAATGAAAGGAAATGGACTCCAAAATTAAAGTGTTGACTTTAAAAGTTGATGAGGGAGACATGTGTTTGGTGGATTGTGCAACAACCCACACAATTCTCAAGGAAAAGAAATTTTTCTTAACTTTAACATTGATTGAAGCTAAAGTAAATACTATATCAGGATCGATAAATCTGATTGAAGGCTCCAGAAGAGCCACAATTATGTTAAAAAATGAGACCAAATTAAACATCAATGATGTATTATATTCAAGTAGATCTAGAAGAAATTACTTAGTTTTAAAGATATAAGAAAAAATGGTTATCATCTTGAAACCAGTGAAAATGGTGCAGAATTTATTTGTATAACTAATAATTCCTCCAAAAGAAGACTTATACTAGAAAAATTGTTTGCTTTATCATCTGAATTGTATTATACAATCATAAAGACAATTGAAACATACGTAATATCGAACCAGAAATTCTTTGATCCAAAAGCATTTATACTTTAGCATGATCGTTTAGGGCACCTAGGGTTTACAATGATGCGTAGAATTATTGAAAATTCACATAGACATGCATTAAAGAATAATAAAATTTTATTGTCTAGTGAAAAATTCTACACTGTCTGTTTTCAAGGCAAATTAGTAATAAGACCCTCCCCTTTCAAAATTGAAGGTGAATCTCTATCATTTCTACAAAAGATTCAAGGGGATATATGTGGACCCATTCATCCACCAAGTTGGTCATTTCATTATTTTATGGTTTTAATTGATACATATGCATGATGGTCTCATGTTTGTTTATTATCTACTTGAAATGTTGCATTTGCTAAATTGTTAGCACAAATTATCAAAATAAAAGCACATTTCGGAAATTATTCAATCAAGTCAATACGGCTAGATAATGCTGGTGAATTTACATCCAAAACATTTGATGATTATTTTATGTCTATAGGGATTGAGGTTAAACATCTAGTCTCACATGTCCACACATAGAATGAATTAGTTTAGTCTCTTAAAAAACTACTTCAGGTAATTGTACGTACCTTATTACTAAAAAATCAATTACCTACTTCTATGTGGGGACATGTTATATTACGTATTGTAGCATTAATTCGCTTACGACCTTCTTCTTATCATCAATATTCTTTCTTACAATTGGTTTTTGGTCACCAACTTGATATATCTCATTTAAGACTATTTGGTTGTGCTATATATATCCCTATTGTGTCTCCTCAACGTACAAAAATGAGACCCCAATGTTGTTTGAAAATATATATTGGATATAATTCACCATCTATTATCAGATATATGAAACCATTAACAAGTGATTTTTTTACTGCATGATTTACAAATTGTCACTAATTAAAGAGCACATTGAACCTTGCGGGAGGTGGTGGAAAGTTGTTGTGTCACCACGCAACGAGTAGGGACTATCAAGGCCGAGGCGGGTTGCTCTACTGCCATTGCTAGCAGGAGGCTCGGCGAGGTTAATTTGTTGGGCTTTACAAGGTTTTTGGGGAGTTTCTTCAAAATTCTAGAAATACTACAAGACTCATTTATTAATTAAACCGAAAAAAGAAAAAAAAAATATAATAAAAGTGATATTGATTTACAATGGCAGAATGCTTGGGAGGACTTATTAGAGGTCTTGTATATGGATAGGCAATTTTGATAATGTCAATATTTTTCTTTTATTTGTTTTATTTTCATTAATAAATTAATAATATTCAAAAGGTTCAAGCCATACATGTCTGGTGGGTGCAGAGCCCATTGAATTTAGTTTACCAGATCCCTCAAACCCGACTAATTTAGGCCCAATTTCCTTGGGCACATTATGGGTTCTGTCATTGTCTAAGCAATATCTCATATGTTTAGCAGGTAGTAAAATTGAATTTAAGTTGAATCGAGTTTAAACTCGTCTTAGCTCAAGTTTACTTTAGAAGAGTTCAAAACTCAATTAGTTTCAAAAAAGTCGAGCTCAAGTTTAGCTCAAACTCGAGCTTGAATCAAGCTTTTAGCTTAATTCGTTATTAAAATAACGTCATTTTAATGCGTATTGATCAAAACGATATTATTTTATATTTAATTTTTTAAGCTTATAAGTTTGACAAGCTAAACACTGTAAAGCTTGAGCTCAGGCTCAAGCTCAAAAATACTAAACTTTCAAGCTTGAGTTGGAATTAAACTTGTTTCAAGCTCTTGTGAACTGACCTCGAGTTTGAACAAACTTAATTCAAATTTAGCCGTAGTAGACACCAAAAGACAAGTTCTTAATACTTGTAAAGGATGATTTTCTCGTTTCTTTTTAATTAGTAATTTGAGTCAAGGGTTTTCAAAATTATTTGGTAATCGAATTGTATAATTAAGGTTTTTAAAAACTTATACAAAGGAAAATTGTGAATTTTGAAATTTAAGATAGAAAAATGAGATTAAATTTTATTTATTTTAATAATATTGATAACATAACGGTTTTATCCTTATAACTAACAAATAATTTTAACAGAAATTAAATGACGAATGAGTATTTAGGTTTTCAAAATTTAGCAAGTAAAAGTTTAGAAATTCACTAAACTTTACGTGGGGTAAGTTTTTTTGGCCAATAATAAAATTATAAAAGTATTTATATAAATAACAGAAAAATAATTAACTAATTATTTAAATTATATCATAAATCCTAACTACACATAAATGAGATATTAATTAAAATAAACACTATTTTTCCTATATAAACCTTTTTAAACAAACTTACATTGATTTTATTTTTTTAGCAAATTTTATTTTGTTTTCAATAATACCTCTCTTGACTAATTACGTCACCCTCTTTGCTAATTATGTCAAATTTGATATTTTTTTAACAACTTTTTCTTCCAAAACATATTATGTTTGGTAAGTTATGATTCGAAGATTCAAAAACTTATTTAAAAATTGATTAATTTTTATTCTAATACAAATTGAAATGAAAACATAAACATAAGTACGAAGAATGATACAAATGTAAGCGGATGCATATGGGTGTGTGCGGGTGCCTACAGACGTGTGTGGTATGAACGAGTGCATGCAAATGTTTCCAAATGTGAATGGATACATGCAGATGCATGCAAGTGCAAAGAAGTATGCACATACTCAAAATATATATATAAAATTAATCAATGGGTGCTTATGGGTGTATTGTGCTTCTATTTTATAGATATATATAAAATGAGTGCATATGAGCATGTTTATTTCTTCGTACCTGCTCATGTATGTTTGCATCCACACTTATTTATACGTGCTTGCATGCATTTGCATGAATTCACTTGCACTCGTATGCACTTACATGCACTCGCTCTCACTTGCATCCATTTTTTCGCATTTATATTTATTTTTTCATTTCAATCTATATTACAACACAAATTGATTTGTTTTTTAATAAGTTTTTGAATTTTTGGATCATAACTTATTAAACATAAAGTATGTTTGGAAAAAAAAGATTGTTGAAAAAAATTATACCGAATTTGACTAATTAGTAAAGAGTAGTATTATTGAAAACAAAATTAAATTTGCTTAAAAAAAGTAAAATCACTTAAAGTTTAACTAGAAAGGTTTAAACGAAAACTTTCATGTTTATTTTAATTAATATCCTACACATAAACAATAAAAGATTCACTTTGAAATTTTAACACCCCAATATATTAATACCAATTTTATTTGTCTGCATAATATCCACTTACTTTGAAGGGCGTTTGATTTGAAAAATATTTTATTATTAAAATAAAAAAATTATTGTAAAGATAAATTACTTTAAAAATGATTGAATATAAATTTATTATTATGCTTAATTAATTGATATGCATAAATAATTATTGTATTTGATTAAAAATAATAAAATAATACTAATATATTATTTTATTTATTATATAAAAGATTGATATGAATAAAAAATATATTTTATATTATTTATATTTTAATTAAAAATTAAGGGTAATTTTGTTCTAAAATTTAATAAGTAAAGATAAAATAATAATAATCATTAAAATTATTATAATAATATTTTAATATTTAAGATAAAAATAATAATCAAATTACCATACTATCTATCATATATCTATTGATAATAAAAATATTATTAAAATTTTTTATTATTTTATAAACCAAACAAATAATAAAAGTGATAAAAAATATATTACTACAGTATATTAAAAAAATATTTTTAAATTATTTTTTATTAAAAAGAAAAAAAATTTCTTAACTCTTCGGACCAAACTAATTTAACTAAGGCGGCCGGCTGTCAACTGTCTCTGATTTCAGACAGCTTGTCCACATTCACGGGCCTCAACTGTGACCATCATCGTTAAATCAACGGTGATGGGGGTAGCTGTGATGGAAGAAAAATCACAGGTGTGAAACTCTACTTAGCCGTCACGTGTTTTTTTCCCTTAGTGAAAGCCTGAAAGCTAGGCTAGCCACTTTCCTAGCAAAGAAGAAAAAAAGGTCGAAAGAGAGAAGAGACACCCCCAAAATCAAGAGCAGATCCTCGAAGTGGGTCTCATGAATTGTTCACGAGCTTCAAGGTTTGTTTTTTGCCCAGAAATTTTGATTCTTTTTTAAATTGTGATATAAAATGGTTTCATTTCTGTTCGGTTCTTGATGTAGTATGCTTGTTTTTGCCATCTGGGTTTCGTCTTGAATGACTTTATTTTTAATCCAAGTAGATTTTCTTTTGTTTTTATAAAAATCTGGGTATTGTTTTTTATTAATGGTTTTGTACAAGTTGCGTTTTCTTGTTTTCTATGTAACTGAAAATTAAGCTTTTTTTTAATCTTTCCCATTGTTTTTTGGTCAAAAATGGTATTAGAACTTGGAAGGGCAACAGTTATCTGATTTGTTTTTGTTCTTGTTGATGTAATTTGAGAAGAGAAATTCATGTGAGGATTAGAGTTTGTTTTGGGTGTCTGTTTTCTGATGATTTGAGCTTGTGGTGTATGGTTTCAAGATCATTTGAATAGTGTAATAATGTGCTTCTTATCTTAATAACATTGAGCTTTATCATATTTTATATAGAAATTGAATAAGTTCGGAAATAAAGTGAAGGAAAACAGAATGAAGAAAGGAAAATTCTTACAAATGGCCCTTTGAATGATGACCAGATATAGATGCATTCACTCATGAAAAAGGGAATCAACCCCCATTGCGAATTGGTACTTGTTGAGTATAGAATAGATTAGCTTCTCATTTTTTCTACGAACCAAACTCTTCTATTATTACTAAATAGTAAAAAAATATAACAAATATCGATCCTTTTTCCAATCCAGTCAGCTGAAAAAAGGGTGGTCCATAGCATAACTTGTTATGCCTTTCATGACTCGTTTAGGAATATCCAATTCATGGGGTGGTTGGAGTATTTTAAGAGGGACGATAACAAATCCAGGTACGTGGAGTTACGAAGGTGTAGCAAGGGTGCATATTGTATTTTTTGGCTTGTGCTTCTTGGCAGCTATTTGGCATTGGGTGTATTGGGATCTAGAAATATTTAGTGATGAACATTCAGGAAAACCTTCTTTGGAATTCATTTATTTCTCGCTGAAGTAGCTTGTTTTGGGTTTGGTGCATTTTATGTAACAGGATTGTATGGTCCTAGACTAGGAAGCATAGAAATGCACCCCAAACATTTTTGCTTTTGAAACACTTTGAAACAGGTACGAAACATTTTGGGTGTAATTTGGAAATATAAAAAAATTTGAAACGCGCTTAATTTCCTTATTTTTTAATTGATTAAAAATCAATTTAATGTGTCACTCCATAATTTCAAACTTTAACTTTAATTTCATCTCCTTTCCTCTTCGGCGTGTTATAACTCCTCTTCAGCATTTTATAACTCCTCTCCTCTTTGGTGTGTTATAAGTCATCTCTTCTTCATCTTTGGCTTCACCAACTGTCAACAAACGCTCAAATCGGTTTTGATATTAACTGTTTATTTGGGTGTCGGTGGATAGACTAAATTGGTTGAGTGCACATCTTATTATTACTAAAAAGTTGTATTTTTTTCAAGAAATACAAGTTGTATTTTTTAAAATAAAATTTGGTATTTATAAAAAAAACTCTTATATTATATTTATACGTTTCCCTACGTTTTTGTTTTCTATATTTTTGAGAAAATATGTTCCAGTGTTTTCATATCTGCGTTGTCACATTTTTGTTTCTATGCGATGTAGGTCTTGGAATATGAGTGTCCAACCCTTATGGACCTACTGGAAAGATACAAACTATAAATCTATTGTGGGGTATGGAAGGTTTTGATCCTTTTGTTCTAGGAGGAATTAACTCTCATCATTTTGCAATAGGGACATTGGGCATCTTAGCAAGCTTATTCCATCTTAGTATTCGTTCTTCTCAACATCTATACAAAGGATTACGTATGGGCAATATTAAAACCGTTCTTTCCAACATCATTGTAGTGCCTCTTTTGCAGCTTTTGTCGTTGCTGGAACTATGTAGTATGGTTCAACAACCACTCCCATCGAATTATTTTGTCCCACCCGTTATCAATGGGATTAGGGATACTTTCAACAAGAAATATATCAAAGACTTAGTGTTGGACTAGCCGAAAATCAAAGTTTATTAGAAGCTTGGTATAAAATTCCTACAAAATTAGATTTTTATGATTACATCGGAAATAATCTAGTGATAGGGAATTATTCAGAGTGGGTTCAATGGATTATGGGATGGAATAGCTGTCAGGTGGTTAGAACACCCTATCTTTGGAGATAAAGAAGGGTGTGAACTTTTTTTATGTCGTATGTCTACTTTTTTTGAAACATTTCTAAGTGTTTTGGTAGATGAAGATGGAATTGTATGAGCCAATGTTCCTTTTAGAAGGGTAGAATCGAGTATAGTGTCAAACAAGTGTAATTATTGAGTTATGTGGTGGCAAGCTGAATGGAGTGAGTTATAGTGATTTGGCTATTCCAAAAAAAGATGCTAGATGTGCTCAATTGGGTGCAATTTTGTAATTAGATCGTGCTACTTTGAAATTCGATGCTGTTTTTCATAGCAGTCTAAAGGGTTGGTTTACTTTTGGACATGCTTCGTTTGCTCTGCTTTTCATCTTTGGACACATTTGGCATGGTGCTAGAATCCTGTTCAAAGACATTTAGTTGGTATTGACCCAAATTTGGATGCTCAAGTGCAATTTGGAGCATTCTAAAAACTTGAAGATCCAAAAGGCAAATAGTTAGATGCAACATTGCCCTATTATTTTTCACTTTTGGCTTTCATTTTCAGTTTGCAATTTTGCATAAGGCATTGGAGAAATCTAGATTGAAATTGCCACCTTTTTCCTTTTCTTTGATTCTTCTATTTCTTTAATTCAAGAGATAATCCCAGATAGACAGGTATGGAAGCTATAATTGTTAACTATAATCAAATTTATGAAAGCATTGGTTTATACATTCCTCTTAGTTTTGACTTTAGGGATCATTTTTTTCGCTATCTTTTTTCTAGAACCGCCTAATGTTCCAACTAAAAAAGTGAAATGATTTTTCATTATCCCAATTGACATAATGGGCCTTGCAATATCACAATATTGGGAGGCCTGTTACGTTAACTTGGCCCTGTTTTCTTCGAATGGATCTCGTAATTGTTGAGAGGGTTGCCCAAAAGCAGTATATAAGGCATATGCTATCAAACTTATGAGTAAACCAAATATAGAGATAGCATTGTTTCCGTTCTTATATAATTTCAAGATCACAATGGATCTATGATAAGATCATTTATTTACAACAAAATGGTATACAAAGTCAACATATCTCTATGAATACTAAATCGGATTTATGGCTACACAAACTCTTAAGGGTAGTTCTAGATCTAGTCGAAGACAAATTGCTACAGGGGATTTATTGAAACCATTGAATTCAAAATAGGGTAAAGTAGATCATGGATTGGGAACTACTCTTTTGATGGGTGTCGGGATGGCTCTATTTGTGATATTCCTATCTATTAATTTGGATATATATTATTCTTCCATTTTTTTTTTTTGTAAGTAAATTTTTCAAGGTTTCACAAGTGTGATAGAAGTTCAAATCCACATTATTCTTCCATTTTACTGAATGGAATTTCACTAGATTAGAGTTACAAGAACCACAAAATCCTAGCTTTTAAATACAAAAAAGGAAGCATTTAGGTCCCAATTTTGAATCTTAGCTCTTTTTTTTGGTAGTTCAATCGCGAACCTATTAATAATACAGAGAATAGGTATTTCATCTTGATGGAGACGCTTTTATCTCATTGGATATCTATTCTAGAATTTGAAGTATTCGAACTATGATTCATACTTTATATTTAGACCTTGCAGTCAGATTCCAAAATTGGAAAAAGTTTGAAATTGAAAGAAGAAAAAATCTTTCAAATTCCCATTTCTGTTTTGATTTTGCTCAAAGAACAAGCATTTCTTTGTATTTTTAGTAAGTTTATATATTCTCCTCATTGAATAAATGATGGTCCAATGGTTCTCACTTGGGGAATTTTTGGACTTAGTTTGAAGGTTTTATTAAATCATTGTGGTTTTAGTCTAAAGCTGAGGTTTCAGTTGTTTTTTAGGGTCTTAACAAGAGAATTCCTATCAATAATAAAGAAAACAAAAGACAAACCGTATTACATGCAAATAAAAATAACAAATCAAAGAAAAAGAAATGGGTAAATTGAAGATTCAAGAGGCCTGTAACGATCAACATAAAGACAAGTGAGCCGACTTGATTTTTTGGCATTCTAATTAAAACCCCATAGCTGAGCTTTTTGGTTTTTACTTTTTCGTAGCTTTCTTTGGATAAGATTGAATCAAAAGATTAAGAAGTTTCCAATTTTCTATTATTCAATACCCCTTTCACCTAGTATTTGGGTGTTTTTGTTTGAATTGTATGAGATGAAATTCTCATATTTGGTTCTTGAAAAGGGAGTCTCCTCGGTTTACATATCTCAATAAACTTTACGATTGGTTTGAAGAATGTCTTGAATTTCAAGCAATTGCAAATGATATAACTTGCGAATATGTTCCTCCTCATGTCAACATATTTTATTGCCTAGGAGGAATTACGCATACTTCTTTTTTAGTACAAGCAGCTATGGGCTTTGCTATGACTTTTTACTATCGTCCGACTATTATAGAGGCTTTTGCTTCTGTTTAGTACAATATGATGGAAGCTAACTTTGGGTGGTTAATCTGAACGGTTAATCGACGATCAACAAGTATAATGGCCCTAATGATAATCTTGCATGTATTTTCAAAACCTCGCGAATTGACTTGGGTTGCAGGTGTGGTTCTGGCTATGTTGATCACATCTTTTGGTGTAAAAGGTTATTCTTTACCTTGGGACCAAATTGGGTATTGGGCAATCAAAATTGTTATGTGCGTACCCAAAGCAATTCTAGTAATAAGATTGCCCTTTGTAGGCTAGTGTGGGATAGTCCACCTTGACTTGTTTTTATAGTTTTCATACTTTTTACTATCGTCCAACTATAGGCCTTTTTTTAAATTGATTCACTTGTCAAATTGTAAAATATGATGATGTGTGTATCTAGGGAGTAGTCGCTTCAAAGTCAAAGTGAATTCTCCCTAGATACTTCTATTCAGTTAAATTCAGGTCCAAATATCTAAATTTTTCTGAAGGTGCAAACCGTTTCAATTTTTCAATTTTTTTATCTTTAGAAGAAATGAAATAAATTCAATTGATTTAAAACTTATTTGATTTTTCTTTTCAGTAAATCAATTGTGAAATGCTTTTTTATTTCTTTTCTAGAATGTCCAATATCTGTTTTACTTCTTCTATGTGAAAAATGTTCGATTTTCAGAAGTTTTTCTTGACTGTTGTTCAAAAGGTTGAATAATGTATGCATATTGGACTTCTTCAGACAATTATAGATTCTGGGAGACAATTATGATTGGTCAATAAAAATGGATTTCAATGCTATTTCTTTTTTTCCTTTTTTTTTTTTTAAGTTTAGCCAATTGATCATGATAAGTTAAAAAAATGTAAAATAGCCTTGTATTGATTGTACTCTAAATGTAAGTTTTATTTTGCTCCCTATAGAAAGGAATAAATAAATCAATCAAATTTCGAGAGGCTTCATGAAGTGCTTATTTAGGAGTCAAACTTCCATTTGTCCATATTTCTTGAAAAAAGGTCTCTTGTTTTTCATTTCCATTTCCTAACAAATGAATCCTATGATTTGTATTTCAAACACACATGAATGCAACATCTATGGGACAACTCCCGTCTTGAAAGTTATTTGGCGTTTTTATATTATTATATCCTTGATTTCTCTTGATTTGTAATCCAATACACAAATCAGTTGGTTTCGTTAGACTAGCTATATGTTGCGTAATATCAATGATTTCTACAGAAGGTGATAAGAGGATATCTTGAGCAGTTACATATCCAAGACCTTTGACACTAATAAGCATGTCACGAGTGCCGTATGTATTACTTCTCAATACAATTTCTTTCAAGTTCATTAAAATTTCATGTACTAATTCTTGAATGCCTACTATGGTAGAATATTCATGTGGAATTTTCTCAGATTTTACTGATGTAATACATGTTCCTCTTGTTTCTCCAAGCAAAGCTCTTCACATTGCAATGCCTATTGTGTTTATTGTGTCGGCTTAACCTTTCATAAGTGGAGACAGAACAAAACATCCATAATAAAGACGTTTACTGTCTGCTCTTGATTCAACACACGTTCAAGTAGGGACTTTTACTTTCTATCGAACCATAGTAATATTATTTGATTAGATCTTTGAGTCATTTATTCTCTGGAAATTTCTTCAATGTTTATTTATACACCTGTCTTTTTTTAGGGGATTTGTAGCCATTATGTGGCATAGGGGTTACATCCCGTACGAACTTAAAAATATACCACTTTTATGAATAGCTTGTAATGTTGCATCTCTTTTGAGACTTGGACCTTTTATCATGACCTCCGCTTGTTGCATACCTTGATCTGTTGCTGCTCACTGCTACTCTAATAGCATTTCCTGTTGTGGTTTGAGCAACAAAGAGTGCACCTTTTCTTATACCCCTGAATCCACAAGTCCTAACGGAAGACCAAGAAATCACCTGCCTCATACATTTGTTATAGTCGCAATGGTGTTGTTAAACTTGCTTGAACATGAATAATGCCTTTTGGTATTTGACATGTACTTTTACGTGAACCAATCTGTCCAGTCCTACATGAAACACTTTTTGATATAGATTTTGCTGTATTTTATCATTTCATAAATACAAGTCAAATGTATCTTTTATGTTGATTTGTTCACCTGTTCCTTTTGAGAGTCCCTTTTGGAAAGAGTATCCTTGTCTTTGTTTATGTCTCAAGTTGGAATAAATCACTATAATGCGTCCTCCCCTACAGATCAGTTGACATCTTTCACAAATTTTACCAACCGGGACCCTTATTTGCATAGTAGGTATTCCTTAACTGAATTGCGAACCTACTTATTGGAAGAAAATCAGTTTGTTGAAATTTTTGAACAGTGACTTGTATCCCCATGAAAGGAATGTTGAAAAACCACCTAATCATTCAAATCCTTCTTGTGGAGTTTATAACGCCCTCCATTTGTGAACTATAGCAACTTACTTCAATTTTGACTCTTTTGGCTCTATCTCCAGGTAGTACCCAAAAATGAGTGTGTTGAACTCTTTCTGAAACATAACTCGGAGCATACCATTGGGAAGTGCTTCAGTAATTAAACCTACATGAATCCATTCATTTTTTTCTTTTCATTCCTCGCAAAACCCCTTAAAGTTTCAACTAATGTAGGAGTGATGTTAGACAACTTGTCTTTTTTCCTTTACTTTTTTTTCAAAACACAAATTGGGAAGTTCCAGATATAATTCAGGTACCAGAAAGATTACCATATATAACAATAAATTTCTCTGCCGATTCTTTCTAGTCGAGCTGCACAGTGTCATTTTACCCTGAGAAGCAGAGAGAATTACAATGCCCATCCTGTCTAAGATTCTCAGAATTCATTGATTGTTCGAATAGATTTGGGGACTAGGGTGATTGATTCATTTTAAATTAAAATTGTTTCTATATGGTCTTTTCCTATTCCTTCTATGTCATAGGGACAAAAAAGATTTGTTGTTTTCCACAAGTTTCCTTACGTTTTCGAGAAAACCCTCTAGTCAAAGTATTTTAACAATGTTTTTGGTGATGTTAGTAGATGCTATTTGAACCGTTCCTTTTCTATCCATGTCAACATTTCGTATATAAGTTATTATATCAGCAATGGGGTTTTGAAAACTGAGACTATGAATGAAGCTTGTGTTTGGTGTGGTCAAAATATGTTCTGTTGAAGACCATATAAGCTTGTGAATCAGGGTTAATAGAATTGCTGTTTCTATATTTGGTCTTCAAGTAATCATTTTTAAGTGATGTTGAGTTGAGTTTCTGCTGTTTCTTAAGTGTTTTTTAGGTGAATTGTTTTAACTGTTGTGCCTTGTGTTGCAGGCATGTAAAGGAGTAAGTAACCAGCTGAGGTGGTTCAATCAAGATGGAGTCTTGCAACTGCATTGAGCCACAATGGCCAGCTGATGAATTGTTGATGAAGTATCAATATATTTCGGATTTCTTCATTGCACTTGCTTATTTTTCGATTCCTCTAGAGCTGATCTACTTTGTGAAGAAATCTGCTGTGTTTCCATATAGATGGGTCCTTGTGCAGTTTGGTGCTTTCATAGTTTTGTGTGGGGCAACACATCTTATTAACTTGTGGACTTTTGGTATGCATTCAAGAACTGTGGCAATAGTAATGACCACTGCTAAGGTTTTCACTGCTGCTGTGTCTTGTGCGACGGCCCTTATGCTCGTGCATATAATTCCTGATCTGTTAAGTGTTAAAACAAGAGAACTATTTTTGAAAAACAAGGCTGCAGAACTTGATAGAGAAATGGGCCTGATCCGCACACAAGAAGAAACCGGTCGGCATGTTAGGATGTTGACGCATGAGATCAGAAGCACTTTGGATAGACATACCATACTAAAGACCACTCTTGTCGAATTGGGAAGAACTTTGGCACTGGAAGAGTGTGCCTTATGGATGCCGACGCAAACTGGTTTAGAGCTTCAACTCTCATACACACTTCGTCAACAGAATCCTGTTGGGTATACTGTGCCCATCCAACTTCCTGTGATCAGTCAAGTATTCACCAGCAATCATGCAGTAAAGATATCACCAAATTGTCCAGTGGCTAGGTTAAGGCCTCTTGCAGGAAAATATATGCCTGGCGAGGTGGTTGCTGTTCGTGTTCCACTCCTACATCTATTAAATTTTCAAATTAATGATTGGCCAGAACTTTCTACAAAACGCTATGCTTTGATGGTTTTGATGCTTCCCTCAGATAGTGCAAGGCAGTGGCATGTCCATGAGTTGGAACTTGTTGAAGTGGTTGCTGATCAGGTTATAAAATTTGTTTACCTTGTGGACCTATTTCTTATCTTTCCTTCTAGGGGCTTACCTTACTTTGATGCCTATTTATATTTTTTTTAACACATATACTGAACTATTGAGAAAATGCTCGTTCTTCATAATGTTGTTGAACATGAAATACAATGGTGGGGTAGTACCACTACTAATACCAGCATTCCCATTTCTCTCAGTGGTAAGCAATATGTTACTTTCGTTACGTTTCCATTAAACTAAGAAATTTGAGTATATAGATAAAGGCCTTGTGATAGTACATAAGTTTTAACAGCATAATCATGCTATGCACCAGTCAAAATGTGTGCCCTCTTAGTTCTCTTAATTCAATCTTTATAATTTTATCTTACCCTCTAAAAGAATGAATGAAAAGAAATTATGTCCAATAACTTAATCATATGTTTTTTAACCAACAAAAGAGAATGTGTCTGACATCATAACCATGTGCATAAATTAAGTTTTTTGTGTCACAACTGAGTGCAATATTTAACTTGGATTACTTTAATTACCGAAAAAAAGAATTTTAACTTGGATTGTTTTATATGACAGTATTTAAAGGAGCTTATTTATAGAATTTCATGACTTATCCAGGTGGCTGTTGCTCTTTCACATGCTGCCATCTTAGAGGAGTCAATGAGAGCAAGGGATCTTCTTGTGGTGCAGAATATCGCGCTTGACCGTGCCAGAAGAGAAGCAGAAACAGCCATTTGTGCTCGTAATGATTTCCTGTCTGTTATGAACCATGAAATGAGAACTCCAATGCATGCGATCATTGCCCTTTCTTCTTTACTGCAAGAAACTGAGTTGACCCCTGAGCAGCGACTGATGGTTGAAACAATTCTTAAGAGCGGTAATCTCTTAGCTACTCTAATAAATGATGTATTAGATCTTTCAAGGCTTGAAGATGGTAGCCTACAACTTCAACTTGGAACTTTTAACCTTCATGCTGTATTTAAAGAGGTAGGTTTATGAATTTTTCTGTTTATAAAGAGTCTAGATTGTCTTGTGACTATGAGGAAGCACATATAAATTCTTAAATTGCTGAATATGGTTGTTTGCTGTTGTAATGTGCTTATTTCTCATTACAGGTGCTTAATCTGATCAAGCCTATTGCATCAGTCAAGAAGTTGCTTGTTGCATTGAATTTGGCTCCTGATCTTCCTGAATATGCTGTTGGCGATGAAAAACGCTTTATGCAAACTCTCTTAAATGTTGTTGGTAATGCTGTGAAATTCACAAAAGAGGGCAACATCTTAATCACTGCTTTTGTTGCAAAATCAGAATCTTTTCTAGATTCTCAAACCCCAGAGTTCTTCCCAGTGCCAAGTGATAATCATTTTTATCTGCGTGTACAGGTCGGTTTCTGTGATGATAATTTGGAAGCCTTTTGTCTTAGGATGCTCAGTAATTTAGATGTAGAAGTTAAATACTTACATTACTTCGTCTTTTGTGTTAAATACTTATATTACTTCCCTTTTTGTGTAGGTTAAAGATTCAGGATCAGGCATTAGCCCCCAAGATATTCCCAAGTTATTTACAAAGTTTGCTCAAAATCAATCAATAGCAACCAGAAATTCCCATGGCAGTGGACTTGGCCTTGCTATTTGTAAGAGGTATTATGTTGTTGAAATTTTACCATGTATAACTTTCATTTCATGTATCATCTGCCGTAAATTAGACGTAGCTCTCCCAATTGTTTGGTTTGATAATTTTCGTAATTTGAGTGTAAATTCTTTCAAGGATGATTAAATCACTGGTTAACAAATACACATCTGCTATGTTTTTAACCATTGTACTATTTGACCAGGTTTGTTAATCTTATGGAGGGACATATTTGGATTGAAAGTGAAGGCCTCGGCAAGGGATGCACTGCTGTCTTTGTTGTGAAACTTGGGATCCCAGAGAGCTCGAATGAATCTAAGCTCTCTTTCATGCCGAAAATGTCAGGACCACAGACAAATTTTACAGGTCTCAAAGTTCTTGTCCTGGATGATAACGGGTCTGTAACAGTGCAATCCTTTTATCCGTCAGTTTAATTTGGAGATTTGTTACTAAATATTTTCAACAGGCCACGCCATGCAATTGAATGTTGAAAGCATTTTGTTATACAGAGTTAGCAGGTCAGTGACAAAAGGGCTTTTGGTGCACCTGGGATGTGATGTGATGACGGTTGGCTCGAGCGAGGAGTGCCTACATGTTGTATCTCAGGAACACAAGGTGGTCTTCATGGATGTCGGCATACCTGGTATAGATGGTTATGAAGTTGCTGTCCACATACACCAAAAGTTTACAAGGCGTCATGAAAGGCCATTAATAGTAGCGCTGACTGGAAATACTGACAAAATAACCAAGGAGAATTGCATGAGTGTTGGAATGGATGGGGTTATATTGAAACCCGTTTCGCTAGAAAAAATGAGGAGCGTTTTATTAGGCCTTTTGGAGCACCGGGTTCTATTTGAGGCCATATAAGCGCAGAGGAGCAAGCTGCCGGATGCCATTGAGCCTGGAAAAAAATAGTACAGGTAATGCATGTTTTTCTCTAGAGATATTTAGTTTTGTGTACATACCCAGATGGCGTTTTAGACCATTGGAGTGATTTGAGTGATGACAAATCACAAGAAATTCGAAAAGCAACTTTATGCATTTGACTTCTGCAATTTGCCATTACAATAGGCGGAGAATTTTCACAGTTATGTGCAAATTTTTGGCTATTGTTTTTATTTTGGGATGCAAACTTAATTGGTCTTAAGTGTTACCTGGGACTTTAACACACCAAAATAGATGGTGCAATGTATTTTGACTATCGATATATTATCAGATGAACAATGTTATAATTACACATTTAGAACAAATAAAATAAATAAATATATAGAGATTATATCATTATATGATTAGATATATCTTTATCTTTATTTTAAAATCATCTAATCGAATAATTATACCTCATCTGTATATATATTTTGTATATTTAAAATGTGTTCATAATTTTATTGTTATTAGATAATAAGTTGGGAAGTGAATAATATCAAATCCAAGTTTAAAATTCATCACAAAAATTTTAACATCAATCAAAAGCTTCTATGGATGATGTTGAAATTCCATCCTGTTAATAATTATAATTGTTTGATTCAATGGTTAACTTGAATGACATCATAATCGTAGAACAGGGATATTTATGTAAATCCAAACTTAAGTTAAAGGATAAAATTGTAAAATTATTTTACTTGGTAAATTTTAGGATAATAAAATTTTATGTATGAAAAACAATATGTTATAATGTGATTGAATATTATTTTATTATTAATTTTTAATTATTCAATTATAAAATGATACGTTATTATTTATATATATAATATTACTCATCTAATTATATGCATAAACTAATTACAATTTTTCTTAGTTGAATTTTAAGGATGTAATATATATATATATTCCCAAAAGGGTATTCATGGCTTGTATAATCAAATTTTTAATAAAATTATATATATAAATAATATACATAATTTTATATATAAATAATAATAATAATTATTATTATTATATAATTAAATATTATTTTATATCTAATTTAAAATTATTTAATTACATAATCATATATTATTATTTATATATATATATTATAAACAATAAATTGTTTAAAAAAAGCAAGTGGAGTGGCCGTCCTTCAGGAACCCACCTGCCCATTCAACTCAAAAATATTCTTAACTTTAATTAAATTATTATTATAATTAAAATAATGACAAGTCATTGGATTTATTAGCATTTCATAATGGGAATTGGGATTACAAAATTGACATATTTCCCCATTTGGAGACTTCTTCAAATCCTGTAACTTCAATTAATAGTGAAAAAAAGTTTAAAAAATAGAAGAAACAATTAATTTATTAAAAGAGTAAAAAAAAAAAATTATAAGTTTATTTTATTTTTTAAATTTAAGGCTTTTACAAATAGGTAAATAAATTCATATTAGATTTAAAAAAAAAAAGATAAAATATCATTCATGATTTGGTTGTTTTAATTTTGATATTATAGTTAATTTGATTTATTTTTAGAAAACCTAAATCTAAATCTAAAACATTATTTTTATAAATAAACCATAAAAAAAAATTAAAAAATAGCAATTACTAATATCTAATAATTATTAAAATACCTTGAAACTTGAATTTTCTAGATAGAATGAAAACTAATAATTGGTATTATTAAATTAATGATCAATCATTTATGATAATTTAAATGAAATCAAGCATATAGAAAAGAATATAGATGAGATTATAATAATATATTTGAAGAAAGAGTGAAGATTAATTTAGTAAATATTAATAGAAAAAAGAAAAGAAAAGAAAAGGAATATAGAATAGAACCTAATGCCAACCATTTTAATAAAATATTCCTTCTTATTTCAATTTTTCAGCCACTTAAAAAATATAAAAGGATTGGTCCAATATGATTAATGAATAATTAATAAAAGTAGACATCAATTTCAAGGGCACATGTTAAATTCCCAGTCAATCTTGTTTGTACTCTCTAGGGAGGAACAAAAAAAAAAAAAAAAAATTATTAACTGAAAAAGGATATTTTTTGGAAATTGTTAACTCAACAAAAGTTGTTTTTGTTTGTGGGTTTTTTTTAATAATAATAAAATTATATATAAAAATAAATTATATAAATTTATTTATACAAAATAATATAATAATTTATAATTAAGTGATATAATTTTTTATTTTAAAATTACTTAATTAAAGACATAAAAATTAGATTATATGAATAAATTTATATAATTTATTTGTATATATACAATTATTTATTTAATAAACTATATTGGTAAAAAATCAACAAAGAAGACAAATAAATCTTCTTTTAATGATTGAATACTAATTTGCTATCTAATTATAACCATTAGTAATATACACTCCATTATTCCTTAATTATCATAATTAGCATATTATACTATAATCTTCCTTTTACTTCTAACAAAAATTAATTTTTGTTTACATATTAGTATAAATAACTTAAGTAGTAAAATGATATTTTGTTATTTACCATTTTAATAATTATAACATTTTGAAGATTCACGATCTTTTTATATTGATATATTTAAATTTTATAAACCTTTTATCCATGAAAAAAAAAAATAAAAAAGACTACAGTTAATATATATGATTTTGCATAAAAAATTTACTTTATAGAAAATTAATTTAAATATATATAATTTACTTCATTTCAAATTTCTACTTTATTTGCAAATTAGAGCATGTATAAAACATAACTCAAACTAATATACAACAAAAATCTTAATTTAAATGACTATAAATTCATAAATTAACTATTTTCCATTCGAACGAAGCCTAAATAACAAATTGTCATTCTTGAAGTTAAATGATTGTATTTTCACCTTCCATCGAAAGTTAAATATTAATTTTAACAATAAAATAGTATTTTTGTTAATATATAAAATATAAAAATATTATAGAATTAACATCATTTACACTATTAAAATACAAAGAAATTCTATTTCCTTTCACAAACTTAAAAATTTATTATTTAAACCCTAATTTTAACTTTGATAATTTCCAAACTCATAATTGCATCAATAACGATTGAAATTAGGGTTAGAATCACGTCAAAATGGTATAATTTAGTCATTAGTATATTAAAATGATACCATTCAATCGAAATCACATTATCTCAGTATAATTCTAATTTTGGTGCAATTCTAATTAAAATTACACTAAAATAGTGTAATTTCTGTGCAATTTTAATAGGAATCACATTATTTAAATAAGAATTGCATTAGTTTAATGCAATTAAAGGTTATCAATGGTGAATCAAATATATTCAAGTTTGATTGTATTTTAAAAATCAATAAATAATTTCATTTAATTCACAAGATTTTATTATTATAAGAAAGTTTTTTTCTCACACTATTTGATTGTTGATTACTACTACATATTTTGTATAAGGATATTATAGTACAATTGACAATGATTATGCATAAGGATATTGGAATGATATAACAATGCATTGTGATTCCTCGTGTCCAACGTATTAAGGCCAGTCAATTAGTAGACCACCAACTCATAAGTATAGCTAATCTTGTGACATGGTTTAAGGTCTTTTGACTCTTCTTGGGTTATATCTTTACAAGTCTTTAGCAAATTGATTCGTGTATTTCTATGGATAGGTCTGTCAAATATATATATATATATATATAAAATTTGTAATTACTTATTAGCTTTTTAATAAATTATGTCGCTAACTTATGGGTCTTCCTCTCATAGACTTGGGACTGTGCTACAAACCATTCTTACCTTCTTGATATGTTTATGATAGATAGATCATATAAAAATTAATAATAAAGAAAAATACATGGTCATAGGAATGAGTATCCCGAACAAACCGAAATAGCAGTTACGGGATGACGATGCCAAAAGCAAAATGTGAATTGGTTTTATTGAATATTGAGATAGACAAACCGCAAGAGCCTTTACAATTTTTGTTTGTTCTACGACGTGTAAGTGTTGAATTATCAAAACCTACTTGGTGGCTGAAGTCATCTCTACGTTAGCTGTCCTTCTCCCCATTTTTAACGTCCCTCGATTTAATACTTTCAAGTTTCAACTCTCTCTCTCTTCTTTCTCTCTCCCTCACTCTCGAGAGACCAAACCAAACAAACCAAACAAAATCAGCATACAAAGTTTTCAACTTTATCACTCTTGTTTCTTCTAATAAAACTTTCATCTCTATCAACGCTGCCTTGTTTTTTTTTCTTCTCTTTCTTTTGTAGAATCTTTTTGATATTTGATTATCATTTCTTGAGGAAGTTTCCATTTGGGTTTTTGTTTATAGATAGCATTTTAATAAATCATAATCGGTTAGTGTGTATTGATTTTGATTTTGTTAACAGAGAGTTTGAAGAATAAAACTTGAAAAAAAAAAAAACTTTTGTAGTTTAATCTGATTCATTTGTTTTGTTTGTTGAATTTACATTCAAAGTTTTATACTTTTTTTTATCCGATGGCTGCTGTTGCTGAAATTGCCAGTGAACAAACCACCGCCAACAAAACCACCTCCACCACCGCCACAAACACCACCATCACTACCAATAACAACGAGAAGAGTAACAATAAATTGGAATTGCCGAAATCGGATTCGGAATTCAATGTGCAAAAGCTGGTTGATATGTTCACAAAGTTGAATCCTTTGGCTAAGGAGTTTTTCCCTTCTTATTATCATCAAAACGGTGATGATAAGAAAAAAAATTTTGCTAACGATAATAAGCATTCTGCCAATGATAATTTCCCTAGAAGGGTACTTCACTTATTATGTTCATTTCAAGATATTGTTGCAATTTTGTTCAGTTCTCATGAATTTATTTGATGGGTTTGGCTTAATTTTTTTTCTGTTTTGAGATTTTGATAATATCGATTTGGTCTAAGTGTTTTGGGAAAATGGAGTTTTGGGTTTTCTGGGATTTTTCATTTTTCTGGTTTCTGATTGATGATCAGTCAAAATTGATTTGAGTATGAGAATTCTTGCTACTGTGCATAATAATTTTGTAGTGTCATTATTTATTAGTATAAATTTTTTGGAGAGTGGTTGGAGTTTAATTGTATTTACTATGCATTATTGATTTTGTTTTTCTCTTTAATTGTTTTCGGCAGTTTGATTAATCTGGTTGGAATTAATTATTTATAGTTTATCATCGTTCTTATGGAGTTTTAGACGGATGATGGGTTTTTTTTTTTTTTTTTTTGGTTTTCA
This sequence comes from Mangifera indica, assembly GCF_011075055.1. Lineage (NCBI taxonomy): Eukaryota > Viridiplantae > Streptophyta > Magnoliopsida > Sapindales > Anacardiaceae > Mangifera > Mangifera indica. The sequence goes on from NC_058154.1 coordinate 8,319,139, forward strand.
AGGTAAATAAAATAAGATTTCTAGGTTGGTGTTTTATTATTAATACGTATTTATAAATTTGTTCTTGCTTTCTTTATGCATTCTAATCATGGTGGGTTTTAGTCGGAGTATGACTCCAATTATTGTCTATGTTTTAATTTTTTTGGGTTCAGTACTCTATATGAGAATGTCATGTTTCTTGTATTTGTTATTTTTCTTTTATTGTATCTGTTTTAATGTTTTTTTTTTTTTCTCTGTTCAGAGAAGAAATAATTATCCTCAGGGCACGAGGAGGTTGAATGGGAGAGCTTTTAGAGCTCAACGGGAAGATAGTATCAGACGAACTGTATATGTTTCTGATATTGATCAGAATGTAATTTGTTATGATTGATTACTATTTTCATGCCTCAATGTAAAAGTATTTCTCTAGTTTTGTTTTTGGATTCTAACATTGGAATATGTGATCTTTTTTCATTTTAGATTACTGAAGAGCGGCTTGCTGGGCTATTTAGTAGTTGTGGACAAGTAAGTTATGCCTGTTATGGTATTACAGTTAACTGTTTGTGTTAGGTGTTTTGATAAATGGATATTTCACGGCTTGAATAAGTTCCAACCTGGATAATTGTTAATTATCTTATTTTGCTTCATCACAATGTTTTACTCTAATGATTTTTTCCAAGCAAAAGTTCACTTTCTCATTCTTTGTTCTTTGTACCCATTTCGCTTTAACAGATGGGATACATTTGCTGAGAATTTTTAGTATTTCTGTCCATTCTTACTTTGGCATTTTGCATTTCTTTAATGTGTTTCCAGTCAAAAGTTAGTTAAAAATAAATTCATTTGTCAGCTTGCTGGAATGTGTTATGCATAATTAAGATGCTCTTGACATGTGTTGGTCTATGAGATAGTTTGAGTTTGCTCTGAGACTTTGATTAGGGAATATGCTTCTGATGTCATTGTGCATGTTTAAATCGCACTATAAAATAAGTGATGCAGGACAGCCCTTTGAACAAAGATACGGAGCTCTCTATGATCTATACCTGTAAATTACTGCTTACTTCTCAGAGTACATTGAGGAAAGTGGATTAACATCGAGGTTTTAAACTGGTTGAACATTAGCTCTACTTTTATTTCAAGTTGAAAGTAAATGGTTTGCTGGGTTTCTGGGAAGTGAGTACAATAGGCTAGGTTTAAGGCTAAAAATGCTAGGATATTTGTAGCTTGGGCATAAATGTATTGTTGAAAGTGGGCTACATATTGGGAAGGAAATTAAACGGGAATGGTTTTGTGCTTTCAAAAAAGTGGACGGATGATGTTGTTTTGCAAATTTTGGTTCTTTCTAAGATGTTTTATTAAAAATGAAACCGTTATCTCCAAATTGCCAAAAATTCGAAATTTCTTAAAAAAAGAAGAAAAGTTAATTGAAGTTTCTAATGTGTTAATGAAATTTATTATTGAAGGTTGTTGATTGCCGAGTTTGTGGTGATCCACATTCAGTTCTTCGTTTTGCATTTGTGGAGTTTGCAGATGAGCGTAAGTATTAACTTTTATTGCTTTCAAAAGTGTGCTATTGGCATTTTGGAACTAAGATGATCTATGATTATTCATATCTTACAAGTTGCATAATATTTGTTTCCACAGTTGGAGCTAGAACAGCTTTAAATCTTGGTGGGACAATGCTAGGTTACTATCCAGTTAGGGTGTTACCATCAAAAACTGCGATTCTTCCTGTGAATCCTACTTTTCTCCCTAGGGTATGAATGAGTTATTCTTTCTGGATTTCTTCTTGCATTAGTTTATCATGATACATGGACTGCGTATTTGCATTGTTTTAAACTTCATCTTAAGGTTTTATTCTAGGCTGCGTTTTCTTTATAAATTCTTATTACTGTAACTAATTGCAGTCTGATGATGAAAGAGAGATGTGTTCCCGGACAGTTTATTGTACAAATATTGACAAGAAGGTCAGACTACTTTTCCTTGTTTAGAATTGTGAATGGTTAAATGCTTCTGTTGCTGTTTCCTGATTGTATCTTTGTGTTCTGTTTCTTTCCCACAATATTGGTCATCATGGTGATCTTCTTCTATTTGTATGGGGTCATGTCATTCTGCTTGGTATGCTTCCTGCTAAAGATTTCATTGTCAGTGCAGGTTTCTCAAGCTGAGGTTAAAAATTTCTTTGAGACAGCCTGTGGTGAGGTAGGACTTTACCAAATTTGCCTATCATTTATCGTTTTATTTTGTTATCTAGCTAAAAAGCATGTGGCTATAAAGAGCTCTTTGATTATTAAAATTATGTTTTGATTTACAGGTTACTCGCTTGAGACTTTTGGGAGATAATGTCCATTCAACTCGTATAGCTTTCGTTGAATTTGTTATGGTAATTTATTTTACATTAATGATTTGGGAATGCGTTGTGTTTGAATTTGTTTTTTATGTCATACAAACTCTATTTCCGCTCAGGTTGTAATATTTATATATTTCAATATAGGTTTGCATTATAATAAAAAATCCTGCAATATTTGCCTTTATGAATTATACTTGGCCTTACGGTTGATCTATATGAACTCGTTGTCTGCTGTCTTATTCCCTGTGTGAGAGTGGGGGTGGTTAGGGGTTCATTTCCAACACATATAGGATGCCTGTCCCGATCTGTCTTTCTGATCAGATGGTTAGATCCAGTTAAGTGGAAATACTGATAAAGGGGAAGAGCTATGCCTATTCTTTCCCATGCACAAAGTTTGTTAAGTATATATCCTAGCTGATGAATCTTCGTCCTGTACTCATTTCTTCACAACTCCCTAATGAAAGTTCTCATACTGCTTAGAAGTATAGTTGGAATTTTGGTGTTCCCTGTTACACTGAAGAGGCTTCAGTATAACTTCATAAATTAAAAAGAAAAGTTATCCAAGTCTACTGTTACTGTTTGTTTTGTGCATGAGGATCTTACTAAAGAAGGTCATCTAAATCTGTACGCATATCTTGAGTCTTCATGGTATGCCAATTTGACATGATGTTTCCTTCCTAGTTGCACAAGTTATGTTGTCATGTGGCATAGCTTTCATTTGTCATCTCTAGTAGTTGGATATCTTTGAAAAAAATGAAGAGATAGACATTGTATCTCATTTTGCTATTTCTTGTGGGATGATGTCACTATGTTTGAGTTAGAATAGTTTTGATACCTAAAATAGAATTAGTTCTTTCCTTCCTAGATTTTTGAAGTGATAACAAAGTATATTGCAGAATTGTTTTGTTGGTATGGAGTTATTCATTTATAGAGTTTTCACTCTGGGTACGATTGATTTGCAGTGATTCTCTAGTGAACTCATAATGCTGAAACCTTTTTGATTTATCTGGGTGTATGGTTAACAAAATATGGTAAACTTTTGACTTTTAAGTAAATGTACTATAATTGAGGATGTTAGTTGATCTGAGGGTGGATTTGAGCGAAGCCCAAACGAGGCTTGGTGTGAGCTCGACTCGAATCCATAAAGTCCAGTTTGAGCTGGCGATGAAGTCATTGGAGAAGATGTTGAAAAGCATCAAAGAAGAAGAAAACGGGTCGTTGAAGATGATGATAAAGATGAGTTGTTGAAGAAGTCCGAAGAAGAAAAATCATCGGAGAAGATGAAAAGTTTCCTTAGAAGATGAATTTGCTGGTGACTCTTTGGATTCAAGCCGGCTTGACTTGAACTTGAGTTGGGGCTACTCTAGCTCGAATGTGGCTCATTTCAAGCCGAACACTAAGCTGGCTTGGCATGGATCCAACCCTATGTTGATGACTAGTTAAGTTTCTTAGTCTTCCAACAATTTGACTTTTTAAGTTAGCTGGTGGATTTAGGTATGATCTTCACCTACCTTTTCCTTTTACCAATAAGAGGAAAATTTGAATCTTCTGTTCTTCAGGAACAACTGCAACAAAGCTACTCCAGCAGAATAATGCTATGCAGCAGCCTGTGTTAATGTTCTTTCATATAGATGTGCCTGTTGCTATTGTTTGTGATGGCCCAATGTGTTTACGGTATTTGTTAGGAAGAGCTTGATATAGTAGTATTCCATAAATCGTACACTGGTAGGTTTGTCAGGTTAGAGCCTGTTGGTGAGAACAGTCCAAAAATGTTCTGAACATTTTCTGATTCCGCACGGTTCAAATTTTATGTCTGAATTTCATCTTGCCAAATTATTTAGTTTCTTTAATCTTGTGATATATTTGCAATGTTCCGATTCTTGGCCTTTACTTTTTCTTCATCAACTAAACATGTCAAATAAAATCTTGTAGACTCTGAGAAAACATTGTGACAGTCTTGAATTCTTTTATTTATCTAATTTAACACCAAATTACATATCGAGATGTTCGATCATCAACATTTCCACGTGCCTGGGCTGAAGATTATCCATTCTATTAGTCTTTTGTTACTGATATACAATTTCATCGTATTATGCTTGTTGAGAGTGACAATTTCCTTGCATTACAGTCTGATATTTTTGTTTGCTTTAACAGGCGGAAAGTGCCATTATTGCTCTGAATTGCAGTGGCATGGTACTTGGAAGCCAGCCCATCAGGTGTGGATCCTTAAACTCTAGCTATTTATAAAATGTTTTTTAATGTAAATAATTTGTACTATAATAAAGTTAATGTTGCTCCACTTTGCACCTGAATAATTTATCAGGGTAAGTCCATCAAAGACACCTGTGAGGTCTCGAGTTACCCGCTCAGCATTGCATTAGCTCACAATTGAGTTTCTTAAGATCCAGGGATGGCATCGGGTGACTTTCTGAGTTGAGAGTTTAACTTTGTTGTGTTGAAGGGATGGTGAAACTTCCATTTGTTTTGGTATTTCCGTCTTTTCTGTTGCAACACTAACTTTTTATGTGACTGGACATATGGTTATCTGCTTCAGAATTGAAGTTTTTAGAGGACCATCTTGATCTTTTAAGAAATTTTCAAACATTCCATCCCCCTTTGCCTCTTTGATCATGGTTTTAGGCTTATAATGTCTTGTAAGTTTCAGTTTCTTCTGTTTGTGGTGATGTTTATAGCCTTCGTGGATTATGCCTGTGCTGAGATGTGTAGGGCATATGCCCCCTTGGACTGGTGTGTTTTGAGTCGAAGCTTAACCAATCTCATAAATTCTGGGTTTGATTCGGTTTGGATGGCCAGGGTGATTGAAGTAGATGCAAAATTGGATAGAGATGTCATCTTTTAGTAGGAAAAAATTTAGAAACAGAAGTTGACATGAAGCAAATCTGGATGAGAACAAAATTATGCATTCTTTTGTTAGACAAGGAATGATGGATGGATGGATGGATTGGATTGGATTCCTTATCATATTTTACTTTTCTTCATGGGTATTTCAGACGTGTAAAATTAAACCAACCAAGAAATTGACTTAATAATATTTTGAATTAGTTGGTAATGCACTAATGATCCATTCAACCAAGAAGAAATATTTTTTTATATGTATTTTAAATGTAAGAGAATCTCTAACCTACCAAGACACCAGGATGTCAATTTTCAATTTGATCTATGCAACCGATACAATATTAAAAAAAATGAGTTAAGGTACGCTTTGAAACTAAACAGATATTATTAGAGTTGATACGAAAATAATTTAAACTGATTTGAATATTTAGAGAAATGTTATTTTAGTATTATGTGTTAACGATAAATTATAAAAATGTTAATGGACAATATTAATAATAATTAAAATACTTATATATTGTAGATAATTATATCATTATATAATGAGAATTACTCATATTATTCTTGATTTTTTAAAAATATTTTATTTTATTATTCGGTGGTAAGAATGTGATTTTGCTAGTAAGATTATTGTTGTGTTTTAAAGATTGTGATATATAATTTTTAGACCATTTGTAAATAAGACAACATGTTATATCATATGTTTTATTAATAATAGTTACATCGAAAAATACGGTTTTTTTTCTATTGAGTAATACTATTCTTTTCACCTTTGAATTTGGTGGATGAATTCGAATTTAATCGACTGAAACAACAATATCACAATATATCATTAATTAAGTTTTAATTTGATAACTTATATTATTCCAAAAATGTGTTTAATTTGACAAGAATATTGAATGTAAGATTTTACCAAATCCATTTTTAAAATATATAAAGGATTAGTGTGTGTGGTTTGAATAAATTTTTATTATAAAAAATGAAAGATTATTATAAAGATTGATTGGTGCTTATAAGTTATTAATACATTTGGTAAAATTGATTTGAATAAATAATTATTATGTTTGATAAGTATAGATAAAAAAATATTAAAATATTATTTTATCTACTCTTAAAAAATTACTATAAATTAGTATTTAAAATATTATATCTTATAGTAAATATTTACTTTGTATATATTTTAAAGTATTTTTCATCTTAATAACATACTAGGTCTTTTTAATTTTGCCAAATTACAAAATTAAATAAATAAAATAATTTTTTTTTTCAAGTTGTTTACTTATTGTCTTTTATTTTCTAAAACATTTTTCATTTTACTTGTTATTTTATTGAAAATAAGAATTTTTTGTCCTAAAAAAAATTATAAGGACAAAATTATAACAAAATTAAGATTACTTTAACAATATTTTAATACCTAAGGTGAATATAATTATCATATTACTATTTGTATTATTTTTTACATCACTTTTGGTAATAAAATATTAGTGAAATTTTTTATTACCTGACAAATTAAACAAAATAATTTTGGTAATAAAAAGTAGATTACCAAGGTGATTACCTTGAACCAAACATCCCCTTATAGTTATAATTTGGGGAGCTTATGTAATGGTCTAGAGAGATTATTAAAGTGATAAGGGTTATTAAAATTTTCCCATCCAAGGTTTGATCGAAAAACACTTCTCTATTAACTGAATGCATACATCATACTTTTTTAACGAGAATATCTAATAAACTCATTATAAATAAAGAGCTAGGTCCCTTTTTAAAACACAAAAATGTCACAACCTCATCTAAAGGTTATTGTGTTTTTGTTAGTGTTATTGGGAAGGAAAATTGGTTTAATAGATCAATTGTCTATCGAAAGGATTTTTGCATTAAATCGATTTTTTTATCTAATGGCTCAATTAGGTTTGTGTAAAGCTTATGTATGAGAATATTGGAATTAGTTAGCGATCCATATATTAGATAATTACTTTAGGTAATTTATTCCATTTACATTTGATATTAAAGCTTGTACATATAGGTTATAAAGCCTAATTTTGTGATTGAAATTATGATGCAATTTGTTTAATTTCGGTTTTTAGGGTTTATATAGTTTTGTGTCAATTGGGATTCAATCCTTTCAAGTTTGGGTTTAAAATTATGATTACAACATCATAAAACCTTTTTTTTTTTTTTTTTACCATTTTAGAATCATAAACTTTCCTAAATTAGACTGAATTGTGACTGGCATTGTGACATTGTCGTCATTGATTCTGTCGCAAATTAACTTGGTTCCAGCAGGTAACAACGCCTGAAAATCCACCAGGGAAAGATGACCTTTCATGCCAAAAATTTCCCCATAATTCTAGCTTTGATCAGCGACAAGAATCTTTGAATTTGGCAACTAATGAAATCTAGGGTTCTTACCATTTGCGGGTAAAAATTGGGTTAGGAAAATCCAATAACTTGACCCATATGGTCAAATAGGTATTTCCCTACCAAAAGTCAATGGTCAACTATTTGATCGGTGAACAAGGCCAAACTACTTTAAAACTTCCTTATGCTCAATTCACTCACATTTTTATTCATTCTCATGTAGTGGATAACAATGCTATGTACTGGCATTTAATCATCGCTACTGTAATGTATTTTACATAAAACTTAGAATTATGTATTTTATTTTTTAACCATTGTATGTGTATTCAGTGTTGAGTATTGAATATTTAATTAGATATTCAGATAATAATTGTTAATCACTTAATTATATAATAATATAATATCTTAATATTTAATTATATGCTCAAAATTAGGTTTTGCTATAGTTCGAAACTAGAATAAAATTGTATTTAATATATAGTTTATTAGATTGAAAAATAATTATAGTTGTTGATTATTTGTGTGTAAATCTTTAACAAATTGGTTTTTTTACTTGGAGTCTTGCTAAATCGTAATTTTTTCCCCAACTAAACTAGATTAGAGACGGCGATGGGTCTTGCCAAGCCTAAAGCCCATACAATCGTGGGTCTTCGTATCAGGTTGGCCTACAGGAATGAGATAGCCCACGTCATGACCCTATATATAGGATTCTATTGTATAGGATCCTAAACATGCTAGCTTGTGCACCGACACACAAGCTGACCTGTTTTTATATTAATAAAAAAATAAATTTTTGTAACATTCCTAATTCAATAACCCAACCCATTGCTAATATATTGTCAATTTTGGAGATATAATTTATCATGGTTTTCCTTTTGGGTTTGCAACCCAAAATATGTCTTGACAGTTTAAAAAATTCACCGACTGTTTAACCAATATTATCTTACCATCTCTAAGAGACGTGAGATGCATATAAGACTAGATTTGAGTCAAGCTGAACTCAAGCTCGACTATTACTAAAACGAGCTTGAGCCATGGGCTCAATGAGCCAAAGAAATCAGTACTTGAACTGGGCTTATGCTCGCAAGCTTGGCTCAAATAGGCTCAATAAACCTAATCATGTACTAAGCTTGGTGAGCTCAAATGAGCCTGTTTAAAGCCCATGTGCTTCTGCTTTCTTTTCAATGATTGAATTATAATAACTCATCTAGTAAAAACCATAAGGGTATAAAAAATATATGGGTTACTATAAGATATATGACTACATGAAATTATATGTCTTCTTCAATAACAAATTTCTATTTTTCACCCTTACATAAGCAGAGAGGGAAATAATAATTTAAAAAAATAAAAAAAGAATCTACTAACAACTTCATAAACTCAATTTAGGTGTATATAATTCTCACCAACACCACCAAAGGCTTCATGAATCTCTACATGCATGAAATGGACAATGTTTACAAACTTCTCCAACATCACCTATGAACACAAGATATTATATATTTTTCAAAAATAAAAAAAAAGAAATACATACATACATACATACATACATACATACAAAACACACACACACACACACACACACATGCATACACACATACATACATACTAATAAAGAGAAAGGTTCTTGTCTACATATGCATTTATAAAGAAGTAGTAAATTGACTCTTTGTTTTTATCAGCACCAAAACAGTATACAAAACAACATCGTTCATTACCTCTTCCAAAAATAAAATATTACAGATTTACTCTACCATGAAGAATTATCAAGCCAATAAACAAAGAGACAAAAACCCCTAAATTATAAGCCTAATTCCAAAATTAGGGTTCAATGAATTTCATCAAACAATTAAAAAATTCAACTAAAGAAATAACAAATAACATACCTTGTTTCGTCATCATCAAACGTAAACATCAGACGAATAGAACTGCTCAAACATTAGATACGAAGATGAAGAAAGAAGAACAGAAGAACCCAAAAGACTGATGGGAAAAATGAAGAGAAGAACCTAGAAGACTGAAGAAGAAGCTGAACCAAAGTGTTGAAAGCTGAAACACATGCGTGAATTAACGGCTGAAGACTGAAGAGTTAGGGGAAAAAGGAAAAAAGACTTTTCCTAATCAGTTTATTTTAAGTTTTAAGTGAAACGGTGATGTTTGACTTAAAACTTTAAATGACACATGTAGCTCGCAAGCTGTTTGGCTACCCAACTCAGATTCGTTTATCTTGACATCCACAGCTCAGGCTTAGGGTGGTTTACCTTTAACTCATTTCTGGCTCATTTGAGCCGAGCTCGAACAAAATTGATTCAAATCCAACCCTAGATGCACACATAAACCCAGTATCTTTCTCGTGTTTAATTGATATGAAATTTACCTAAGGTTGTAACATTTACCCCTTATAAGACTCAGCGTCCTGATTGAGATTTACCCTAACATTACTCAAGAGGACATGTGGAACAACTCTAATATTATTTGTAACATCTTTAGTCTAATAATCTGACTTACTGTCAAAATATTGTCTACTTTGAACATAGTCCATTATGGTTTATTTTTTAATCTTTGTAACCCCAAATGCATTTCAACAGTTTAAAAAACTCATAAGTTATTTAATCAATCAAATTTTCTCATCTATAATTGATATGAGATGTATAGACGGACCTAACATCTTTTTTGTGTTTTGTTGATGTAGAATTTATCTGAGAGTGTCATATTTGTAACATCTTTAGTTTAATAGCCGACTTACTGTAAAGATATTATCTACTTTCGACACATAGTTCATCATGATTTTGCTTTTGACATTATTTATTTTGAACACATAATTCATCATGATTTTGCTTTTGAGTTTTGCAACCTAAATATGTCTTGACAGTTTAAGGAGCTCATACGCTATTTAACCAGTATCATCTTAATATCTCTAAGTGATGTGGGATACACACACAAACCAAGTATCTCTCTCATATTTTGTTGATGTGAGATTTGTCTAAAGGTGTCACATTTACCTCTATAGGCCTCAATGTCCTTGCTAAGGTTTGTCCCACAATGCTCTGATACCATTGTAATATCTATAGTTCAATAGGCCAACCTGTTGTTAGGATATTGTTAACTTTAGACTCATAATTCATCATGGTTTTGCTTATGAGCTTTGTAACCTAAAAAATATCTTGACAGTTCAAGAAGCTCATATGCTATTTAACTAGTATCATTTTAACATCCTTAAGCGATGTGGGATGTACATACAAACCCAATATCTCTCTCATCTTTTGTTGACGTGAGATTTGCCTAAGAATATCACAACTAAAAAGATAATTATTTAAATTTACTAATAAAAAATTCTTTTCAAATTAATACAACTGAGGATTGTAAATTGCAAGTTGATCCTCCAAATCATATTTTGTTTATATTTTCAAATGATATAAAATCATTTTCTATTATTAATTATTGTATTTAATTAAACGAAACTTTTAATTTTATTAGTTGCGTTGTAATAGACTTACTTTCTCTATTTACGTTTTCTTGACTTACTTGACACTTAAATTTAGATAACTATTTTTCATATGCTCAACTACTAAGAAGAACCGAATAACTCAAGTGGGTGGTAATTTGATAGTGTCTCTTGCATTTTTTTCTAAACCTACTACTACCACCATTCTATTAATGTTTATTAACAACTTAATTTCTATTTTGTTTTTTAATTTTTGTTAATTATTATTATTTTTTAAAACATTTTGATAATGAAAATACTTAATGTTCTAAATAGAAAATGTGTTGAAACTATTGGATGACTTCACTTTTGTAGAATCAATTAATCAAGAATTGTAACAAAGACCGTGTGAGGTCTATGTTACAATGTTTATATTGCACTAATTGTTGATCAATTGAGTTTATAAAAGCGAAGTCATCCCAATTGCTCGCACACCCTATCTGTTCAGAGTAGATTAAGTTTTTTCATTATAAAAATATTTAAAAAATTAACAAAATTGGAAAAACAAAAAGGAAATTTTGTTGTTAATAGACATTAAAAGAATGTTGATAGTAATAGATATAACAAAAATTACGAGTGACATTGTCTGAAAGCCATGCACATGAGTTACTCAGTTTTTCTTGCTAGCAAAGAGTATGAAATATAATTGTCTTAGCTCAAGTGTAGGGTAAGCCACAAAGATATAGTTAGAAAAAACAAGTTCATCCAACGACATTGATAAAATAAAGAGTTTTGTTTAACTAGATACAACAATAAGTAATAAAAACTAATTTTACATTATTTGAAAATATAAATATAATGTGATTTGGAGGATCGATCTGTAATTTATGATCCTTGGTTGCATTAATTTAGACATAAATTTATCTTAGTAAATTTAAATAATTATTTTTTATTTAAAAACCAAACACAAAAAAATTAATACAAAAATTGAATGAGTAGAACATTGAGAGAAATTAATATTGACATTAAAATATTAAAATTGATTAAAAAAATTGTTGTATGTGTTATGTGTGGTTTGGAGAATAGGATAGGGTTGGTTTATTTAAAAGATAATAATAATAATAACGCTAAAAGACTTATTCCCACTAAGGTGTAGTTAAATCTCAAACTCATACTTGTCAATTTTTAAAAACTCAAATATCAAATATCAAATTTTTATTGGAATTTTCTGTTAGAACTAAGGGAAGAACCATTATTTTAATAGAAATATTAAAAAATTATATTTTTATTATATTTCCGCTCCCAAGGTTTTGAAAATTGACTTTCACCCATGCCTTAACTTTTTGATGACATTTTTTCATTTCTTCATCAATGGAGACGAAGAGATAACTGTTGAAGATAAGTTGTTATAGTTGGATAGTCGCCATAGCTAGATTGTCACCTGAGAGGAAAAATGAAACTTAGGGAATTGGAGAGGGGGGGATATCACTTTTCAAAACTAAAAAAGTTGAGACCAGGGTAAAATGTTAATTTCAAAACTTGAGAGAAAAAATAAGATAAAATTATTGATAAAATGACTCTAACAAAATTTAAGTGATGAGTGAGTGTTTGAGTTTTTGAGTTTTTGAAAATTGATGGGTATGAGTTTGAAATTTTACTATACCTTGGGTGGGAATAAGTCTTTTAGCCGAATAATAAAATTTAAAGCTTTTTGGATATGCTTTTTTGACTTGCTTTGTGCCAGTTCGACTCATTTGACATCTCTATATCGGGTATTTCCATTTCCATGTAAAAAAACAATTTGTGCGTCCCATCACCGCGCGTGGGTATGTTCCCTTTGATTGCTCCTGTGACAATTCTTTTCTCCTCCAATACTCCACAATTTCATGTCTTCCTTCTCTCTCCTTAAAATTTCCATTCTTGAGAGATCACTCTTCGTATAATAACAATAAACTAAAATACGAACAAATAAATAAACCACCAAAATATTTTATTTATGTCACATAAGGTGGATTTTCCATCACATGGAAGACAAATTGGAAACTTCTGTGGGAATGCATTCAATGAAGAAAAGGAATGAGCAGCTATATGTATACCATCTTGGGCAATGAACCTTGAAGGTGGAATGATTTTATTGGTTGAAGGGTGATGAGATTTCGCTATATAAACCCACCATTTCTATTGTATAAGCATGCAAAAAAACATAACAAGTATATTTTCTCCTCACTTTCTTCCGTTTCTGAATCAAATATCTTCATCTTTCTTTTTCTTCATTTCTTTCCTTTTTCAGTTTCTTACTTAATATATTCATCTTCCGTTTCATAAAACTCTAAATTTCTACTTTACCATTACGAGTATAAATATTCATTCTATTATAACATGTTATTAGGACCATTAGTTTAAGTATATTTTAATATTAGTTATCTTTCAATTATATTATTATTTTATTTATATATTACAAATATAGATATCTTAATTATAATATTATCCTATTTATAAAATACAAACTATAGATATTTTAATTTCTCTTATTTTTCTATTTAATTTTTATTTATAATTGTATCATATTTACAATTCGAAGTCTACAAAATTATGAATTTAAATTTGAAGTCTTTAATATCATGAATTAGACTTGAAGTCTTTAATAATATTTGTAACCCGAAGTTTACAAAATCATGAATTTGGACACAAAGTCATGAATATCATTTGTAACCTGAAATTTACAAAAACATGAACCTGAGTTAGAAGTCCTGAATATTATTTGAATATTTATTTTTATTATAATAATTGTATTTGATTTGCAACTTAAAGTTTGTGAAATCATAAGAATATATATATATATGGGCTCGAAGTCTCAAGTTTCATCAAAGTATTTATTTTATAATAATTATATCACATTTGTAACCTGAAATTTGTATATATTATGAAAAATATGGATTTGAAGTCCAAAATATAATCAGAATGCATATTATAATATTCTAAATACTAATTATAAAACCAGAATTTTATAAATATGAGATAATATATGAACTTGAAGTTTTCAAAAATTAATCATAATATTTTCTTTACAAAATCAACTACTTTCTAAATATGAGATAATATTTGAATTTCAAAAATTAACTCATATATATTGTCTATAAAACCAAAAGTTTTGTAAATATTACAATATTTGAACCTGAAGTTCTTAAAATTGGATAGATAATCTTAAATGGGTTTTTTATATGACTCTCTACCTTGAATATATGAACCTTAGAAAATTAATTAAATAAAATGTCCTAGAATGACAAATACAATTCTACTATTTTTTTAGCGTCACATCCCTGAACGATTGTAAGCTGAATATATAGATATAATAATATATCCATTAAAATTCATGGAGAAATTTAAAAGATAAATTTGAACATCAAATTCAATAATACTCTCAATGACTTTATAATTTAGTACAACTCTACGATGTTTAAAATTTTTTTCTGATTGAGATAATATAGAAGAGAAAATATTTTTTACCTTTTATTTTTTTATAATAATATGCGCCTGCAGTATCAATATTGGGAAAATAAATTATGAATTAATATTTTCTCGTTAATGACAAAACTGTCAAACTCGCTCCACAAGTATTGTAACATTCTTTGAAGTGAATACAACTACCAGAAGTAATTATCATAGGTGTGAGTAAGATCATAGATAAAATAATTTTTAATCTAAAGATGGTTATAATAAAAAATCTCACTTATACCACTAGAAATGGACTAAAACTAAAATAAAATAAAGAATAATGTAGAGTAAATTATAAAATAATAGATGTTGTCATAAATGTCATTGGTTTTGTACTTATAATACATACAGACATTGAGTGGATCTATATTAAACATTTGTAAGAATTAAATTTTTGATGATTTAGAGTCTATTGATCTAATGAATCGTAATATTTCAAAACTTCTTTTAAGAATAAAAATATGAGTAACTTGAATAGTGACATAAATGCCCAAAATTTTTATAATTAAAATTCATCATATATAATTATTTTAGAGTCATTAATATTATTTGGTGTTTTATTATTATTTTCTCATTTCTTTCAATATTTTGTGTACATTATGACTAATGTAATTTTTAAATGAAAAGATATAAACTTCAAAATTGAACTGTTGACTTCAAAAGTTGATGATAGAGACATGTGTTTGGTGGATAGTGTAACAACGCACACACTTTTCAAGGAAAAAAAATTTTTCTTGACTTTAGCACCAATTGAAATTAAAGTAAATATTATATTACGATCAATAAATTTGATTAAAAACTCCAAAAGAGCCACAATTTTGTTGAAAAATAAGACCAAATTAAACATTAATGATGCATTATATTGAAGTAGATCCATAAGAAATTTATTTAGTTTTAAAGATATTAAAAATAATAGTTATCACATTGAAACTATGAGTAAAAATAGTATATAATTTATCTGTATAATTGGTAATACGTCCAGAAAAAGGCTTATACTATAAAAGTTGTCCGTTTTATCTTCAAGATTGTATTACACAATCATAAAGACAATTGAAATCTACGTAGTATTAAACCAAAAGTTCTCTAATCCAAAAGTCTTTATACTTTGACATGACCATCTAAGTCACCTAGAATCTATAGTGATGTGTAGAATTATTGAAAATTCATATGAACATATATTAAAGAATCATAAAATTTGATTGTCTAGTGAAAATTTCTACACTGCTTGTACATAAGGAAAATTCGTAATTAGACTATTTCCCTTCAAAATTGGAGTTGAATTTTCATCATTCTTATAAAAAATTCAAGGAGACATATGTGGATCCATTAATCTACCAAGTGGGTATTTTGTTATTTTATGGCTTACTTGATACATCAATATAATGATATTATCTTTATTTATTGTCAATTTGAAATATTATATTTGTTAAACTGTTAACACAAATTATCAAATTAAAGACATATTTAATAAATTATTCGATCAAGTCAATACAACTAGATAATGCTGATGAATTTATATCCAAAATGTTCGAAGATTATTGCATGTCTATGGGGATTGATGTTAAACATTCAATCATGCATATCCACACTTAAAATGGATTAGTTGAGTTTCTTATTAAACTACTCAAGATAATTTTATATACTTTATTACTAAGAATTCAATTACCAACTTCTATATGAGGATATGCTCTATTACATACTGCGACTTTAATTCACTTAGGACCTTCCTTTTATCATCAATATTTTCTCCTATAATTGGTTTTTGGTCACCAACCTGATATATCTCATTTAAAGATATTTGGTTGTGTTGTATATATCTTATTGTGTCTCTTAAATGCACAAAAAAGGACCCCAACGTCGTTTAAAAATTTATATTAAATATAATTTACCATATATTATTAGATATCTGAAACCATTAATATGTGATATTTTTACTGCATGATTTATAGATTGTCACATTAATGAGATAACATTCTCACCTTTAGGGAAAAAAAACACCTTCTGAAGTTAGACATAAACTTACCTGGTATATACCTATCATGTCTTCTTTGGATTCTCGCACATCCCAAAGTAAAACTGAAGTACAAAGGATAATACGTTTATAAATTATTGTCAATCAAATGTTTGATATATTTATAGATACAACAAAAGTGACAAGATCACATGTACCAACTGCTAATTCACAACCAGAATTAATGTGACTACTGAACAATCTATTTGAACTGTGATTAATCAATTTAATGTAAGCCAAAAGCGTGATAGACTTGTTAGATCGAAAGACATTATTCCTTAAAAAAGAAATGCAAATATTCAAACAAACATCAATCATAATGATACTAAAATGAATGAAAAATTTATACTTTCTAATGTTTCTCTAGAAGATTTTATAGTCTCTAAAGAGATCAAACTTCCTAAGTGACACAAACCCTTGAAGTGATATAAAATTTTAAATAAAAAAAATTGATAATATTGAAATATCTTTAAATTATGCTTATACACGAGAGATGTGAAACTGTGAAATGGTTAATATTGATGACACATTCTCATTTACAGTAGCTATTGAAATTATGAATTATGATGATTTTGAACCACATATTGTACCTGAGTGTAGACAAAAACATGATTGACCTAAATAAAAAGAGACAATTCAGGTAAAATTAGCTTCTCTAGCAAAACGTTAAGTGTTTGGGCTTGTAGATCCAACACCTCAAGATGTACAACTTGTTCGATATAAATGAGTATTTATAAGAAAAAAATGAGAAAAATGAGAGTGTTAAATATAAATTAAAACTTATAGCCCAAAGCTTTTCCCAAAGTCAGGTATAGAGTTTGATGAAACATATATATCTATGACAGATATAATCATATTCAAATATTTAATCAATTTAATAGTCTCTGAAGGACTGAATGTGCATCTAATAGACGTAATTACTGTTTATTTGTATAAAAACTTGGATACTAAAATTTATATGAAACTCTTTGAAAGATTTAAATTGCCTAAAGCAAAAATGGTCAATTCAAGAGGCATGTACTTAATTAAATTACAAAGATCATTGTACGAATTAAAGATTAAAACAATCTGGATGAATATGGTATAATCACCTTAGTGAATATTTGAAAAAAGAGGCAATGTAAATAACTCTATATGTCTATATATCTTTATTAAAAGATCAGAACTAAGATTTGTCATTATAGTAGTTTATGTTGATGATATGGATTTAATTAGGACTCCTGAAGAGCTCTAAAAAACTGTTGAATATTTTAAAAAAGAATTTGAGATGAAAAATTTAGAGAAAAACAAAATATTTTCTTAGCCTGCAAATCAAACATAATTCCAAAGGAATACTTATTCATTAATCAGCGTATATTGAAAAATTATTAAAAGTTTTAATATGGATAAGAGTTATCCTTTGAGTATCCTTATGATTGTTTAGTCTTTCGATCCAAAAAAAAAAAAGATAAAAAGATATTTTGTCTTAAAGTACTGTATTTTAATGTCATTGGAGTTTTATTATATTTAGCCCAATACACTAAACTAGAGATATCTTTCGCAATCAATTTATTGACTTGATTTAGCTCTGCACCAACCAATTGTCATTGAAACGAAATCAAACATATACTTCGTAACCTATATGGAACTAGAGATTTAAGATTATTCTATTCTGTCAAATCCTTTAAAAATCCTATTTGATTGGATATGTAGATGCTAGTTATCTTTTTGAGCTCCATAAGATCTGTTCACAAACGAGATATATTTTCGCTTATAATGACACAACAATATCATGAGGCTCCACCAAACAGACTTTGGTTGCAACATCTTCAAATTATTCAGAGATTCTAGTTCTCCATAAAGCCAACTAAGAATGCATATGGTTACAGTTTGTCATCCATTATATTCAAAATGCATGCAATTTTTTTTTTTTGCAACTGACACTTCTTCCATATTATATGAAGACAATACAATATGTATTGCCAAAATTAGAGGTGGATTTATTAAAGAAAAAAGAACCAAACATATCTCATCAAAGTTCTTTTACACTTTTAAGTTCTAACAAAGCCAAAAAATTGATGTCAAACAAATACGATCTAATGACAACCTTGTAAATTTGTTCACTAAGACATTAACAATATCAACATTTAAAAAGTTAGTGTATAATATGATATACGCCGACTCAACAAGTAATCAAATTAATCTCATTACAAAGAGGGAAAATATTCATCAAAAGCATTCATTAGGGGAGTAGATTTTTTAAGTTTGTCACATGTTTGATAAAATGTACACTATACTCTTTTTCCTTTACTAGATTTTATTCCATTAGATTTTCTTAATAAAGTTTTTAATGAAACAGTTTAGACAAATCTAACCTCACTTTATAATATATTAAATGATTATGTTTTTCTGTTTTAGTTTTTATCTTATTAGATTTTTTTTTTTAATAAAGTTAATGTAATTATCTGTAAGGGATAAAAATTTAAGGGAGAGTGTTACAAAAGTGAATTTTTCCACCACGTGGAGGACAATTTGGAAATTTGTGTGGGAATGCATTCAATGCAGAGAAGGAATAGGCAGTTACATGTATAACATCTTGGGCAATAAACCTTGAAGGTGGAATGATTTTATTAGTTGAAGGATGAAGAGATTTGACTATATAAACCCACCATTTATATTGTACAGACATGCAAAAATAACAAGTATATTTTCTCCCACTTTGTTCCGTTTCTAAATCAAATATCTTCATCTTTTTTTTCCTTTCTTCCATTTTCAGTTTCTTACTTAATATATTCAGCTTTCGTTTATTTTCTTCAGTTTTATAGAACTTTAAATTTCTATTTTACTATTACCAGTATAAATTATTTATTATATTATAATAATTTAAGCATTTAAATGCATAAAAAAAAAAATATGTGAAACAAATAATAAATATTACAAGACGTCGCCGTACCAAAGGAAGAAATTAATTTTAAAAAAAAAAGAAAAAAAAAAAAGTGGGTTCTTTGTTTGTTTGTTTGTCTCGATTAATATAGAAAGTTCTGATTGTGTTTCGGTTGTTTTTAGCAAATCTCTCGATCTCTCCATTCTTTTCGTCAGAGAGACACTCTCTTATTTCAAGGTATGTTCTTCTTAAGCGCGTAATTGTTCTTTTCGTTTTGTTTTTATCTTTGTTCGTTTTGGTAATTCTTTTTTTTTTTTTTTCTTTAGTTGTTTGTTGAAGTAAGTCACGTTTTCTTTTTGTTTTTGTAGAGTTGTGAAAATGTTATTCGGCATTGTGGAGTCAATTGGACTGGTGAGTCATACATTCTGTACTGTGATTTTTGTGCTGTGATGTTAAAATTAGGGTTTCTGAATTTTTCTAGTCAATTCACTTTAGGAACTGTTTTTTGGTTTGTAATTTGTGTTTTGCTTTCTATTTCTGGCACTTGCAGGGTCTGAAAATGTTTTCCCGCAGCGAATTGTTGCCAATTTTGGTGAATTCATTTTCTGTCTGTTGTAAAGAGACATGAGTTAGGGTTTTGAGCTGTTGTGCAAATGTCTGTTGAAAGTGTTACCGGCTCCATTTTATTCTATTCGATTAAGCCTCTTCTGTGTGGGAAGCAAATGTTCTAGAGAAGTGAAGCAGTATGTTTACTTGTGATTCTTGTTTTTGATTTGTGTATTCTGATCATTTGAGTACTAAACCAAGAGCCAACAAAAAGAGAAGAGAGTTATATTGGATGGGTAATAAGCTGGGAAGGAGGAGACAAGTGGTGGATGAGAGGTACACAAGACCGCAAGGGTTATATGTTCACAAAGAAGTGGATGCTAAGAAGCTTAGGAAGCTAATTCTTGACTCTAAGCTTGCTCCTTGCTATCCTGGGGATGATGAGTGTTGCTGTGATCTTGAAGAGTGCCCTATATGCTTCTTGGTTAGCCCTTCTCTATCTCTGGCTTTCTTCTTAGTATCTCTTTTTTTTTTTTTTTTGAAAAGAAAAACTATTGGCTTTGTTTCTTCACCTATGGTTCTTTTATAAAATTCAGGATGAAAAGATGACCTAGGTCTATGAATTAATGAAATTTAGGACCTGGCTTAATGTTTTTCAAGAACAAAAGTGACTTGATGCTGTATTTCCAACTGTTCCCCCATATTTCATTTGTCTTCGGACCTAGTGGATTTAAAAGATGAAGAACTCATTGTTATATATATATATATATTGTTATCCATGTTTCTATGTCTTATTGGAGGAGATTGTGAAGGCCGAAAGATTTAGATTAGTTTGTTTGTGTTTTGTTTTAGTTGAATCTAACAATTCAGCTGGCTTTTTATTGGTTGTGTTTGTAGTATTATCCAAGTCTCAATCGATCAAGATGTTGCATGAAAGGCATTTGTACAGGTAGATATTCTACAATTTTGATTTCTCTACCTTGCATTAAGTGTTAATTATATAAATACAGTAAATTAATGTTTGCTGTAATTTGATTTATCTTTTCTGGATCAGAGTGTTTTTTGCAGATGAAGAATCCCAATTCTAGTCGCCCTACTCAGTATCCTTCGGTATTGGTGCAATGTGTTTAGATTTAAAATGTAATATAAAATTTTAATTTTATATTGTTTCTATATCCATTATTTGATTCACATATCCAGTGAGTGTATTTCTGAACATTGGAAGATGTCCTTTCTGCAAAACATCAAATTATGCTGTGGAGTATCGAGGTGTGAAAACGAAGGAGGAAAAAGGCATTGAGCAAATTGTGAGATCTGCTCACCCATAGCTTTCATGGTTGTACTATTAAAATTGTAAAATGTTTGGATAGTAATTTTGAAAGCTAATATGATTTTACATTTTTCCAAACATTAGGAAGAACAACGTGTTATAGAAGCAAAAATTAGGATGCGACGGCAGGCACTTCAGGATGAGGAAGAGAGAATGCAAAAAAGACAAGAATTAAGTTCTTCGAGCACAAGCGTGGCACCAGGAGAGGTTGAATACAGCTCAATGGCTGGTATCATCTCGTTTATTTCTGTTTCTAACTGTATATAAGCTTTCTTTTTCCCTTACAATTGTAAATTGTGTAACTTTTTTCTTTGCAGCTCCATCTGCTAGATATGTGGAAGGTGATGAAATTGTATCAATACAAGATTCACGTGCTACTCCATTTATAAGACAACCTTCACACCCTACACAAAACAGGTATGTAGCATTCATGGCTGATATTTTGCTATTCATGTTTGAATTTACTGTATAGTTTTAGTTGTTTACATGGTGGTCATTGTTTAATAACTTTTTAATAAAACTAGTTTATAGGTATGACCAACATTGCCAAATTACCAAAGTTTTTGAAATCAATTATTCTTTTCTTTGCTTATACTTGTGTTGCCTTCTTAATTTTTCTCTTTTTGTTGTCAAATGTTCCATCAGTGAGAATACGATATCTTTTGATTTACAATCATACAAACTCTTATTAAATCAAAGAAGTAATGGGTTTCTTGTACCTTACATGGAGCATCTCCTCTTGAAGCTCCTTCACATGCTTTCCTTTCTGGGTTTCATCAGAAAACTAATCTCCATTCTCTTTACCTATTTGGGTCCTCAAGAACTACTCGAACCCAATAGTACTTGGACCGACATGCTAACCATACTTGTCCTCGTGCCTCTCTTCGTCTCTGCTCTTCTTATTTGCAAAATCCTGCTAGTCGTCAAGTTTTCATACTTGTTGACCTGGTAGACTCGTGCTGTTTGTCTGTATGAGTTTGAAGACTACGATGAGATGAGATTAGACACCATATCTTCCACAATAGCTGCCTCGATCATTGAAAAGGTTATGAACAAAAAACATGGCACTTGTGTCGGATGGCATTTATATCAGATGATATGCAAGAGACGTTCCATGAGAGGCTGCCGGCAGCCTCTGGGATCACCTACTTATATGATGTTGAATATTCTTAGGTAATTGATTTGCATATTTCAAGTTAAAAAAATGGAGGAAAAAATAGAGAATTTTTAGGTTTATTAACTTTTGTAACAAAATAACGTTGTTTTGATATAGAAGATTTAAAAGGAAAAAAACCTGATTGGGTAACCTAAATTTGGTTATGCTTCCTGTTCTCAGGTTGGTTCTGGTTCCTTACAGGGCTGGAAGTAGAACCTATCCTCACAATGACAGTTCCATAAAATTTAGATTCATAATTGATCCTATTGAATTCGGTTTCAGGTAGGAATAGGAATTTAAATGTTGGGTGTCTGGCAGTTTTGGTTCAACCCAGTTCCTTTGCTCAGCCCTTGTCTTTATTACCTCCTTGAACCTTAGTATGCATGCATAAGCCTTTTTGGAGTGGTTACAAACTATATGATGTCATGCATGGAATTTGAAATTTCATTTGGTAGCTCTGTTTACTTGAGGTACATTTAATTTTTTAAATGGAATCTGAAACTATGTTGTTTTCATTATATAAATTGCAGAGATGATGAGTTTGACCTGGATTTGGAAGATATAATGGTCATGGAAGCAATATGGCTTTCAATTCAGGTAAAACAGTGCTCCAATAACTTAAAATTACTTTAATTTTGAGCTGTGCAACTATAGGGAATGACTTCTTGTTGTTTCTCATTTAGAAAGAGATTTTGTGGACTATATAGTTAAGCTTACTATTAAAGCTGTTAGGTCATAAGGCATTTAATTAATAGCAATCATGTCTATATAATGTTGGATTCTGTGTTCAAGAACAGAAAGTGTCACTAATTGTTATGAATGGGTTGAGCATAAACCAATCTTGAATGCGTGGATAAAAAATTTCTTTGATTACTTTTGGCAGTTTAACTAAAAAATTATCTCTGCTTGATCTTGTCTGGCTAAGTTTCTTATGATTGTGCTTTGGCATTATTTATGACTAAAGTTCTGTTGTTAAGTTATGTTCTCTGAGGGTTTTCCTTTTTGTGCATTTCCTTGTGAACATAGAATTATCTACGTGATAAACAAACTACAATGGAGAGGAAGAAGTTTTTGAGCTCGAGTGTCATGTATTGCGTTGAAATTGGGGGAAACTTTGCGGAATTAGTGTATTGTTAAATGCAATGTTAAGCTTTAAAAATAACAGGAAATCTGCCACTTGCTATTGTAATTGCTTTTTTACATGTCTTTCTCAAATTAGATTTGAAATTCTGGTGGATGTTTGGTTCTGATTTGTTGAAATTGTATAAAAATAATCAAAATTACTTATACAGGAGAATGGCAGACAAAGGCACCCTGTTTATAATGGTGCTTCTTCTGGCCAGTATGTTACAGAGGATTGCTATGTCTCATCAACCGTGGCTCCAATGGCGGATACATCATCATCCCCTTCTGGTGGTCTTGCTTGTGCAATAGCTGCCCTTGCTGAGCGTCAGCAAACAGGTGGAGAAGCATCTATAAACCATAGTGCGAATATTTCAGGATTCAACATGCTTCCGGGTAGTAGGAGGTTCCATGATAGGGTGGACAGAGTTGTGGAGAACTATCCTCCAGCAGAGAGCTCCACCAACTCATCGCCTGTTGGCAGAGTGGAAGCAGCTAGAGATGAAGGCGAATGGGGTGTAGATCATGGATCAGAAGTGGCCGAAGCAGGTACTAGTTATGCAAGCTCTGATGTCGTAGAAGATGAAGTTGGAATTTCAGGAATTCCTGTGTCTGATGAGATAGGAGGCAACTTTCAAAATGTCTCAGGAGCAATTGTTCCTGAGAGTTTTGAGGAGCAGATGATGCTGGCTATGGCTGTTTCTCTAGCTGAGGCTAGATCTATGACAAGTGGACCAGGAGTCTCA
The DNA here is from genome assembly GCF_011075055.1 of Mangifera indica. Lineage (NCBI taxonomy): Eukaryota > Viridiplantae > Streptophyta > Magnoliopsida > Sapindales > Anacardiaceae > Mangifera > Mangifera indica. Next base: position 8,343,372 of record NC_058154.1, read on the forward strand.
TGGTAATAGTTGTTAGTGGTGGAGTTCTAGAACAGATGAAACTGGCAGTGACTGTTTTAGTTGAGGTTGGTGAGTGGAGCTAGGACCAGTTCACATTGCCTTGCTTGCAGCTGGTTCAAAGTTTAAGGTACTTCCGACTCCTCTCCTTGCACTATACTCCATATATAAAATGTTATAAAAGGAAACACAACAGGTTATTTGAGTTGAATGATTTGTTTGATTTTCCATTTGATAAAAATCCCATGGAAAAATGCCTTTCAGTTGTGATAAAAGGGCATAAAGTCGTCATGTAAAACTGAAACCATTATGAAATGTCGTCTGTGAATAGCAATTTCGAGTCGTCCCTTTTGCATCAGCGCATTCCATTCTAGGATAATAGTATTTTGTTTTAACTGGATGTACCCGAGATTTTTGTCCATTGAAAGGGACATATGCATACAATTGGGCATAAATTCAACATTCTTCATTAGTGTGTAGCTATTCCAGTTGAGTTTAGCGAAATGAATTCATGGTTTTTTTTTAAAAAAAAAGAAATCATGAAACATTGTTGAAATAATGTGGGTATTATTATATTGTGTTTTAGATTATCAATTGAACTTAAAAGAATGTTATTAACTCTTCTTACTTCCATTTGCACTACAGAAGAATGTTATCTACTAACCTTACTTACCTTTGTACTATACTTGAACGGGCAGGTAAATCATATGATCTGTTAATTGGTCAATAATACATTTATTATTGCCGAGTGAAAGTCAAGTGTTCAACCATTTTGTTGATGTTATATTTCAAATTGTCATGAAATCATGTTATATGTTAGAAAGTATATCTTTTGTTGTTTTATTAGGGGTATAGTGTATATACTTTTAGATACATAAATTCATTGTTATCGTATAATTAAGTATTATTTTATTTATAATTTAAAATTATTTAATTATATAATATTTTTATATATAAAAAGCTTATATACATATAGTTTTATTGATTGATTTTATAGTTAGATGAAGAGAACTTCGAAATTTTGAAATACGAAAATTATATAGTTTTTCCAAAGTAGAAGATCTTAAAATAAACCTATGAAATCAACTTTGTAATTTTTTTATTTATGTATAATTAGCACTAATTTGTAGTCCTTTATATTGAAGGAGTAATATGTGCAAAATAATATGTACAAATTTATAAACAAATGGAGATATATTATTATGTAATTAGGTATTATTTTATTTTTAATTTAAAAATATTTAATCATATATTGATATATTTTATTAGGAATATTAATTTATTATATATTTCAAAATAATAAAATTATGTGTATATACTTTTGATATATAAATGTATACAATGAATGTGATATTATGCGATGAAGTGATTTTGAATTAATGATAAAGTAATATTTAATTATATGATAATGTATTTATGTGTGTATATATTTGTGTACCAAAAATATATGTATATGGTATTGCTCACTTTGAAATATATGTGGTTACCCATCTATAATGTTGCATTTGTTTTTATACTCATAGCTATTAGTATTTTACGATGCTTGATTTGTATCTTACTATAGTAAGATACATGATTTGTATTTTATTAAACGATATAGGTGAAAAATGATATGTATCATGAGATGTATTGAATTAATATGATATAGTGAATTTATCATATGATACAATACGTATTATATGATATATGATATAGTACATATTATCGATATGAATTAATATACTTTTTAAAGAAAAATGATGATATATTAAGAGTATATAAGAAATTTTAAATTTTTAAAAATATTTGTGAGATATTTTAAACTAATGACATTGTCAATTAGATCTTTTATATATTTTTTTAATATTGTATCATACAATATGATATGATATTTGATATACAATATAAAAATTTAGTTTTTGATATATGATTCATATCTAAATTAAAACAAAACAAAAGTCATGCGCCAAAATTTTAAATGAAAATGAAAATGAAAATTGTTGGTATAAATGTTGAACGTGGTACCTGTTAATGTCCAAGGCGATCTTTCTATTTATGATTAATTCAATCATGACCGTTGGATCTTGGTCTGAAACAGGTGATTTAGCAATGAGATTGATTGAGAAGTCGTTGGAGAAATGTCAGAAAACATTAAAAGAATCACATGCTTTGTGTGATAATAATGTAAGCAATATCTTTTGGATTCACATGCTTGGTCAATTCTCCCTACTTTTATTGACCTATGCCCTCCGATCACATCATTCTCCATTCGTGGGTATCCAAGCTCCAGAAATAATACACATACGTGATTGTTACTGGATATTAATCGAATTTGATATCTTATCATTTAGAGCATATTCATACCATTTTTGGTTACCAATTAATATATATAATTTATAGTTTTATATAATTAATAAAATTATGTATATAAATAAAATATATAATTTTATATATAAATATTGATAAATCACTATATTAGGTGTTGTTTTATTTTTAATTTAAATTATTCAATCATATGAACACATGTTATTGTTTGTACATAAAATTATATATATTGTTTATATACATAATACTCCTTTTATATAAAATAGTTTACGATGATATCAATTAGAGTTTAAGAAGAGTTAGTGTGCGAAATGATTATGGAAATGAATTGAGACAAGTTAGACAAAAATATGTGATACTGAAGTTTTTACATGGTTTGACCCATTGATCAAAATGCTTACGTTCATGGCATTTTCACTAGTTGTTGTATAATACAACAATACTCTATAATATCTTTAATATTTTGTCAGTTAAAAAACTCTTTAATAGATAAAATGATTCTAGAGAAACCCGAGGGGGTGGGTGGGGAGGGTTGGTGGTTGAATAGGATCTTTAAAAATTTTTAGTGCAAATATGAATTTATTTATCTTGCAAGTCTTTTAGGCGTACTTTTTCAAGCAATCGATTTGAAGTTTTACTACCACTTGAAACTTGTATATTAGTTGGTACAAAATTGCTTCCAATATAATATATATATATATGAGATTTCATCTACAAATGAATGAATACAAGTTTGTGCCTATAAAAATGCCTCACAAATAGTCTCTCAAGGAAATGAATTTAAGTTTTGTGTGTGAAGAGAGTGCTTGAGCTTTTGAAGATAATCTAAAGATTATGGTTGGAAACCTTGATAGAGCTATTGGATTTGAAAAAACTATCTGTTGACTTTTGAAAATGATAGTTTTCACTTAAAAAACACGAATAAAGGAATGTTACTATCCTTATGCATGGTTGTTCCTAACATTAAAATTTCTTTTCGATGAAAGTCAACCTCGGTTAGAGCTTTCAATAGTTGAGTTTAATTTTTCGCATCATTGATGAACAATCGATACTTATGAAGTGCACAAACGTTCATCTCTTTATAGTTTCAAGTCTTTAGACACAGGTTGAATGATTTCAATAACGACTGAAATTTTCACTATGAATAGTCGTCACACCATTATGCACGGATAGTATTGATTCTTTGACTTTAAGTTCTTTTAACCTTGACTTTGACTAGAAATGAGTGCCATGAACACAAATCATCCTTGTTAGTCTTCACAATTCTAAATGAATGAGCATTACTCATCTTAATACACGGTCGATACTCTAGGTTTGACTTTTTCACACATTGACTCCTTTTGAAAGCTTGAACGTGCATGAGTACCAAGCATCTTTTTTCTTGCATGGCTAGAAAATGGTCATGAGTGATCGATACTTAACTCAAAACATTCGTTCATGACCTATATGAGTTGATCCAAATTTTCAAAGGCGTGAACAATGAAGGAACGACTAGTTGCACAAATTGATAAGTTAATTTTTGTCTAGGAACATTTGTGCGTCTTGAAATATTGGTAATTCATTTCCTATATTTTTCACATTTTGTCCAATTTGTATAATTTAACATATTCTTTAGACATGTTAGTACTGTTAACTTATGTTTTTATCATCATCAAAACACCTAAGGGTCTAACATATATTTTCACCTCTTCTCTTGCTCTCTCCTTTTCTCTTCCTTAAATACAAGCTTTTCGGAGGGAAAGATACATTTCAATCCTCTTTGTCCTTAGAGCATTGAATTATAATTTTGAATTTAAATGGACGAAGTTATGGCTATATTGTCAGCATTTTCATTTATGTGAAAATTTACAACTTTACTGGATGATCATTATGAGGATGTTATGGTATGGGATCCAATTTGGTTCTTCTCTCAATAACTACAAAAGAACCTTCTTTTTATATGTTATAGATTTGATATTGTCTGGTCTTTAGCTTAGGTGTCAAAGTCTTGAATCTAATGTAGGCTCAACCTAGAGAGTCGACTAGTGGTTATTCATTTTTTGTAGCGTCAAGTTGTTCTTCGAGGGTTTACTTCTAAGTGTTTAATTTGACCACATAACATTTGCCTTTAGTTCTTAGAGTGTGAGAACTTCAAGAACTTTAAGAATCTATTAACAAGTAGAGATCTCATTGTATCTTTCTAGATAAGCAAGTTGGCGTTGTCATAATCCTATGCATTTTGAGTAGTGTATCAATTTTATTGCTTCACTTTCTTTGTAGAATATGATTCAACATACATTGCTTACAACACGAGATGGTCAGCACATGTTCAAGAGTCATTTGAACAATCATGATAAATATTTCATTGACTATTAAATAAGGAGTCTAGGAGGAAGTTTTTCATAAGTTCTTCCTATGAATGTTTTTTTTTTATTTATTTTATATAATTCTTTCTTGAGTCCAATTGAGGAGACCTCCTTGGAGTGGTGGTGTTCCTTTTTGCCATAATGACTTTCTTTATATGGATGTGCTATCATTCCTTTATAAACCTTCACAATCTTGATCATTATATGAGTATTTGAAAGTACAAGACGTGCTCAATTTTTAATTAATATAACAAATAATATGAAAATATTTCAAAATAATTATACCTAAAAATATTTAAGTAAAATAATATTTTAGTATTTTTTATTATATCTAACCAAACACAATAATTATTTATACCCATCAATTTTTATCAAATATAATAGTAATTCAAACTCAATAATCTTCTAGATAATTTATCTTTATGGTAATATTTTATTTTTTAAATAAATATTACTCGAATCAAGTGTACCCTAACAATTTTCTTTTGGTCAATGTAAAATGGAATCAAACAGTAACATATATATAAGCATTCTTTTGCAGTTCTAATAGATTAATAATAAAAGGACTCTCTATTGCTATCTCTAGTCTGGTAAAGTCATACACACACACACACACACTTGCCATTGATCATCTCAAAACAAAAAAAGAAGGCAAAAAACCAATATTAGATCCACCATTGTTAGCACAAAAACATATATAATTATAAAAAAGGTGGACAATTGTCCAAATAGATGAACACTTGTTCCAATAAGTTGTTCCATGAGTTTAAGAGAATGTTATGAGTACTTGAAAGGACAAAACATGCCGAAGTTAATTTATAAAGTAAGGGTGTGAGTTATAAGTAAGATATACATGAGTCATAAGTAAGATATATGTAAGCAAGCCATAAGAAATGTTAATAAGGGTTTGAGCATGAGTTCATGATACATGAAAGCATATTGAGTTTTCATGTAAGAGATAAGTTAATAATGTGCATTCAACATGTTTTCTAAGATCATTAGGGTGTTTGAGTTTATGATGGACTTGTTCCTTTTGTTATGTATGCAAGACTCGATCCTATTAGCTTTATAGTATTTTTATTAATACCCATAAAAATATGTATTTTATGAGTCTTACAATGTCTTTAAAAGGTTATTACGAGAGAACACCTATAAGATTTCTCATACAGATGCTCTTAGTAAGACACACCAACAGTAAAGCTCTTATGGTAATCCAAGTATGTTCTGTGTGTATGAAAATGGGGATCGCAAAAACTTATGTTACCCACATGACTAAGGTTCCAAATCTACTATCTCAACCTAGTCCGATTGACATAATTAGTTATACATTTCAATAAATTATTTTATGAAAATGCTTTCACCAATTTTAAATATATTTTATATCATGTATTGTATCTCATGTCATCACAGTTAGGGTTAGCAGACATACCTTAAATGATGAGTTTATGAAATTGGAGATGTAAGATGATAAAAAGGAAGGGTAATGAAAGATAAGAGGAACGTAGGTGTTTAGTGGTCTCCTAATTACTGAGTATTTAGCACTCACTCATTTCTTTTTATATTTTACAAGTAATAGATAATTGTTGATTGTTGAGTTATGGGTCAATTGAGGATAGTCATGAGGGATCTACTTAGAGATTGATAGGTTCGTAATGATTTTTTATTTATTATGTTTTATCATACACATTATGTATTAGTTTATGTTTATTTGATAGACATCTTTTGCACACATAGTGATGGATTTTGATTGATTGTTATTATTTTGATGGATTTCATTCCAAGGTTAAATATAAGATTGTTTGTTTTAATTTCTCTTGAATATGTTTATTTTGAATGTTTTTTAATTAAGAGTTAAATGATAACATTTCTTTATGGATGTACATTCTCCTAGGAGGGTGATTGTCTAGAGAAGTGTTGCATTATAAACATGCTTTAGCCTCCCCTTGCATATGGTCTTATTAGAGGACTTTTAGAATATTTTTGGGGAAAAAGCTCTAAGGGAGAAGAAGATATGGATATTAGGAGATTTATCTCCTCCCTTGTGATCTTGTAACTTTCATCTTCTTCTAGCTAGGGAGATTCCGACCTTGCCAAAGAAGCATGCCACCTAGTTGGTTAGGCCCAAATCTACTTGTAGACTAAGAGTAATTGCTTATGCACTTGCAAAGTAAATATAATTTTACATGTATTTATTTTGAATAAATGAAATTTTATTTCTCATCTTCGTTTATTATTATTACTTTTTGCTACGCTTGTAAAGGCTATAATTAGGGTTGGATTCGAGCCGAGCCAAGCTCGGCTCATAGCCAGCTCGAGCTCGGCTCGGTTCATATATGAGTGGCTCGAGTTCGGTTCAAGCTCGACTCGAGCTCAGCTCAGCTCGTTTCGAGTTCTCGTTCAGCTCGGCTCGTTTTTTCTTATCAAAACGACGTCGTTTTTAATATATATTAATCAAAACGACGACGTTTTGTATAAAAAATTAAAAAAAAAAATCTACCGAGCCAGTTCGAGCTCGATCGAGCTCAGCTTAGCCGAGCTTGTTTCGGGCTCGAACCGAGTCGAGCCGAGCCAAGCTCGGCTCGGATCTAGCCCTAGCTATAATAGTGTACCTTTTACATGATAAACAAACAAAAATATGATAGATAAAAAGAACTTGAAGTGAGAACAAAATACCCTAGGTAGGGTATAATTAATAGCATTTTAGGGCATTCCCCTACTCAAAAATAAATAGCAATACATTGCATTTTAAGATCTTGATAAAAGATTACTAAGTAGTCATGTCGAAATGACTACTTATGGGACTGCACAAAGTGCCCTTTCTAGTTTTTTGAGGTGGTAATACAATGCATAAATGCACATAATTGAGTTTCACATGTCACATGTTCGAGGATGTTTTACATGTTATGGCTAGAATACTGTTGACATGAGTTATCACTAGACATTGTAAGTACATACAAAACTATATCATTCTCAGAGCTATTCAACACTCAACAATGCATAATCATGCTAACTCTAGAGTGTGAATACAAGATTTGTCACTTGTTGTCCTTAAGGTGAGGAATGTAACTTGAGGATTGAACTCTAGTCAGTTTGGCTAATTAGATATGATATTACATGTGAACATAATGAGCTTTCTGAGCTCTACATTTTAAGAGATAATACTTTTATTAAGTCAAGTATTCTACATGTAGCGTTTCCAATACATTTAGCCACTTTCTTCAATGAGGCTTGACTAACATTCAGGTTTTCTCAAGGCCTTGACCCATAATTTTGAATTTATATGGATGGAGACATGGAGTTATGCTTATATTATTGTCAATTTCATTATGCGGAAAGTAATGACTTTGCCAAATAATTGTTATGAGGTTGTTGTGGTGTGAGATTTGGCAATAGGTCTCTCTTGAACCACAAAAGAACCTTCTTTTTTTAAGTTGTAGATTTGATATCGCTTAATCGCACAAAGTTTATTATCTCACTGATTGTAAGAATGTTCTTACATAAAATATGTATGCACACCATAATTTGTAATTAAAAGACAATGAAACTTAGATGTGAAAGCATTATAGTAATTATAGAATGATGGGTTGCTTTCTTATTATTAAGTGTTAAAAGAAATCATAAGCAAATTTAAAAACCAAAAACCAACCAAATCCCATTATTTTCCTTAACACAAGAATAATCTGGCTTTCTTTAAAGTATGAACAATGAACTCAATGGGTGAATTCATTAGTGAAAAGTCATAACATGATGCACATGAAAAGTCATTAGTGAAGGTAATGAGATTTTGTGTTCCTTCTGTATTGATGCCATGATGCACACAAATATTAGTATCCTATGATATATGAGACGTATTTTACAATATAATATGATACATGAGAAAAATGATACGTCTCATTAGATGTATTGAATTAATACGATATAATGAATGTATTGTATGATACGATACAATACAATACCTTTTTATCTATATAGATAGATATACTTTTTTGAAAAAAAAATAATGATATAGTAGAGATGTATACGAAAAATTTTAAATTTTTAAAAGTGTTAGTGCTATTTTTCAAAATAATAATGTGTCAATTATAATTTTATTATTTTTTAGAAATTGTATTATACGATACGATATTCAATATAAGATATAAAAAATTACTTTAATAATTCATAAGCTGTGATATATTTGCATTATTGAATAGACCAACATAAAATCATGTTACCTAAATAAATAATGCACATCTCTTTCTATAATATGAAGATTTGATTGACGTGTTTTGCTAGATATTGTCAACAAGAATTAACTTTTAATGCATATTTTTTTACACATTTCTACCGCATGAGAAAAATATACAAGTAATGTTATGTATATCTAATTTTAAATATTTAGATAAATATGTTATTATTTAATTGGATGATACTTTATTTATAATTCAAAATTATTTAATTATATAATGATATAAATATCTAATTGAACACTTAAAATTAGATATATATACATAATTTTATAAAAAACATATAGTATAAATTTGGATTTAGTTAAAAATGTATAATTTTATATAGAATAAAGCAAAACCCTCCTTTGTAAGAGTTGGAAGATTCAACCAATTCTGTAAATTGCATACCCGGATTTGAAGAATTCGTCTGTTTGGAATCTTCATTGAATGATCCGCAATGTAATTATTAGTTTCCATAAGACAATTTGCTTTGGGGGGATTTTATGTAAAAACTAAAATGCTCTTCTCGTATTCTTTGTATTGCAGTAAGTTTTGAAAAGCGACAACACATAAGTGTCCAATTGTCAAGTGATTGCTATAACAGTCCACTCAACGGCAATATGAGTAGGGTTGACCCGTCAAGGATATACCCAAGCCCAACAGTAAGTGTTTTTAATTAAAATTTTAAAATGAAAGATTCTCATTCAAATAATAATTAAATTATATGTATATATATTTTTGTTTATAATTTGGATATATAAATAATATATCTTTATGTGATTAGATAATTTTAAATTAAATATAAAGTAACATCCAATCAGATGATGATATATCATTTATATATTCAAATTATATATTAAAATTGTGTACATATTAGAGATGACAATGGAGAGGGGAGGGGAGGGGAGGGGCGGGGAGGGGATCTCAATCCCCATCCCTATCCCTATAGATGATATCAATTTTATCTCTGACCCGTCCCTTTTACGGAGATGAAAATGATTCTCTGTCTCCTCCTCGTGAAAAAAATCCTCTCTCTATCCCCTTCCCATACCCACACAGAAAAATCTATTTATTATACTTTCTAAAATATAATATAAATATATTAAATAACAAAATTAAGTAAAATTAAAATCAACCAACTATTTCAAATGTCACAAATATAATATATTACCCACTTTAATATGCACAATAAAAACTTAAATAAATTTGAAAAAAATAAATAATCTAAAATTATAAAGATATATTAGTATTTTAAGTAAATATATTAATATAAAGAGATGGGGATGGGGATGGGGATGGGGATGGGGATGGGGATGGGGGCGGGGATGGGAACGGGTGTAGCAGATCAGGGAAGGGACACATGTATCCCCATTCGATTACGAAGATTTTTTTTATTCTCATCTTCGTTCCCTTCCATGTTTTTATCGGGAAACCCTTTCTCTACTAGGGTTGGAGCCTCTAAAGTCGAACCAAAATTACTATCTCTAGTACACATAACATTGCTCTTCAAATAATATCTACACTAATTCTCATTTTTTTCTTCTTATACTCATATTAGTTACAGATGGAGCAACAATAAAATTTTGCTAGTATAGATTTTCGCCTCCAAGTGTGATTAAAAAAAAAAAAAAACCGTAGTCTAATAAAATTAGACCAAAAGACTTATTTTGACCCAAGGTATAGTGTAATCTCAAACTCATATTTATTAACTTTAAAAAACTCAAAGTCTCACCCATAAATTAATTTATGTTAAAATTTTTAGCTAAAATTAAGAATAAAATTGTCATTTTAACAATAATATTTTTTGAAAAGTCACATCCCCCCCCCCCCCACCCCAAACTTGGGGTTTTTTTTCTTTACCCCTCCGACCACCATCTCTGACCATCGGTGACCTCCCTTTTCAACTCTAAACCTTCGTGTATGAAAAACTCCAAATAGCTAATAATCCTAGAGGGGGATGAAGAGAATTATCTAAAACTTTTAACCAAATAAAAATTCCTTAAGCAATTTTATAATCAATCACAATCAAACAAATAAATTCAACAAGATATCCAAACAATTAAGAACAAACTATATTTAGGCACTGATCAAAACATGCAACATATATGTAAACATAAAGTAAAGAAAGGAAAGGAAGTGCTCAATAATTTATAGCGGTTCAAAGTTTTCTTTTCCAAGTCTCTTACATCCACTTCTTCAAACAATTTATTTGATATTTCACTAGTAAAAAAATCCCCTCTTTACAATAGTTCTTCGGGATTTTGCCTATGTTTACTAGTTAATCAAAGATTACGCCCAACTCAATAGTTATCCGGGATTTTGCCTACCATAATAGTTATTCGAGATTTCGCCTAAAATTGTTTGAATACAGAAAAACAAATGTGAATGTCTTTATTAGGCTGATACAAGAAAGTGAGCACAAGCGTATCGCTCAAAAATTTGAGTTATGAGTTTTAGAGAGAAATTAGAGAAGAAATAAGTATTGGATTTTATATTAGCAATATCTTTGACGTATTCTTCATCAAAGAGTCTTCAAATTATAGTCTTTGATGGTCGGAATAGCTTAAATGACTGTTGGTTTGGATAATGTATCTGTTGAGCTTCGATAATGATATTTTGGCCTTGAAAACACAATGGGATGGGCATCCTATATTAAGGGACAGACATCCTGTTACACATTCTAACTTTGGCAGCTTCTAAATAGTCATCCAACAGTCGAATTCTTGAAATGAACCACTTGAGGGATGGGTGTCCCTTTTTTAGAGATGGGCATCCTTTTTTGCACCTTCAGAATTCAATTTCAAAAGCTTCAGATAGGAAAGGACCAATAGAGGAATATGCTTCCCACGTAAGGGAATAGGTATCTCTATCATGGGAATGGGTATCCCTATCATTTGGCAAAAATTTTCAAGAACTTTAGACTTGCAAGGATGGTCATGGGATGAGCAAAGGAATCAGCATCCCACATTTGGGGACGAGAGTCCCATGTCTGAAAAGATGAAAAACATATATTTTGTCTATCTTTTAGTTATAAGAATTTTATGTCATGGACTTAATTAGCTCAATAAATATAAATTAACAATATTAAACTTAGTTTTGACATAATCAAAACATATAGGGAGTCTAAGAGTTTGGATGATGAAGCCATCATCCAGACAACAACATGAAATAGATCAAATGTAAATCATACAAATAATATATTTGTGAGTCCATCTCCCTTTCATGCCACTCTATCACTGAACGATTGCTTCGTCATTGCCATGGCCTACAAAACCAAGAGAAAATGGTGAGTGAAAAACACTCAATAAACAAGAGTAATCTATTGTACAATATTCAAAAATATTAGTCCCTTTTCCATTTTCTATCTCACACTTTAGGCTTAATCTTTTTCATTCTCTTAAGATTTCTCTAACGTATCTTGGATGACTTGGAATGTTAGCATATACACTCTATCTACTTCATCTAAGGTGAAAATTGGATTAACTTTCAATCATTTCGTATCGATTGAACTCGGTTAAGTTAGAGATTTGGTACCTTAACCATGACTTATCTCTAAGGTTATCTATATCTTGGTTGTCTTACTATAGCTACCAATTGATAGACTCACAATCCTAGCATGTCAATTTACAAATGTCAATCAATGAACTATCTATGTCCTAACAGGTCCTAAGCCAATCGATAAACCCTTAATTTTGGCATACACATCAGTGGACACCAATCAACAAACTATCTATCACCTTATCTACCGTTATAAGCTTGTTTATGTGGATTATTTTGTTGTGACTTGCTTTTATTTGTCGATTATTACATATGTGTATCAACCTTATGCTCTAAATTTACTTCTTAGGATTTGGGTTCACTCGACTTTTTCCTTGGTTTGAAAGTTGTTCGACAACCCACCACCTTGTATCTTTCTTAATGTCATAACATAATGGATTTGCGACAACACTTCCAACTTGTGTGATCTTTATGCTACACACTTTGTCTTCCCTAAGACATCATAGTCTACCAAAGATGTCTTGTTTCTTGTTGCTACACTCTATCACAATATGGTTGATAGTCTTCGATATCTTATTCTCACATGGTCTAATATTATATTTGTTGTAAATCAGGTCGTCTAGTGCCTATCTATTCGTACTTACTGAGACATGCATAGGATAACTCCTAGCTCTAACCTTCATCTTCGAACTTATTCTAATGTTTACAAGGTTGTTGATGTTTCCACTCGGACAACTTATCATAATTGGTTATGTTTTTCTTAGTTACAAACTTGTTTTTTATATTGCCAAGAAACATGCTATTGTGTCTAATTCTAGTGTGGAGTCAAAGTACCATGCCCTTGCTGATGTTGTTGCTAATATTCGGTGGTTTGTAACCTTCTTGGTGAGCTCAACAATCCTCTCCACTTATCTCTACTCAGCTTTGTGACAATCAATCTACTCTTCATACGGTCACCAATCCTATTTGTATGCTTGCATTCAACATATTGACATTAATCTATATCTCATTCATGAGTTGGTTGTTCGTTTAGAATTTATTTTTGGATTATATAATAATTATATATATTATACAAAATTTTCATAAGTAATATACAATTTAATTTACAATTCTTAAAAAAAAAAAAAAAAACCCTTGAACTTTAGAGTATGTAAATTTGAAGAAGACTACTTGCTAAAGAAAGACCTCGAAAATGACACAACTAAATCATGCATTGTTGTGAAGGTTTGTAACATATTCAAATACTTCTCTTCAAGAGATAGTTTGAATAATAAATTATGTGATATAAAATTTCTAAATGAAAGAGTTTGGATTTGAAATTTGTTAATAATATATCAAGATTAAAATCATTAAACTCAAGTTTTATTTGGTTATGAATTTAAAAGTGTCACGGATATTTGATGAACTAAAATTAAATTAAAAGACACCAAATTTGATAAACGAAGCTGTATTTAAAGTTGAAAAATTGCACGCACGCACTCACTCTTATTGGAACAGGAGGAAAGTGTTCGAATTTAGAAAAAGAGTTTGAATTTGGAGAGAAAAACTGACAAAAGAGACGAGTCAATTGTTAAGCACAGGTTGTATTTTCAAGATTTAACAATAATTTACTTTCCCCCATTTTTTTTAAATTACTCTTTTGTCTTCTTCAAAATCTCTACTACCATCACCATCCCCTGCATCAATCAAGCTTTATTTCAAAGTTTCAAACTTTATTTCACTTCAGTTCTCTCTCTGTCTTCATCTCCACCACTTACTGTGAAAAAAGATTTTACCTTTCTTCTTCTCCATTGATTCTCTTGCATTTTGTCAGAAGGGTTTTTCATAAATTCATCATAGATGAAGAATATGTGTAGCTTAAGCTAAAGCTCTCAGTTTCAGATAACTAGGTGAGGTGAAAAGAAGTTTGTTTTATTGATTTTTTCTTATTTTTCTCTTGCATTGTTTGACTGTCATTTGTTTTTGTTTATTGTCGTTTGATTTTTGGTATTATATATGCTTGCATGTTATCTGGCATCGCTAGTGTCTTGTGCTTTGATTTGTTTGATTGTTGAAAATGAGAGAGTAAGGTATTGTTGAAGTTAAAATCTCATCGCTTTTTCTTCTTGGCTTTCTTTTCTCAGCTACCAAACACTTCATCAGTGAGGTCTCTAAATAAAGTTTGAAACTTTATTTATTTAAGATCTAACCCATTTAATATTTTTCACTAATTTTTCAAGTATTTATTAGGACTATAGTGGTTGATCCATAGAAATCTTATCAAACATGGTGATCCTTGAACATTGATCTGTTTGAAAATTTTTTTTGGTTTGAAAAACCAATAGATTGAATACAATAATTTTGTCTTTGTCTATGGTTGTCTTGTTTGTACTAACACATACAAAATTACACGCATGTGGTGGCGCGTGGGATAACATATATTTCCTTCTTCCTGAGGCCTGTTTCTTGTTTTTGCGTAACATGGCTGCCTCTGCCTCTGCCTCTGCTAGTTTTATAGCATCCACTACTTTAAAACTTGTCAGCAAAAGCTGAATTAATGGAAAAGCAAGTGGAATATCATAAGTGCCCTTTTGAATTTGAAAATATGGGAGAAAAGAGTTATTTTATTTGAGCTTAGGAAAATGCCCACATTTTAATACAGATGGAACAAGAAAAGCGCTTTTACACTGCCCCAGAAAAGCTCTTGAGAAATATTGATAAACACATGGGCGCTTGGAAAAAGTGATTTTATTGGAATTTTCTTTTGGTATTTTGTTGGTTTTTGGTATTTTTCGTTCTTGTAGATAACTTTTGGCAAAGTTAGAAGATTGTTGTTGGGGTAACATTATGTTCCTAGCAAATAGCATTATTGGTTGCCCCCAAAGGATAGTTTAAATGGTAATGGAAGAGTTATCTGTATAAAAAAGCATAAGTTAAAATTTTTTGACAACATTTTAATATTAAACTCTTGATTTATCTAGTAAAATGGTTGTGATTGTGGGTTTCTCATTAAAATAAAAAAAGTTATTGGCCAAGCATTATTAATAACATTTACTGTGTGGTGAATATTACTAAAATGTTTCATGTTAAAATCGTTTTGCTGTCATGATTTGATCAGCAGTGTGAAAGTAATTTATGATGTGAAAAAGATGGAGGTGGGTTTGGTTCAAAATCTACCACAAAATTGAAGTGAAGTTTTTCTTTCAATTATTGAATAATTTGGTGACTCATTTGTTGCCTAAAGTGAGTAATATGGTGGGTCAAATGCACCCGCTTGGAAAGCTAAAGTGTTAACCCTCTGCTGAATTGCATGGCTCGCTTACTCTCTGCATTAACTGGAGAATATGTTGAAACGATATCGCACATTCATTACCTTTTACTTTCTGGGACATTTGATATATAATTTCTAATACTAAATTTGCACAAAGGGTGGTGGGATGGAAAACATGTTACTATTTTCTAGATGAGAGATGACCTATCTTATAATGAAGCACATTGCAATATTTGTTGTTATCCTGTGCTTCTGTGGGCACAGTCACATGCCATGGCCAGGCCTCATTTTCATTATATCTGAATCTATGTGCTAGGAATTGCATAGGCGTGTATTGATTTAGAACATGCAAGACAAAAGGACACAAACAATTGTAATTTTGTTGGTTTCAGGCTCGAATTTTAGCTTTTTATCAATTGCAGATATCTAGGGTCAAGACACTGTGACTCTTGCTGGCTGAAGAATTATTTATTCATGGTTAAAAATTAACTTCATGTTTTCCTTGATTCCTTGTTTTGTTTCTATGGCATTCATTTACTTTGTCTTGATTTGTGTATTAATGCTTTTGGCACATTGGATTCTGCAGATTACAAGCTTCTGATTATCATCCCATCACTCTTTGTCTGCATATATCTTCTGGTCTACAAAATGCCAAGGTCAAGGTTAGAGACGCAAATCTATCCATTACTTTTTGAGTTGGTTTCCATTTTCTGGATCATTAATACAAATTTAACATCTCTAGTATAATCAAATTTTGTAGTTTTCATGGTTTTTCCTTCTCTTTTATATACCTTCAGTGTGTTTGTGTGAATAGCAAATGTCAACAAGATTCAAGTACAGTTTTTAGATGATATTTAGTTGAATTATGTTGTCTTGTTTTAATGAGGAATAGGGGATCAGAAGTGCCTCAAAGACAGTCTCCTCGAGGTCCACATCAGCTGAGGACATCAAGTTCTGATTCAGATCCACCTCATCATCGGCCAATTGCTGATCGCAGTCCCAAGCTTGGAGACCGCCGTTCCCCGAGAGGTGGCCCTCACTCTGATCCAGTGCACCAGAAGAAACTTGGTACTCGCATTGCAGATTTAGAGTCTCAACTTGGGCAAGCGCAAGAAGAGCTAAAGGTTCTGAAAGACCAGTTGGTATCAGCTGAGGCTGCAAAGAAGGAAGCTCAAGAAGAACTGGAGAAGAAAACTAAGAAGTCAAAAGCTCCAGGGTCTACAGAGATTCCAAAACAACATTATCCAAGTGAAATCCAAGAAGAAGCTAAACTAACAGAGACCAATCCTAGGGATGGGGTTTTGGATGAAATTGACGAGACTGATGTTTTTGAAGTTCCAGTAGAGAAAGTTACAGTTGAGCCTAAGGTTGAAATATGCCAACAAACCTCTGAGGAGGGAAAAATGGCCAAACAAATTGATGTATCAACTGAACCATCAGTAACTCCAGAACCAGAGAAGGCATCCAACCATGACTTATCTCTGGCAAATGAAGAGATAACTATGCTAAAAACCAAATTAGAAGAGAAGGAGAAGGAGCTAGTGGTGATTGGTCAAGAAAATGAAAACCTGAAACTGCAGCTGAATGAAGCTATCCTGAACATTTCGACTGCTGAAGCAAAGAAAGAGGAAATGGCACAGAACCTGAGCCATCTTGGAGAAGAGCTGAAGACAAGTAAAGAAGAGGTGGTAAAGTTGAAGGAAAAGCTGGAAGCAGTGGAAGACGCAAAAGAAGCACTAGAAACAGAGATGAAGAAGCTGAGAGTACAGACTGAGCAGTGGAGAAAAGCAGCTGATGCTGCAGCAGCCGTGCTTGCTGGGGGTGTAGAGATGAATGGGAGGGTTCCTGAGAGGTGTGGATCCATGGATAAGCACTTTGGTGGTGTGTTTGAACCATTGGCAGGTGGGTACGCTGGCTTTGTAGGATCGCCTGGAATGGCGGACGGCTTAGATGATGGTTTCGGTAGTGGTAAACGAAAGGGTTCTGGAATCAAAAAGTTCGGAGACTTGTGGAAGAAGAAAGGCAACAAATAATCAAGAATCACTCTCTTTCGTGATGTTAAAATCTTTTTCAGTATCTAAGATGTTGGCGAAATGGTCGCTCGCTATTTCGTGTTGTGTTCTTAGTAGTCAAGAGTTTGAAGTTATGTAGTGATTTGAACACCAAGGATGATTCGAATATGTTGTACTTAAATTTTGGCTATTCCAAGAGCCACTTCTTATAGATGGGGCTTTTTGTTGCTGCATGAATGCTTTGAAAATATTTTTTTTTCTGTTCTATGCTTCATATTTCATTACCTCCATCATCAAGATCTTCATAAGAAATCATTCGAACAATTTCTTTCGGTTTCTAAATTCGAACACAAATTTTAAACCAATCTTCGTCAAATAAAAAAAAGGGACCATGAGGAAGAAATCAGCAAGAGGGGATGCTGATACTAACATGGAATATCTGATCTAATAAGGCCTTCATCCCCTACTCCTGTCATCACATAAACCCACAAATTTGGTCAGAATTTTATAAAAAAATTAAGCAACAAACTCATTTATCTCTTTCTCAAATGTCTTCTGTGTTCATTTCCACCAATGCATTTGTAGTTCCGTGCATAAAAGTGCCAGAACAGTGGACAAAAGTGGCATTAATATTATTAAATATTCATCCTACAAAAGATTAATTAGTTACATGAGAAAAATAAATGGAGGTACCTCCATTTTTGTGGAGTTGTTTGAGAGAACAATGCTTAATTCAGTGATAACGAATCTGACTTTAATTCAACATTATTATTTTCAACAAACTTGATCATGCATGAGCATGGCAACCAAAGGGAAGTTTGTACTGATTAAGCTTACAAAGAAAAACACCTACAAAAAGCAACAACAATGATATGGTTAATAATGTGATTTTTTTAGAAGGCATAGAAATTTTATACTAGCTGAGGAAATTTAGACAAAGAGAACAAGATTTTATTTAGCAAAGATAAAGAAGGTACAATCATCAAGATAGCACAGGCAACCTTGAAAAGATGCAAGACATTGTAAAAATAGTCCTACAAATTTTTTAGTAGAGCCGTAATCTAGGGTCCATTTGGCCTAATCCATGGTGTGAGTTTAAATCCAAGAAACATTGAGAGAATAACCTTGGGAGACAGTTTAAGTAACAAAAAAGTGAGAGTTTAAATTTGAGAGTAAATGTTTAAATCCCTTCTAATGATATTTTAATATTAAATTTTTAATTTGTTTGATGTAATGATTGTGAGGTTAATCGTTAAACCTAAGATTTCACTTATTTTGATCGGTTAATTTTGACTTAAATAAGGATTCCTCATTACCAAACATTAAAAAATATGTCAGAAAGCTTTCAAGATGCTCTAATATATTTCTCATCCAAGTAGGCAACAAAATAAAACTTGAATTTTTATTCTAATATGATTAATCTTGGTCATTCAATCTATAGGATTTGTATGAATTTTGATTATCAAATTTCCCTGTGAACTTTATAAAGTTAGACAATGTTAAGGTTATTTTCATTCCAAGTATTACTTTATTTTAAAAGCTTTAATAATGCAAGAGAGTTTTCTCTGCATCTCCTTTCTGAGTTCTTAATAATACAAGAGAGTTTTCTCTGCATCTCCTTCTTTCCGAGTTCTTCATATATTCTTGAGTTCTTTGTGTGTGTTTTCAGATTTACTTACAACCAACCACCACCTTTTGTGCTTAAGGCCACACAATTCTCTAGGGTCATAGTAGTTGGTATTTAAGGGGAGACCTATGATTGAAAAAAGTATCTTGGCTGATGCAAGTTCGGTGCAAGAAAAGGCAAACAAGCTAAGGAAGAAACCCCATGACCGTTCCAAAAAATTTGCAATGCACTAGGATCCATGGAGATTAGATTGGCAAAGATAAAGCTAGGTATGATCGATGTTCTTTAAAGGCAAGACCGTCTAGAACAATTTGTGAAAGAAGTTTATGATAAGAAAGAGAAACAATTGAAACAGTTTCGTCAGTCCATGGAGATGCAGTTAGAGGATTCTAAAAATCTATACTTGATGCCATTGATAGAAGATTCACAAAACAACGTCGAGAGAGCATAGATTTCAACAAAGCTTTAAAGGGCAAGTGTTTGAAACATCGGCCAAACATCAAGAAAAAGTTGATAAGATAAAATCAAGCTTGGAAGAATCTTGGGTAGATTAGGTAATTTGCAATGCGATAGTGACCAACAACTCAATTGTGATACTACAGGGATTTTAGGCCACTAAAAACTGGCAATATAGTCAAATACAATTTAAAATTTTAAACATGTAACCCAAAAACCCTTTTGGATCACGTTTTAGAGGATACATTCATGAAACATGTTATAACAAACATAGGATAAGAACACCATACTTGTGTTTAGAGGCTCCTTTCGTCTTTACATGGCAAGACACTCGCTTTCCAACCCACATGGAGGCACCTCAGAATCCACACAGAGCATAGATGTAACAAGGCTGAAAGCGTGCATAGAGTCTGCTAAGACATGATGCATAAGGAGGATGAATGGGATCATGGACGTGCGTATGTGTTTTTATGTGTCAAGATGCAAAATTGCAAAATCGTGCGTCTATTTATACATATTGAAAGAATATGGTGAAGAAAAATGATGAAAAACAACATGCATGAGACAAAGGTGCAAGAATCAACACAATGCAAGCTTGTATCAAAAAAAGTTAGATTTTACCAACTTCAAGGTTGAGTTTTTTATGAAGGATGATGGAGAATAGCTTCACACTTGTCAAGCCTCCAAAGAATTGCACCAAACCAAGCAAAATAAGTTATGGATGAAATTCTAGTGAGAAAGAAGTGAGAGAAGTGTTTTAGTTGAAATGAGTTCATATATCAAAAAATGAACTAATTTTGATTTTATATATTAGGAGACTTAGTTAGCAATTAGATAATTGTTGTATGACTCTTGTAAATTCTCAGTTTAAGCAATGGTTATGCATGTATATCATACATACAAATTGGCTAGCCAAATTTTATCTCATAAATACCTTAACTCTTAAAGTGTTATTTTACACTCATATAACAGGTTATATAATATAATCTTACTGTCCTTTGGAAGGTGCTAGCCAACCTTGGATAATTAATCCTCACTCTAAAAAGTGTTTAGTTTATTGATGTGACTTTTTAGGTTCACCATGACATAGCCATGATCTCTTTTTAAGATGATCCAAAAAACATATCCGAAAACTCAATGACTATAGTAAACATCTAGCAGTGTGTCATAGCCCCTGAACCACGATGAAGAAACACTTCATTGAACTTAATTTTCTAATCGTATGTTTCGTATAGGTAAGATTTTCTATTGTCCAATCATTATCGATTTCCGGTTTATGGTTCGTCTAAACCTTAATTTAATTAACCAAGATTTCTATTATATGAGGTTAATTAAGTTCAATAAGAATTTGATCTAACGGAATTTTTAGATCCTATCTAAGGGAATGCGAGATTCGAATAAAATAGTGGGAGCTAATGAAATTATGCAATTAAAAAAGGTTTAAATTCACATGTTCAATTCACTAATAAAATTATTTTCTCTTTACAGTATTTTCATTTAATTTTGATATATTCAAAAAATGGCTAACAACGTAGTCCTAAAGATCTTGGATAATAATATTTTGACTAGACCCAACTTTAAGGATTGGTTAAGAAATCTTCAAATAGTACTAGACTTTAAAAAGGTTAGTTACGTTTTGGAAGCACCGCCTCCTATTGATGTAGCTCTAGATGTCTCCACTGAGGAACATAAGACATTTGAGGCATGGGTCAAGGATAATAGAAAAGCTCGAGCTACAACTAGCCTCAATGAATAAGAAGCTTCAAACCAAGCATGAAAATGTTTTAGGGGTTTATGATATCCTCGTTGCTTTACAAGAGTTATATAGTAAGAACTCGAGAGTAGTCAAGTACGAGCTATGCGCTTTGCTCTTTAACATGAGATTAAAGGAAGGCATGCCCCTAGATGAACATGTCATAAAGATGATCAATGCACTAGGGCAGTTGGACGTTTAAGACATGGTCGTACCAGACCACATCAAAGTGAATTCGATTTAACAGTCTCTTCCATTGAGTTATAAACCATTTATAACCAACTATAATCTAAATCAGATAGAGTGGACACTTCTTGAGTTACTCAATGGTTTCCAAGAGTTTTACAAGCAAGGGAAGAATGACTCTAGACATGTGGATGTCTATGCAACTTTTACCTGTAGGGCCAATAAGAAGCCTAAAAAGCAACAAATGAAAGGTTCAAATGTTGGACCCAAGAAGAGGATTTTTAAGAAATGTGCCACCAAAGCGGAGAAGGCAAAAGAAAATAGAAAGTGTTTCCATTGTCAACAAGATGGACATTAAAAGAGGAATTGTCTTTTATACCTGAACAACCTTAAGAAGAATAAAATAGGTATAATCTACTATCAAGTCATTGAATTCGAATTAAGTTTGGATTCAAATAATCATTCATGGATCATAGATTCAACAACTACTTCTCATGTGTGTGTTTTTATATAGGCAATACAGAATAATTTTGTTTTTTCATAAGGTGAGATCATTTTAAAGATGACAAATGGAACAAAGGTTAAAGCTGTAGCCATGGAACTTGCCAAGTTAGACTACCATCAAGGCACATTTTGAGGCTTTATAATGTTTTGTATTTTGCAAAAGCCACTAGAAATATCATTTATGTTTCCGTATTATGTAAGCTTGGTTACAATGTTAAATTTAATGGAAATGAATGTTTGATATTTTGTAAAAATATTATAATAGGCAAAGTTATAAATACAACTAGTATGTATGTATTGGAACTAAATGATTATCATATAAATTTTATTACTAATAAAAGATTTCGAAGTGCAACAAACCCCAAGTTCTATGACATCATAGATTAGGTCACATTGGAGAAAAAAATTGATTCAACTTGGAGAAAATAGGCTTTTAATTTCATTTGGTTTTGAATCTTACCTAACATGTGAATCATACCTTTAAGGAAAAATGCCCAAATCTCTCTTTAAGAATAAAGGGAAACATGCTAAAAAATTACTAGAGTTAATACATACTGATGTATATGGACCACGTAATAATATGGCCAGGAGAGGCTTTCACTACTTCATTACCTTAACGAATGATTATTCTCGATATGGGTATTTGTATTTAATAAAATACGAATAATAATCCTTTAAAAAGTTCAGAGAATTCAAGAATGAAGCAAAGAAACAAACTATAAAAAGTATAAAAATTCTACGATCAAATCATGAAAAAGAATACTTGAGTATGGAATTTCAAGAATTCTTGAAAGACAATAGAATAATTTCCCAAATGACACCTTCATACACACCTTAACATAATAATGTATCTAAAAGAAGCAATCGTACTTTATTAGATATGGTATGATCAATGATAAACTTTACAAACTTGTCGATGTCATTGTAGGGATATACCCTCCAAACCATTGTGCATATCTTAAATCAAGTATCGTCAAAATCAGTCCAGAAAACACTATACGAGTTATGGTATTCTAAACACCCAAATCTCAAATTTATGAAAATTTGGGGATGTTCAACTTATGTCAAAGTAATTAAAATAGACAAGTTTGATGTTAGATCAAAGAAAGGTCAGTTGGTAAGATATCCTAAAGATAGTTTAGGATATTACTTTTACTTTTCAACTAATCAAAGAATAACAGTTAATAAGAATGCACACTTTTTCGAGAAAAAATTCTTAGAAGAAAGTGGTGTAGGAAGAAACATTGAACTTGAGGAAGAGTCCAAAGAGCCTCAAACCAACATTATTGAGATTGGATTGTCCATTCAACAAATACTACGATTCCAACATAAAAATCTTATAGGGTATCTAGACCTCTGAAAAGATACGAATTTCTTTATGAGCAAGATTTTGAATCCTACTTAGTGGGAGAAATAAATCATGATAATGATCCTAGAAATTATGAGAAAGCTATACTGGATACTAATTCAAGTAGATGGCTAGAAGCAATGATTCTGAAATAGAATCAATGCATACTAATCAAGTACGGACACTTGTCGATCCACCGGAAGAAATTGTTCCTATTGGTTGTAAGTGGGTCTTCAAGAGAAAGATTGAAAAAGATGGAAAGGTGGAGACCTATAAAGTTTCGCTAGTAACAAAGGGTTATACTCAGAAACAAAGATTAGATTATGAGGAAACTTTTTCGCCCATAGCTATGATTAAATCTGTCCGAATAATGTTAGCTATCATAGCATACCATGATTATGAAATTTGGCAGATGGATGTCAAGACCACATTCCTTAATGCACTCATTAAGGAAAACATATATATAGAACAACATATAGGTTTTGTATCCGCTTCCAAAAGACATAAGGTATGCAAGTTGTATCGATCTATTTATAGACTGAAGCAAGCCTTCAGAAGCTAGAATATTTGATTCGATTAAACAATCAAATTGTTTGATTTCAAAAAGAATCTGAATGAACCCGGTGTTTATAAATGGGTTAAGAATCATGCTCATATTGTATGTGATGACATACTACTAATGGGTAATGACATTGACATGATGAATGAGGTGAAAATCTAGTTGTCCAAAACCTTCTCGATGAAAGACTTAGCAGATGCATAATTCAATACAATACATATTGTATCCTATAGCTATCAATGGATATATCATTTACTAAAATTAATTGAATTATAGTTTTCTAAAACATATATATATACGTGTAAAATAAATATAAAATATATATATATATATATAATGCACATGTAAAGAAAATGACAAAATAAATATGAAAAAACAAGTTGTACATCTAATTGTTTATTGAAATTTTGTCAAACATTGTATATATATATATATATATATATATATATAGTTTATGGTTTGGTTCAGTTTGAAAATCACCGAAACCGCAACCTAAACTAAAAAAAATTGGTTTGAAAAATTTCAACTCAAACAAAACAAAACAAACCAAACCATAATTTTTAAGCAATTCAATTTAGTTTTACAATTTGAACAAAATTGTGCATACCCCTAAAATTGCATTAGTCCATACATTGTTTATGTACTTATTGATCTATTATCAAGATTTAACCCCTATTATGCATAGGGGTATTAAGGTTTGGTTTGATAAGGTTTAAAAGTTTTTTAAAACCAAACTGAAAAAAATGGTTTGAAAATTTCACAAATCAAATTATTTTAAGTTTCAAACCAAACCAAACTGAAAAAATATGATTTGAACATATTAAAATAATTCATTTCTAAATATATATCATTTAATAAAAATAACTAAATCATAGTTTTCTAGATTATAATATAAATATGCAAAATAAATATAAAAAATATATGCAATATATATGTAAAGAAAATGTTAAAATAAATATAAAAAATACAAGTTATATACCTAATTGCTTAATAAAAAATTCTGTCAAATATAATTATATATATGTATTCTAAAAAAAAATGGTTTATGATTTGATTTGGTTTGAAAATTGTTTAAACTGCAACCCAAACTAAAAACTGTTTTTCAAAAATTTATCAATTCAAACCAAATTATTTTACAAACCAAATCAAATCAAATCCTAATTTCTAGGTGGTTCAGTCTGATTTAACGATTTGAACCGAATTATGCATACTCTAAATTTTGTTGTAGTTTGTGTTGTGTGTTATATTTTCAATTTACATGTACAATTTGGTCAAACTGAAGCATGTTTACTCCCATTACTGCAATTCTTTGGGTCCTTAAGTTTCTGCAGTCACCTAGTTATGTGATCAAATTACGTCATTCATTTATGAAATTTGTATTTGATTCCAATCAGTCATTGTTTCCTATTGCAGAAAGACCATAGCTAAAGCCATGTAAAGTCTAAATTAACCATGCACCTCTTAAAATCCTACATCAGGCATGTCTGATGTTTGTAAAATTGGCATTAAAACAATGGCAGATCCAAGAATAAAATTTAGAGGAATCAAGAATGAATAAAATTAAAATATAAGGGATTTAAAAAAGTGTACAACTTTAGTGGTTATATTAATATTTTATATATATAAACTTATAATTTTTCATACCCACGGGGGTCATTTAACCAACTCTTATCTCTCTTAGGCTTGCCACTACAATAAAATGTAGTCCTTCCTTCTATATAAATTGATTTTTTCAAAGGCCAAAGGACTATTTCCCACCCAAGGTATGCTGCAATCTCAAGTTTTCACCATTTATCTTTAATAATACCAAACACTCATCTATGAACAGTTAAAATTAATGGTAGTAAGGATAAAATCTTTATTTTCTCTATAATATTAAAAATAAACTAAAATATAATCTATTTTTGTCTCCCTAAACTTTAAAAACTAAAATTTTTCCCTAGCTTAAGTTTTAAAAAATGGCAGTTTCATCATATGGTTTCGTTTTGAAATCTCCGACGACATCTCCAGCTCCATTGCCGACAGCCTCTCCCTCCCGAAGTATCCTCTCCTTCCGACGATCTCTTTCCTTCCATTTGGACGCCCAATCGACGTCGAAGAAGCCTTAGAAGATGAAGAACTTCGTCAGGAAGACAAAGTTCTTCGTCTTCCCAGACGAAGACGATAGCTTCGGCTTCGTCTAGGAAGATGAAGAACTTTGTCTTTCCCAATGAAGTCTTCGTCTTCCAAGGCTTCTTCGACGCCGATTGGAGTCCAAATGAGAGAAAAGAGATCGTCAGAAGAAGAAGATACTTCAGGAGGGAGAGGTCGTCGGAGATGTTGTCGAAGATTTCAAAACAAAACCCTAGGGTGAAACTACCATTTTTTAAAACTTAGGCTGGGGAAAACTTTTAGTTTTTAAAGTTTAGGGAGGCAAAAAAAGATAAAATTTTAAAGAGTTAGGGTTTTGTTAATTTTAACAACTCATGGTGGGTGTTTGGTATTATCAAAGATAAAGGGTGGAAACTGACATTGTAGTATACCTTGGGTGGGAAATAGTGCTTTGGCCTTTTTCAAACTCAAGGGGTCAACTGATCATCTTGACCCCCCTGGGTCCACCACTGCGATAGAATACAGCTCTTGCTTACGTTATGGTTTTCATAGCCATTTTCAAATGAATCTATTAAATAAACATTATAGATTGCATTGACAGAAGTCTTAGTGATGTCTGTTCTACAAAATGAAAATCTATATATATATATATATGGCCAAATGACTATTTCCTACCCAAAGTTTAGTGTAAATACAATTTCTCACTCGTTAATTATCACAAATCTAAATGTTTTCCCTTATATTAAATTTCACTGTTACTGTTAGGGTAAAATTATCATTTAAAAAAATATTTTAAGATAAAAAAATCGCATTTTCACCTTCTAGATTTAAAAACTAATAAAGTCACCCCCACCAAAAGTTAAAAAAACTTACATTCCCCCTTAGGGTTTTTGCAATAGTTGTCGACAGTTGAAGACAACGGTGACGACAATGTTCTCCCTCCCTCTAGGCTTCTCTCTCAACCGTAGTCCATTTCCAACCATCATTGACTGTCTTCTCCCCTCACCGATGGCACGATGAAGATATTTCAACCTTTCGTCATGTCGTCAATGAGGGAAGAAAAAGGCCAAAAATGGACTGCAACTAAAAGAGAAGTTGGGATAGAGGGAGAATGCCGCCAACAGCTGTTGTGAAAACTCAAAGGGTAATGTAAGTTTTCAAAGTTTTGGTGGGGTTGACTTATTAGCTTTTAAACTTAGGGGTGAAAATGTAATAAATTTTTAGTTTTTGAAATATTTTTTTAAATAATAATATTACTCATGACAATAACAATGAAATTTAACAAAACTATGGGTATTTAAATTTTCAATTATTAATGAGTGGGAAGTGAACATATAAATATATATGTATATATATGTATGTATGTATATATGTATATGTATGTATGTATATATGTATATGTATGTATGTATGTATGTATGTATGTATGTATAAAATTTGTAAAAACAGTTCAAAAGATTCCATGGCAATGGAAATGAATCAAATTAAAATTTTCTTCAATCATGTGTTCATTGCCTCATGACATGAAATCATAATGTCCTTAATTTAATTTTGGCCTTTAACTTTTATTTGATTTAAATTAAATTCCATGATGCTTTAGAATATGCGGCATCTTCAGAAAGCTTATAGTACTTTTTGTACTTTGCATACTTGGTTTTCTGCTTTATATGACAACTTATTTAATGTGCATATCTTATTGGCTACAAAACTTCTGCATGGTTAAAAGACCACACGAGCAGATAACTTGCATTGCCTTCCCTAATTAACTTGCTGTCAATGCAAACTTTGCACTGTAAGTAAATATCTAGAGACAAGAAGTCAGAGACATGGTTTTGCCTTCAGTCGTTCAACAGTTTTCACATTACATTATGAGCTGATTTTGTTTGCCTTCCAAAGCCATTTGACATTATTCAAAATTTAGTAAGGTGGGTTTCTTTATGGGTGAGCTGGTCCAGATGCCCTTCTAGAAAAGGAACCCACAGGATTCTTATGCTTTACCGTGTCCTATCTATCTTGCTTTCTACATCTAACTTTCCTCACGTTTCATCTTGTTCTTCATTCTTTGGGAATCAAAATCACCGACCCATTACACTTGTCTCCTCTTATTGAGTTAACCCAAGTACTTCCAAATTCTACAAAACATTCAAACTTGGATATTCGACAGCTGAAACATTTACCGTAAAGAAAAGCAGTTAAGCCTTAAACATAAGCACAATCTTGTATTGAGCAATGTGATTTGTGTTTATGCAGTAAACAAGAAAGGTAATTACATGATAACACCAAGTGTAACTCTCAATCTAAGCCTTTGTTTTGAGTATTGAATACATTATGAGGCAACTATTTTCTCGAAGTGCATCAGCCTGTTATCTGCAAGCCTAGAACTGTAAGCAGATTTTTTGTATTCAAACCATGTAAACTCTTTGTACAAGCTTTGTTCATGGCCTTTCATGAGCGAAGGCAATGGAGCTATTTTCTCATTCAATGGTGGTCCACCAAAATAAATCATAGAAACTCTTGATTTTAAGCTGTTTGCCAGGACTCTATGTTTGACACTTTTAAACCTCCCATTGGTCAGCACCTGCAAAATCACCCACCAAACACAGAAGATGTCCATTAGTTAACTACAGTTCAACTCCGCAAATTACTATTGTCAGCTTTTTATACAAATTTCCTCTCGATAAAATATAAAATAAGTATTAAAGATATATGTATGATTCATTTATGATCGATTATTATAAAGATATATTTTAAGTTGTAGAATTTAAAAATAAAATTACATATCTAAAATAAATAATATCTTAACAATAAATATATCTTATATTACATTATGATTATATATAAAAATAGATAATATATTAAAGTTTGATAAGGGATGTCACAAGGGTTTAATCCAAAAAAAAAAAAACTTAAAATGAAAGATATATATCTTCTCTGTGACAGAGAAAGGTGCGAATAGTGATGGGTAAAATGATAAAAACCGCATAAATTTGTGCCTGTAATGAGTCTCCAACATTGATGAAAAAGGAGTTTTGATCAGGAGGAACTGAAATCCAACTCCCATCTTTGAGAGAAATTTGCAAGCCAGTAGTGTTGTTGGATCTCAACACAGAAATAATCTGAGGGTCTGTGTGTTCTCCAAATCCAATCATATTGCTACTGCTGCCATTCAGAACTTGAATATCCGGACAAGGCGGATAGTGATTTAGCCTGAAAACAGAGTCACTCTGTTCATCTATCAGTAGCTTACTGAACACATTCTTTTGTTGAATCTTCAGTCCCTCCGCCATAAGTTCCAGAATCTCACACGCCATTTTCTTCACTGCTGATATATAATCATTCAAAGCAACACTGCATCAAACACCAAAACAACGTTACAAAAACACAAATATACAAATGAATATAAAAAACGGACAGATTTTTTGCAAAGTTTATACCTAAAATTTTCAGGGTTTTTGGCCGAAACAAATCGTTGGACATTAGACTCTTGATTGGCAGTGAAGAGGAGGTATTCAACCCAACCCACATCGCCGTTTGGTCCGATACTTTTGTTGCCGTAGCCGAAGGGGCAAGGGGGGCCAGCTTGCTCTTTCTCGGGGAGGGGTAAAGAGAAGAACTTGAAGGCTTCAGCTTCCAGCCTGGAAATGAATTCCAGGGGGACTACATGGTTGATGACCTTGAAGAAACCGAAGCCTTCGCAGGCGTTGATTATGAGGGTTTCAGCATCAGGTTTGGAGAGGTCAATAAGAGGAATTGCAGGGCACAATGTAGAGGCTTTGCAAGAAGATTTTGTGAATGGAAAGTGTTGCATTACTGGCTTAGACAAGGCCAGCATTACTCAGATTGTATGGAGATGAAAATGGTGACGGAATTAAATTGAATGGCTTTTGAGTTGAGCGGTGGTATTTATACGAGAAAAATATGAAGAAAAATGTTATTTGATAAGGTTTAGAGGTGGAATTTATTACATTATAAAAGGAGGTCAAATCAACCACTATAAAATATTTTGAATAAATTTAATATATATATATATATATATATATATATATATATAGGCCATATAGCTATTTCCCACCCATGACGTAGTGGACCCATTGAAATCTGTTAACTTTTAAAAATTTAAAATTTATATAAAAAATTTCAGTTATAATTAGAGATAAATTTATTATTTTAATAATAATATTAAAAATATATATAATTCATTATATTTTCACTTCTAAATTTTAAAAATTAATAATTTTACTCTTAGTTAAAGTTTTTTAATTTTGAAAAGTTATACTTCTCTCTCTCAAAACTTAGGTTTTCTTACTACTCCTCTCTGACTACTGGCAACTTCCACGAAACTCACTAACCTATCTCTAACCACTAACAGCATCTTATAAAAATCCTAAAAAGAAAAGTTGATATTTTAAATCTAGGATTGAGAAAAATTTGTTAGTTTTTAAATTTTAGATAGAAATATGATAAATTTTTAATTTTTAAAATATTTTTATATATAACAATTTTATTTTTAATAATAATAATAAAATTTAATAGATAGATGGATATTTAAATTTTTCATTGATGGAAGAAAAATAGATTTACACTAAACCTTCGGTGGGACATAGCCATTTGGCTTTATTTGAGGATAAGTTAGAGGCCCACTCATGATTAGAAATGAAATCAATGTTTTTAATTAGGAAAATTTAAAATACACGTGTTGAAAGGGCAGCCTCCACTTCAACAGTTGTTCATCTATCTACGTGGGCGATTATCAAATCTCGACGTGGCTTTATCTCCTCCGTACACTTCACTGTCGGCTGCATTTTATTTCTTTTCCAGAATTATTCAAAACGCTGCCAAGCAGCACACCGCAACATCGGTCGATAATTCTAATAATATTGCACGTCCTACGAAAAAAAATATATATATATATATATATATATATATTTATTTAATATAAGAAATATAACAACATAAGATGGGGGAATATGGTATTAATTTCGTTTGACAAATACTATATTCTATAAATCAATCTCTTTGATTGAATAAATGTAGGTGGGTCTCGTGGGAAACAATGGTCGGTCGAATTAATTCTCATTCATAAATCTTCAATATTCAATCATATATTCACTCATGTTATATTTAGATTTGGTGTCTCTCTCAACAAACATTTAGATGACGGTTGATTTAAATAATATGTTATTATCAAATTAAAAAGATTATTTGAAAGATGTATTATTTAAAAGATTATTAGGTATAAATAATTATTATATTTGATAAAAATATATATATATATAAATAATTATTATGTTTAGTTAAAGGTAATAAAATAATATTAGTAAATTATTTTATTTAAATAGTTTTAGATATAATTATTTTTAAATATTTTTTATATTATTTATTATATTAATTAAAAATAAATTAATTTTTATCTTAAAAATTAATAAATTATAATATAATTATAATAAAATTAATATTATATCAATAATCTTTTAATATATAAAGAAAAAATGATAATCAAATTATCACTTATTTTATCTATTATATCAATATAAATAATAAAAAATTATTTTTATTATAAGTAAATTAAATAAAATCATATAAATTAGATTAATAAAATAACCTTTAAAGCCAAAAAGACAAAAGGCGGCTAAGGATTATTAATTATAGACCATTTTCACTTTCCTTTCAACCATTTTCATGATAATATCCAATTAATTTATCAACTTAGAAATTCTCTTACATTACACATGATGTCTCTCCAACTGTGGGCAAGAAATTAGATGTGCTGCAAATTATATCCCTTGGCCTAGTGGTGTGTGACTGATACTAACAAAATTTGACAAACCACACGCAAGAAACATGATGATGACCCTGACGGTTAACAAAATTTGTATAAATTTTTTATTTACTTAAAATAATAATTATAAATTCAATTACTATACCCTAAGTTTATTTTTTTAATAAATACAAACAAAATCTTTGATTATAAAAAAAGATATTATAAATAAATAAATAATTAAACAAATATTGTTAGAGTCTCTTATTATAAAAAAAAAAAAAATGATGTTGTAAATGGATAATTAATGTAGTTTAAGGTGACAACATATTTGATCAAATCATATTAGATGGATCTTGCTTAAATTCATGTACTAACTTGTTGGATCAACCTGACAAAAACTCGAACTTCAGAGCACAACTCATGACTCAGAGTTATGTTTCTATAGATCCTTAACTCAAAGGCTTATTAAATTATAAATTTTAATATTATTAATTTATAATTTATTTTTATTATTTTTACATTTTAAATATTTTTAGCGATTTGTGTGATATTGATCCAGAGGTTTCATCTCACAATCTAAAGCACAACATGTTAAGTTCATAAGTTTGATATGACCCACTTTTTTCTGTATGAAGACAGTGTAGACTATATCAAATTATACAAATCTGAGCCAAACTAAAAGTTAACTCTATCTCGATGACATCTCTATCCGTAACAAGCAAAAGTGAGTAAATGTTGATGGGTTCAAGATAATTAAGCGTCCATGCGATAGAGAATTAAAGAACACATCATTAATAGTAGTTAATAATATTGATATGAAGTAGCAAATATTTAGAGATTCATGGCACCATAATAATAATAATTCCTGAGAGTGCTAATTGAATATTACTGTCATATGACATTGTCGATGAAAAGACATTTGAATTTTTAGGCCTTTTTTATCGTTTATTTTATAGTTTTGTTTCAATGATATTGACTGATATTCGTATTTAGTCATGAAATAAATATGCCCTTTTTCACTTTTCTCCTTTCTGTTTTTCCGCTTTGTACTTTATCAAATGTTTGTTGTGTTTAGGGCTGGATTCGAGCCGAGCCAGCTCGAGCTCGAGCTCGGCTCGGCTCGGTTTGGGCCCGAAATGAGCTTGGCTTAGCTCGGCTCGATCGAGCTCGAGCCGAGCCCGAGCTGGCTCGGATTGGCTCGGTATATTTTTAAAAAATTTTTTTATACAAAACGACGTCGTTTTGATCCATATATATATACAAAAAGGTGTCGCTTTGATATAAAAAATGAGCCGAGCCGAGCCGTTACCGAGCCGAGCTGAAAACGAGCCAAACTCGAGTCGAGCCAAATTCGGCTCGAGTCGAGCTCGAGCCGAACTCGAGCCGGCCATTAAAAAGTCGAGCCGAGCCCGAGCTGGCTGCGAGCCGAGCTCGGCTCGGCTCGAATCCAGCCCTAGTTGTGTTCATTGCATCCATTTTATAGGTAACCAAAGTACATTGAAACTTTTCTATTTTAGAAACGGTCAAATCATTGTCGGCTAAGGGTAACTTGAGAAATTAGAGTTGTCTAAGATTAGATTCAAATTGAGTTAATTCGAATTTAAATCTAAGTTTAATTCAAATAAGTTTAAAATGAGTCAGTTTTATATAAGTTTGAGTCAATATTTTCAAGCTCAAACTACTCATCAAATTTATGAATTAAAAATTTATATACAAAATAATATCATTTTAACCGATATATATTAAAACAACGTTATTCGAATAACGTATTAGTTAAAAATTTGAGTTTGTAATGAGTCTAACTAAATTCGAATCGAGTTTGAGTTTAGCTTCTACAAGCTCAAGTTCTATTATGTACAAACTGAGTAGAACTCGAATGCGACTCAATTTGAATCCAACCTTAGACGTGTGAATATACCATTTCTAAAATGTTTTAAGCTAAATTAAAAAAATAATTTAATTTAATTTAGATTATGATTTAAATATATTAAAATCATATACATAATAATAATAATAATAATTAATTAAGTTGTAGTTTTTTAGAATATAATATAAACATGAAATATATATATATATATATATATATAATAATAATAAAATAAATATGAAAAAAACAAATTGTATACTTATTTATTTATTAAAAAATTATGTTAAATACAGTTACATATTTGTATTTCAAAAAAAAACAATTTACAGTTTAAAATTTATCCAAAATACAACTCAAACTGAAAACTATTTTTTAAAAATTTATCAACCCAAATAAAATCATTTTACAAACTAAATCAAACCAAATCATAAACCTCTATGAGAAATGGTAGTCTATTGATATAAACAAATTATATATGCATATTCAACTATCCAAGTTGCCTGAAATTATGTTTGCATATTCCTTGTTTATACTTTACATTTATATGAGGACCGGGCTTTAGGAAACT
The DNA here is from genome assembly GCF_011075055.1 of Mangifera indica. Lineage (NCBI taxonomy): Eukaryota > Viridiplantae > Streptophyta > Magnoliopsida > Sapindales > Anacardiaceae > Mangifera > Mangifera indica. The sequence goes on from NC_058154.1 coordinate 8,377,706, forward strand.
TTACCACATGATTGTGGTGCTTGCTCAACTATCCAACAGTGTTGGGCTAGGTTGAGCCCAACAGTATTGGGCTGGCCCAGACTATTAAAAAATTTTAATCAATTTTTTTAAATTATATTTTCTGAACCATTTTCCAATAACTGAGAACAGTATCCTGAATAATTTATTGATAATCCATCACTTGTAGGTGAGAAATATCATGTTTATATCATAGAAAATGTTATAATATAGTACAAATAATTTAATTTGTATTTTGTTTATTTATAAAAATAAATACAATAATATATATATCATTTATTTACTTATCTTCAACGTCAAAAGTTAAAAATTTTTCAAAAATATCTTCAATGACTTGATTTAATGTCAATCCTTTGTACCTACAATCATCGATCTTTTTTCTTAATTGTTCTTGTTGTACTAAGCCAGCCGGTTTCAAATAAGAAAAATTCTTCATTAAGAAATTGTAAGACATTTTTCATGGGAAAAATTTATACAATTGATGATGCAATATTTAGAAACTTTTTATTCCTATGATATTTTGAAAATGCTACAAATATTACTGAACAATACTATATATATTTATTTTGAGTACATAAATAAATACACATTTATATGTGTCATCATGTAATTAGATATTACTTTATCCTTAATTTTAAATTAATCAATCACATTATGATATATTTAAATGTGTACCTATTTATGTATTTAAAGTAAATATACATAGTTTTATTATTACGAAAATATAATGTACATGTCCACACACACAATAAAATTAAAGCCTACAATAAAACCTAATCTTAAATCAACTATATAACCCCTAGCTAGTATGATAAGGTACTATTTTTTCTAAGGCATTAAGCCAAACCCAAACAATAAGCGACAATTAATTATATTGCACAAACCAGCATCCAAATAGAGGGAAACGAATATTGTGGCATTGAAATATTAATTTCAAACGTTGTGAAGTCCACAACCCAAGCCATTTCTTTCACTTCGATTAAGGCACAACAGTAATGGCCGTGGACTTGCTACCTAGGCCCATGGGCCAGTCTTTATGGCTCATGGGTCTGCTACCTCAGCCCACGAGTCACTCTTTATGGCCCATGGCTCTGCTGCCTACCCCCACAGGTCAACCTTTATGACCCATGGGTTGGGCCAAGCCCTGTTGCAATTTTAAATCGAGTTTAATTATGTTAAACTTTGTAGTGCGTTGGCTAGTCCAACCCATTTGACGCCTCTAATTCTACAAGTTAAATTTGAAAATTTTAGCTGTGATAATTGTCATTCATCCAAACCTAAATCTATCAAAAGTTTCCACTAATTCAAATCTAAACCCACCAACAATGTCATTCACCCAAATCCTAAACCCATTAAAACATACGCAAAGAAAAAAATGAATAAATGAATTCACTGAGTGAATTTTGAGGGTCAATGGGAAAATGTAAGTAGGAGTGGATTCGGATCAAGTCAAGCCCAAACACCTTTCGGCTCTAGTTCGACTTGCATTAAAAAATGAGTTAAATCTTTTGGTTCGAGTTCAATTTAAATTTTAATCGAACGAATTTGAGTCAAGCTAAATCGAATCGAATCAACTTTCGAGACTAAACTGACTTATATTATATCCAGATCATATTGAAAATTAGAGATCGTTCCATCTTTACGTCCAGTTAAAACATTCAAAAAATGATTTCTCTATTTAAAGAATGGTAAAACAGAAATAAAATATAGAGAATATGAAAATGTGAAAAACAAGTTTAAAGATAATTTGATAGAGTTTTTACTATGGTGACAATTGAGTCCCTAAAGCAAGAGTATTTGCACAAGAAACTACACTAAGACATTCTTCAATTGAGCTGAATTCAAGCTAAACTAAATCAAACACCTTTTAGCTCAAGTTTGATTCTAATTAAAAAATGAATTAAATTTTTTAGCTCAAATTCAGTTTAAATTTTAATCAAATAAATTTAACTCAAACTAAATCAAGCTAAATCGATTTTGGAGATAGAATTAATTCGAATCATATCCAAACCTAGATGTAAGTCCGTTTTTTAAGTGGAATCATTTCCAACGAAGTTCACATTGCCCAATTGTAGACATTCATGCATCTTAAGGGATACGGGAATCTTTCTACATATGGGTTCAGTATAACAGCGTAGACATATGACGTATAATTAAATACAATACGGTGTAGCTTTTCAGCATTTAATCATTAAATGAACACAACATCATGTGGCTGATAGCCCTCTGATTTCCGGCGGTAGGATAGTGATCACGATCCATCACCAAAAGTCAATCCAACACACACCATCTCACACTTGACGCATCACACGCTCAACTTTGACCAAAGAAGGACGTTTTTTATTTAACTGTATAAAAATTCGTGTCCTCTGTCGCACAACAGCTATACTTATCCTCTGGAATGATCCTACCCGTCCACGTTTCACTCTACAAAATCATTGGGAACTGCGTCTCCCTATTGGGTCCCACTCTCTCTTATCCCACTTCTACATTCGCTCATCGTACGGCCAATAGCCAATCATCTTCTACTTCTGTCTCATGGGTCTCATTGATTATCTTACCAGATCATTCACCATCCCCTTATTTATTTTTTGAGTTAAAGCATCTTGGCTTTAGTTGTTATTATTCAATATATGATTTTATCAGCATAATAATAATAATAATAATAAGGCTAAAGGGCTCTTCCCCACTCAAAGTACTATTTAATCTCAAGTCCCTATTCTTTAATTTTAAAAATTTTATTTATTTATCTATAAACAATTAAAATTAATATAGCCTCGTCTCCTTAAAATTTTATTTTTTTCACCTCAAACCCTAAAAACAAGTCATTTTCCCTGTATACAGAGTTTTAAAAAATGACATTTTCCTCTTAGAGTTTAATTTTCAAAATTTGGCACTATCTTTGATGCAATTGCTAATGGCTTCCCCCTCTTGAAGTTTTCTTTTCTTCTAACAATCTATTTTCTCTTAGTTAGATACTCAATCGATGTTGAATCAAGTCAGGGACAAACCGTTAATAATAGTGTTAGAAATGGTGCTAGAGTTTGAAAACTAAACCCTAGATGAGGAATGTCATTTTTTAAAACTTTATCTATCGGGAAAATAGTGGTTTTTACGGTTTTGGGGAGAAAATAAGATTAAATTTTAATTTATTTTTAATATTACAAATAAAATGATGATTATATCCTTAAAACTAATAGATTTAATCTTTTATAGATGGGTGTTTGATATTTTTATAGTTAAAAGATGAAAATTTAAGATTAAATAATACTTTAGATGGAAATAAATCCTTTGGCTTAATAATAATAATAATAATTATGCAACTTTTGAATAAGAAGATTATTTTATCAATTTACTTTTTATTAGAAATATTATTTTATTTAAGGTATTAAATAGTAACAGAAATTTATAACCTATAATTAATAATGATAATATTCTAAATAATATAAGTGATTACCTTATTATTATATAGATGTAAAATAGCAAAAAATCAATAAAATAATTTTAATTTGGTTAAATTTCTATTTCTATTTATTAATTTTTTTGATAAAAATATTTTTTATAATAATTTTTATTAAAATTTTTTCAGTAACCAAAAATTTTATCTTAATTGGATTATTATATTAGACAAAAATTAGTAATACCAAACAAGATAAATTTTGAGTTTAATGATTAAATATATAATTATTAAATTATATAAATTAATAATTTAATATTAATATATCGTCATAAAAAATTTAAACTCATATATTTTTAAATATAAAAATTTTTTTTATTACATTAAACTACCCCTTAAGGTAATTTGCAGTGAATATTATTCCAACAAAACATACCCTTCATATGAAAAATACCCTTCCATGTATGTAAAAAGGTCAAAAAAAAAAGCATGATGGCGTGAATAATTTGGACTTCGGAGTAAAAAATTGTGTAAAAATAATAAATAAAAGAGAAGGGTGACAATAATTCGTCTCAGTTTACAACAAATACCCACAAGACACGTGGCAAAATAGATTAAAAGTAGCCCCAAGAACTATGTCCCACGGGGTTTGAAACCTAAAGTCAGGTTATGGTTTAAACTTTTGAATAGAGTTATTTTATTAATAATATTAAAATATAAAAATTATTATATTTTTTTTATAAATTTTAAAAATTAAAAATTTTATATTTATTTAAAGTTTTTTAATTTTAAAAAGTCATATTCTTCATCAAATTTAAGTTTTTTTCCTTCATCGACCACTATCTCTAATATCGACAATTTTTTCTCTTTATCATAAAATATTGATCGATGTACAATGATGTTTTCTTTTTAGATTTTTTCGTTTTTAATGAAAAACTCATTAGAAATAATCTCTTTGTTATGACAAAAAGATCTAAAGAGGGGAGATTGTCATATCTTATTGTATATCGATTAATATTTTAAGGTGAAAAAAAAAATCATCAATGTTAGAGATAATAGTCAAAGAAAAAAAAAATTTAAATTTAGGAGAAAATTATAACTTTTTGAAGTTAAAAAATTTTAGATAAAAATAAAATTATTAATTTTTAAAATTTAATAGAATAAATTTAATAAATGTTATATATTTTTAATATTATTAATAAAATAATAATTTTATCTATATCTTTAATAAAAATTAATTTATAAATACTACTGCAAATTCTTTAATCTTTCGTAAATATCAGTTTTAAAACGCATCAAAACTAACATGGAAAGTATAATGAGTTGGGTCTAACCAAAACAGACATTAATTAATAACTTGCCAAAAAAAAAAATTAATATTACCAAATCCTCAAAAAAGCGAAAGAGAGAGAAGAGAGAGTGTCCGAAGTGTACTGTGGTGAGGCAAAAACTGCAAACAGAGGGGGGGAGAGCGACAGAGAGAGAGAGTGTGTGTGTGTGTGTATTGTATTAATGTTTACCATCAAAAGAATCAAGGAATCTTTTTGCAAGAGGAAAGACAAAGCGCAAGGCAAACCTCTTCTCATTCTTTTGCTTCTTTCTTTCTTACTTCTGTCAGGTATGTTTTTAATTCAAAACTGAATTTAAAACCTAGTTTTTTTTGTTTGCGCTTGCATCTTTAGTTTGACGTAATGCTTGATTTCATCTGGGTTTTTGCTCTTTCTTGATTTTTTTTCTTGAAATCTTTGGCTAGTGAAGCCAATGGTTTGATTTGTCCAGTGTTAATGTTGTTTAAGTACAGTAATGGTGCATTTTCTTTGTGGTGTTTTGTGCATTTTGTGGAAGTGTGGACATCTGAGTGTTTTGGCAGATGGGTTTGTCTCAAGTTCTTGTCGTTCAAGTGTGTATCTTTAGATGGGAGAAATTTTTTTTTTTTTAATCTCGTTCTTTTGGAGTGCCATGTGTTTGGAAATGCGGGGAGATTTGAGGAGTAATTATTGATGGATACATTTTGAGTCAGAGGGCTTTGCATTGTGATCCTGTGTGTTTTAGAGCTCTTCAACAGTGAGAGGTGTAGTCATTTGAAAGATTTAAAGGCATGCTTTATGGAGTTCATGATTGTAGTGAGGATTTAGATGGTATTTGCCTGAGGATTTGCAAAGGTAGCAAATTTTTGGGCTAAATCTGGATGATATTAAGGGAGATAAATTACTTAAAGAGACAGGAATCTTCTAACTCACGGTTCAATGTGAGATTGTTGGCATCTTTGGGTTTGTAGTTTTCTCTATTGTATTTCTTTTAGCAATTTTCGGTCTTTTGAGGAATTTCCTTGGTGCTTCGTGTTTTGGGTTTGATTTTTATTTTAATTTTTATGGTGTAGCTCTGTATTGTTCTGATGTCCTTAGGTTGGGTCTCTTTGTTTGATTTTATTTCTATCTAGCAAAGTTGAAAAAAGAAATGAAATACAACTCAGTGACTTGAGGGCTGTGCAGTTCAAATATATACTATCACTGGATCATTGCATAAATAGGTGTGGTGGAGGCTCTTTAATGCTTGTTGTGAGAACCTGGGTATTGCTGAGGCTATGTGGAATTCATTTTGCCTCTGTGAAGCTTAAAAATGTCCTCATGCTTATTTCTTGTGGTTATTCTCAATGTCCTCCAAAGTGAATGAGGGATCTTAAGTGTTTTCCTTTTTGTTGAAGGCCTCATAAGATGTTACAAAAAAAATATGTTTGTACCTTTCTTGTCTGATGCATTTCAGGTGTCAAAATAGATTTTGTTTCTGTTCTTGTTGTCTAAGCCAAACTATTATGTTGAATACTATAAAATGACCAGTATGAACAGAGTTCTTTATATTTATTTGCTCACATGCTTGCATATCTTCTTGTATGTGAGCTACTGATGAGGAATTGAGATGTTTGGTTTTGCTGTGCTGATTAACAGCTTTTTCTATATTATGAATCTGTAATTTGACAGGTCGAAGGCTGAGCATAAGTCATGTTACATTCAATTTAGCTGATCCTAGATGTTGATTTATCTTGACTCATGTAGCATAAGAGCCATATCTTTTGGGTGGTGGTTTTGAGAGAAAATTGGACATGAATTTGTTGGTGGGGACATGCTCGAGCCAAGGGAAGCTGATGTACCTATCCTATTTCTGGTCCTCGTTGTGCTTCCTGTGGTTGCTTATTTCTTACTTGGCAAATGGAGTGAAACAGCAAAGAAGAGGGAGAGGATAAATTTGCTTGCTCAATTGGCTGCTGAAGAAGCTTTGAAAGCAGAAGCAATGGGTGCTGCCAATGTTATCCCTGTTGTTGCTACATCAAAAAATGCACTTCATGTCTGTGCCAGATGCTCTGCTCCTTCTATAACCCGCTGTTCCAGATGCAAGTCTGTCAGATATTGGTATTTCTTTTTCTCTTCTACTGTAACATGCTTTATTATTAATATATACTTTTAAAAGACCTTAAATCCATGTCTGAGCAAGAACCTTTTCAGAGCTGCATCAAAGCAATATGCCCTTTTACTCTATCAATTTGTTTTTATCTTTAAATTTTGTGCAACCTTATCAGATATTGATACCTGTATTTTTATTTCACCTTCTTTCTAAGTGATAATTTCACATCCATTAGGTAAAATTTACAAAAGGTAATTCATGAGTGGTTTTTATCACCGGCAGGTGTAGACCATAGTCAGTAAATTTGTTCTAGAATTACTAAACATTGGACTGATAACCTCTGTGCAGTTCTGGAAAGTGTCAGATAATTCACTGGAGGCAAGGTCATAAGCAAGAATGCCAACAACTAGAGAAAACAATCTTATGCTCATCTCCTCTGGCTGAATCAATTCAAGATACAATTCTACTTAATGAAAGCTTGAACTCTCAGTTATCTGGGTATTATAGTAAGACTGGGAGGGAGAAAGCACCATCAGATGACATGATTCATCCATCAACAAGCAGAGGTGCCTTTGCTGCCACACATTGCTCTGCAGTTGATTCCTCTCATGTCTCCTTGTTGGATAGAGCTGCAGACAAGCGGGCTTGCCTTAAATCCAACAGAGAATTGTTAAGAAAAGAGGATGCAACTGTATTTGACTCCGAAAAAGAACCCCTTGAAAGTTGCACTACAAATCCAAATTCATCTATTAATGTTTCACCAAAAGAGGCTCCAGTGAGGCATAAGGTTCTTACCTTTTAAGTTTCTATTTCATAAGCATTGGCTTTTCTGTAATCATTATGCAGTTTCTGATTGTGCCAAGTGTTGTCTGCAGTCAAGAACTAGTGACTTTGTTGTGTCAGCTGAAGAGACTTGGAGACAACACTATGGCAATGTCTCTAATGTCCATACTCATGGACCTGCAAGAAGTACACTGCTTGAAAATCATTATTATCAGTGCCAAGATGGAAACATATCTGAACCAAGAAGCAGCTCTGGATTTCCAATTGCACCATATTCTGCAAAATATGGGACAAATGCACATACTGAGACTGCTGTTGTTCCTGATGGAAATGTTGAAATGTTGGATTGTTATTCTGATATGAAAGCAATCAATGGAAGTATAAAAGTAAAAAACGCATTGAATCCTAGAGGGACCAAAAGTTGTAAGTCGGAAAAATCATCCACAAAAGTAGTTGGTGAGCAGCCGTGCACAACCGTAGTTGGTGAACAATTATGCTCAGAAAAAGAGTGGAAAGGACTGATTGAGGATGAATCAAGTGGGTCTCTGGATTACATTTCCTATCTATACCTTGCAGTTTCTGGTTTTCCTAATTCTGGATTTGTGATACAGAAGTTCCAAGAGTGAGAGAAAATATCACAGCACAGAGAAGCAGTGGGGTCTCCAAGATGGGAATTGTGAAGATGATGGGTTTAAGGAAGTCATCCAAACTCAAACAGGATGCCCCAGAACTTGGGCTTGGAAAAAAGAAATTGAAGGTAGGTTCCCTTAAAATATAGTTACATATCAACTGCAATCTGTGCACAATTCATACTGGATTCTTGAATTATTAAGTGATCTCATTTGTTTTCACTATTGTGGTGTCTTAGATGTTGTTTCCTTATGAAGAATTTGTGAAGTTTTTCCAATGTGAAGTTTTTGATTTATTACCCAGGGGCCTTGTAAACTGTGGGAATAGGTATGGACTGTTCTTCTTTCCAGACCTTTTTGCAAACTATGATTTAGAATCTTGATAATTTGATATGAAGATGTTTTGGTTTGTTTATATATAGATTAAAAGATTGAGCATGCATTAGTTTCTTGGTTGGCATTTTTAAATTTTTTGTTGATTATTACTTTTATTATGCAGTTGCTATGCTAATGCCGTGTTGCAGTGTTTGACCTGCACAAGGCCTCTTGTCATCTACTTGCTCCATAGATCACATTCCAAAGCCTGTAACTACATTTGCTTATTTTCCTTAAGTGATAGCTTTCATGATGTTGATATTAGTTTAGTGTTCTAGCATATATGTGATTTCAGAATTATCATTTGAGTGATAGGTTGTGGAAAAGATTGGTGTCTAATGTGTGAACTTGAGCAACATGTAATGATGTTAAGAGAAAGTGGCGGTCCCCTGTCTCCTGGCAGAATCCTGTTGCATATGCGAAGTATTAATGATCAGATTGGGGATGGAAGCCAGGAAGATGCACATGAGTTCTTAAGGTCCTCAAGATCTGCTAGCTGTTTATTTTTAAAGACAATTTTATATCTATGAAGATGCTGGTTCTACTCTTCTTTACTTCTGTTTTCACAGATATATCATCTGAATCCTGAATATATCCGATGTGAAAAGTTTCAACTTTTATACTTCAATTTGTAAATGGAATTTCAGCCTTTCAGACATTGAAGAAGTTAAACTTTGTACATCACTGTTGTTTTATATCAGGCTTCTGGTTGCCTTGATGCAATCCATATGCTTGGAGGGACTTGGTGGTGAGAGCAGGGTTGATCCCAGATTGCAAGAAACTACTTTTATCCAACATACTTTTGGTGGGCGTCTTATGTCAAAGGTTTTATTGCTCATTAGCTCCCTTGAAAACTTGTCTTAAATTATGTTCTAATAAAGTTTAATGTACTATTTAATTTTATCTTCATCTTAATTCTTTCGGTAGTTTTAAATGATGTCTCTGTCAATTTCAATGCAATAGGTAAAGTGTCTTAGATGTTATCATGAATCAGAAAGATACGAAAACATTATGGATCTTACATTAGAGATATTTGGCTGGGTTGAGTCACTGGAAGATGCATTGACTCAATTTACAACTGCTGAGGATTTGGACGGTGAAAACATGTACAGATGTGGAAGGTTTGTTAAACTTCTTGAAGCATGTTCTTTGGAATTTCAAGTTTATTGCAATATACTAACTCACTGGCTCTGCTATTTTTTGATGAGAAGGTGTGCTTCATATGTCCGAGCCAGGAAGCAGTTGAGTATACATGAGGCACCAAACGTCCTGACAATTGTCTTGAAGAGATTCCGGGTATACTTGCTTTGTTCATGAGAATCAGTTCTTTCTGTGTTATTATGTTATCTTCAGTAATTTTATTTACTTTAGATGGTTATAATAATAATCAAGCCTAGAGTAATATCATCTACTGTCACTGGATGCCTTTAGTGTAGTATTTTCAAAATGATTTTGAGGCTGGTACATCTGTGTAGAAATCTGTTTGTTTCTTATACAACCTGTATATGGTTTTGGGCTCATTGCTATTTGATTTGATTTGATTTGCTTTATCAGGAGGGAAGATATGGGAAAATAAATAAATGTATCACTTTCCCCGAAATGCTGGACATGATTCCATTCATGACTGGAACTGGTGACATGCCTCCGCTTTACTTGCTATATGGCGTTGTTGTACATTTGGATACACAGAATGCATCATTTTCAGGGCATTATGTGTCTTATATAAAAGATTTGCGAGGCAATTGGTTCAGGATAGATGACACAGAGGTAAATCTGTTTCTTCTAGTACTTTGAGTTGGGCAAATATGTGTTAATTATTTGCATTCGATAAATGGGAATTGAAATGATGGTCTATTTGGAAAATAACTGTTCTATGAATGTGTTCTCTTGCATTTTATATGCTGTGTCATAGAAATGGTACCTCTACAAAACAAGTGAACCCCTGTTTAATGTAGATGAATTGCTTCCTCTTTTTCATCTATTGCCCTATATTCTGAAAAATTATGTAAGAGTACCTGCTGACTTTAGGATGTAGCTTAGTTCACCATTATCATGGTTGAATTTAGGAACCTAAGCAGTCACATATTTATTTCCCTCTGGTTATACTAACTGACGTGGTTCCTGTATCTGATGTATTAAGAATAAACAAGATTGATTGGTTTTCAATATAGTTTATGATTTTCATTATTGTTTTGATTCCTTAACAGAAAAGATAATTAATTTTTTCCTTTCTTTTTGTGGGTTACAGGTTCATCCTGTGCCAATGAGCCAGGTGATGTCAGAAGGGGCATATATCCTATTTTACATGAGGTAGACGTTTGATCTGTTGCTAAACTGTTGTACAAAAGAAGTGTTTTTTCTCTGTGTGAATTGCCAATGTACGTCTTATGTGGAAATTTTGCTCTTGTCAGGGTCCTTAAATGGATTTTGTGAAATTTTCCCAGTTTTGTGTTCATTGGAATAATTGTCAATTGTATGTGTTCCTATTATATATACTTAGTTCTCTTATATAATTGCTTTCATAGGTCCTGCCCCCGGCCGCCACTGAGAGCATCTTTGGGGAAAGCTATGAGACAGCAGGTTCCAGCTTCTGCAAGGCATTGCATACCTAAAACTCTGAAGTCTTCAAGACAAGAAAAAAACACAGCAAGCAGCCATGTTGTTGGCCTAGAGTGTTCATGTGATATTAGAGCAGAAATTGCTTCTACCTTTACTGACCACAACTCTGATGGTATTCTTCCGAGGGTGACTAACAAAAGTACACAGCCGGTGATGGAAAGATATGTCGAGCCGACAACCATGGAGTTCTCTGATGCAACTTCAAGTGATTGGTCCCTTTTCACCAGCTCAGATGAGGCTTCTTTTACATCTGAGAGTGCGAGAGACTCTTTCAGCACTGTGGATTATTCTGATACAAATGGAGATCCGGTATCGACCTTCAAGACTGGGTACGCTGAATCTGCAAGTGCTAACACAGTTTGCTGTTGGACTTTTCCAAATAGTAAACCACAGACTAGGTTCAGTGTAGAAAAGAAGGGCTACGTTTCTGACTGTCATTTGTCTACTCAATCTACACAGAAATTACATAGGGTCGACGAGGTCAGGCAGGTTGATGATTCTTCAGCTGAATCTTCATCTGATAGTAACTGCAGCATGTTTGTAAATTATCGGACTTGTAGAATGTAGTTATTGAACTCTTTTTAAGTAAGGTGTATTAGCCAGGTAGAAGTGCCTCAAATTTTTGTTCCCAATAGTTTGTTGATTGAGGCATGTGGATCATCAAATATTAAAACACCCAAGAAAAGGAATATTCGTGTAAGATTTTACCATGAATCATTAATTAAATTTTAAATGTTCATGTGATCAATCATAATCTGTCGTATTCAAAAAATAATTCACTAATTTTTAATTCACATTAATATCTTAATAATATGATTTTTATAGTTATTCGTATTAATATTACTCAATGGAGACCTTTAATATATTTATTGTGTGATGTGATTATTCAATGGGTATCATGTAAATAGTGAGCTTCAAAGGCTTGTATCATCTAGACAATTTATATGCATATAATATATTTAAAGAATAAATAAAAAGTAGACTACACGAGTGAAAATATGACACTTCTTTAATTGATATAAATTATTTATATAAGATAAAATATCCTGAAATCGATAACACAATTGGTTCATAAAGCAAACACTAATATACATGAGCACTTAAATGTCCATTTGGCCTCTCTAGAGAAGGTAACTGAATAAATTCCATCAAAGGTCATGTTGGGAAGCTTTATTGTATCTCTAAACACCTTGGTAGTGAAGACTAGTAAACTAAGCATCGAAGGAGAAAATACTCCTCCAATCTATCCGAAGAGAACACTAGTCGTTTATCGTTCAATTACTCGTAATTTGTCAACAATCAACGAAGCCGATAAATAAAAAAGTTGATGGAGAAAACGAGATCACAAATGATTCCACATCAAGAAATTCAAAAAATATCCTACTTTATATAGCAGATCTACTTTGCCCACCTCCATCAATTAAATCTATACCATTGGTAAGCGCAAAAAAGTTATTTTCACAACTCTAAATAGTAAGAGAGATAGCATTTTACAAGATTATTTTCTAAAATATTTTATTATATTATTTGTTATTTTAATTGAAAACAAGATTATTTTTATACAAAAAATTTAGTAAGAAATAATGTCAGAAGTAAAATCTTATTATCCCTAAAAGATTTTTACCACTGGATATGACAGGTGGATAAATGTATTTTACAAAGTTAAAAGAGATGTCTCATTTTTTTTCATCAAAGTTTGGGTGGGATATAGTCATTCCGTTTTATTTTTTAGAGTAATGTTATGTGTATTATTTTTATCTACAAAAAATGACGTATTATTATATGATAAATAATTAAAAATTAAAAAAATAATATTTAATTATATAATAATATATTATTATTTGTATATAAAATAGTACATATAATTTTATGGGAAATTATTAAAAATAGGCAAAAGTAAGGGGGCTTAAGCGAAATTGCCCAAAAAATTCATATTTAAGCAAAAATGCCCAACATTTGTGAAATGTCTAAAATACTCCGCTATATAAACAAGCCAAAATTTCATAATTCCCACTGTAAAACGCCCATAATTACTGTGCGAATTCAAAAAAATTAGACTTTTCTCCCACTGTGAAAAGCGTTCCACTATTGCCCACTGTGAAGCCATTTCTGACGATTGTCTTGATCTTCGGTGACCGAAAATGGTCGAGAAGGTTAGTATGTCTTTCGTGATCTTGTTTGAATCAAGTTATTGTTCATTTTATTGAGATTTGAGTGAGATATTGCGTTTTGAAATATTAGGGTTTGCGGTTTGAACATTGCTTAATATGTTGTGATTTTTTGCTGTTTTTGTTAAATTTGTTGAGGGGTTTTGTGTTAAAGCATATCTAGATTTGATTTATGTTGAAATTGGAGGCCGAAATGAGCGATTTTTGGCCGAAAATTGCGTCGGAAGTCATCGGCAGTGCGACAGTGGAACAGTGCTTTCCACTGTAAAGATGAACAGCCCATTGTGACAGTGGTTAGGGGGCTTAAGTGGCTTTTTGAAAATAATAGGGATCCGATTGTTATTGGTAGTCCACTGTAGGCGTTTCTGAAATTTGCCATTTCACAGTGGATTGGGGGGAAAATTAACAATTTTGAATCTAAAGGGACGCTAATAATTTTGAGAATTACTGAGGGGCAAGAGATAAATATTGGACCTGTTTGTAATAGACATTTTTTCAGGGGGTAAATTGATAGTCTTCACATCTAGGGCTTCTCGACGCGTAGTTTTCGAATTTTCGAATTTCAATTTCCGAAGAATTTCTCGATTGTTACCATTCTAGGGTTTTTCAACTTCTAGAATTCGAATTTCAGTTCCGTTTTTCGAATTTTATCGTTTTACTATATATCGATTCGTATTTTTCAGATTTTCGAAGAATTTCTCGATTGTTGCCATTCTAAGGTTTTTCAACCTCTAGAATTCGAATTTCAGTTCCGTTTTTTCGAATTTCACCGTTTTACGATATATCGACTCGTATTTTTCAGATTTCCAAAGAATTTCTAGATTGTTGCCGTTCTAGGGTTTTTCAACCTCTAGAATTCAAATTTCAGTTTCGTTTTTTCGAATTTTACCGTTTTACGATATATCGACTCTTATTTTTCAGATTTCTGAAGAATTTCTAGATTGTTGTCGTTCTAGGGTTTTTAACCTCTAGAATTCGAATTTCAGTTTCGTTTTTTCGAATTTTACCGTTTTACAATATATCGATTCGTATTTTTCAGATTTCTTAAAAATTTCTCGATTGTTGCCATTCTAGGGTTTTCCAACATCTAAAATTCGAATTTCAGTTCTGTTTTTTCGAATTTTATCGTTTTTCAGATTTCTGAAGAATTTCTTGATTGTTGCCATTTTAGGGTTTTTCAACCTCTAGAATTCGAATTTCAGTTCCGTTTTTTCGAATTTTACCATTTTATGATATATCCACTCGTATTTTTTAGATTTTTGAAGAATTTCTCAATTGCTGCCATTGTAGGGTTTTTCAACCTCTAGAATTCGAATTTCACTTCCGTTTTTTCGAATTTTACCGTTCTAAGGGATTTCAACTATTAGAATTCGAATTTCAGTTTCGTTTTTTCGAATTTCACCGTTTTATGATATATCGACTCGTATTTTCAGATTTTTGAAGAATTTCTCGATTGTTGTCATTCTAGGGTTGTTCAACCTCTAGAATTCGAATTTCAGTTTCATTTTTTTGAATTTCATCGTTTTACGATATATCGACTCGTATTTTTCAGATTTCTGAAGAATTTCTCGATTGTTGTCATTCTAGGGTTTTTCAACCTCTAGAATTGAATTTCAGTTTCGTTTTTTTGAATTTTATCATTTTACGATATATTGACTCGTATTTTTCAGATTTCTGAAGATTTTCTCGATTGTTGTCATTTTAGGGTTTTCAACCTTAAAATTTTTCAATCACCTTTATTGTTTTGTATTTTTTTTCTTTTTATGATTTTTCCATGAAGACATTTGTTTATATATTTGCTATTTATGCATAACTAACGAATTTTGTAAATTTTTGCAGGATATTTCTAGCAAAAGAAGACGTGTTGAAAGCGAGCTGCGAATCCCTGATGAGTCCAGACACTTTCGGACAGATCTGATATGTCGTGCACAAAGTACAACATTATGTAGGGTTATGTCTACACTGAGCCCGGAGCAGCTACGACTATTTGAGAGGACATGTTTCGGGTATCTTCTTCGTTTACCCGAGACTAAATTCTCTGGTATATTAGTTCATTCATTTATACTACGGCAGCTACATCGATTCTCTGCCAGAGATGAGTTTTGGTTTCGGATTAGCGGGGTTGATGTTCGTTTTAGCTCGTTTGAGTTTGCATTGGTGACGGGTCTTTCGTTTAGTCGACGCACTGATATTTCTTCATATATTCCTCGCTCCTCCAGTCATAGGATCAGAGATACGTACTTTCGAGGTTGTCCGAAGGTGCAATATCATGACCTAGAGCGTGTTTTCTTATCGAGGCCGTGGGGGGATGACGATATTGATGCAATCAAGATGGCATTATTGTATGTTCTTCACATGGTTTTGTTAGGAAATGATCGGCGAAAGAAGGTATCTTTAGAGTATTTACAGTTGGTCGATCATCTGGATGGGTTTAATTCCTATCCCTAGGGTGTTCCCGTGTGACAGATGACATACGAGTCTATGTCACAGGCGAGTGACAGAGTATGCTCCGGACGGATGCCTGAGATGCGTAGATACGACCTCTACGGATTTTCTTTCGCCTTTTAGGTTAGTTAAATTTATTGATTATATATATTAATTTGAAAAAATGTCAAATGATTTATTTAAATTGTAAATGATTATATTGCAATATTGGATATATGAGACTCTGGACACATTACACGATTGGATTGACCTTGTCGATCTGTATGCGTCCCCACGTATGTTTCGATGGCGTACGCGAGACGTCCCTAGTTGGACTCATATAGGTCGTATTTTCACTAGTGATCTGGTATGTACTAGTAAATTAATAAGTTGATTAATTCATTATATGTTACAATTATTTTAACTTATATATCTTCATCACTAAGAGGATGTCACATTCCCTCTTCGTCCATCAGTGATCGAAGAGGGTTTACCGTGGTACGCTGAGATTCGTGAGTACACCGGTTTACCCGATGCTGATTCCTCCTCATCTTTTTCGATTCCGATTGCAACTAGAGATGGGGCATCTCCAGCGTCAGGACCTTCAGTTGTACCTGTCGAGTCTTCTGAGTCACATGAGGAGCCTATTCAGCCTCCTGTTATGGAGCAGCCTATATGTTCCCCTATAGTTCAGAGCCCACGGACGACAGAGCATCTTGGAGTGGAGGACCGCACTACCCATTATGCCACAGAGCAGTGTCCCCCATTCGTAGCACCCAGTATTTCTACATTAGATGCTACATTAGCGCACTGGGGTGCTATAATTTTACGTGAGATATCGAGTTTTCGTGACGATATCTCTTCCCAGATGTCTCGATTACGTGATGATATTTCTTCTCAGATGTCTCGATTACGTGACGATATCTCCTCCCAGATGACTAGATTAGAGGATCGTATGACTCGTTTGGAGGACATCGTCACGCGTACATATCCAGCCCCGTCGCTCAGGTTGTAAAACCACTTCTAATTTAGTACCTATAAAAAATGTCTATAGTGTTATTATTCTGACAACTATTATTACATTCGTATAGGAGAGGGACGACGATGTCCGACCAACGTCCCCCATTGATACCGCAATACCATCTCATCACTCACACGAGGTTCGTATGACATTTCAAATTTAATTTATTATTAAATGTCATTATTATATTATAGTATTGTTATTTATGAAATGTCACTAATTAAGTTATTATTACTATTATCTTAGGGTAGTCGCCAGGAGGACGCATCGGTTAGCCTTTCTGTTGCATTACCTACCCGCGCTGAGGTATGTCACTTACCAATGGAACTTTAATTTGTATTTTTTTCGGTTATCGATTAATATAGGGAATATATATTCATATAAGGTCTTCCTCATGAGGGTCATCCGGTCGGATCTCATATAGTTTCTTTAGATCCTCCACATGAGGTATGATAATTATTATACATTATATCGACTTTTAGATATGATATTATATTTTATATGAAATATCGTTTACCATTTTGTTATTTTCATGTTTATAGGGAACTGATATTGATATATTATCGATCGAGGGTTCTCCCCGAACACCTTCCCCGGAAGTCCAGGTTATAGGGATTTAAGAAATATCATTGATCAATTTGTCTTTAATATTTTATTTTTTTTAATGAAGTTGTTTCTTTTTCAGGACGAGCGACTATGGTTACTTGTTGATATCCCGAGCTCAACCAAAAAGCTTGTGGATATTAGTTCACAGGAGGAGGACTTCGAGGAGGATGTTTTTGAGACCGTCCACATTGAGGTTTGTCAATTATAATTAGTGAATAAATATATTTGACAAATATATGTCACTAAGATGTTTTTATATATAATTATGCAGTCTGTCGAGGGAGCACGCGATGTGGACTTGACCGTGATTCAGGATTCTCCAGCTAAACCTCTTCCCACATACGTGGAGAAGATAACATAAATCGAATAATGTGTATGATTTTACTGAATGAAATAATGAATTAATAGTTTTTTGTATCATGTAGTTGGTTCGTACAACACGTGGTCAGATCGTCCGGAAGGGTCCGCTGGTTCGCACCCCGTATACAAATCCACTCAGAGGGAGGGCGAAACGGCAACTCACGACGATTCCATCCTCTGCGTCAGAGCGTAAGGAATCTTTCCTCACATGGTATACCAGAGCTGCGGCTTCTGACACACATGATGTCTACTTCATAGGATCGAAGTCGAAGGCTAGCTTTTGGAGGCTTGTAGTAGAGTTGCGTGAGTGGTTGACCGACGATGTAAGTTGTCTATACTATATAATTTGGTAAAAAGTTTGATATATTTATTAATAACTAACACGTAAACTTGTTTATACCATTTTAGCATGTGGATTCCTTTTTGGCTTTATTACGTCGGCATCAGGCCAATCGCCAGTCGACTATCTCCCAGCGTTGGACGACTGCCCACACATTCTTTGGAGGCCATATTGAGATGGCTTGGAAGAGTTGGCAGACCACACCGATTGGCGAGTTTGAGTTTTCGGGGCTCTTTACGAGGATGGTTAATGCAGCGTACACCCCAGGATTACTGTACAAACCATGGGGGATGGTTGATGAGGTATAGTATATATATATATATATATATATATATATATATATATATATATATATATATATATATTTCTATTACATTCAATTGGTTAACAACAACGATAATTAACTAAAATGTGTCACTGTTTATAGGTTTACATCCTTATAAACTTCGAGAACGCACATTGGGTCGCTGGAGTTATAGATTTCCGTGAGTGGTCGATTACGGTATACGATTCGGAGGTATCATATTCGGGGAATATAGGGACTCTTGAGCAATGTATGCGACCATATATGACATTCATTCCCGCGTTATTAGAGGCAATGACAACTTCAGGGAGGCCTCCACGACGTGATTCCCTCACTTTGCATCGAGCGACAGATGTCCCTCAGCAGGGATTGGGCTCCGGTGACCGTGGCGTGTTTATGTTACGATTTTTTGAGTGTTTGACGTTGTCACGGAGCTACGGTTTTCCCCGAGAGTCGTCTACCTCTATGCGTCGACGTTTAGCGGCGCAGTTGTATTTTCATTGTATCGAGTAGCTCACGGATGTATATTTAGTTGACTCATTGTTTATTTATCGTTCTTTCTATGTTTAGATGTATATATTTATTGTATGTGCGTATATGTATGATATACTTTATCTGTGGTTATATATGGATATGTGATTTTAGTGATATTACTATTATTGTAAAACGATGAAATTCGAAAAAATGGAACTGAAATTCGAATTCTAGAGGTTGAAAAACCCTAGAATGACATTAATCAAGAAATTCTTCGAAAATCTGAAAAATACGAGTCGATATATCGTAAAACGATAACATTCGAAAAAACGAAACTGAAATTCGAATTCTAGAGGTTGAAAAACCCTAGAATGACATTAATCAAGAAATTCTTCAAAAATCTGAAAAATACAAGTCGATATATCGTAAAACGATAAAATTCGAAAAAACAGAACTGAAATTCGAATTCTAGAGGTTGAAAAACCCTAGAATGGCAACAATCGAGAAATTCTTCGAAAATCTGAAAAATACGAGTCGATATATCGTAAAACGGTAAAATTCAAAAAAACAGAAATGAAATTCGAATTCTAGAGGTTGAAAAACCCTAGAATGGCAACAATCGAGAAATTCTTCGGAAATCTGAAAAATACGAGTCGATTTATCGTAAAACGGTAAAATTCGAAAAAACGAAAATAAAATTCGAATTCTAGAGGTTGAAAAACCCTAGAATGGCAACAATCGAGAAATTCTTCGAAAATCTGAAAAATACGAGTCGATATATCGTAAAAAGATAAAATTCGAATTCTAGAGGTTGAAAAACCTTAGAATGGCAATAGTCGAGAAATTCTTCGAAAATCTGAAAATACGAGTCGATATATCGTAAAATGATAAAATTCGAAAAACAGAACTGAAATTCGAATTCTAGAGGTTGAAAAACCCTAGAATGGCAACAATCGAAAAATTCTTCAGAAATCTAAAAAATACTAATCGGTATATCGTAAAATAGTAAAATTCGAAAAAACAGAACTGAAATTCGAATTCTAGAGGTTGGAAAACCCTAGAATGGCAACAATGGAGAAATTCTTCAGAAATCTGAAAAATACGAGTCGATATATCGTAAAACGATGAAATTCAAAAAAACGGAACTGAAATTCGAATTCTAGAGGTTGAAAAACCCTAGAATGGCAACAATCGAGAAATTCTTTGGAAATCTGAAAAATACGAGTCGATATATCGTAAAACGATGAAATTCGAAAAAACGGAATTGAAATTCGAATTCTAGAGGTTGAAAAACCCTAGAATGGCAACAATAAAAAAATTCTTCAGAAATATAAAAAATACGAATCGGTATATCGTAAAATGGTAAAATTCAAAAAAATGGAACTGAAATTCTAATTCTAGAGGTTGAAAAACCCTAGAATGGCAACAATGGAGAAATTCTTCAGAAATCTGAAAAATAAGAGTCGATATATCGTAAAACGATGAAATTCAAAAAAACGGAACTGAAATTCGAATTCTAGAGATTGAAAAACCCTAGAATGGCAACAATCGAGAAATTCTTCGGAAATCTGAAAAATACGAGTCGATATATCGTAAAACGATGAAATTCGAAAAAACGGAATTGAAATTCGAATTCTAGAAGTTGAAAAACCCTAGAATGACAATAATCGAAAAATTCTTTAGAACTCTGAAAAATACGAGTTGATATATCAAAATACCCCCCAAATTTTAATAACTTTTCATTTGACCCCTCAATTATCTATTCCTAATGTTTAATATCAAAATACTCCCTAATTTTAATAAAATTTCATTTAACCCTTTTTAGTAAGTAAGAAGGTTTATGTAAATGAAGAGAAGGGCAATTTTGGCGTTTAAAAAAAGGTCATGGGCATTTTTGTTTAGGAACAGTGAATTTGTCTATTTCTGTTTGAAAATAGTGATTTTGACTATTTTTGCTTAATATGAGGGTATTTTGGGTATTTTAATAATTTCCCTAATTTTATTATATTTTAAAAAAAAACATTACATGCTAGACGTGTAGTCTAGCCGTTTTCAGATCCAGCGCATACAGTACATTTATAAGGAAATGGAAGGACAGATAGTTGATTACGTGATGCTGTATGTTAAGGTCATAACTTAAGCTTAGCGAAGGGAGGACTGTGTTCAGTGTTCCAAGTTATCTTGGAAATGTTCTTTTTTAGTTAAATTATTATCACTTCTCCGTTTTGTTTTTGCAGCACCCATTGGATTTTGGCGTTTTGCTTTCAAGATTTTGTCTCTCTTTTGCAACGTTTCGGTGATTTCAAATGACTTAACCATGCCAAATCACCTCACTTCCCCTTAATCAAAACTGGGTCCATTAGGTACATCTTATTACAATGGGATAAATGTTGTGTGATTTGTGGCGATATATTGAGTGCGAGCTGGTATTGTGTTTGATCAAATGCCTGACTGAATACTGGTTTCTTGGACAAGTGTCGTTTGGGTTCGGAGGCAATGAGGTTGGTCTTTAGGACGCATAAGGTGTGTAGAGTTGCATGTGACTTTCTAATGGTTATGCTTAGGCAGACTGTGAAATGTGAGTTTGAGTTGTGTAGCTCTTGTTGTGCTTCAGTTCTTGGTATGTTAGTTTCTCAATGGCATCCCCGTTGTGGGGAAGATCTGGGGCATCAAGGAATACGTTGCCTGAATCTATGTGCTTCAGTTCTAAATGGCATTCTTTTATTTATTTGATTCTTGTAAATTATGTGCTTTGTCGATTTCTGACCATGGGAGACTGTTCCATGGTGTATCTCTGAAGGATGGTTTTAATATGATGACGTTGCGGGTAGTAAATTAAGATCAAGCTTGCAGAATCGTAGGTAAACGTTGTTAAAGTTGGTATCTGCCCGTTTATGTTTTCACACATGAAGTGTAAGTTGAAATGATCATAATTGTAACATGAATTTCATGCACATCATTAATCATATACATACTTATGATAGATAGGAAGTTAATGTTGCTTTATTTTATATTTTTTACTTACTGACCTTTTTCTTCCTTTTTTTTTTCTTTTTTGTTTTTTTTTCCCCCATAGTAAAATCTGATTAAATAAAGAAGAGTGGTGTAGCATCACAGATTTAGAAGGAGCCTCCAATTCACCAATTACTGTTACCAGGCACCAACATGGCCCAACAGAATCACTCTACACCGATGCAGCCCCAAAAAGGCACTAAGATTAATATTATTTTAACATGACATCATATGAATTTGGTATTTTATCAATTGCCTTTCTTCTTCAATTTGGAAATTTTTGCTTTCTAAAGTTTAATTTGCTCTTGAACTATTGAAATGATTTGTTTTGAATGCTGAAATGTTTTGTTGGTCATGATTTACTTAAAACGATAAATTTTAAATACCCCTCCTGTTTTCCTTGACAAAAACTTTTTTTGTTAAAAACCTTTTTCTGTTAGGTTTTGATGTTTGTATGTGAGTATGTGTTAAGTATGCTGAAACATTCATGTTATAGGTTTTATTTAATGTTTTCTAAATCCATATTTAATGCATATAGGTTTTTGTTGCTCGGAAATTGAACTGGATGATTTTATAAAGTCAAGTCCTGAACACAAACCTCTGCCTGTCTTTGAATCCAAACTCAGCTAGTAAAATGTTTATCTAGCCTTGGTGTTTTTTTTAGACTTCTATACTGTTTTTGAGTCTTTTTTGTTAGCTTGACCTTCTTGGATTACTGGTTTCAATATGGTATCCAAGTTTATTTGACAGAGGTCTTGTGTTTGAATCCTGACAATTCTTCCAATCTGTTGATTAAATCAAATTGTTGAGTTAGAAATATTTATGGCAATAGGGTCCATAGCTCAGTGGTAGTGCATATGTCTGCAGATCAAGGAGTCACTAGTTCAAACCTAATTGGGCCCTTAAAATCATTTATTTATTTATTTTTAAAAGTTATGTGTTTGGATTCAAATTTATGTTTTGTGTATTTGAATCTCTTTTTTTTTTTTTGGTTAGTAACTATAGTATGTATCAGTATGAAAACTTGAAATTGTTGCTTCAGTAAAGTGGACCAGTTGTCCACAGAGTTCAAAAGAATTAGAGGCAGCAAAAACTATACAAATACAGCCCATAGCAAACAAAAATATGCTAAAAAGCACTCTTTACAATTTGAAACTAAGCTAAGGATTTAAGCTTTCAAAAGCCCTTCCTACTTTGGATGAATGGAGAAGAAAGTGTAATCACATAAATCATGTGTCAAATTCTGTACATGAGATGTCTCTTAATTTAATTTGACCTTGCATCTGAGGATGCATTTTAGAGTTTAATTACTTTTTTCAGGCTTGTTTTGTATGGCTAGGACGTTTTAGATTAGTTGTTACTGAATAAATTTATTTTATATTCTCTAATATATTATTTTGCTACATTTTAATTTGAATTAGTTTTCATCAACTTATATATGAATGTCAATCATGTTATTTATATATTTTGGTCTTCCTTTTCATTTAGTTATGTTTTGCTTTTATGCTTTTTGTTGAATGGAGGACCATGAAGAAAACAATGTGCAGATCCTGTTCCAATGACTGCCCAGCTTTCTGCTGCAGGTGGCTATATGGTTGGATTTGATGTTTTCCTTACTCATCTGAGTGTCTTCCTTGTAAGTGCTTTGCCCATTTGCATCATTGTTCTGGATTTGAAATTTCAAAATGACCCAGGCATTTGGCTTGACATGTCTAATTGGTTGATTTTGTTCAAAAGAAAAGATAGAAACACTGTATTCTTGGGTCATGCAAAACAAGTGTTTGAGTGTAGGTCTAGAACACACAATTTTATCTTCCCTACCTCTCCCCCCACCACCCCCCCCCCCCCCCCCCAAAAAAAAAAAAAAAAAAAGCTGAAGGGTAGGACCACTGACCATGTAACAATGTCCATCATCAGACCCAGCTTTTGTGTGAACAGCATTGGAAGAAAAGTGAATAGAGTTTGCTAGGTCAGGTCTAATGCCAAATTTAGCAGCCTTCCTCTAGGAACTTTAATATGTTTTCTCAGTCTTGTATTTATAAGTTTGATAAATTGGCATAAACTAGACATGGGCAGAGTAGAAGATGATGAATAAGCAGGTACTTATGATAGTACTACATATCTATATGTACTCCTGGTGCAGTGAACTATAGCTGTGCTGAGCTTATATGTTATGTCTAGATGACTACAAATTGATGCCTGACTGATTTCTTCCCTGTTCATGTTGTTCAATATTTGAATACAGTTAAAATACTCTTTTTTCTTGATATTAGGCTTGTGTTCCTCCTTTAAACTTATTCAGTTACGGTTAGTAAAAGGTAAAAGGTATTTGGCGCCGTTGCTGGGGATTGGTGCTTTGTTGATATTAATATAATTTGTAGTTTGGCTAGACTAGAGTTTTATTTTATTTTATTTGTGTTTTATTTGATTTCTAGTTGTCTTTGTTCTTTCTTTGTAGGTACTTTATTGGTTTATGACCAGATCTCAAAATCTAGAATTATTGGATTTTGACCCAGAAATCGAGAGAACCTTTAGAAGACGTAGAAGAGAAAGACGAGTAAGACAAAAAGTTGCCATGGAAGATAACATCAACAATCATCGAGCTCTTCGTGATTATGTTGTACCTACTGCACATGATGGTTATTTTAGTGTAGTGAGGCCCGCTGTGGTTGCTAACAATTTTGAGATTAAACCTTCTATTGTTCAGATGGTGCAACAAAACCAATTTGGAGGGTTAGAAAATGAAGTTCCACACGTCCACCTGTCACGTTTCTCTTATATATGTGACACCTTCAAAATGAAGGGGGTTTCTGAAGATGTAATCAAATTGAGGCTATTTCCATTTTCTTTGAAGGATAGGGCAACATCTTGGTTGGATTCTAGGGCACCTGGTGCATTCACTACTTGGCAAGCACTTTCTGAAGCTTTCCTTGCAAAATACTTTCCACCTGGTAAAATAGTCAAATTAAGAAATGAGATTGCCACTTTTTGCCGAAGGGATGATGAGTCTTTATATGAAGCTTGGGAAAGGTTCAAAGATCTACAGAGACAATGTCCCCATCATGGTTTGCCTGACTGGATAGTTGTTCAAACTTTCTATAATGGTCTTTCTCACTTGTTGAAGAGTATTTTGGACGCAGCTGCTAATGGGTCATTAATGGGTAAAACATTTGACGTGGCTTTGCACTTGATTGAAGAAATGACTTCCAATAGTTGTCGATGACCTAATGATAGAGCTAGCCAAAGAAGACATTTGAGAGTGCATGAAGTGGATGGAATTACTATGGTGAATGGTAAGTTGGATGCATTGACAAAGAAATTGGAGAGATTAGATATGAAGGTTGTAAGAACTTCTAGTTGTGAGAATTGTGGAGGGGATCATGCGAGCTTTGAATGCCAAATGGGTACCCACTATGCATATGAGCCTACAAATGAGCAAGTGAATTTTCTTAATTACAACCAAAGGGGACAGGGTAATCCTTACTCAAATACATATAACTTAGGTTGGAGGAACCACCCAAACTTCGCATGGTCCAACCAAGCTAATACTTCTAACCCAAACCAGAATTTTAAGCAACCACCTCTGGGATTCCAAGCTAGAAACACTAACCCCCATCCTTTACATCATCCTCAGCCTTCTCAAGAGCAAAAATCAAATTTAGAATTGATGATGGAGAATTTCATTTTTGCCCAAAAACAAAAGGCCGATGCTCAAGATGAAGCAATTAGACAACTTACTGCCAAGGTGGATCAATTGGCCATACATAATAAGATGCTTGAAGTACAATTGGGCCGACAAGCAAGTACTTCCAATTCTAGGGAAATGGGAAAACTACCTAGCCAACCTCAAAATCGAAGGGAGCATTGTAAGGCAATTGTCACCAGGAGTGATAAATAACTAGGTGAACCTATAGGCAAGGTTGAAAATGAGCCTGATAAGCAAAAGGACGTTGAAAAGTCTAGTGAAAAAGATACATTGAAGAAAAAGGTTTAGGGAAATATCCAAGAAGCCCCTGAAAAGCAAGTGCCATCCAAAACATATTCAACACCTTTGCCTTTTCCTCAAAGGTTCCAAAAGGCAAAGCTTGATCAATAGTTTGGAAAGTTTTTGGATGTTTTCAAACAGATACATCTCAATGTTCCTTTTATGGAGGCTATAACTCAAATGCCGACGTATGCTAAGTTTCTCAAAGATATCCTCTCAAATAAAAGGAAACTTGAAGAATTTGAAACGGTGGCTCTCTCAGAGGAATGCAGTGCCATTTTACAAAATAAGCTGCCACTAAAGCTTAAGGATCCAAGGAGTTTTTCTATTCCTTATGTAGTTGGTAAAAAATCTTTTGAAAAAGTTTATGTGATCTTGGTGCAAGTATAAGTCTAATGCCTTTATCTATTTGCAGGAAATTGAAGCTTGGAGAATTAAAACCTACAACAGTAACCCTGCAATTGGCGGATAGATCCATAAAGTATCCTAACAAGGATAATGAAAAATGTGCCAATTAAAGTTGGAAAATTTTATATCCCTATAGACTTTGTGGGTTTGAAAATGGAAGAGGATATTCAAGTTCCTCTTATTCTGGGAAGACCATTCTTAGCCACAGCAGGAGCGATCATCGATGTTAAAAATGGAAAACTTACTTTTGAGATTGGAGATGAGAAAGTAGAGTGCAATGTTTTTCGAATGTCAAAGCAACCTAATATTGTGAATTCTTGTTGTAGGGTTGACAATATTGATGATTGCGTGAAAGAAGTCTTTATCAAGAAATACTTTGAGGATCCATTCGAGTTGTGCATTATGCACGGAGCTTCAGTCGATGAAAATATGGAAATTGCAGCCTGTGCTCAACTTATGGAAGTAAATCCTACGGTTGTTCCCATTTTGAATTTCAAGTATGAAGAACTCGAGACAGGTACCCATTCTCTTCCTTCTCTTAAAACGAAAGATGTACCTAAGGTAGATCTTAAACCACTTCCTGTTAATTTGAGGTATGCTTTTCTTGGCCCTAATTCTACTTATCCTGTGATTATAAATACTGAATTAAATGATGAACAAGAAGATAAGTTGCTTAGGGAACTTAGAGCATATAGAAAATCATTGGTTATAACATTCATGATATCAAAGGAATAAGCCCTACCATTTGCATGCATCGCATCCATATGCGTGATGATTTCAATCATACCATTGAACATCAAAGAAAATTGAATCCTATCATGAAGGAGGTAGTGAGAAATGAAGTCATTAAATTGTTGGATGCAGGGATTATCTATCCCATTTCTAATAGCTCATGGGTAAGTCTAGTGCATGTGGTACCAAAGAAAGGGGTTATGATTATTGTCAAGAATGAGAATAATGATTTAATACCAACTAAGACAGTCACAGGGTGGAGGATGTGTATTGATTATAGAAAGCTTAATGGTGCCACCCATAAGGATCACTTTCCCCTTCCTTTCATTGATCAAGTTTTGGAGAGACTAGCAAACTATTTTTATTTTTGCTATCTAGATGGGTATTCGGGATTCTTTCAAATCCCCATTCACCCAGAAGACCAGGAAAAGACCACTTTCACGTGCCCTTATGGCACATTTGCCTATAGGCGTATGCCTTTCGGTTTTTGCAATGCATCTGTTATCTTTCAAAGATGTATGATGTTTATATTTTCTGATTTTGTTGAGCGAATTATGAAAGTGTTTATAGATGATTTTTTTGTGTATGGAACATCCTTTGATGATTGTTTGCTTAACTTATCTAAGGTTTTGTAGAGGTGCGAATAGGTCAATTTAGTGTTTAATTGGGAAAAATCTCATTTTATGGTGAAAAAAGGGATAGTTTTTGGGCATAGAGTCTCACAAAGGGGGATTGAGGTAGATAAAACAAAAGTAGAAGTAATTGAGAAGATGCCTCCACCAATATTAGTAAAAGGAGTTCGGAGTTTTCT